>NC_062281.1:131584382-132191413 GCF_902655055.1 Lutra lutra | reverse complement strand
GAAGGCCACAGGCATATCAGGATTGTGCATGTGTCCAGGAAAACCCACAGAAGTCCCTGAGCCCTCACCTCTGGCTGCTCTTGATGTTCTGCATAAACAGGGAGTAAATGTTAAGGCAGAAAAGGGAAAAAAATGATTAATTGCAATTTATCAAAAATTAAAACTTTTATGGTTCAAAGGACACCAACAAGAAAGTGAAAAAAACAGTAGATTGGGAGAAATATTTGTAAATCATGTGTCTTACAAAGACACATATCCAGAATATATAATGAATGGTTACAACTCAACAATAAATGGACAAATAACCCAATTTAAAAATGGGCAAAGGATTTGAATAAACATCTTTCTTTTTTTTTTTTTTAAATAAATATTTATTTATTTATTTGACAGACAGAGATCACAAGTAGGCAGAGAGGCAGGCAGAGAGAGAGGAGGAAGCAGGCTCCCTGCTGAGCAGAGAGCCCGATGTGGGGCTCGATCCCAGGACCCTGAGATCACGACCCGAGCCGAAGGCAGCGGCCCAACCCACTGAGACACCCAGGCGCCCCAATAAACATCTTTCTAAAGAAGATATGTAGAGGCCAGTAAGGAGATGAAAGATGTTCAACATTGTTGTCATTAGAGAAACTAAACCACTTCACACCTGCTAGAGTGGCTATAATGTAAAAAATGGATAATAATAGGGGCATCTGGTGGCTCAGTGATGATCTCAAGGTCCTGGGATTGAGCCCTGTTGGGTTCCTTGCTCAGCAGGGAGTCTGCCTCTTCCCCTGCTTGTGCACTTGGGCTCTCTCTCTCTCTCAAATAAGTCTTTAAAAATATGGGCGCCTGGGTGGCTCAGTGGGTTAAGCCGCTGCCTTCGGCTCAGGTCATGATCTCAGGGTCCTGGGATCGAGCCCCACATCGGGCTCTCTGCTCAGCAAGAAGCCTGCTTTCCTCTCTCTCTCTGCCTGCCTCTCCGTCTACTTGTGATCTCTCTCTGTCAAATAAATAAATAAAATCTTTAAAAATATATAATAATTATTGCTGAGTGTGTGAAAAATCTTTATCATTATACATCGCTAGTGGAAGTGGAACATAGTGTAGCCTCTTTGCCAAATAGTTTGGCAGTAGGGCACTTGAGTGCCTTAGTTGGTTAAGCATCAACTCTTGGTTTTTGGCTCAGGTCATGATCTCAAGGTTGGAAGATCAGTCCCCATGTTGGGGAGGTGGGGAGCTGGAGCAGAGGGGGAGCAAGAGGGACAGGCAGACTCAACACTGAGCGTGAACCAGATGAAGGGCTCAATCTCAGGACCAGAAGATCATGATCGTGACTGATGATGGGTAAGGGGGTTCCTGTTGGGGTGGTAAAAATATTCTGAAACTAGAAGGTGGTGCTAATTGCAAAATCCAACAAATATGCTAAAAAAACCTCTGAATTGTACACTTAAAAGGATGTGTAGCCTGTGGATTTAAACTGTTGAATTCAAATGCTTGTTATAAAGGTTTACTCGTTTTTACAACTGAGTTTTGAAACAAAGTGCAGTTAGAGCTCACTAGCTCTAAAATCTTAGAGTGATTTTTTTTAAAAAGATTTTATTTATTTATTTGACAGACAGAGATCACAAGTAGGCAGAGAGGCAGGCAGAGAGAGAGGAGGAAGTAGGCTCCCTGCTGAGCAGAGAGCCCGATGTGGGGCTCGATCTCAGGACCCTGGGATCATGACCTGAGCCGAAGGCAGAGGCTTTAACCCACTGAGCCACCCAGGCACCCCTTAGAGTGATTTTTATGGTTTAATCAAATTGAGTATGTTTTGATGTTAGCAAGATCCTGTTTTCTATCTTTTATAGTTTTTCTTCTTCTGTCAGTGTCATCTGTTGTAACCCACTGTATTCTTAGCTTGCAGAACACAGGGAAGGACGGCATGCCTACAGTCTAGAGTCTCTTTGCCACTGCCCTTTCTATGAAGAAGCCATGCATTTAGTTGAAGAAGGGAAAATTTACTCAAGAGTGCTTAGGTACCATTTCAGTTTTGCTTTTGTTTATGAAAAAATATTAAGGTACTGCTGCTATGCTTGTGTAATATTTATTAAAGATGTTTATGAGAATGGGGGAAAATGTCTTTTAGGCTCAAAAAATCTTTTTACATTTTTGTCATTATTGAAAAGACATGTGTTTTGTATTAAGGTCCTGAGGTTAAGCCTTACTTGAGTCCAAATTTGTAGTGGGCTTGATCTTGAATGCAGTTTAACAATTGTCTTCCCTGTTTATTACATAGAACTGAAATGTTGGAGTGCCTCGGAGACAGTGATTTTCTTGCCAAACTTCACTGTATTCGACAGGCTTTTCAGGTATTTTGTTTAACATTAAGTGACTTCACCTAGCCACTCATCCTCACCCTCATGCTATAGAGTCCAGCCGAATATAAACAGGACAACTCCTTGCTCTTGATTATCCTTATTTTTAATGGCAAGTATAAAATCTACTAAGTTTATTTTTTCTGCCTGCTATTTCCTTTCATTTTATTTGTCTTCATTTGTCTTTGTCCTCTGCCATGGCTTCCCAGGCCTACCATACGTTGTCCAACAGGGTATTCTGATGCTGGAGACGGGTACAAATGGCTGCTTAACATAAAAATCCTCTTATTAGCAATTAGTATGTGTTCTGGATTGTTTTGTATTTGAATCACTTCTAAAATCACTGATTTCCTAAAATGAAATAAGATCACTTAACAAAAAGATCATCTTTATTTTTCTATATTTTGGGGACTATATAACATTTATTTTGGATTTTCTAATATTAAATTGAACAGAACTTAAATTCGTACTTATTTCCCTTTAATCTTTTTTGATTATAGGTTCCTAGAGCTCCTTTTACGTTAGTAAATTACAACTTTCCTCTGTGGTCTACCTGCAGAAATAGTGCCACATGCAGTGCATTGACTGTATTAGGGTCGTTTATGTGTAGATGTGCTGTACAGTCAAATGTCCATTCAGGTTAATTATAGGTTTCTTTTTTCGTTGGGGTTGGATATTTTTTCAGGTCATACTTTCAGAAACAGCCAACAGGATATTCCTTGCTGAGAGTGGAAGGAAAATTTTATCAGCGTTAATTGTGAAGGCACGAAAGGTAAACTTGTTTTGTTGGCAAGTTTTTTACTGTTGTTTACTGGAGATTACCGTACATTACATTACAACACATTGAATCTTTAACAGGAGAAAAAGGTTTTGTAGATTGTTGCAAAGGTTCACATATTAAAAGTAAATTACCCAAAGAGCACTGACTTCTACTTGGGTTGATTTAGTTTCTATGTATGAAGTCTACACTATTTTGGTCAAGTTGTTCCTCATAACATTATTCCCAGTTTGATGTAAAGTCTGTGAATGTCATGTGGGGATTATCATTAGATCTGATACTACAACCACCACTCTTATTTCTAATACCTCTTCACTTACCTCCCTCAAATCCTATTCAGTGAGGTTCCAGGAAATAGTGGAGATCTCAGAAATCTGGAAATACAAATTGAGCTGCCTCTTACTCTTATTCATGGGACTGAATGAGGCAGAGCGATCACAAGAACTTCATTAAGACTGTAAGGAACCACTTCCCTTTATGTAGGGTGTGCCCAGATGTTGAGAAATAAATCAAGTAAAACAGGCCCTCCTTGAGCCATTTGAACACCTGGTTTTCTGACCCAATCCTTTTTTTTTTTTTTTTTAAGATTTTATTTATTTATTTGACAGAGAGAAATCACAAGTAAGCAGAGAGGCAGGCAGAGAGAGAGGAGGAAGCAGGCTCCCTGCTGAGCAGAAAGCCCGATGTGGGGCTCGAACCCAGGACCTGGGATCATGACCTGAGCCGAAGGCAGCGGCTCAACCCACTGTGCCACCCAGGCGCCCCTGACCCAATCCTTTTGAACCTCAATTACTTCATTTGTATAATAGAATTATATTTATGGTACACTATGTCAGAGGGTTTATGATCATTAATTAAATAATAAGTGGGAAAGCACAATTTTTTTAAGGTGCAAAATAAATGTAAGGTGATATTAACTACTTGTAATTCCCAGTGTGTATTTTATGTTGCTTTCTTGACCTTCCCGTGACAGATTAAACCCAGCGATTTCACCTAGCTTCCTCTGAGAGGAATGGAAATGCATCAGAACCATCACATAGTATCTGTTGTCACCAAGTTTTCATCTGAAGGACTGACCTAAATAGGCATACATATTTGATTATGACATTTTGCTTCTGACATTTTACTGATGTTCTTAGTCTGGGGTTCTGCCCAATGTTGGAACAACAAAATATCAGACCAAGTGAATATGACATACCTTGAAAATGTATTTTAATTTGTTACTTAATAGAATAAAGAGCTAACAAACATATTTGAAGAGTAACTCATTTACTTGGTAGGCTTGAGCCCTGTTATAAAGTTGAGTTGAGGATTAAAGTTTGTTTTCTTCTGCAGAATCCAAAGAAGTTTGAAGATGTTTTTGATGAAATGATCTATTTTTTAGAGCAGACTGATCACTGGGATAGTACTGAAATGGAACTTGCTGCTAGAGGAGTAAGTTTCAATTTTTTGTAATATTCATTCCCCTTAATTATGTACATATAATATTTATATAATCTGAGGCCACTGTTTCCTTGCCCCTGTTAAATGACAGTAAAACCAAACATGTGGTAATGGTTACGACAGTCATAAACAATAGCAACCACAGTCTTTATACTTTGGGACGATAGTTGAAAACGATTGTTTTTTAAGCCTGTCCATCCGTCCGTCCTTCCTTTTTCCCTTCCTCTCTCCCTCCCCTCCCTCCTTTCCTAGTTCCTTCTTTCTTCCTTCATCAGTAAGAAGGCCCTAGCAGAGTGAGTGGTGGCCTGTGCAGGGATGATTTTGAATGGGACAACAGATAGCGTAGAGGGGCCAGAGGATTTGCTACACAGGATTAAACAAATAATTAAACTTATTGAGAATAATGGGAGCCAGGTTTCTCACTCTCAGGGAGGGAAGATATAAAAAGCTAAGATTGGAGTAGGAGCTGTCCGGGTCAATTTGTAGTTTACTCTGTGTGTGTATAAAGATGTAGAAATAAATATAAAGTTTGCATATTTAGAAGCATATATGGACTTCCTAGTTCTGTTCACCGAGGGTCTGGGGGCAGCAGCACCTCAAAAGAAATTACTCCTAGCACACGGAGCTTGGCTTCTGAGTACCACTGTTCACTAAAAGGAACCTAGGACTCCTTGGGAAAATGGCTGATGTCAGCACCAGGATAGGGGAAGTATATAATGAGCCTGGAACATTTTGTTGTACCAGAAGCTTAAAGAATGAATTTGCAAGGGGCTGAAAGGCTTTCTAGGCAAAGAAAATAGTTGGTACGGAGCGCCTGGGTGGCTCAGTGGGTTGGGCCTCTGCCTTCGGCTCAGGTCATGATCCCAGGTTCCTGGGATCGAGCCCCGCATCGGGCTCCCTGCTCAGCAGGGAGCCTGCTTCCTCCTCTCTCTCTCTGCCTGCCTCTCTGCCTACTGTGATCTCTCTCTGTCTGTCAAATAAATAAATAAAATCTTTAAAAAAAAAAAAAAGAAAATAGTTGGTACAAAGACAGAAAGACATAATCTTTCTTTTTTTGGTGTTCCCTCACTTGGTGCAGGGATTGGTAACTAGTCAGTTGTGCAGGCCAGAACCCTGGGATTCACCCTTTACACCTCCTGGTCCTTGCCTACCATATCATATTTACGTCTGAGTTTTGTCAGTTTTTTTAGTTTCTTCATCTTCTTTCTAATCTTGCCATTCTTTCTAATCCTAAACATTGTGCCTGAGCAACTACTCTTTCTCCCTGGACTACTTCAGAGTCTTTGCAAGGCCAGACTCCCTGCTACTCTTCCGCTCTCTCCTCTCCATTCCAGTCTCTACACTGCTGCCAAACAGTCTTCAAAAAAATGCAGATCTGATCATCCACCTCCCCTCTACCACTGCCCCTCCAAAATACTGGTTAAAATCCAAAATTATGAACATGGACCTAGCCCTTCCTGGTTGTGTCCAGCCACTTACCCCCGTGCCCTCTGCTGCAGGATGCTGCAGCACACTGTTGATGGTTTTCTTCAACTCAACACCACTGTGTTCCTTCTTACCTGCAACACTTTGACAAGTATTTCCATACCTGGGATGCCTCTGTCCCTAAAAAAAAGCCCTCTCTGACATCTAGTCTAGATTAGACTCTCCATCATAAGCTCTCATAGTCCCATGTCCTTTTGCCTTTACTGGGTTTATCACAGTTTATAATTGTGTATTTGTGGCACTATCTGTTCCTGTTTGTTTTCCCACTAAATTCTAAGCGTCTCATTTGGTTGCCATGGAAGTGTGAGCACCTGGTACAGCATGTAGTACAACACAGTATGCATGGCTGAGTGAAGGAGTAAGAGGCTCACGATGTGGTGGGGAGGACAGGCAGATATCCCAGGAGCTGTAGAACAAAGTAGCTGGAGCTTGGCGGATACCATAATCAAAGCACGGACAAAGGACTCCCAGGATGCAGTGAAGGAGAGATTAATTTCACCTGAAGAGATCTAGGAAGGAAGAGCTGTTATATGAATTATAACGTAGTTATAGTTTCTGGTGGTGAGGTATTTTCATATTTGTCTCTCTTCCCCTTTTCTTGTCAGGGATATAATCTGAGTCAGCTATAAACACCCTGCTATTATAAAGTGTGAAGCACTGGTTCGGACTTTATTTCTGCTCTATGTAACAGTAATTTGTGTTTTAACTCATAATTTAATGCAGGTGAAAAACCTAAATTTTTATGATGTTGTTCTGGATTTTATATTAATGGATTCCTTTGAAGATTTAGAAAACCCACCCACTAACATACAGAATGTAGTAAATAATCGGTGGCTGAACTCCTCCTTCAAAGAAACTGTAAGTGGTGGTTTTACCTTTATCTCAACCATTTAAATTTGATGATAAATGGTCAGAGCTGGGAAGATCAATAAGATTTACTTATATATCTGCTTATAGAATGATTAGCGTGGAAACTGGGTTCAGTCTTTGATACTGGGATCAGATGTGTATGATACACAACATCTTCAGATGAAATTCCCTTTGGCTCTTCTGTCTGTCCCTGTGCTGACCTGGAGGACCAGTGTTTTCTTCAGATCTCAGACTCAGGCTTTAGACCAGTTCATGCCTAACCAGATAACTGAACTGGCTCTGTGACTAACCTGAAATATAGCAGTTGTCAAAAGACAGTATGTATTTTTTAGAGGAAGATAGGAGATTTATGTTCTCAAATACTATAAAAAATGAGGGGAGAGAAGGAGTGCCTCATGGGCTCAGTCTGTAGAAAATGCAACTCGTGATATCAGGGTTGTGAGTTCAAGCCCTACCTTGAGTGTACTTAAAAATAAATTTTTTTAAATGAAAGAAAAGGGGGAGTAAAAGAAATAGGCATATGCAAAAATAAAACAGGTTTAAACTATATTCTATACTTTGAATGTTTTCAGTTTCTCTTGTCTTTTTGCACTCAGATCTCTATTTGACATTGTTTTTTTTGTTGTGCTTTATTTAAGTGTGTACCCGGAAGGAAGTAGGTAAAATAGATATTCATGCTGCAATAGAAGGTCTTTAAAAAAATGTTCCAGCTGCCTATTTCAAAACTATTTTGGAAATTTCTGATACTAAATTTTAAAGCGTTTTTAATAAATCCACTTTTCACTCAAGATATGTTTTAGCCATAAAAGTTATATGTTCTCTCATTTCTTAACTGATTTGGCAAAGTGACCTTGATCAAAGTTGGGCCATGCCAGATTTCGTTAAGATCTACTTGGGTGTTTTAGTCCCTATCATTAAGGTTATATTTCTTAGTTTTTTATTGGAATAAAACTGTTAGCTCTACCCATGACTATTTCCAGCAATACTATTCTTAAAGAAAAAAAAATATTACATTGTCTTCATTATTATACATAAAATGGCTATTGCTATATGTGTCTCTGTGTACACGTATTTTTATTCTTTTCCTATAGGAACAGAACTGAAGATTCCTGAGAGTTGAATTATAGTTAACCAAGTTTCTTGGTACCAGAGCTCAGCCTTTTTCCTTCAGTGCCTTTGTATTTAATTTTAAAATTTATAAAAACAAAATACCACTATTATTCACAAATAATGAAAGGGAAAATGTTAATGTTTTGAACATTTTAAACCCATAAACCTATGAATTTCGCATAAAAATCATTCCTAATGCAAAGTCTATAAGTCATAAATGTAAGTCTTGCTTTTTCTCCTTTGCATATATTTAGGCTGTGGCTTCAAGTTGTTGGTCAGTGCTGAAACAGAAAAGGCAACAGATGAAGGTAAATTTCATTATGCCTTGGACTTCTTCTTTTTTGGGTAATTTGAGGCTCTTGTCAAAGAAACTGCTGAGTCAATTCTCAAGTGGGGATGGAAGCTCTTGGAACCGTCCTTCAAGCTGGATGAGTGACTTATTGATACTGGGTTGGCTTCCCTGTTTTGAATAACTTCTCCATCTCTTAATATTCTGTATAGTTCAGTAGAGCAGATTGAGGCATGCATGGGATTTCTACTAGGTGAAAGAAGGTTTAGGGTTAGAAATGGCTCTGAAAGAATTTTTAAGATAACTGGGGACCATGTATGTGAATAATTCTTGTTTAAAATGATTCCAGAGGACAACCTCAGGTCCCCTCCTTCTTCGGGAGCTTTGTAGTCTATCATTCAATAAACTTAAAAAGAAAAAAAAAAAGATTTCAGAGACCCTGTGTTTTTAAACAAGCTTTTCAAATGATGATTATGAACTCTTAACATTTGGGAACCACTGGTTTGGGGCTAGGGAGTAGACTTGTAGACTTGTAGACTTGGGCTTGTAGACTAGCTGTTCTGACCTCAGGCAAGTTCCCATCGGCTGACCTCCACTTCTGTTTGCAGAATGGAATTGGTGCCTACTCATAGGGTTGGTGTAAGGATGAAATAAGATAATATTAACCAGGTTCATTTAAGTATAAAATGAAAAGTAAATATAAAAATGAGCTTAATAAATAGTAGTTTCCATAATAATCATGATAATAATAACATTTATAACTTTATGTTTTCTTAGCATAAATCCTATACCTTAGACTAGTCTTCTGTCCATATCCACAGATTACCTATATATCTCACCTCTTGGGGAACTATTTTCTATACCTGGAATGCCATACTCTTTCCTGTGTATTTAAATATATTTTACATCTTGTTGAGTTCAGCTCATGTTATTACTTGGGGAAGCATGTCTCTTCAGTCAGCTCATGCTAATGTCTTACCTGTCTGAACTCTTACTACAGTTAGAGTCTATGGGGTTTAGAATTTTAATATACGCAGAACCTCTCAGACTAATAACTTTGGTGCATCCTTCGTAACCTTTTGGCTTTCACTGGTTAGCTATGTGTGACAAAGGACAGGTTTCTTAACTCCTTTGATGTATCACTTTCTACATGATTAAAATAATGTTAACATGACCTACTTTTTCAAGAATGTTTTATTAGATTAAATAGAACCTAGCACTTTATCTGGAATATAACGGGTACTCATTAAATGGTAATTGCTGCTAGAGTATATGTATATTTTAAATCGAGGTTTAGAAGATGTTTTGGAAATAACCCCTTCAGGAGACAGAATCTTAAGGCATAGTTATCCCCAGTTGATGCTATATGACAAATCCCACAGGACGTTATTTAACAAGGGAAATTCAGAAAGTTATTAATAAACTTAGAGAGGTTCCTGAATTACAACTGTATGTTTTACTATTACACAAGAAGAGGTAGTAATTATACAGTTAAATGCTTCAATAATACCTGGTTCCTCAACTAAAAGTTGGGATTCTAATAAGCATATTTTTGTGCTAGTCATTTAAAAATCAGTTTGGTCTTTTTCAGGTAATCTGATTAAGTGATTGAGGGGAACTGTTTAATAGCTGAAACCATGGTCATCTCATTCATCCTAAGAATTATACTGCCAAAGAATACCATAGCATCTTGTTATTGCTTGGTTGTAACACTGATATGATTACTTTTTTATGAAGCATTTTTATGAGGTGAAAAATGCCTTTAAGAAATAATGTTCCTCAGCACATTTGAAACTGTTGGCTAGGATACGAAAATTATATAAAACAAAGTGGCTCCAGAAGTTACTTGTAAGCTTATTCAGTTCCCTAGCAGGCTGGCTCCTCCTTCACCCTTGCCTTGTCCTCAGAAAGAGCTGATCTTATGGTGGATAGCAATTTAAGTTTCTCTGCTAGAGATAGCTAATTCAAGAAAGTAAGAATAACTCAATTCTCCTTTACTTCCCAATAGATCCCAGATGGATTTTTTGCCCATTTTTATGCCATTTGTGAGCAAATCAGCCCTGTCCTCGCCTGGGGCTTTTTGGGTCCTAGAAATTCTCTCTATGATTTATGTTGCTTCTTTAAGGTATGTTCAGTCATTGAATCATCTCGTTTTTTCTAACTCGAAAAGTGGATGGAGACTTTATTCTGTTTTGTGTTTGCTTTTGTAGGAAAATGAATGTGAGTGAAAGGTAAAGTTATGAAAGTCACTTAAATTCAGTGTTTAAACGCCAGTGGAACATTTATTATATAGATTTGGTGCTTTATTCTGGAATAGTTGCAGCAAGTCCATTCCTCTTATCGATTCCTTCTGTAATGGATGCGTGCTTTTGTGTGGCGTCGCCGTGTCCCAGTCAACTTGCTGCAGACGGCTGTTCTTCACCTGGACTCTTTAGAAATGTATAAAACAAATAATAATGTGCCTTGTTGCACATGTAGGCAATTTAGAAGTAAGTTCTGGTTTAAGGTAACTTGAATGATAAAACCCCAGTTGTGAGAGATACCATGGGAGTTTAAGGTTGTATCCCAATGTCAGTGGTTTGCCAAAACACAAGTAACAGCTCGTTGCAGAATTTTCTGCATTGCATAGTGCCAAGAAAAGTCTCACTATTTCATAGTCTTGAATTTAGGCTGAGTTTCAAGGAGCAAATAAAAGTAAACATCAGTATGAATTTGAAAGTTTTTGATGTTTGAAAGTTTGCATGTTTCATTCTATTCATTTAAAAAGTTAAATCATTATGTTTATGTGCTGTTAATGTAACATTTGTTTAAATGTTTAGGAAGTAATTATCTTACTGTCATTCAAAAAGACTGATCAGTTTTTGACTCGTGTTTTTTTTTGAACTCCCAAAATGTAAGGTATGTGGGAAGAATTTGGACTGGGAATTAAGTTTATCATGAATGAATGAACAGCCTGACTCTGGGGAAATCATCCACAGATCTGTCCTCCTTCTCTTCATCTGTAAAATGAGGGGGCTTGACAAGTTCATTGCTAACGACTCATCCAGTTATAGAGTCAAGCAAATCTATGAAGTGTGCCTTCCTAGTACTTCTTAACACCCGATTTCTGTGGGATAGAAATTAAGTATTTCTGTTTTTTGTTGTTTGGAATTACTTTTTCCCCCCCATCATGGCATAACAGCCTGTGACTTAATACATACAAGTAGAATACAACTTGTTTAAAATGAGTTTCAGCAAAAAAGAGTGAGATTTTGCCATTTTCAACAGCACCGTTGGACCTACAGGGTATTATGCTAAGTGAAATAAGTCAGATAGAGAAAGACAAATGCCATCTGATTTTACTTATATGTGGAAACCAGAAAACAAAGCAAATGAACAACAACAAAAAAAATATGTAGAATGGTAAGTACAGAGAACAAACTGGTGGTTGCCAGAGAAGAGGGGATTGGGAGGATGGGCAAAATAGGTGAAGGGGAGTAAGAGATATAAACTTCTAGTTATAAAATAAGTAAGTCACGGGGATAAAAAGTACAACGTAGGGAATATAGTCAATAATATTGTAAAAACATTGTATGGTGATGGGTGATAACTACATTTACCATGGTGAGTATTGAGTCATGTGTAGATTTGCTGAATCACTGTGTTGTACACCTGAAACTAATAAAACACTGTATTTCAACCATACTACAGTAAAAAAATGAGTTGCAGCACAAGTATTAACTTACTGAAGTGAAATATCCTTCAGATCTTCCACTGGTTTGAGACCTGAAATTTTTAATTTTCATGTATCTTAAGTTTTTATATACAGAAATATATACCCTTAAAAGTTAGGGCTCCTGGGTAGCTCAGTTGGTTAAGCGACTGCCTTCAGCTCAGGTCATGATGCCAGGGTCTTGGGATCGAGCCCCGCATTGGGCTCTCTGCTCAGTGGGGAGCCTGCTTCTGCTTCTGCCTCCGCCCTGCTCATGCACATGTGCACACTCTCTCTCCTCTCACAAAAATAAATAAATAAATAAATAAAATCTTAAAAAAAAAAACCCAAAAACTTAAAAATTATAGGGGCACAAAAAAAAATTACAGGGGCGCCTGGGTGGCTCAGTCAGTTAAGTGTCCAACTCTTAGTTTTGGCTCAGGTCATGATCTCAGGGTTGTAGGATCAAGCCCCAAGTGGGGCTTCACGCTCAGTGCAGAGTCTGCTTGAGATTCTCTGTCTCTCCCTCTCCATCTGACCGTTCCCTGCTTGTGCTTTCTCTCTGTCTCTAAAATTAAAAAAGAAATAAAAGTTAACAACTATTGGAAATCATTTACTCTTGGGTCTTAAAGTAGTACCAGTGTTCAGAGGTAACACTGAAAATATCAATTATTGAGAAAGAATTAATAATAGCCCCTTACAGTGCTTTAGGGTTTAGGCATTTGCCATAGATTTTTTTTTTCATCTTCACGTCAGCCCTGAATATTATAAAGGAGAAGTAGTAGTATCCCAGATTTTACAGAAAAAGAAAGTGAGACCTAGGAAAGGTTTAATCACTTGTTCAAGGTCCCTTTTCCAATGAGATAAGAGACTAATACTGGAAGTCAGGCCTTCTGACTCCTAATTCAGTGCTTGTTACAATGTTGGTAACTATTTTCTTTTCAAAGATTTATTTATTTGACAGACAGAGATCACAAGTAGGCAGAGAGGCAGGCAGAGAGGGGGAAGCAAACTCCCTGCTGAGCAGAGAGCCCAATATGGGGCTCGATCCAGGACCCTGAGATCATGACCTGAGCCGAAGGCAGAGGCTTTAACCCACTGAGCCACCCAGACACCCCACAATATTAATAACTATTTAGATTAATATGATTTTGGTCTGATAGTGCCAGTTTGTTTTGTGTTCATTTTCCAGAATCAAGTTCTTTTCTTTCTCAAAGACATTTTTGACTTCGAGAAGGTACGCTATTCCAGTATAGAGACTTTGGCCGAAGATCTCATGCAGTTACTTATTCGCCGCACTGAACTCTTGACGGCCTATCTTGGAGCTGATGCACTGAGGCATACAAGTAGCTGTCTAAGTAGTCATGGTCATGTCATGTCCAGTGGCCTATTGGAAGCCAAAGTGCAATAAGTACCATAAAGAACATACGGTTGGAATGTACTATGAAATAGTTAAGGTAACTGTTGATTTTGTACCATGTATTATAAGGAATTGGGGGATATGGACTCAGGGTATGAGTGATCATACTGTATTTACACAGTTCTGTCATTGAATCCCTGTGTACTATATCCAAAGTGATGCTTTCTAGTCTTTACGTAATAATTTAAGTCATGAAATGTTGTATATTTTACAGAAATACTGCTTGAAATAAAACCAGTACTTGGGAGTTAGTTGATTTGTCTTCCTGAAGCTGTCTTAGATGTCCAGTATCATTTTCAAAAGCTCTGTTTTTATGCTTTGCACCTTGAAAATATACACTGTAGCCAAGACCTTCGTGGCCCCCTTATGTAAGGATATATTACTCCTAGTGTCAACAAATTTAACTTTGCCTGAAAATGTATTTTTCATTGTAAAGTTATTTATTCAATCAAGTTTAGGCAGTAGTGGTGTTTAATACGTACTGCTTACGTTATTGCTCGTGCATTTGCTCATGTTTGAATCAAAGAAATTGTAATGGCTGAGTATCATTATAAAACATTTAAATGAATTGACACTGAGAAGTTTACAAGTTTATATTAGATTTGCTGCAGTTTCCAAAATATATTATTGTTGGTCCTGTAAGTTAGAATAATGAGACCTAAGAAATTTTTTTTTATCTCTTTATAGATTAGAGCATTTTTCCCTTGAATGATCCATTGATTAAAAAGATAACATTTATTAACTCTAAGAAGTTGTTAAGATTTTTTGTGTGTAGTTTTGAAACTGTTTCCCAATATCTGAAGATACTAATGTGGATACAGTAAAATAGTTTCTAAGTTCTCCTCCTATAGAACTTAGAGCGCACTGGGAATTTGTCATATTATGCCCAATTTAAAAAATATTCATACTTTGACTCTTAATGAGGTTTTAAAGGTATTTTTCCCCCTGAATACAAAACAAAATATTTTTTTTAGTGGCATGGAAGTATATTTCATGTCCTTTATGGTAAATAAATGAACAAATGGGTTGTTCATATGAGTAGGGTTCTTCAGAGTATATTAGATACATTCAGAGCCGTGTTAATTTTGTGTCTAAACCATATATCGCTTATTTAAAGTGGCTCACTCAGCATATCAAAGCACTGGACTCATTGATTTTGCTCCCAAGGTGAGCTTTATTTATTTCGGGAGGGAGTTACCCAGAAAGATCTAAAATATATTTTTTAAAAAATGAATTTTTAGATTAAAGTGCCTAGTTTCTGACGAATGAATAGAAAATGAAAAGTGAGGGAGAAAAGCATAATCTTTTAAGGTTTTAAATTTACATTTGTGCCACACTTATGTAATAATTAGTTACAAAATACAAGTTTCAGAATCTTTATGCTGTTGGCATGTATACTGTGTCCCATAATATGTGGGTTACAGAATTAAACAATATGAAATATTGCTCAGATATTTATTTCCTGACGTTTCTTACATATATTCTTAATTTTAACAATTGGCTACTCATAATTGTTATTATTGATGGAGGAATAGCATTAGAAGTATCAAAGCTAAAAATTGCATTCTGTGTTGTTTTATTTTTTAATTCATATCTTGTACTTTTAGCTTCTTGTTGGGTACCATTGGCCTTGAATGATTCATACACGTGTGTGTGTGTGCACACATGTTCCCATCATTGTGTAGGCAAGACAGGTATTGTTTATATTTATCTTACGGTTGGGGGCGGCTAAATGTTTTAAGCTGTGGTTTTATAAACAGAGCTGTAAGTAAACTTAATTACTTTTTTATTTGAGGAAGATATTATTTGAAATCTATTTTGAAGAATTGCACTATTTAATAATGCTGCTACTACATAAGGTAATTCTGGGGAATTTATTTCATCAGATAAGATGAATCGCTTTCCAGAAGGTGGGTTTTTTTCTCTTTTACACTTCACCTTTAAAAAAAAAAAAAGTTGCCCTTATTCAAGAGGTTAGTTTGTCAAATTCAGCATTTGAGTTTGATTCATTTCTGGTCAGTTATGTAGCTACTACTTCAAAAAAGTGCTTTCTTTTTGTGGCCTTTGACAGAAGAAACAAGAGTGACCAAATAGAATTTCAGGGTAATTAGTATAGGTAAAAAAAAAAAACCCTCTGTTTTATAAGGGAAGAAACTTGAACTTTTTAAAAGAAACATCTCTTTAAAATGGTTCTGACCACAGCAGACGTGCTTAAGACATATGTACCAATTTCAGCTTGCCTTGAAATTGGGTTAAACAATTAAAGCAATGTTATAAATAATAAAAAAGAAAAGAAAAGATTAAACTAGTCTAGAGCTTTTTTGGAAAAAACCCTGTTAGACGCATGCTGGTACAGTCAGAAAACTGCCATTGTCACCACCAGTCCTATTACCGTCCCTGTGTATGTGATAATCAGAGGGCCTTGAGTTCATCCTGAGAAAATGTTTTTTTCCTCCCGTTTTCTGGAAGAGAAAAGATCCGTGTTCAGGTGATTTATGTTTGGTAACTTTCTTTCTGTTTTGGTTTCTCTATGTTTTTGTTCAACTAAAAGGCTAGTTATTTCTTCATTTAAGGCTTACAATATGTTTAAAAAATGTCAAAATGAGATTTTTTTTAAAAAAAGAAGCCAAGAGTCTCATACGGTTATAGTCAGCTCCAAAAAACTTTGTCATAAAATAGTACTTTTATTTGGATCCATTTATTTTTATTGTTGTTAAATTACCTGGCTTTATAAAAAATATTTACAAACTTTTTCTTGCCTTAAAATGTAACGTTTTCACACCCGAAACTAATGTAACATTGTCAACTACACTTCAGTTAAAAAAAAAGTCACATTTTCTGCTTAAATGATTACCTAAAGAGCGATTATTTGTATCACAAAAGAATTCAGTTTATTATTCCTTTAAACCTATTAAATAGGAATGCCAAAGTAACATTTGATACACTTCTCTGTGACCTTTCATAATCAGAAATTTAAAATTATGTTCATGACAATTTGTCTTTAATGTGAACACATTTTAGGAAATTATTTGGAATTTCAAAGTGATTATAAGAATTAGACTGAATCCAGATCTTTTGTTTTTTGCTTGGATCAATTACATCTAGAAATTTCTCTGCAAGTGAGACTTAAGAATTTGTATAATCTGTGATTAATGGAAATAATGGAAATGGGCATTCTTTCTTTGTTCCTAGTGATTCTGTTATGTTATTGTTTGGCTTAGTTTGCAACAACCATGTATTGTCCTTACTCGGCTCATTAGTAAATGTGTCTATTTCCTAAATGTAGGGATTGTACTTATTAATTTATGTAAAGGTGAAACACTACAGTAGCAGAAAAAAAATAGCACTGGCTCTTTAGCTAAAATAAGCACTGTAACATAGATGTATTTCTACTACTGCCAAATAAAATAGTGATGGTACATTTTACTGATGTATTGAGTGTTTTATACAATGCTTATATGCATATTTGCAAGATCACACTGGTCTCATCAGACCACGTCCTATGGGAGCTCGTGGTGTGGTGGCCGTAAGACCACATACACAGGCACAGAGAACACCGACGACTGCAGAACTGTTGGAATCAAGTGCCAAAGCACATTTCTTCTCTGTGGACAAAGTGGGAGAAAGGACAGTTCTGTGATGAGTGAAGCCAGAATACTTGTGTTTTAATTAATAAAGTGTTTGGGTTGGGAATGCCGTTAAGCACACTATAAACTTACCTAATTCATGTTCGTGCATCTGTCCCTATTCAGACCTCCTGCTTCCCCCCACTTCCTGGTCAGAGCCCACATACGTTTTGTCAAGGCGAGGGGATGTTGCCAGGCTGGCCTTGGGGGCACCAGATGGCACGGCGACTTTCCTTGGATGTAAAAACAGTCCAAGGCACACAGTCCGCGGGCACTCTTCACAGCGAGGAGACGGGGCTGGATGTGGACGGGAAGCTGGAGCAGCACCTCAGCCGCATCTTTTGTTTTCTGTGTCGGCTGCCATCCTCCAGGCTGTCCCATGCCATCCTCTTTGATCCCACTCCCCGAATATCATGTTTTGTTTTGTTTTTTTTTTAAAGATTTTATTTATTTATTTGACAGACAAAGATCACAAGTAGACAGAGAGGCAAGCAGAGAGAGAGAGGAGGAAGCAGGCTCCCTGCCGAGCAGAGAGCCCGATGTGGGACTCGATCCCAGGACCCTGAGATCACGACCCGAGCCGAAGGCAGCGGCTTAACCCACTGAGCCACCCAGGCGCCCCCGAATATCATGCTTTGTATATTTTAAACATCTCTGGGTTTCAGGGCGCCTGGCTGGCTCAGTCAGAAGAGCATTTGACTTTTGATCTCGGGGTCATGAGTTTAAGCCCCATGTTGAGTATAGAGATTATTTAAGTAAATAAATTAAAAAAAATTTTTAAACGTCTCTGAATTTTTAGATATGTTTAAAATATGTCTCAAGCAAAAAAAAAAAAAAAAAAGGAGGGGGTGATGCCTGGGTGGCTCAGTTGGTTAACCATCTGCCTTTGGCTCAGGTTGTGATCCCAGGGTCCTGGGATCGAGTCCCGCATAGGGCTCCCTGTTGGGGGAGGAGGGAGAGTCTGCTTCTCCCTATCCCCCTCTCCCCGGCCTGTGGTCTCTCTCTAATAAACAATTTAAAAATAATAAAATAGGTCTCTACAAGCATCTCAATGTCTTATTGTTATATTATTTGTAGGGCTTTGCTGGAAATCTCTGTTAACTCATTTGGTTCATCCGCTGTCTTCCTTACTGTCCTTATGACACTTTTGACTTTTATTATGTAGTATTTCTTTTCATACCAGGTATTCTGTGATACTTTACTCCGCCACCTCTTCTCCTTTAATCTTGCTCTCTTCTCATGCTGCTGACATCTTTGATCATGCTGCACAGCTCTCTCGTCTGCTAAGGTGTTTTTGGTTCTTTTTCCCCACCCCCCTCTCTCTAAGTAACCTTCATCGTTTGTGCAGGGAAGGACTAAATTCCAGTACAGAAGAGAAAAGCAAACCTTCCTACGACACTTTATTCTTTACTTGAAAGCCACAGCAAAGTAGTGGGTACATCAAATACCACCTCAGTGTTTTGCTTTTAACTGTCTCTTATGTGTATCACAAAAGCCTTTCACAAAGTACATTTATATATAGGAGATTACAGAACTTTTATAATTTGCTACGTTTGAAATAAAATAATACCATAATGCTTGAATACAGAGGAGCACTTTGACATTTGCAAGCACTTGAAAGATATGATTTCCAGAACTTTGCCTTTTTTTTTTTTTCTTGACACTGCAAGAGATAGGCCCACAGACTTTAAAAAGAACTGGATCCTTAATGTGGTTGGGGGTGGCTAATCTTAAAAAGTAGGTTAAAGCAGTTGTGTTTGTTATCCACTGCTGCATAACAAATTATACCAAAACTTAAGCAGCCTGAAACAACAAATATCTGGCAAAGTCACTGAGGGTTAGGAATCTGGGAATGTCCGGTTGTTCTGGCTTAGGGTCTCTCCTGAGTTTGCAGCCATATGAAGGTCTGACCAGGACTGGAAGATTCGCTGTCAAGATTTGCATACTCACATGGCTCTTGTCAGGGATAGGAAGGAGCGATAGGTCCTTGCCATGTGGGCATCGTAACAGAGCTGCCTGAGTCTTTAAAACTACTGCTGGCATCTCCCAAAATTGAGTAATCCAAGAGGTATCAAGGCAAAAGACACAGTATCTTTTATAACCTAGACTTGGAAGTGACTTACCGTAGTGCCATGCTAACATAGCATGTTATGTTGATCATACAGGCCACCTTTCGACACAGTGTGGAAGGAGGTTACACAAGGGTGTAGATACTAAATGGTGGGATCATTTGGGGTCATCTTAGTGGCTCGATGCCACTGCAAGGAATGACAGTACACTCTGTCATTCTGTAGTTAAGGTAGACCTTTTTTGTTGGGCAGCCTTGATGTAGGATCAAGACCTTTGCTTGGAATATGGATCCAGTCGGTATTCTGAGATGTCTTCGTTGTATAAACTACACCACTAAATGATCATCTGGGATTTCCAGTTTCCCTTACTTACGAAGGAGAAAAAATTTACATGGAAAGCAATGGATGCCGAGTCCCCTTAGTTTTTATAATTTTGTACCCAATTTTATACATTTGTCTTCCCCACACCTAGCTTGATGATAATTTTTATATTGTTTACCTTTATCAAGTCTTCAAAACTTTCATCCTAGCTTTTATAAAACCATAACACATTCTGCCTTTATCGCTCTTCCTTTTGTAATGTTGATGTCATTTCAAGAGCACGCAACTGATCCGATCAAGTTGAAGAACAAACCCAAGTGTCTCAGGGTAGGTATATGAGGAATGTTCATACACACTGACGAATCTTGGATTTCCGATAGCCTTAAACTTAGCATGTCCCAAACTGAGCTCCTGACTATAGCTGCTTCACCTCCTCCCGCCAGTCTTTCTCATTCCAGTAAATGACAACTCCAATCTTCTACTCCTCAGGTCAAAAACTTGGTCCTCACATCGCACGTTCAATCTGTTGCCAAAATCTCCCAGTTCTACTTCTTTAAATGGACCAAGAAAAAGAAAGTGCCAAGCACGTATCCTCACAGGCATCACTGTGGTCCAAACTCCCATCACCTGCCAGCCCAGTTATTTTGGAAGCCTCCCAGATGGTCTCCCCGCTTTATTTAGTGTATTTGCAGCATATCAACCAGAGTGAACGTGTTAAAAATATGTCTGATCATGTCACTACTTTGTTCAAAACCACCATGGCCACCCACCTTAAAGGCCAAAGTCCTTCCAACGTTGGGCGAAAGGGTTCTCTACCAGCTGTCTCCTGCCCCCACTCCATGTCCTCTTTCCCCCTTGGCCTGCCCAGCTTCACCTGCACAAGCCTCCTTCCTCTTTCTAGAACATGTCAGGATCCTCCTTGGGGTTTCTGCAGTCAAATGCTCTACCCCTGAGCTATAACCCCCCTCCTTGGGGTTTCTATATCTCCTCCTGGACCCCTCTCCCCCAGTATTTCCAGATATTTACATGATTCATGTTCTCATGCATCTCCAGAGATTTATCTAACTCACCGTCTCACTTTTCTCAGGACTGATTTATGTGAGGCTGTCCCCAACCATGCCATCTACAAGAACAGTATCTACCTGCCCCATTCCCAGCATTCCCTGCTTTCACTGCTCTGGATCTATCCATCGAGCATATCACTAAGTACATAGTTTATTTGCTCACCGTCTGCCCTCTTCCACAAAATGTCTCGAATACGATGGCAGAGCTTTTTGTTTTGTTATTGCTGTATCCTCAGTATCTAGAACTGTGTATTTGTTCAATGAATGAATGAATGAATGAATGATGGATTGGTGAAAGAAGAAATAGGCCTTGCATGTTGTGGGTAGCTATCAGTTTTGTAGGAAGAATGGAGCAGTCTGTTCAATCTGGTGAATCCACTGAGTGGATGTCCCTTAAGAGAGCTACGCATTTCTTTTAAGTCATACAAATAAATGTATCCTTTGAAGTTGGAAAGTGTAGGGAGGAAAGGGGTAAAATGAGAGTTTATAATAGGGGACACTGGCACAGACTGGGAGTGAAAGGAAAACTTCTCTGAGAAAGCAACATTCAAGTAGACAGACAGCGAAAGCTTATACTGAAGTTAGGTAGGTAGGGAGTGGGGGGAAGAGGATTTCACGCAGAGAGAACAGCTGGTGCAAAGGCCCTGAAGCTGGAAAGTTCCGTGAACTAAAGAAGGTCAAGATAATGGTATTGAAGGGAGCAAGGGGGCAGGGTGAGCTAGGTCACCCACGTCACATGTCTGTATTAGATTAAGTTTAAGTAGCTGTTTTAATTACCAATCTGAAACTTTTCTCTAATGGAAGAATGAACAGCTTATACCTTTTAAAAGAATTTCCACCCAGAGTAAATAGTGAACGTGGATGGGGTGGAGAAGAGAAGTTACAACTGAGAGTAGAAAGCCTTCTCAATACCCTGAGAATATAACCTGAGCACCACTGTCTGCCCAGAACTCGAAGTTGGAAGTGGGTGTCCCTGGTGGATTTCTGTGGATGCTAGTTCAATTAAAAATTTTTTTTCTTTCATCGATATTTTATTTATTTTCTGCCTGCAGCGAAGAACTGAAGATCTCCCCAACCAGAAGAATCCCCCCTCTGGATAAGCATTTCAGGTTTTAATATGGGTTGTCTGATGGGTTTAACTGACAGGCTGGTGGTCCAGGTTGAAAAGGCCCATGGGTGCTAATATCCGCAGGTGTCTTTATGTAGGTTTAGAAGGACCGGGGACGATTTGCTTTCAACTAAGGAAACGTGGAAGATTATATAAGTATTACTTGTTTTTAGGGTTGTTTTTTTTTTTTAACCTCCTCTCCTCCTTCCCCCTTCCACTCTCCTCTATCACCACTCTCCTTGGAGTTAAAGAGGAGAGCCAAGAAAAGGACAGCCACAGACGAAATGATCCCCGGACTGCTGCCCTATGGCCTCAGCAGTAAAAGAAAAACTGGCCAAAGGTCATGCTTTGGATGAAGATAAGGTAGTGAGTGGCTCAGCGTCTTGGTTAGAAACCAGGACAGGAAGAGTTGCTGAGAGAAGTGGGCCCCAGGGCAAACCGGCTGTGTGGGTGTTGGGGAGCCAGCTCCAGCCCATCCATGAATCCCATTCCAGTATCACTCCCTTCCCACCCGGGAGGCGGCCTTCCGTCCCCGGCCCCCGCCGAGAGGTGGAGGCAGACCCCTTGTGAAAGGCTCCACGACCCAGAGTCGGGCGACACGCAGGTTCTGGCGGAAAGTTGGCAGCCACCGCCCCCTCTCCCGTCTCCCTCCCCGACACCCCACCCCTCTCCGGGCGCTTTGGCGGAGGTGGGGGTGGGGGGAACTGGCCTAGTGTTCTGGAACAGCTGCAGCCGGCGCTGGGCCCGCCTGGAATGCGGGAACAGGCTGCGCACCAGGACTTTTATGGAAACTTGCTGGTGGAGACGGCGGCGGCGGCGGCGGCGGCAGCCAGAGGGCTCCCAGCGGCCGGAGCGGCAGCGGCAGCGGCCGGAGCGCCCAGACCCCCTCCCACACCCAAGCGCAGGACGCGCTTAGCCTCTCTGCGCGCATCGAGGACCCCAGCTCGTCGCCGGCTCCTGGCGGGTGAGAGGGCTCGGGGAACGTGGGGCGGGGGCGGAGGTGGCGGACCGGGAGGGGTCGGGGCCGCCGTGGGGGCGGGGGCCGCAGGGAGACGCGCCCCCCTCTCGGCTCCCGGCGGGGCTGCGCCGCAGCACCCGAGCGCGCGGGGCTGCGGCCAGCTGGGGCGGCGCGCCCGGCCCGGCCGGTCCTGCGGGCTCGGCCGGGTGGCGGCCCGGGTCTGCGCGTCTGGCCGCGCGAACCGCCCTTTGGCTCTGGCGGCCGTTCCCTCGCCCGCCGCCCCTGCTTTCAGCTGCCCTCGCGCCGGGTCGGCCGAGTTGCGTTCGGGCGCTTTCTCCACTCCTGCAGGGAAGAGCCCGCGCGAGCGGCGTGGGTGCAGTCCCTTCGCTCTGCCCTTGGGGTCCAAGCGGATATAAAGTTCAGTGTCGTCCCCCACCCACCACGTGCCCCCGGCGCGGTCTCTATCCCGCGATGCCTGCTGTTTTTAAGGGAAATCTTTTCCCGGTCTGCCCCTGCGGAGGCTGGGGAGTAAAATGTGCTTTAACAGCCTACCATCTACCCCCTCCCCCCAAAGTACGTTTTGGAGACGATTTTGTCCGAGGTGGGATGTTGGGGTGCGCGGCTACAGTTGGAAGTTGGAGTGCATGACGTGGTCACCTCCTGAGACCTCCCTTGTCCCTATGCGTTTTCCAAATGCGAAGCCATTCCAACTGTTGATAAATTGTGAGACGCTCTACGGTGCTAAAAATGTATTGGCATTTGTAAGGAAAATAACCAAGTCCAGAGGTTAGTTGATTGTCGCAGTGGCTTCCAGGGCTTCGTTTTATATTTATTTAAGGTCCATAAGAAGAACAAAGAGAGTTGGGGGGAGGGTGCGGTGGAGAGAGAGCGAGAACAAGGTAAAAAATAGCATGAGGAGATGTCCTAACAAAATGTCTGTCCTAGGGAAAGAGGCAGGTAGAAAAACGAAGTGAACCGTAGGAAAGAAAGAGTTCCACGAGCAAAGCAATGGCAGCATCATTCATCAGCTCAATTTTGTTAATGAATTCATGTAACGGGCCCATTGGCCTGCGAGTCACAACATAGCTATGTGTTGGGCAGTACCATTAAGTAAACCTGAGTATTTATACCATCTTAGTCACACGTCATTAAGTGAACCTCATTATTTCCCCCTCCAGTCCTTGTACAGCTTAAATAACTGCCATCAGAAAACTCAGACGACACAGAAGTCTCTGAAATTCTTTTGACTTTGAGGTGTGCAAAAGTGGAAAAATGCATCATCAAATTGAGCGACAGTTTTCTGGGGAGATGTGTTTAATATAAATGAAATTTGGTTATTTAATATAATTAGTTAAGATTCATAGTTCTAGGTATTAGCCCCCTATTTTTGAAACTCTTTTATATTTTGACTGAAATAATTTAAGTAAAAATGTGGGGAATTGTGTATTTTATCTGCAACAACTTCCTTAAGGAGCCCTGAACAAAACCACAACAAAATTCTTTTAAATTCAGTTTCCCTCAATACAGTATTGGTGTAACTGTTTTAATGGAAGATTCACATTTCTAAAACCATTTTAGGCAGAACTATAGTGAATAGCAATTTTTCTTGCTCACCTTCAATGGAATCTGTGCTATTTTTGAAAATTTGATATGTAAGACTGATCATTGTCAAAATGTATGTCATCTTGAGATGGCTATATTTAGCATCAACAAAAGAATGCCTTATCTAGGCTTTTGAACAGTATTTTTCCCCTGAAATTACACTTAAAGTATTTAGGTTAGGGTTTCATTCGTGAACAGAATGAAAACTGAGTATGTATATTTGGAAGAGATTAATTGGGGATTTAGATTGCTTAGAACCAAAGTGACCTAAAATTACATACTTCATTTAGGGGAAAAAAACAAAACAAAACCCTACTGTTATTTTTAAAACACCATAAAGGCAAATAAAGGTATTGTTTAAATAAAAACATATGCCTATAAGAAAGAAAACAGTGCAGTAAATGTAGAAAAGTAGACGGGGAGATGTCTAAAAGTTTTTTATGGAAGAGAGAACTCAGTACATTTTATAGTATGTAGGCCATATACACACAAAAAATAACTTGGTACTCTATTTTATAATTTAGAGGGAAAATGACCTACAACATTTTTTTTAAAATTTTTTTTATTTAACAGAGAGAGAGATCACAAGTAGGTAGTGAGGCAGGCAGAGAGGGGGCGTGGGGAAGCAGGCTCTCTGCTGAGCAGAAGCCTAACACGGGGCTGGATTCCAGGACCCTGAGACCATGACCCAGCTGAAGGCAGAGGCTTAACCCACTGAGCCACCCAGGTGCCCTGACCTACAACATTCTCAATAACTTCACCTATTTCTGTTTTTTAATCAATTTGTGCTCTGTATCACCTGTGTAGTTTCTTTCATGCTCTCTTCTGGTTTTGTAATTGCAAGATCACATATTGTTTACATACACTTGGAATTGTTATATTCCCTCTTTCTGTTTAAATATTCAGTGCTTGTTTGGCCGGACTTAGGGTGGTGTACTTTCTACTCTCTAAGATGAGTGGATTTTTATCCTGAAATCCAACTTACTTAATTTCTAGTAAAATTTGTTTTTGTTTGTTTGTTCTAAAAATATAACCATATTTATGGTTAAAAATGATCAAGAATGGAAAAGGGGACTTTCAAAATAGGACACATGTACTGTTAGTGTTTTGATACGTTTCTCCTTGTCCCCGTGCACAGGACTTTTTTCTCGTGTTGCCGTATCTCTGGGAAGCCGTGTGTGCACGCCCCCAGTGCAGTCTCTGCCATCCAGTAAGTGTTCAGTACCTCTTCTTTTTCTCCCCATGCCTCCTTTTGTTTTTTTCCTTCTTGTCAGCTCCTTTTTGCTATCAGATTAGAAGACAGACTGGGGCTCCCGGGCCACGTTTTGAGGCTCTTGAAACTTCACCTTTCTCTCTGGGCCTCGTTCTTGTCCTTTCCTCCCCTTTGCCTGTCCCTCCTCCATTCAGGCCAAACTAGGCCTCCCTTTGTCTCTCTATTTTCTCAGTGCTGCCTGTTCCTTTAGATCAGGGGCCGCAAATTGGCAGCCAGAAAGCCACCTGCAGCCATTGGTACATTTTATGATAAAATAAGGATTTCCAGCCTCTCCTGAAAAACTGGGTCATTTCTGCATAGCAGCAGTACCCTGGGACAAAGTAGTTGCTCCCCCCTGGGAGCACACATACCCCTTCTGACACCGTCTCCACTCTTCCCCATTCCCTTACAACCAGCCGTCACTCACTCACATTGCCTGTTGGTGACACTGCCCTACATTGTCTTACAGTTATATTGCCTGACCCTAAACTCTTGAGTATGCAGTAGCCCCGATGGAAATGTGAGGCAGGTCTGAAGCCGTGATAGGATGGGAAGTCTGGACCCGGCATTAGGAACCTGGACTTGAAATGCTGTAGATGTATTTGGGTTAGCAATCCTTCTCGCAAATGATAGCATCACGGGAATGAGAAGTTAGCATTCATTGGCACTAACTTCTCGTGTAAGTTGGAGCTAGAAGGGGCCATGTGTAACTAACTAAAACATTTTAACTGCTGGGATTTCAGAAAGCACAGGGTAGGTATTTCCGGGAAAGAAATCTTTCCTAAAACTCTTAAAATATCCTCCTCTCTCTCCACCCTAGAAGTATTCAGGAGAGTTTTGTTTTGTTTTTAAACCTTCTAGAGATTGGCCATAAAGAGGACTTAACTGCTGTTCCTCTTCTGCCTCCCAACCCTCCCTTGGTTTGGAGCCCGATGTCTGGGTCTGTCCATTCCCAGCTGTGTCCTTCGTTGAAAGGCCATCATCTTCCACCTGCCCAGAGGGTCAGGCAGCCCGAGCTCCTCCTGAGATTACCACGTCCTTGTGCTTGGGAAACCACCTTCTGGTTTTTCACAGTTTAACGTAAACCCATTTGATTTTATTTTCTATTCATTCAAGGATGCATCCTCATCATCAGCCCTCTTTTTGGAGATGCTGACGGAAGTTTGACTTGGGCTGGCTTTGGATCAGGCAGTTTTTCTCTTATCTTTTTGTCATTCATCCACTCCCGCCAGTATGAATTGAGTTTATACCGTGTTCCAGTTGTTGTGTGAGACACTGAGGATAAAAAACAGAGTAGAGCAGCATTCTTTTAAGGGGCGTATAATATGGTGAATGCTCTTTGAAAACTATCACATACTGTCATATGAGAGCAAAGTGTTATACATTATTAATACAGAAGAATATCAAAGGTTGAAAATAAGGTTCTTGGTTATCAGTGAGGAATTGTTTATTGGTAGAAGGAAAAAAATCTCATTATTTGAAATAGGTAAAATATTTTTGAATTATGACAGGGTTTATGATTGGCTTTATATTTTGATTTAGCTTATTAAATTTTATTTGTTTATTTGACAGAGAGCACAAACGGGGGAGAGAGGGTAGAGGAAGAAGCAGACCCCCCCCAAAGAGTGGGGAGTCTGGTGTGGGGCTCGATCCTAGGACCCTGGAATCATGACCTGAGCCAAAGGCAGATGCTTATCCAACTGAGCCACCCAGGTGCCTCATATAATATTTTTAAAGTTTAAGGTTATAATGTTCATTAACTAAATGTAATAAAGTTACATTGTATTTAAGCGTATATTTCTGCCATAGTGAAAAATGATAAAAATTTGGGCTCACATTTTATAAAGCTCAAAACAACATTTGTTCAAAGACTGTAAAGAGGTAGGTTTTAACAATTATTTGTAGCATACAGTTAAGTGTTCTAAAATCTTTTTTAAAAGACTTTATTTATTTAAATGACAGAGAGCTAGAGAGCACAAGCAAGGGGAGAAGCAGGCAGAGGAAGAAGCAGGCTCCCCCCTAAGCAGGGACCCCAATGTGGGACATGATCCCAGGACCCTGGGATTAAGTCCTGAGCCAAAGGCTGATGCCCAAATGACTGAACCACCCAGATGCCCCAAGTGTTCTAAAATCTTAAAGGAAGGCCTGGGTGGCTCAATCAGTTAAGCTTCTGCCTTTAGCTCAGGTCATGATCCCAAAGTCCTGAGATTGAGCCCCATGTCAAGCCCTGCTCAGCAGGGAGTCTGCTTCTCCATCTCCCCTTCCCCCTGTTCATGCTCTCTTGGGCACTCTCTCTCTCCCTCAAATAAATAAAATCTTAAAAAATAAAATCTTCTTAAAAGTTGAGACTAAGAATTTACTTGAATTTAATGAAATGTAGATCTAAAGCTGTCCGTCTTGACGATTCTGTTCTTTGAGAAAGGAGATAACACATTATCACAATGAAACAGTTATTATAAATGAGAGCTATGATTGAAAATTCTTTTCTTGATTGCTGGATTATTTGCTATCTTGGAATATTTTAATTGCATGTCTAAAAAGGAAAATTAATTAAATTTAGAAAATACGGAAGTCAAACAGATCCAATGAGATTCTAGAACCGAAATACTAACATGCATATTTTTAGGTCCACTGTGCTTAATATTACATTCTACTGTAAGACTTACATATTGTCTCACAGCTTGAGCTTCACACCTTAATATCCGGCCTGGAAATTGTAACAGCCCAAAATTATACTTTCTTCTTGGACACATTTTATCAGGCTATGAAGTCATCTTCAAAAGCTTCTTGAAGCTTATCTCACTAATTGCTATGCCTGTTGATACCAATATTAATATTACCATTGAGCATGTTATATATATGTTTCATGTACTTAAATTAGGTAAAAATGGAGAATGATATGGTGACGTGAGTAGTTGAGTAACAGGAAACCTGGAGTCTAGTTCCTTGTTCTGTGACTGAACAGCTTTGCAACCTGGATAAGTCACTGAATCTCTTTGCGGCTATTTTTTCATGTGGTAAATGAAAGGGTTGGACTAAGTGATCTTGTTTGTTTGTTTATTAAGATTTATTTGAGAGAGTGTGTGCGCATGGGCCCATGTGTGCGAGTGGGGGAGGGGCAGAGGGCAAGAATCTCACACCCGGCTCAATCCCAAGACCCATGAGATCACCACCTGAGCCAAAACCAAGAGTCCGATGCTTAACCGACTGAGCCATCCAAGCACCCTGGACTAAGTGATCTAAGGTCCTTAAATAATGAGCTCTAAAAATTCATGATTTTTTAAAAATATTTTTTTATCTGACAGAGAGCACTAGCAAGGGGAAAAAGAGAGGGAGAATCAGGTTTCCCGCAGAGCAGGGAGCCTAATGCAGGCTCAGTCCCCGGATCCTGAGATCATGACCTGAGCCAAAGGCAGATACTTAACTGACTGAGCCACCCAGGTGCCCCAAAATCCATAATTCTTAATCCATGTATAAACAGACCCCAAATGTAATTCTGAAAGGTAGTAAAACCTGTTCAAAACTCTACTCATTTTCTTCAAATATATTTTCAAATTTAATCTTAATTAATGGTAACTCAGTCTACTCATTCGCTCAAGCCAGAAACTTTGAGTTAATTCTTCACAGTATTAGTCTTCTCTCCTCTCCCTCTCCGGATCTAACTGGCCAAAGTTCTTGCAGTAGTACCTTGGCTACAAGGTAAATTCCCTGGATTCAGGGACTTAGTGTGTTGGTTCACTCTCATCCTTCCACAGCCTAGAATAGTGCCTGGCCTATAGTAGGAGCTTGATAAACCCTGGTTAAATAAGTGGATGAATGGGCCACCATGTCCTGTCAATTCCACTTCTGAAACGTCTCTTTCATCTTTTCATTCGTAATGCCACAGTCTTAATTCAGGCTCTTGTCGCGCCAAGAGCACTGTGCTTGTCCTCTTCCCTGTAGCCTTCCCCCATTTACCCCAATTTTTTTTGCATGGCTGTCAGAGGGCTTTTTCTTTCTAGAATACATATCTGATTCACATTCTTTTTTTTTTTTTTTTAGATTTTATTTATTTATTTGACAGAGAGCGAGGGCAGGAACACAAGCAGGGGGAGTGGGGGAGGGAGAAGCAGGCTTCTCACTGAGCGGGGAGCCCCATGTGGGGTTCAATCCCAGGACCCTGGGACCATGACCTGAGCTGAAGGCAGATGCTTAACGACTGAGCTACCCTGGTGTCCCTGATCCACATTCTTGCTTTAAAAATTCCTTTTTTGGATCCTCACTGCCTAGTTTAGATCAAGTCTAAGCTTTCTTAATAAGACAGGTAGGAATCTTCCCAGTACATGCCCAACATTTCCAGTTTCACGTGGATTTGCTGGATAACTTAGAGCTCCCCAAATTTGTAATGGGTCATCAGGCATTGGTGTTTTTGTTCATGTTGGTTCTTTTGTCTGAATGTGTGGAATCCTATTTATCTTAAATCTATTTGTCTTTCAAGGTCTAAATCAAGTGTCACCATCTCTGTGTAACTTTCCTTAAGTCCAGCCCCCTCCTTCACCCCACTGTTGTCTTTTCCACAACTTTTCCATGTTTCTATAGCCCTGTATATATACTGCTATTATAGTACTTAATACTTTGTGTTATAATTATTTCTGGTCCCATCTATTTCACTGAACAAAGGTACGTGACTTCAAAGGCTTTTTCATACATTTTGTATCCTATTGCCACACATAACGTCTGGTACAAAGTACGTTCTCCTTCTCATAAAAATACTATATTGTAAATACAAACCAAATATGTCAAAATTGAAAAAAAATGGAGCCTTTCTGAGAAATCGTTTAACAATATGCTATAGGCTGTAGTAATGTTACAATACAGTCTCTGAAACCTATGATGTGTACTTAGTTGTCTTCATTTGACATGAATGATTAATATGTTAGAACAGAATCATTAAATCCCATCATCATCCCAGCCTTCTTTATTATGACCAAGCTCTAGCTGATGATCTACATGCTTAGCCTTATCTTTTGGTGTTTTCTCTCTACTCATTCTTCATAACAATTCATCAGTGCATGTGATCTTGAACACCGAAACAGTGCAGAGGGGCTGGATTGTTGTGTTGCTGCTGCCCCCTGAAGGTGGCCAAGGGCATTGCATCTGCCTGTGCCGGCAGAAGAAAAGCCACTTAATACTAGGTTAAGAAAAAGGCTGTGAGATTCCCCATATAAAATCCTTTGACATTCAGGTTGCTGAGTATAGGAATTAAGTTATTAAAATAACTTCATTTAGCATTCTAAAACAGTGATGGGAGTGCTCAGTCCAACTACTTTGTGGAATGAGAACTGACGAACGTTCTTTCCTGTAATTCAGCCAATCTCAGAATGTGGTTTTAGAACACCAGGGAGTCCCCAGGAGCCTTTAGGAGCCCCTGAAGCCCTTCCTTTTCCAATTACATGTCTGTATGAGGCCATATCTTTAAATACTTAGAACATATCTCAATAGTTTGAATGCAGAAGCAGGTATGAGAATGTATCTGTCTCTTATTAAGCCAGAATTAAAGAGATGTGCAAAAATATAAAACAATGTTACTTTTAATATATTTATTTTGAAAAAGTTATTTTTTATAAAATGTTTCTGTTGATATATAATGGGTTTGTTATTATTTTAAATGACTCTCTTGGGAAGACTTTAAAGTAACCACTCAAAAAAATTTTTGTAAGTATCTATTTGATGAAGTCATTAATAAGATTAAGTTCCGTATGTAAATAAAATGTGAGAATTTTTTTAATGTAAGGATTTTTTTTTTAAAGCTGCAGTACATTGCAGGGAAGACCTGGGGTCTCTTTACTGAATAAAGAAGAAGAGTGGGAAGAATCTTTTAATTTATAAAACATTAAATATCTGTAGATATAATCTATACAGAAGTTCTCTCAGGCTTCTCTATATGGCACAGACATTAATCCCTGAACTCAAAAAGTTTGAGAACCACTCCTCTGAATCATAGCCTTTCTTCTACTAGAGGCATTTTTTACAAACATCAGAGAACTTATTTTTATATGTGTTCACACTTTCAGAAGTTATTTAAATGAATCATTTTTAACTAAAAATGTTAGCCTCATTATATTGGTAGTTATCTTTTATCCCATATAGACTATGAGCTCCATAAAAAGATATCTTAGGGACGCCTGGGTGGCTCAGTGGGTTAAGCCTCTGCCTTCAGCTCAGGTCATGATCTCAGGGTCCTGGGATCGAGGCCCACATGGGGCTCTCTGCTCCTCTGGGAGCCTGCTTCCCCTTCTCTCTCTGCCTGCCTCTCTGCCTACCTGTGATCTCTCTTTCTCTCTCTGTGTCAAATAAATAAATAAAATCTTTAAAAAAAGATATCTTAGGGGTGACTGGGTGGCTCAGTCAGATAAGCATCTGACTCTTCAGCTCAGGTCATGATCTCAGGGTCATGAGACTGAGCTCTGTGCTGGGGGTGAATCCTGCTTGACATTCTCTCTCCCTCTCTCCCTCTCCCACCCCTCCTTAAAAAAAATAAGAAGAGGGATGCCTGGGTGGCTCAGTGGGTTAAGCCTCTGTCTTCAGCTCAGTTCATGATCCCAGGGTTCTGGGATCGAGCCCTGCATTGGGCTCTCTGCTCAGAAGGGAGCCTGCTTCCTCCTCTCCCTCTGCCTGCCTCTCTGCCTACTTGTGATCTCTGTCTGTCAAATGAGTAAATAAAATCTTTAAAAAAGTGAAAAAAAAGATTTTATTCTGTTCATCTTTGTAGTGCCTCACACTGTGTCTAGCATATTGTAGAAAGTTGTTCAATAAGTTTCTTGAATGAATGAATAAATACTTGTTTTAGCTAGTTTCATCTTTTCTCTTTTATTCTTTTTTTTTTTTTAAAGATTGTATTCATTTATTTGACAGAGAGAGATCACAAGTAGACAGAGAGGCAGGCAGAGAGAGAGGGGGGGGGAAGCAGGCACCCTGCTGAGCAGAGAGCCCGATGCGGGACTCGATCCCAGGAACTTGAGATCATGACCTGAGCTGAAGGCAGCGGCTTAATCCACTGAGCCACCCAGGTGCCCCTTCTCTTTTATACTTAATTCTACCACACTCCTGACATCTAAATCTTATAAAATAACATGCAGACCATCTACCGTGTGGCCCATTATAGGGACTCCTTTGTTTCCACTCTTCTCCTTTATTCATTATAGAGACCCCAGGTCTTTTCTGCAATGTACTGTAGCTTTAAAAAAAATCCTTACCTTTTGTTTATGTATGTATCTTGATTTTAGTAATGATTTCATCAAATGGGAACTTAGTGATTTTGTTTGAGTAGTTACTTTGAAGTCTTCTGAAGACTATTCTGAAGAGAGAATAAAAGTCAAGAATTAAGGATTTAATTTGGAGAGTAGGAGGCTGTATTGTGGGGAACTTAGCATGTGGTGGTTGCCCTTGCAACCTTTTAAATCCTGCAGTAGGATTTAAAACCCCTAGGACAGGGGCGCCTGGGTGGCTCAGTGGGTTAAGCCTCTGCCTTCGGCTCAGGTCATGATCTCAGGGTCCTGGGATTGAGCCCTGCATTGGGCTCTCTGCTCGGCGGGGAGCCTGCTTCGTCCTCTCTCTCTGCCTGCCTCTCTGCCTACTTGTGATCTCTCTCTGTCAAATAAATAAATAAAATCTTAAAAAAACAAATAAAAAATAAAAATAAAACCCCTAGGACATACTTATGTGTTGTGCTGCACAAGACGTACAAAGACGTATTGTTGAAGATGATGGAGATAGTGAGTGATCGTTGAAGTTTCTTGATGGGTATGTGAGGGTATGTTATATTAGTCTAATTTTGTACATGTCTGAAATTTCCTTAATAAAAAGGTAAAGAAGATAGATTAGACTGATAGGTCTGGGATGTTTAACCATATAAAAAATTCTAAAGTTTATGCTGGGTATACCTAGAAGCCTCAGCACATTTAGAGGTCTCAGAGACCAAAGGAGAGGGAAAACATTCATGATTAGGGTTTACTGGGAAAAAATCGCAATTTCTACTATAATTAGTTTGGGAAAATACTTAACTGGTAAAAAAGTGGCTTAAAAATTGTCTTGGAAGGGGGCACCCGGCTGGCTCTGATGGAGGAGTATGTGACTTTTTTTTTTTTTTAAGATTTTATTTATTTATTTGACAGAGATCACAAGTAGGCAGAGAGGCAGGCAGAGAGAGAGGAGGAAGCAGGCTTCCAGCTGAGCAGAGAGCTCAATGCAGGGCTTGATCCCAGGACCCTGGGATCATGACCTGAGCTGAAGGCAGAGGCTTTAGCCCACTGAGCCACCCAGGCGCCCCAGGAGCATGGGACTCTTGATCCTGAGGTCAAGAGTTTGAGCCCCACAGTGGGTGTAGAGATTACTTAAATAAATAAAAACTTAGGGGGAAAAAAAAAAAGAATCCTCTTGGAGGTGGAAATGAGCTACTGAATGTGTATGTTAGGTGAGAGGTTGAAGGAATGAGAAGGGAAACCATGGCTGAGGGAGTGTGCAGAAGGCTTAACAAGCCCAGGTGAGAATCTTCATTGTGATCCGTGCTGCCCCAGCAGTTCATGTGCTCAGAGCTGGAGCGATAGGCCAGAGTTAAGGAGCACAGAGGCATAGGGGACGTGGTGGTTGAGTAGGTGAGCCTGATGAAGACAGAAAGAGGGTGACTTGTTACCGTACTAGAAATCAAAGGAATCATGGCTACAGGTTACTCTGAAAACTTTATTGAACCTCATTTTACTAATCATGTATACTTAAAATCATTATTCTGATAATATGTAACCAGTTTCTTAACTTCGAATGGTTTCTTAACTTTGAAGAAACTGCATTAAACCAGTTTCCCTCTAGACACTGAAGTAACTTTATGTACTTATCATACTTGGATTCTGGGACCTATGGATAAGACTTGATAATTTGAAAATGTTTATTAGGATTCTGAAGAAGAGAAAACTGTTAAAATGGATACTTTGAATTTTAATAGCTTCTCATCTTGTAAGTTTATTAATCAAAATGACAGTAATATGTGTGAATACTAAATATATGAGTATATTTGGTAACTTTAATTATATGAAATTAAAGGAGGGCTTGGGGTCTCTGCTCTAAATGGGCAAATTCCATGTTTGTAGACTAGCAGATAAAATGTTAACTAGTAGCATATAAAAAAGCATCAAAGTGGGAGGCAATGATAAAATTAGTTTAAGATTGAATGGATATTTGGATTTTGAGAATATGCGCCCAAAAGATTAGATTGAAAATCTGTAACTGTCTAATAGCAGATTTTAACACAAGTACAGTTAGTTCATTAAGGAAATAAAAGTTGGGTCAAAGGAATGGGATCTTTTACACTATTCAGTTTTATCATTTCTACATGGATACTAAAACTCTTTCCATGATAGCTTTTGGGGTTTATTTTTAATTATAACTTATTATTTAATGGGCATTGAGACAGGCACTGGAGAAGAGCCAATTTGCTATAATCTGGGAAAGGAGCATAAAGTCTACCAAATGGACAGGTGAAAATCCGGGAGAATGTAAGAGAAGTGCAAACAGTAGTCTGAGAATGGAGGTCATTATCTTGGGGATCTAACTGGAAGGGGGAGGTATGGTGCATGTTGCTTTCCAATTTTATATCAGAGATGGTTGATGTTAGAATTTTACCCATGTTGGGGCGCCTGGGTGGCTCAGTCTCTTAAGCATCCAACTCTTGATTTCGGCTCAGGTCATAATCTCAGGGTCATAAGATTGAGCCCCACATTGGGCTCTGCACTCAGTAGCAAGTCTGCTTGAGATTCTCTCTCTCTCTCTGTCTTTCCTGATCTCCCTCTGCCCATCTATATCTCCCTCAAATAAATAAATAATTCATTTTTGGGTATTTATTTACTGAGGATTTTATTTATTTATTTGACAGAGAGAGACACAGTGAGAGAGGGAACACAGGCAGGGGGAGTGGGAGAGGGAGAAGCAGACCTCCCACAGAGCAGGGAGCCCAATGCGGGGCTTGATCCCAGGACCCTGGGATCATGACCCGAGCCAAAGGCAGACACCTAATGACTGAGCCACCCAGGTGCCCCATCTTTTTTTTTTTTTTTTTAAAGAACTCTACCTTGCCTGTAGATAATAAAACAGACTGGACCATTAAAAATTCTGTTCCAAAAAAAAAAAAAAATTCTGTTCTAAGGCTTTTGTTGAGAGTTTGGGCCAAGGGACTGTTAACAGCATATGAGACTAGGGAGAGTGTCTGTCTGTTCATTGAACTGTATTTCTCAATGCTCAGCAGAGTGCCTGGCACATAGCAGATGTTTAATAAATATTTGTGTAATAAATGGTTTGTTCTATTTATATTGTATTCCTGCATGATGAAAATCATAATGTTAGCAATAAATCATATCCCCAAAGCTTTAACTGTTTACAAAGTACTTCACCTTGAAGTTGGCAGGATTTACTTATGTAGTAAATAGTTATTATGTATGTCTTCTGTATGCCAGGCACATGCCACGGGCTATGGACACAGTAGTGCATAAACTACAGTCTGTACTCTCAAAGAGCTCTGGTAGAGAGGTAGTCAGGAAAGTGGTTCATTACCATACATTATGGTAAATGCTAGAGTCAGGGTAAGCATGAGGGTACAATGAAAACACATAGTCCAGTCTTGTGGGGTCAAGGAATTCTTGCTGGAGAAAAATGACTATCGAAAACCTAAAAGATGAGGAGGAGTTAGTGAAGAGCTTTAAGCTGAGGGAGGTAGCTGTGCAAAGGCTGGAGGGGTGCCAATTTTTCCTTGTGGATGATAGCATGAGAGGAAGGTGTGGACAGAGATGTGGCTAACAAGGCAATGAAAACTACCAAAATGTATTACATCACTGAATAAAAAGTGTAGAGTGAGAAGAAAAGGGCAAAGACTGAAACATGTGGGCCAACAACATCGAAGAAGTGGAGAGAGGCAGAGCAGCCCACAGAGGAGACAGAAGGAATGGTCAGGACACGGAGGAACAGGGAGAGAGCGGTGTCATGTGCCAAGGGAGGAGGATTTCCCAGTGGAGGAGTGCCTGAGAATGTCAGATGCAGTCTTGACATTCTGAAGGCGGGAACTGTCCATTTTATTGGGCAGTGTAATGAGAAAGGTATTGTTGTGCCCATTTTTTATATGAAACTGAAGTTCACAGAAGTAAACTGGCTTGTCCAAGACCAGGCATCTAATAAGGAGCCCAAACAGAATCCCTAATACAAGTTTTCTGGGTCTAACTCCAGTGCTTCCTCTACCATCACAGTGTTCCTAATGTGACTGGAAAATCAGCCGTTTACTGAGAAAGTGTGATCAGTATATAATTTTGAACATTTTGCTACAAGGGTCCTTAAGCAACAAAAGCTCTAGTTGGATACTTTGGAAGACTTCAAAATATGTTTATTACCCTTTTGCCAAATTTAAAAATACATTGGTTTAAACATTTTTATATGAGAGGAGGTTTATGAAAAATTAGGACAAGATTGAATGTGAATATGCAGTTTTAAAAACTGAAGTGTTGTTAACAGTGTTTTATATTAGTTTCAGGTGTACAACATATCTATTCAACAATTCTATTCATTATTCAGTGTTCACCACGATATGGGGGTACTCAACAATTTGTCACCATATTTACTGTGTTTCCTATACAGTGCTTTTCATTCCTGTGACTTATTTATTTTATAACTGGAGTTTGTACTTTTTAATTCCCTTTATATATTGGGCCCATCCCTCTACATGCCTCCCCCGCCCTGGCAACTACTGGTTTATTCTCTGTTTTTAAGAGTTTACTGGGTTTGTTTCTTTATTCACTTGTTTTTTTTTTTAGGTTCCACATATATAAGTGAAATCATATGGTATTTGTCTTTCTCTGATTTATTTCACTTAGCGTAATGCCCTGTAAACCCATCTGTGTTGTCATAAATGGTAAGATCTCATTCTTTTTTATGCCTGAGTAATATTCCCCTGTGCGTGTGTGTGTGTGTGTGTGTGTGTGTGTGTGTGTGTGTGTGTGTGTATCTTCACATTCCATCCACACACTGGTGGACACTTGGGTTGCTTCCATATCTTGGGTATTGTAAATAATGCTGCAATAAACATTTATCTTTCTGAATTATATATGACCATTAGAATGACAAACACTGGAATCTCCATGCCATCTTTCTCAGTGGCAGCGCTGGTTTGCATTCCCGGCAACAGTGCATTAAGGTTAGGTCTTCTCCATATTCTCACCAACACTTATTTCTTATTTTTTTGATACTTAGTCATTTTGACAGGTGTGAGGTTATAGCTCACTGGGGTTTTGATTTGCGTTCCGTGATGATTAGTGATGTTGAGCACCTTTTCATATGTCTGTTGACCCTCTGTACATCTTTGAAAAAATGTCTGTTTGGGTCCTCTGCCCATCTTTCAATTAGATTTTTTTTTGATGTTGCATTGTGTAACTTCTTTATATATTTTGAATATTAACCCCTTATTGCATATGTCATTTGCAAATATCTTCTCCCATTCAGCGAGTTGCCTTTTTGATGGTTGATGGTTTCCTTTGCTGTTTCCTTCGTTGTTTTGGTGTAGTCCCAAGAGCTTATTTTTGCTAAGTTTCTCTTGCTTGAGGAGACCTACCCATAAATATTTTGCTAGGGGCGATTTCCAAGAGATCACTGCTTTTGTTTTCTTCCATGCATTTTATGGTTTCAGGTCTCAGATTTAGGTCTTTAATCCATTTTGAGTTTATTTTTGTGTGTGGTCTAAGAAAGAGAAGTTTTTTTTTTTTTTTAAAGATTTTATTTATTTATTTAACAGATAGAGACCACAAGTAGGCAGAGAGAGAGAGAGAGGAGGAAGCAGGCTCCCCGCTGAGCAGAGAGCCCAATGCGGGGCTCGATCCCAGAACCCTGGGATCATGACCTGAGCTGAAGGCAGAGGCTTAACCCACTGAGCCACCCAGGTGCCCCAAAAGAGAAGTTTTGTTCTTTTGCATGTAGCTGTCCAGTTTTCTCATCACCATTTATTTTCCCTCTTGTATGATCCTACTTCCTTTGTTGTAAATTAATTGACCATGTAGGAGTGGATTTATTTCTGTGGTCTCTATCCTGCTCTGTTCTGTGGATCTACGTGTGTCTTTTTGTGCCAGTACCATACTATTTAGATTTCTACAGCTTGGTAATATGTTTTGAAATCTGGGATTGTGATACCTCCAGTTTTGTTCTTCTTTCTCAAGATTGCTTTAGCTATTTGAGGTCTTTTGTGATTCCAGATAAATTTTAGAATTATTTGTCCTAGTTCTATGAAAAATGCTATTAGTATCTTGGTACAGATTGCATTGAATCTGTAGATTGCTTTGTGTATGATTTGGATGTTTTAATGATATTAATTCTTCCAATCCCTGGGCATTATATCTTTCCATTTGTTTGTGTTGTCCTCAATTTCTTTCATCAAAGTCTTAGAGTTTTCAGCATACAAAAATTAACTTCCTGGGTTAAATTTATTCCCAGGTATTTTATTCTTTTTAGTGCATTTGTAAATGAGATTGTTTTCTTAAAAATTTCTCTTTCTGCTACTTTCTTATTAGTGTATAGAAATGCAGCAGATTGCTGTATATTAATGATTTGGAATTTTTGTATCCTCATACATTTTGTATTACAAAAAGTTGTGATCATTTACATATTAGGCAGTTATTATGTAGTCCAAGTTGGTCCCTAGTTGGCTGATATATGAGAGGGAGGCAGCTTGGGCAGAGCTGAGGTCACTGTGCCCTTCTGGGAGGAAGGGCCAGAGTATTTAGGACATTGTGGAGTGAGGATGGAGAGGGTGGTAGCAGACAGAAAGGAGAGGATTTAAAGGAAATGGAAAACTTTCAGCTTAATGATCCATTCCTTGACTAAATATCAGTACTGTTGGACCTCCTTCCACAGGAACTTCCTTGAGGAATTTATAGTTCAGTGTTGAGATTCACTAACATGTGTGACACTCACATAATTTTTGAACATTTCAGTCTATGTCATGACTTTGTTGGAATCACATATACTGTAAAAATCCCTAAAATCAAAATCCTCACTGTCATACAATTAAAAGTGAATTTGGTAACTATAGGAGTATACTTTTAAGTAATATTCTGCTAGATAACTTCAGAGGCAATTTAGAATGATAAGAGGTCATTCCTTAAGAGAAGGACATTCATGTGAATATTGTTACTTGATTTTTCACTGTCATTAATTACAACAATAAGAGTGCTAACTTGCATGTTGCTGACTTGGGTACTTTTAAAATCAGAGAAAACAGTACCTGACTTTATCACATGTGAATGAATTCACTAAATGTATTCTGAACCACAACCAGCTGAGTTAACTGCTTTTCATTCAGTACTTGAGAATCATTTAATAACCTAACTGTGGGATCTCCTCAACTCCAAGTAATTCTAAGAGAATAACTGCTAGCCCATATCAACTTAAAATGAAATAAATGTGCTTAAATAAAAATTGTGCTCTCATGGGGCAAAATACCAGCACCATGTTCTACTGCCAGTTGCCAACTCAAGACTACAAATTCATTAAATGTAGAGAATACTATCAGTCATGTCTTCTGAGCTTCCAGTATATTTCTACTGCTCAGAATTATGGTTCTCAAATAATTTGACTATACTAGTAGGTTAAACCTTCCAAGCTGGCTGGTATTGCCCTCCCTTCACCAGACACACCAGTTGTACTGTTTTCTCTTTCTTTCTTTTTTTTTTTTTCATCCGTATAATACAGTGGGTAAGACTGTAGAGTCTGGGGGTGCCTAGGTGGCTCAGTGGGTTAAGCCTCTGCCTTTGGCTCAGGTCATGATCTCAGGGTCCTCGGATCGAGCCCCGCATCTGGCTCTCTGCTCAGCAGGGAGCCTGACTCTCTCTCTCTCTCTGCCTACTTGTGATCTCTTGTCAAATAAATAAAATATTTAATTAAAAAAAAAAAGACTGCAGACTCTGTAGTCAGACAGCCTGTTGTATCCTGTGTCCACCACCCCGTTACTTGTGTGGTCCTGAGCAAGTTACTTAACTTTCTAAGACTCATGTCCCACGTGTCCCACGTGTAACAGTTTACAGGCTTCAAACCTATGATAAACTCAAAGATATTATTCTTGTCTTGATATTTTAAGAATTTTTAAATTACCGGGCTTGGAAATTTTGAGAGTCTTTACCTGAAAGGATTATTGAGGGGAGTGGATGAAATAATGCTTGTTAAACACTTGGCACGTTTCCTGGCACACAGTAAAGTCTCCATAAAATGTTAGCTTGGATTATTAATACCATTTTATTCATATGTGATCAAAGGATTTATTAGTGAGATAGTCAGTTTCGATAAGAGAATACAACCATGGACTGTGAACAGAATTCTTTCTTGTAAAGTTACTGATCCAAACATAGTCAAATTCATACCTTTAACTTTAGCTCAGAAAGATAACTGGGTTAGCAATTGGAATATAATGCTCTTTCTACCAGGCAGAGTCACACCTTTTAAAAAATTATAAAGGAATCCTGGGGTGCCTGGGTGGCACCATCGGTTGAGCCTCTGAGTCTTGATTTCGGCTCAAGTGGTGATCTCAGCGTTGTGAGATCAAGTTCCGTATTGGGCTCTGCGCTTAGTGTGGAGTCTCCTTCCCCCTCTCCTTCTAAATAAAATCTTTGAAGATAATAAAAAATGTAAAGGAACCCTATAGATATTTGCCTTCTTGTTTTTGAAAATTTTTTCTCTAACATGAAACTATTTGAGAGATAGGAACCCTACTGGTTTGTAATCTACACCTTAAAAGACAAGTCTGGGGATGTCTGGGTGGCTCAGTCAGTTGAGCATCTGCCTCTTGCTCAGGTCATGATCCCAGTGTCCTGGGATTGAGGCCCGCATTGGGCTCCCTGCTCAGTGGGGAGTCTGCTTCTCCCTCTCCCTCTGATGCTCTCTCTCTGTCAAATAAATAAATCTTTTTTAAAAAGACAGGTCTGTAAGACAAAAAACCAGTAAACTTACTTTGCTACAAGTTTTTTATCATCAAAATGCAGAACAGAGCAAACTCTGCAAAGGATCACTTATATTTTATTTTAAAAAGTTAAATTTAGGGGCGCCTGGGTGGCTCAGTTGGTTAAGCGATTGCCTTTGGCTCAGGTCATGATCCTGGAGTCCCGGGATCGAGTCCTGCATTGGGCTCCCTGCTCGGCAGGGAGTCTGCTTTTCCCACTGACCTCTCTCATGCTCTCTCTCATGCTCTCTCTCATTCTCTCTCTCTCTCTCTCAAATAAATAAATAAAGTCTTTAAAAAAAAAGTTAAAGTTAGTACTATTCAAATTTTCACAGACTTTCAGAGCTCAGAATACTGAAGTGATATTTAAAGACTTTTGACTGGTTTTACTCATACTGATTTTAAAAATTAAGCTTATTTTATTCTGAATCTATAAATAAATCAAGATATAATTTGAAGATTAAAAAAAAATTTAGTGAAGGTAAGCTGATTCATTTATTCTCCAGGACTATTCTTGATGGGCTAATTTTTCACCATCAGCAAACCACATAATTTTCTTTCATTTCACCACACACACAGACAAAAAATGTTCCCTAAATTTCCCTCTGGCCAGTTCATCCAGCTAAATTTATCAATCCCTATAATCCTATGTGAGATTGCTCAAAATTTCCTCTTGTCCTTTGGTATTACTCTTTTAGATTATGCAAATAATATATTAATATGTGCTCACCGGCAGGGAAATGTAGGTTTTTACTGAAGACAGTAAAAAAGGTAGTGAGGGAGACCATGAGTAATGAAATTGATCAAAACTATGGGTACTTACTAATGTTAGGTATTGTTCTAGAATTTTCCACATATGTTATCTACTCCTAACTGGGAAGCACAGAATCGAAATTTGGATTTAGGTGTGATTATCAAATTGTGATCAAAGTGTGAGGTGTTAAAGGCTCACCTGTATTATTTATGGAGGCAATGAAAATAGTGAAGTAATATATTTGAACAAATTTGAAAGAACCATTCACAAATCTTGACAATCTATCATAATTTAGGAGCTCTAAAAGAAGAATGAGCCAGAAATCATTCTAAGGTTTGAGAAGCTAGGATAATGAAGGGCAAGTTTTATTAGTTATACAAGAATAAATCTCTAATAGTTGACTCTAGATATGATAGAGTGACTCAGGTAAGAGCTCAGGACTAGAGCTATTTGTTATTTTTATCTCAGGCACACAGATTACTCACAAACCTTGGTAATGACACACAGTCACATGTGGCCTGCTTTTATTAGAAAGTATTATTAATAATGTAATAACCACCCACAGGCTCACTGAACAGTAAAAGTTAAGACTTTGTTGATAATTTTATGGAATTGTGTCCCATCCACTTCCATCATATTGTCTTCTTCCAGAGAGAAAACTTTAGCCCCAGATGGCTTCACTGGAATGTTCTTGGAAATATTTAAGGAAAAAGTGATATCAATTGTACATGAGGAAAGTCTTACAGAAAATTAAAGAAGAAATACTTCCCAACTCAGTCTATGAGAGCAGTATTACTTTGTTAATAAAAGCAGATGTTACAAAAAAAGAAAACTATAGACGAGTATCTCCCATAAACATCGATACAAAACTTAACAAAATTTCATCAAATTGAATTTATCAGTCTTAAATGCGTCATTACCAAATAAAGTTTATCCTAGGAATGTAAAGTAGATTTAACGTTTGAAAAATAAATTAATCTATAATAAAAATAAAAACCATCTGATTATCTCAGTAGATACAGGAAAAGCATTAGATTAAATCCAACATCCATTCCTGAAATTACTCTTGCACAATAGGAATAGAAAGGAAATTAATCTCATACAGGGCATCTAATAAAAATCTGTAGCTAAGATCATAGTTAATGGTGAAAGACTAATCATGTTTCTCCCAAGATCAGGAACAAGCAAAGATGTCTGCTCCCCTCACTTCTATTTGACTTTGCATCAACCGTCCTATACCCAGTATAGTCAGGCCAAAAAAAGACATAAGAGACATCCAGATGGGAAGGGAAAAAGTAGAAATGCATTCATAGATGATATAATCGTCGATGTAGAAAATCTAGTGGAATCTCCAAAAAAACTCTGGTGGAACCAGTAAGTTAGTTCAGCCAGGCAGCAGGACATAAGATCAGAATATAAAAATATATTTCTAGGGGCACCTGGGTGGCTCAGTCAGTTGAGCATCTGTCTTCAGCTCAGGTTATGATCGCAGCGTCCTAGGATCGAGTCCAGCATCGGGCTCCCCGCTCAGAGCGGGGTGTCTACTTCTACCTCTTCCTCTGCTTCTTTGCCCAGCCCCCAACTCATGCTTGCTCACTCTCTCTCTTTCAAATAAATAAATCTTTAAAAAATTATATTTCTATTACTAGCAACAAATAATCATCGATTGAAATCTAAAAAAATAACACCATTTATAATAGCATCAGAAAATATGGAATTATTAACGGATAATCTCACAGAATATGTGGAAGACCTGCATACTGGAAACTACAAAACATTTCTGAGAAAAAAAATCATAGAATATGTAAATAAATGGAGAGTTGTGTAGATAAATAGAGTTAAAAATTGAGAATTCATGGCTTAGAAGACTCAAGATGTCATTACAGATTCAGTGCTGTCCCAATCAAAATCTCAGCAGGCATTTTTACAGAAATTGATTTCCTGATTCTAAAATTTATATGTGAATTCAAAGGACTCAAAAACAAGTTTAAAAAAGAACAAAGTCAGAATTACACTAACTTTTTCAAGACTCATTATAACGTTCACTAATCAGACACCGGGGTGGCTCACTCGGTTAAGCATCCCAGTCTTGATTTTGACTCAGGTCATGATCTCGGGGTCCTGGGATTGAGCCCTGCATCGGGCTCCCTGCTCAGAGGGAAGCCTCCATCTCCCTATCACACTCCCCATGCTTGTGTTCCCTCTCTCGCCGTGTGTCTCTCTCTCTGTCAAATAAATAAAATCTTTAAAAACAAAGAAGCTAAACATACATCTACCATAAGGCCTAGCCATTATACTTTACTTGAGGAATAAAAAAGCGTATATTCACACAAAGACTTGTACATGAATATTCATAGCAGTGTTATGTATAATAGTAACTGTAAACAACCCAAATATCTATCAAGAGATTGTGGTATTTTCATACAATGGAATAATATTCAGTACTAAAAAGGAATGAACCTTTGATATATATAACAACATGGATGAATCTCAGAAATAATTATGCTGGGTAAAGAAGCCTGACGAAAGAGTTCATACTATCTGATTCCATGTATAGAAAATGTCATCTACAGTGACCAAAAGCATACCTGCCGGGGGATGGGGGTAGGAAAAGGAGGGAGTTAAGGGGTCTGAGAAAAGTTTTGTAGGTAAATATATATTCTCTTATGGTGATGTTGTCACAGGTACATACATATGTCAGCTTATCAAATTGTGCACTTTTTAAAAGTAGTTTATTGTATGTCAATTAGTACAGCCTTTAAAATTTTTTAAGCCAATGGATAAAATTCTAAAAATTATTCAATTCAGAAGTATGCAGGGAAACAGTAATAGAAGAAGGAAAAAAAAAGGAAAGCAAGAAGCAAATAGTAAAATGGTAGACTAAAGCCCACTGATACAAGTAATAACATTAAATGTTAATGGACTAAATGCTACAATTAAAAGATATTATCAGAATTGATTTTTCGGGGGCACCTGGGTGGCTCAGTGGGTTAAAGCCTCTGCCTTCAGCTCAGGTCATGATCCCGGGGTCCAGGGATCGAGCCCCGCATCCGGCTCTCTGCTCAGCCAGGAGCCTGCTTCCCTTCCTCTCTCTCTTCCTGCCTCTCTGCCTACTTGTGATCTCTGTCTGTCAAATAAATAAATAAAATCTTTAAAAAAAAAAAAGAATTGATTTTTCGGGGTGCCTGGGTGGCTTAGTGGGTTAAAGCCTCTGCTTTCGGCTCAGGTCATGATCCCAGGGTCCTGGGATCGAGCCCCACATTGGGCTCTCTGCTCAGCAGAGAGCCTGCTTCCCCCCACTCTCTCTCTCTGCCTGCCTCTCTGACTAGTGATCTCTGTCTGTCAAATAAATAAATAAAAATCTTAAAAAAAAAAGAATTGATTTTTCAAAAAACCAAGGTCCAATTATATGGACCAATATGAAATAAATGGCTAGAAAATTATATACATCATTCAAGCTAAACTTAAAGTTGGTGCAGCTATTTTAATATCCAATAAGTTCAAGACAGTGAGATCAAAAGAAAATTTCATATTGATGAAGGAGTCAATTAAAGAAGATACCATAATGCATATCCACTTAAAAGAGCTTGAAATTACATGAAAAGAAATTGATGGAATTAAAGGAAGAAATAGCCAATTTCACATAGTTGAAGACTGTTAGAAAAGCTAGGCCACACAAAAAAAAAATCAGTAAAGACACAGAATATCTAAATAAAACAATCAACTACCTTGACCTAGTTGATATTTACAGAATAAGATACCCAGTAACTTCAGAATACAAATTCTTGGCAAGTACACTTGATACATTCAACAAGCTATTCTGAAGTTACAAGGATCTTTTTTTTTTTTTAAGATTTATTTATTTATTTGAGAGAGTGAGAGAGAGCGAGGGGGAGGGACAGAGAGGGAGCAACTCAGGCAGACTCCATGTTGAGCATGGAGCCTGTCACAAGACTTGATCTCATGACCCTGAGATCATGACGTGAGCTGAAATGAAGAGTTGGACACTCTACCAGCTGAGCCACCCAGATGCTCCTATAAGGATCTCTTAATGCCTAATGTGCCCTGTCCCTTCTATACCCTGAATCTTGGGAAAGGAAGCTGAAGGTTATCCCAGTTTATTACTTGCCTGGATTGTGTCAGTGTTTTTTGAGGAGCAATTAACATGCTGTTTCTATTTACAAATATACATAGCATATTAAGAATTAAGTCATTAAAAATTGTTACTCAATACTAATATATTTTTTCAGGTGCAAAAACATATAGAACTCCAAAAACACCCTGAGACCGCATTCAGCAAACATGAATGATATTTCCCAAAAGGCTGAGGTAAGTCTCCAAAGAGGAAACATAGGATTGACTACAGAGCTGCGGAAACATAGAGCTGCTTGGTGGGAATGTCATAGTTCATAATGATACAGTGTCAGGACAGAAAATGTAAAAGCTAAAGTTCATAGGCTAGTCCTGGGTCTAGTGTTTTCATTTGGGTCCAAGTCTTGGCAGCATAATTATTAAATTTGTGGATGACTGTGAAGTAGATGTGATGGCTAGCACCTTGAATAGAATTTTAATACTTTGATAAGTCTTAGAAGTTATTTTTTTAGTATTAAAAAACCAGACTTGATGTTTATCTTTGGGAGAAACCAATAATTCACCCTCAAGTGAGGCTCCTTCTCAGCTACTTTTTCCAGGAGCTGCAGTAAAACTTCTCTTCACTTTTTTTCTGGTTCTTGGCTGTACTTACTGGGAGTTGTAGTAAGAAGAGTTCATTTGCTGACACCCCAACATTATGAATTAAAAAAAAAATCTTACATGGTCAATGACAGCATAAGACAATAATAAAATAAGGGCTGGGTATGCCACACATTAATAAGTAATTTTCCATTATCACTAGGAGAAAAGGTGTTCTGAGGCACTGACGTTTTATTTACTGAAACTTTTTAGCCATCAGCTTAATTTTCAAAATGATTAAAACAAGCGGCTTTCCTGGTTTTAGAGTGGAGGGAAATATTTTCTCCAGTCTTTTACTAGATTCCTCCTTTCCTGGGAATCTCTTTTGCCACCTTAGAGTTCAACCTGCTTGGAATGATACAACGTTTTCACACATTTTTAATGTTGGTTTACAGACATTTTAGATGGGCTGTACAGCAGCAGTCCCAACCTCAAAATCACTGCTTATATGTAAAGACCCTGGTACACCTCAGCCACACATGGAAATAAAGGACTGCCTTCAGTTTGATTCATATTTTTTAGGGAAACAAACAAGAGTGATGACATATGAATTAGACTTTAAATCTGAAAGCCTAAACTTTTGCTTTGTTTTTACCTTCACCTAATTTATTGAAATTAGTCCTGGTATCTTTTAAGGGAGAGATATCAAATCTGAATCTTTAATTATGGTGTAGGAAAATAGAGTATATTGTTTTAAATTACAACTCAGTATTCAATTTTTATATTTCACTAGCCTTCAGCTTCAGGGGAATACACCTACAAAATGGTACTTCTTTATATTAATAAAGGTTTTACTCATATTTTCTTAATTTCATGTTTCATACTTAGACTTTAGCAAGTAATCAGATTATGATTGTACAGATGTTTCAGACTTGTTTCTATTTTGTTCTAATAAGTATTTCTTATGTTGCTTGTTCTGATCTATCTTTACCTGATTTCTTCCTGTGTTTTTTTTTTTAACCTTTTTCTCTTTATTTTCTTCTAATGAAGATTCTGCTTTCTTCATCTAAACCTGTCCCAAAAACCTATGTGCCAAAACTTGGCAAGGGTGATGTAAAGGATAAGTTTGAAGCCATGCAGAAAGCCAGGGAAGAAAGAAATCAAAGGAGATCTAGAGATGAAAAACAAAGAAGAAAAGAACAATATATTAGAGAGAGAGAATGGAACAGGAGAAAGCAGGAGGTTATTTTATTTTATTTTATTCTTGTGCAAAATTAATTTTCATCTTTTTAATTTAGACTTTATTATTCACATTAACCATATTTTATATTAACTATAATTAAAATAATTTTCTGTATAAGTTAATTTTGAACTCTGAATATAATATAATTTAGTCTAAATTTTGGACATGTACATATTAATTTATTTAACCATTTAGATTAAAGAAATGCTTGCATCTGATGATGAGGAAGAGGCATCTTCGAAAGTAGAAAAGGCTTATGTCCCAAAGCTAACAGGTAAGAAACTTGAAAGGTAAATTGTAAATGAAATTGCAAAAAGGGAAACGTAGCAAAGTATCGAACATGTTTCATATGTTCTTAGGAACTGTTAAAGGTAGATTTGCTGAAATGGAGAAACAAAGACAAGAGGAACAGAGAAAGAGGACAGAGGAGGAACGAAGACGCAGAATTGAGCAGGATATGTTAGAGAAGAGGAAGATACAACGTGAATTAGCAAAAAGGGCTGAGCAGGTATTCACTAAATATTGAATTGGTATGTGCTTCAGAAACTAATTGTACAGAGTAAAACTAATCCGTACATTGACTAATTAAAATATTTTAATATAACATTAGCTTATTAAGTAGCAGCTAACTTGAAAACAAGATCTTAAGTACAAATATTTATTATCAAATGCCAAGAAGGATAAGGGCAGAATGTACTTATTTTGAGGTTGAATGCTGAGATAACTTTTATTGTGTACCATCTTGTCATTCAGTCCATATTCCTTACATGGTCCACATTTCTTGTTTTTCCTGACATGTTAGAGGGTTTCACAAAGATGTAAGGCAGTTTCACATAAACTATCCACAATATGTTGGTCTTTCAATAGTAATCAATAAATACTTGTTGGTTATTACACATGAAGGCATAATTAGTATATCTTCCTACTCAAGAATTTGAGACAAATCATGTTTTATTTAATAATGGTAGATAGCTTTTTTTTTTTTTAAGATTTTATTTATTTATTTCACAGAGAGCGAGACAGCAAGAGAGGGAATATAAGCAGGAGGAGTGAAGAGGGAGAAGCAGGCTTCCCATGGAGCAGGGAGCCTGATGCAGGGCCTGATCCCAGGACCCTGGGATTATGACCTGAGTTGAAGGCAGACACCCAATGACTGAGCCACTGTTAGGCTATTAACTAGCTTATTAATTTTTTTTTGCTTTTTGGAGGGTTTTTTTGTTTTTGTTTTTGTTTTTTTTTTAAAGATTTTATTTATTCATCACAGAGAGAGCACACAAGCAGGGGGAGCTGCTGGGCAGAAGGAGAAGTAGGCCTCCCGGGCTGAGCAAGGAGCCCAACACAGGACTTGATCCCAGGAGCCTGGGATCATGACCTGAACAGAAGGCAAACACTTAACTGAGCTACCCAGGCGTTCCAGCTTTTTTTGTTTTTTAAGTTGGGGATGGTGGTAGAAAAGGGTAGAAATGTGTGACAGCTATTTCCTTCAGATAGCCATTATTGATGCCCATAGCCACAGGGAACAAATTAGAGGGGAGAAAAAAATTACTACTATGATCTTATGTAGTCTCTTTAATGAATTTTGATTCCCATGTTTTTTAGCTTTAAAGCATGAGAACTAAGAGGTTGGTGAGTATTTTTAAAATACTCAAGAATCGGGGCGCCTGGGTGGCTCAGTGGGTTAAGCCTCTGCCTTCGGCTCAGGTCATGATCTCAGGGTCCTGGGATCGAGCCCCGCATCGGGCTCTCTGCTCAGCAGGGAGCCTGCTTCTCCCCCTCTCTCTCTGCCTGCCTCTCTGCCTGCTTGTAATCTCTCTCTCTCTCTCCGTCAAATAAATAAATAAATCTTTAAAAAATAAAAAATAAAAAAAATAAAATACTCAAGAATTTGAGGGCACGTGGGTGGCTCAGTTGGTTAAGCATCTACCTCCAGCCAGGTCATGATACCGGTTCCTGGGATCAAGCTCCCCATCTGGGTCCCTGCTCTGTGGGGAGTCCTCTCTTTCCTCTCCCTCTGCCTGCTGCTCTCCCTGCTTATGCTCTCTCTCTCTGTCAAATAAATAAAATCTTTTAATAAAAGAAAAGTCAAGAATCTGATCTAATTTTCAGAAAATCTATTCTCTCAAAATGATTAATGATCATAATGACATATAAACTTGAAGTCTAATAGTCTTAATTTTATTTTATTAAGTAAAGAATTGATCAATTCACAAAATTTCATTCATGCATTGATACTTGTTTTATATTATAAATTATCTGTAGTCAGACTTGAAAAGATGACAGTGATACTGTTTATGCACTTAACCTAGTTTGTAAGATCAAAAGAGACAGTGTATTGAGCTTAATGAGATGGTACTTATTGCCTAGAGTTGTTGATAAGATTATATGAGGGCCGCTGTTAAGTATCTGACTCTTGGTTTCAGCTCAGGTCATGATCTCAGGGTCCTAAGATTGAGCCCCACATCAGGCTCCTCACTCAGCAGGGAGTCTGCTTTCCCTCTTTCTTTCTCTCTGTCCTCACACTGCTCGTGCACACCTGCTTGCTCTCTGTCTCTCTCAAATAAATAAATAAATCTTAAAAAAAAAGATTATAATGAGTTAATGCAAAGCACTTAGAACAGTGCATGGTAGACAGTAAGTAGGCTATAAATAACATTTCACCTAAATAATAGTACGTATAGATAAAATATCATGAAACCATTTTAGCTTTTCCTCCATCTCTCATCATTAACAAATTAACATAGTCTTCACAGTATAAAACCATTTTTATCGCAAAACTATACTTGGCTTTTTTTTTTTTTTGTACCTGACTCTTTTTTGCTTACTCTTCAAGTGCCTTAAATCTATTTGCTATGTTCCTTAAAATTTCCTATCTTTCTAAAAAGAAAAATGACAAAGAAGGCAAAGTGTATGCCACACTTACATGTCAAAGAAATTTACCCAGACTTTGCAAAAAAATACTTTCTGTGCCATGAATAGCCACTTGTATAGTGGCATATAATGACATATACCAAGGATGCCTGGGTGGCTCAGTCAGTTAAGCATCTGCCTTGGGCTCAGGTCATGATCCCAAGATCCTGGGATCACGTCCCACATCAGGTTCTCTGCTCAACAGAGAGCCTGCTTCTCCCTCTGCCTGAAGCTCCCCTTGCTTGTGCTCTCTCTGTCTGACAAATTTTTTAAAATGACATATGCCAGATGAATTATAGAAAAGAGTTAGAATTGCCTGTATTTTATTGCTTTGTACATCTTTATCTAAAGAAAGGATGGCATGTACTTTATTTTTTATCTTAATTGATTTTTAAAGATTTTATTTATTCATTTGAGAGAGAGAGAGACAAAGAGAGCACAAGCAGGGGGAGAGGCAGAGGGAGAGGGAGAAGCAGACTCCCTGCTGAGCTGGAAGCTTCCCCGTGGGCCTTGATCCCAGGACCTGGAGATCATGACTGGAGCCAAAGACAGATGCTTAACCATCTGAGCCCCCCAGGCATCCCAGGATGGGCATGTACTTTATCTCTCTCATTTCCAGTCACAAAGATGAGAATTAATTTTGCAATGAAATTTCAAATATAGTGCAAATATAGTGCAAAAAAGTGCAAATATAATAAGTATTATAGATTTTATATTATAAATATAAATATATTAGCATATATAATTACATTTATAATGTAAATTATAAAATAAGGCAATAAAATTTATAATTAAAATATAAGATATTTCACAACAAATAGTAGGTATGTACAGGTGGTTAATCTACTTATTTTAAGTTTTATATACTTTTCCAAAAAGCACTAACTAGACTCATGAGACTTTAAGACCCACTACGACCCCAAGAACTGAATATATAGGCAGTGGTTTCTCAAAGAAAAACTATGTCTGTGTTGAAGAAGTGAGTTTGAATATGATGAAGACATGGGATACTAAGAGAGAGAGAGGGAGACAGAGTATTGTGGAAAAAAAAAAAAGCTACTTCTTTAGTAACTCCAGAAATTACCTAGCAGGGTGCCTTAGAGTCCTGGTTAATGAAAATTTTGGCTTATTACATTATTTGAGAACGTGTAGAGCAAAATAAACTATTAATAGTAATTTTATCTTACAAATATGGAAAGTCCAATTAAAAATTTTTTTTCTGGGCGCCTGGGTGGCTCAGTGGGTTAAGCCACTGCCTTCGGCTCAGGTCATGATCTCAGGGTCCTGGGATCGAGTCCCGCATCGGGCTCTCTGCTCAGCAGGGAGCCTGCTTCCCTTCCTCTCTCTCTGCCTGCCTCTCTGCCTACTTGTGATCTCTGTCTGTCAAATAAATAAATAAAATCTTAAAAAAAAAATTTTTTTTTCTGCTCACGTCTAATAAAATTGAATCTATCTTTGAATTTAAGAAGTATGACATAGGCAATCAAGAAAAATCTCAATGTTGGGGCACCTGGGTTGCTCAGTTGGTGGAGCATATGACTTGATCTTGGGGTCATCAGTTTGAGCCCCACATTGGGGATGGAGTTTACTAAGAAAAAAATGTTTTCACGTTAATTTGAAAAATCCACTTGTACAAGTCCATATCCAAGAATGCTTGAGAAGGGATACCTGAGTTAGGAAGATAACTACGAGATTCTAGGATCTAATGATGAATTAAAAATGGGTATACTTCATATACTAAATGTTAGAATCAAGACCTATAAAATTTGGGGGAGAATCTTAATTTAGTATAATCTGGTTATCTTTGAGGATACTCCAATGGGCAAGGTTAACATCTATCAACTTATAAAATGATAATTTATTGGTAGAGGACTAGGATGTTGGAAACAAAGGGGTCAAAAGGAAGTTGCTCTGGGAAGGAGTATAAGGAGTTTCCTTTTCATAATCAAAAGAAATAGTTGAGGGGCACCTGGGTGGCTCAGTGGGTTCCCAAAGCCTCTGCCTTCAGCTCAGGTCATGATCTCAGGGTCCTGGAATCGAGGCCCGTGTAGGGCTGTCTGCTTAGCAAGGAGCCTGCTTCCCCCCACTCCCGCCTCTTTCTGCCTGTCTCTCTGCCTGCTTGTGGTCTATCTCTCTCTATGTCAAATAAATAAATAAAATCTTAAAAAAAAAAAAAAGAAATAGTTGCAAAGCATCTCTTTGGTGGTAGCTTCTGAGAGCCAACAATATAACAGAACTGAATGTCTCAGTTCTCTGTGCATATACTGACACCATGGCCACTCAGACAAATTCACCTTTTCCTTTGTTTATTGAAACCCAATGGAAATAAAATTCTGTCTCTGTTAAAGTTTTAACAGTGGCTTAAAATGAGCAATGAAGCCAGCATACAACAACAAAATAAAAGCCACTCCAGGTATAATTTATTATCTTACCATAAGCTAATAAAAATCAGAGTATATTTTAGCAGCAAGTAAAAGAAATTTGGAGTTAAGACATTTAGAATTTATCTTTCCTATACTCTCAATGTTTGGCTTCTCACCATTTCTCCTAGAACTTTTTATTGAGAGACAAATGTAATTTGTCAAGGAATTGTTAGCATTCTTTGGAAGGTAAATACTTTTTTTTTCTTAAGTTTATTTATTTATTTAAAGTAATCTCTAGAGGCGCCTGAGCATCTGCCTTTGGCTCAGGTCATGATCCTGGGGTCCTGGGATCAACCCCTGCATTGGGCTCCCTGCTTGGTGGGAAGCCTGCTTCTCCCTCTCCCACTCCCCCTGCTTGTGTTCCCTCTCTCTCTCTTTCTCTCTATCAAATAAATAAAATCTTTAAAAAAAAATAATCTCTACATCCAGTGTGGGGCTTGAACCTGTGACACTGAGGATCAGGTGTCACATGCTCTTCCAACAGAACCAGGCCACTGAAGAGAAATAATTTTGTAATTATTTTATTATAGCTTAAAATTTTTCTTAGTAGAACACAGCACTCACTAAAACTTTCACCATTTACATAGCAATATATGTAATAAATAATTGTGCAAAAGAAATTATTCTAAACACAACATAATAAAATTAATGTGTAAAATCCGATTTATTTTTAATAAATTATTCAGAATTTATTTTTCAAGAAATTTGGTATCTTAATAAAATGTATTAATTCTTCCATGACAGAGAATATAGAAAAGGAAAGTGAAACGATGAAGAACAGGGACTTAGCCAGTCTAGTTCCTCCTATGAGCCAAGGTACAACAGAATTCCCTTAGACTGGTTAAGGAATGAACTACTTCTAGACTCTTCCACTGATGTTAAAAATCATGTCAAAACATAAACAATATGAATGTTTACTTTCTAACTTCTCTCATTTTCCCACTGCTTATGTTTCCTTTTCCTGAGATCTCAAACACTGCATTATTTAAACCATCTATCTTCTCTCTTGTTTCTGTTTGTTACATACATTAGCCTGCGCCCCTTAAGCTATCCTAATGGTGTTTCTTATGAGTAATGTCCAAGTTGAGACCCCTTCTATTGAATGAGGGCCTTTCCCTCCTGGATGTGGTTAAAATAGAGAGTAAATGATTATATCTACCCAAGTTCTTGTTCCTACTAAACTTGCCATGTGAAAGCTAGTGCACTGCACTGTATTACTGTGTCAGTTATATTTTTTCCATGTATTGATATTGCAAAATATAGTCATGATTATTTGATTACTAATGATAGGTTTTACTTTGGCTGGGGCAGAGACAGAGAATGGAGAAATGTTTCTGTATCTTAGTTTAATTGCTAATTTATAATTGCTACTTGTAAGCTTACGGCAGGTCATAAGAGTTTGGTCCATTCAAATTCCAGAATTACAAAGGTAGGCTTTATTTTCATTTTTTTCTTAATATATTCCCTAGATACTGATTTTTATGTCAAAATACAAAAATTAATATAAGGTTTAATCTCCACTTAAAAGGACATAATAGGCTAATTTGGAGAAACATAAAAATATTCAAAAATTATAAATTTGAAAATTTACCATAAATCACAGCTAAATTACTTTTCAAGTGTATATTTAAAAGCAAAAAGCAGAAATTCAATGTAACATAATGATATGAAATTCTCATTCAATAGATTGAGGACATAAACAATACGGGAACTGAATCAGCACCAGAGGTAAATGGACATTTCCTTTAATGAAACATCACCTAAAATTATCTGGTTCACAAATAATCTTTTAATAAAAAAATTAAAAGCATTTTTATTTTTATTATAATTAGAGCAACAACAAAAAGGACAAAAGTATTTTGCAAAGCAAGATCATACTTTTGCACTTTCAAATAATAGCTTAGTGTCTTAAAAATATGAAAAAAAAAGTATGTTTTTGCTTTCATGGTTAGAGACACAAGCCTCAATTTGAGATATTCTGTCAAGACTACATATTTCTTGAACTGTTACTAATAGTCGAGATCGTTGAAAGCTAAAATTTTTTAAAAGCAGGGTTTTTTTCATTTGTCTTCTTTCCTCAGAGTTCTTCATAAGTTTGTTTTGATTATCACATACTAGTAGAAAGTACAGTGACTAGTACCATGAAGGAATGTTCAACAACCACAGATATTTTAGTTAATCCCTTTTTATCTAACAGAGAAAGTTGAACATCAGTCAATTTGATGGTGTGCCTAAAACTACAGCCACATAAATTGGAAGGAATTTTATTTTAGGGGCATGTGTTACATATTATAACTTTATTTTTTAAAAAGTTCAGAGGTAACAATAGATTATGTAATAGAACTAATTAAAATGAATTTTAAAAATAAATTTAAGAATATTTTACTAGGACCAAATGCTAATGAGTATTGTCTATAAGTGCTTTATAAATAACTTAGAAATACTGTTTGTTTTTCCTCACTAAATAATACTTTTGTTAAGTATTTAAAACTTACATGGAGAGACTTTTGTGTGTGTTTAAACTGTATCTATCCACCATCAAATTGATTGAGAGTACACTCACATGCATATCACCTTTTGTGGAACTAGTGCACGAACAGCTAAATTCAGATGATGTCATGTGGTTTTATCCAAACAGCTGTATTAACACCACCTTCTAGGAAAGAAGATGCTCCTTGAACCTTATCAGCAATGGATTTCAGTTAAATTAACTCAATGTACAGTGAATTCAGAGAACTATTGAATAGAAATTGGTAAAAAAATATATATATAAATTTTTGTTCTTCATAACATTGATGGCAATGTAATGAAATACACCAATAATGGAGGTAAAGTCCCATGAAGCCGAAACTTTGGTTGGCAAGAAATTTGCTAATTATCTATTTTATAAATTAGGAAGGAGATGATTCACTACTTATAACAGTGGTACCTGTCAAATCACATAAAACTTCTGGAAAGATAAAGAATTTTGAGGATCTAGAGAAAGAACGAGAAGAAAAAGAAAGGATCAAATATGAAGAAGATAAAAGAATAAGATACGAAGAACAACGGCGATCTCTCAAGGAAGCGAAGTGTCTTTCGTTGGTCATGGTAATTTTTATTTTTTTGTTTTTTTAGGAACAAATCAAAGCAGTTAAGTTACCAGCATTTCTTTTTGTGATTAATAGATGTGTTTTCACAATGTTTCTTAGGATGAGGAACTAGAAAGTGAGGCAAAAAGAGAATCACTCTCTCCTGGAAAATTGAAACGAACTTTTGAAGAACTGGAAAGACAAAGACAAGAAAACCGAAGGAGGCAAGCTGAAGAGGAAGCAAGACAACGTTTAGAAGAAGAGAAACGTGCTTTTGAAGAAGCAAGGCGGCAAATGGTAAAACAAATATATATAAAAAATGTATTTTAAAAATATATATAACATATATATTTTTAAGATTTTAAGTTTTATTATATTACCTTTATATTCAACGTGGGGCTTGAACCCACAAACCTGAGATCAAGGGGCGCCTGGGTGGCTCAGTGGGTTAAAGCCTCTGCCTTCGGCTCAGGTCATGATTCCAGGGTTCTGGGATTGAGCCCCGCATCAGGTTCTCTGCTCGGCAGGAAACCTGCTTCCTCCTCTCTCTCTGCCTGCCTCTCTGCCTACTTGTGATCTCTGTCTGTCAAATAAGTAAATAAAATCTTTAAAAAAATTTTAAAGGGGCGCCTGGGTGGCTCAGTGGGTTAAGCCGCTGCCTTCGGCTCAGGTCATGATCTCAGGGTCCTGGGATCGAGCCCCGCGTCGGGCTTTCTGCTCAGCGGGGAACCTGCTTCCTCCTCTCTCTCTGCCTGCCTCTCTGCCTACTTGTGATTTCTCTCTGTCAGATAAATGAATAAAATCTTAAAAAAAATAAATAAATAAATAAATAAATTTAAAAAAAATATTAAAAAAACTGCTTGCAAAAACAAAACAAAACAAAACCTGAGATCAAGAGTTGCACGCTCCACCAACTGAGCCAGCAGGTGCCCCTATAACATATATATTTATATATAATGATATATAACCTATAAATTATATTTTTATACATGTTACATAAATGTTACATATAAAATATTTACTATTAGGGAAGGAAGCTGGCTTTAGATAAAATTCATTCCTATAAATTAAAGGAGATTTTCTAGATAAAAAGTTCTGATTTTGAAACTGTACATTTTTCCTATATAAAATGCATCTGTATTATTTTCTAGTTTCCCTTAATGGGACATTTTACCAAATATGCTTTAAATTTTTTCTTTTAAAGATTTTATTTGACAGAGATAGTGAGAGAGGGAACATAAGCTGGGGGAGTGGGTGAGGGAGAAGCAGGCTTCCCACAGAGCAGGGAGCCCGATGCAGGGCTTGATCCCAGGACTGTGGGATCATGACCTGAGCCAGAGGCAGAAGCTTAACAACTGAGCCACCCACGCGCCCCTATGCTTTTTAAATTTTTATTTTTATATTATAAATCATCATAAATATGCAAAATAGTCAATGAGCCTGGTTTCTCTTTATCTTTAGTTCAGCCTTTAGTGTATTTAATGACAGGGTATAGCACATGCATACTTTCAAGTCTAGTTGTAAATGTACACTTAGTTTTGGTCCAGTTTTGAACATAACAAAATGTTTCCTATGGAATACGCAGTTTATCATATAAGGTATATCAATATGTGTGTGCATGTGTGTGTAAGTATAGAGTGTAGTGGTTAAGAGCATAGCTTCTGGATTCATGTATCTGGATTCACACTGCCTGGATTCACATATCTACTGTTTATTAAGTGTGTAACAGAGACAAGGTATTCAACCCCCCTATGTCTTACTTTCTTATATGTAAAATGGTGAAAATAATTGTCTACTTCTTAAATTGTTAAGTGAGTTAATACAGAAAGCAGTTAAAGTAATGTCTAGCATCTAATAAGTGCTATAAAATGTTAACAGTTATATTAATGACTATATCAATAAAAAATAAAATTGAAATAAGAAAATACTGATTCTAAATCTCATACAAATTTTAAAAATTTTAATGGAATCTCTATAATTTTTTAAAAGTTTAGAATTTCTTCATCAACTTTCATTAATGTTCTAAGGACTATCTACAAAAGTTAAATTCTATAGACATTTGTTTGAAAATGTTATTACTTTTGGGTAATTATAATGTATAATACACGTACACTTAGCTATCAGTGGTGGTCAATTTTGTCAAGAGAAAATAGAAATATCAATTAAATCATAAACTTCAATAAATAATATTTAACTATAATTTTAACTATAAAATGATAAAATTTGAATTTTATAAAAAATAGTACTAGGTAGGGGCGCCTGGGTGGCTCAGTGGGTTAAGCCGCTGCCTTCGGCTCAGGTCATGATCCCAGGTCCTGGGTTCGAGCCCCACATCGGGCTTTCTGCTCAGCAGGGAGCCTGCTTCCTCCTCTCTCTCTGCCTGCCTCTTTGCTTACTTGTGATTTCTTTCTGTCAAATAAATAAATAAAATCTTTAAAAAAAAAATAGTACTAGGCAATCTTTTATCTGATTAGAATAAAGGAAAGTACCATAGTTCATAGTAAAATACCCATGAAAATTACAAAATGAGAACTTTATTTTACTACAGAAGAGACTCTCTATAGGTATACTTGAAGCATAGTAAGTATACACACACATATTTTATGTTTTGTTCTGAGAGAGTTTTTTTTTTTAAGAATTTTTACTTATTTATTTGACTGAGAGAGAGCACAAGAAGAGAGAACAGCAGAGGGAGAGGGAGAAGCAGGCAGCCTGATGCGGGGCTTGATCCCAGGTTGCCACAGTTCTGAGAGAGTTTTAATAGAACTCATAAATGAGCCCTTAAATTTTTTCAAGCACTCCATATCTCTATTTAAAAATTTGACTTTCTGGGGCGCCTGGGTGGCTCAGTGGGTTAAAGCCTCTGCCTTTGGCTCAGGTCATGATCCCAGGGTCCTGGGATCGAGCCCCGCATCAGGGTCTCTGCTCAGCAGGGAGCCTGCTTCCTCCTCTCTCTCTGCCCGCCTCTCTGTCAACTTGTGATCTCTCTCTCTGTCAAATAAATAAATAAAATCTTTAAAAGGAAAAAAAAAATTGACTTTCTTGGGAACTGTTATTTAACTTGAGTACATCTTTATTTGGAATTTCTCCAAATTTGAATACTTTATCAGATAAGACATTATAAAGGAAGGGGATTTTGATCAAATATATTAAAGGCAAGAAAATATTTTTGTGTGAGGTGGCCGACTCTGTGTCTTTTCATTGATAATTCATTCCTGCCTTTGATGAATTGCAGTTCTTAGTAATGAGTTGTTTCTTCGTTAGGTGAATGAAGAGGAGGAAAACCAAGACACAGAAAAAATTTTAAAAGATTACCGCCCTGGTAAACTCAAACTCAGTTTTGAAGAAATAGAAAGACAGAGGAGAGAAGATGAAAAAAGGAAAGCAGAAGAAGAAGCCAGGAGGAGAATAGAGGAAGAAAAGAAGGCGTTTGCTGAAGCAAGAAGAAGCATGGTAAGATAGAATGTAACTGGAGAATGCCATTATGATTCAGCTTTTTAAAGAGTATATTAAGATGGGGTGCCTGGCTGGCTCAATCAGTAGAGTATGCAACTCGTGGGGTTGTGAGTTTGAGCCCCATGTTGGGTATAGAGATTACTTTAAAATTTTTAAAATTTGGGTGCTTGGGTGGCACAGTCAGTTAATTGTCCATCTCTTGGTTTCAGCTCAGGTTGTGATCTTGGGGTCTTGAAATCGAGCCCTGTGTCAGGTTCCACGCTCAGCACAGAGTGCTTGAGACTCCCTCTGCTCCTTCCTCCTGTGCACACACACACACACTCTCTCTCTCTCTCTCTTAAATAAACAAACCTTAAGGGGCACCTGGGCAGCTCAGTGGGTTAACTCCTCTGCCTAGCTCAGGTCACGATCCCGCAGTCCTGGGATCAAGCCCTGCATTGTGCTCTCTACTTGGTGGGGAGCCTACTTCTCCCCACCCTCCCCTGCTTCTCTGCCTACTTATGATCTCTGTCTCTCAAATAAATAAATAAAATATTTTAAAAAAATAAACCTTAAAATTTTTTTAATTTAAAAAGAATAAAAAATAGCAAATGTTAAGAAAAATAATTAAACTTTGGAGAATATTATTCCTGGAATCTGTCCAAAGTAGAGATAGCAAATAAGCTTTAAAGTCTCCTATGGCATTAACACCAGTCAGTTAAAAATGTTTGCTTCAGTGTAATGTTGAGAAGGTTCTCGACATTAAGTTAAGTTGCTGTGCCTGGCTTAGAGGATTGAGTATTATCTTCCTTCTCTGGGAAGGCATGTTTTCCAGAAGTATCTAAGCAGGGAGTTTCCTACTCTACCTTTCCTTCCATTCTCTCTATTCTTCTTTCCCTTCCCACGTTTCTTCCTTCCCTTGATCTCTCCCTCCTTCCTCCCTTTCCTTCTTTCATTTCACCTTCTATCCCATCCAGTACATATGAAATGACCAAAGGCATTTAATCACAATTATTTAATTCTCCGAAATGCTCACCCATCAACTTCTGGGTGATTGCTACCAAACTTAATTCTGTCACAAAGTTACACACCCTATGCCACTTTAATGTTTGCAAAATGTACAGTTATCTCACAACTATTTTCAAGCAAGTTGACTTGTAAAGGCTGTATCTCCTTCTTGAAACATTTTTAAGTAGGCTCAACACCCAACATGGGGCTTGAACTCACAACCCAAAGATCAAGCATGGCAGGCTCTACCAATTGAAACATTTCATTTGGTTTCAGTGATATCATGACCTGGTTTTCTTCCTTTGTCTGGGGGAGCTTCAGGCACATATATCCACATGTTTATTTAGCTTCATCACCCACCCTAGATGCTCAAATCAGAAAGTTGGGAGCCTTAAAGATGCCACCTTCTCATTCATGCCTCACATCCAGTCATTCACTAAGTCTCTCATTCATTCTACCTTCTAAATCACTCTAAAAATCAATCAGTTTTCCCCCTCATTTCCATTGTTGTTATCCCTTGCTTGGGTTACCTATCTCCTCACACATCAGTTACCTCTAGCCTCAAACCAACTCCTGTTTAACTTGCTTTCTTGCCTATTATCCACTCTTCTTTGTAAAGACAAGAGTTCTCTTTCTCACTCTCTCCTCTTTCTTTCAAGTAAATGTGTTATTGGGTCTCCTGGGTGGCTCAGTTGTTAAGCGGCTGCCTTTGGCTCAGGTCATGATCCCAGAGTCCTGGGATCAAGCCCCACATCAGGCTCCTTGCTCAATAGGAAGCCTGCTTCACCCTCTCCCCCTACTTGTGTTCCCTCTCTCACGGTCTCTCTGTCAAATAAATAATTGAAATCTTTAAAAAAAAAAAAAAAGTAAATGTGTTACTATTTTGCTTAAAAATTTTCCACTTCCGGGGCGCCTGGGTGGCGCAGTGGGTTAAAGCCTCTGCCTTCGACTCAGGTCATGATCTCAGGGTCCTGGGATCGAGCCCCGCATCGGGCTCTCTGCTCAGTGGGGAGCCTGCTTCCTCCTCTCTCTCTCTGCCTGCCTCTCTGCCTACTTGTGATCTCTGTCAAAAAAAAAAAAAAATTCCACTTCCCTTAAGCAAAAATCTAAAAATTTTAAATCTAAAAAAATTTTTAAACAAATTTCTTGGGGCACCTGGGTGGCTTGGGGGGTTAAGCCTCTGCCTTCGGCTCAGGTCATAGTCTCAGTGTCCTGGGATTGAGTCCTGCATCCGGCACCCTGCTCAGTGGGGAGCCTGCTTCTCCTTCTCTCTCTGCCTGCAAATAAATAAAATCTTAAAACAAAACAAAACAAAACAAATTTCTTTATAATATTGCGCAAGTGTTTTTTTCCCCGACTCATGTCTTGATTCTTCCTTAATCTGCCATCTTTGTTCCGGACATATGAAAATTTTCCCAATTTCTTCAAAATACTGTGCTGTCATCCAGCTCTAGACTTCATAAATGCCGAATGAAGCATGTCCCTTTTTGCTTTCCCTATGCTCTGCTGTCTTTTCTTCATATTTTCTGTTTCTTCTGGGAAGCCTTTCCTGAGAACACAAGTTCCAAAGACTTTCTTGTATGCATTCTTATAGCATTTAGTACTCCCCTGGCATAGGACTCATGCTTTATTATTATTGCTTTTAGCTGTCGTGCACACCCCTGAGGCTGAGACTGTTCATCAGGCATGTGGCACAAAGCATTCTAGCATAACGAATTTCCTATAAATGTTTGTGGAGTATATTAAAAACTATCTTTTAAAAAAATAATTAACTTATTTACTTGCTCAGTAAATGCTACCCTGACACGGCGCTTGAACTGATAACCTCAAGATCAAGAGTTGCATCTCTACTGACTGAGCCAGCCAGGGGCCCCTTAAAACTATCTTGTGTGTGTTACTAGGTAATCCTTGACTCACAGATGATTTCTGCACAGAAACTCCACAAACATTGTGACGGTACTTAATTTTTGGAGAATAAGCAGGTTCAGAAGAGATAGACAAGAAGTAGCTGTGAAGATCAGGAGATCAAGTCCCAGGGGCAGATTTTTAGGCTGAAACTGCCATGATTCATTAGTAGAAAAAGTGCAGGGAAGGAAAACTACATTAAACCGAAACTCTAGTTTCCTAGAGATATTTCTGTATCAGGAAAGAGAAACGTTTCCCTTCATTTATGTTGTTTTCTTATCCAGGGCCATATTTTAATTTTGTATTACAGCTCAGTTAGCTCATATATTAATAAAAAATTTGGGCAATCATATAAACATTGTTTCTGAGTCAAACTTATTCTTCAGTAAAACCTGTCATATATAAAACTTGGAACAAATAAATAATTACTCTTTGCCCTTTTATTACCCTGTGTCTTCTTTAGCCACAGGGTCACAATTCAGGCCAGAGGTTTATTTTCTACTTTCAGGGGATAGAAAAACAGAATTAGGCAATTGCTTTTCATGGTAAAATGTATTCCAGTCAGCGATTTAAAAACCGAAGTTTCTATTTGCAATTTAGGGATTGCCTTTATTACAGGGAATGATAATGTAATAATAAAACTGCCATTGGGGGAGGCCTGGGTGGCTCAGTTGGTTAAGCTACTGCCTTCGGTTTGGGTCATGATCCCAGGGTCCTGGGATCAAGTCCCACATGGGCTCCCTACTCAGCGGGGAGCCTGCTTCTCCCTCTGCCTCTGCCCCTCCTCCCTGCTCATGCTCTCTCTTTTTCTCTCTCTGACAAATAAATAAAATCTTAAAAAAAACCCTTCCTATTGGGAACTTATCACTGGGTATCAGGCACACTATCAGTGTTTGATTCTCATGACAACTATATGAAAAGTCATCACAGAAAGGGAAACTCACACAGGCTGGATAAATTGCCCAAGGTCACAACTTAGACATGTAATTTGTGAAATTACAAAAAGATAATCTAAATCATAATTTATCATTTTATTAGACTTTTGAAGGTTTGAATCCCACCTTTGCCACTTAGTATTTGTGTTGACTTTGGAAAAGTTACTTTTCAGTGCCTCAGTTTCTTGTCTATAAAATGGAGGATATTAGTAATATCTACTTCATAGGATTATAGGATTAAATAAGTCAATACATGTAAAGTGCTTAGTATTTTACATGGCAGCTCTAAGTAAGTATTAACTATTATTATTTAATTAACTAGACAGTAAATAAATTAGTAAGAAAATTACAGCATTAAGAGTGATTTTTACTTGATTATGAAAGAATCATGATGGGCTATCTAATTCATTCAGACAAAACCATGATTTAATGGAAATGCTCTATTTTAATTAGGAGAATGGAAATAAATTATAATTCAATTAAAAGTGTTCTTAGTATCAGAAAAAAAATTTTTTTTAAAAGATTTTATTTATTTATTTGACAGAGATCACAAGTAGACAGAGAGGCAGAGAGAGAGGGAAGCAGGCTCCCTGCTGAGCAGAGAGCCCGATGCGGGACTTGATCCCAGGACCCTGAGATCATGACCTGAGCCGAAGGCAGCAGCTCAACCCACTGAGCCACCCAGGCACCCCAGAAAATTTTAATATCTAATTCAAATTACTCGTAGTACAGAGGATTTCTTTGTGTTCACTGGAAAGGAAAAGAGATGGTCACCATTTCCTCTGTAACCACAAAATACTGTAGTGTTTATATTTTCTAGTAATTACTCCCTTGTTTATTGTTTTATACTTTTGAAGAGATTTAGGTCTCCAAATTTTTAGTTCAGTGTGAAGCCTTTCTACTCAAGTGATTACAGTTTCTAAAAAAAGAAAAAAAATTCCTCTTTAGTTTGTGTAATTTTGGCAAAAGTAATGAAAGAATTATTTTAAATAGGTATTAGATGATGACTTCCCAGAGATGTACAAAACCATTTCTCAAGAATCTCTTACACCGGGAAAACTGGAAATTAATTTTGAAGAATTATTAAAACAAAAAATGGAAGAAGAAAAGCGACGAACAGAGGAGGAAAGGAAGCATAAGCTAGAGATGGAAAAACAGGAATTTGAACAACTGAGACAAGAAATGGGAGAGGTGAGATTCTATATTCTCCAAATATTTATTAATATAAGTATTTTACAAGTAGTATCTTACAATAACTTTTTAAGTATTATTATTCACATAAAGGACACTCAGCATACTGGGGCGTCTGGGTGGCTCAGTGGGTTAAGCCTCTGCCTTTGGCTCAGGTCATGATTTCAGGGTCCTGGGATTGAGTCCCGCATCAGGCTCTCTGCTCAGCGGGGAGCCTGCTCCCCCCACCCGACCCGTCTCTATCTACTCTCTGTCTACTTGTGATCTCTCTCTCTCTGTCAAATAAATAAATAAAATCTTTAAAAAAAAAAAAAGACACAGCATATTAGGCACTTGGTACAAGTTTTGGCATAGTTATGAGCACTTTCTAGCTTGCTATAACTCTGCTTCTTCTTTACTAGGTTAAAACATATATAATTGCATGTGACTTAGATATTACTATAGTATCTTAAATAAATATTTCTTCTTATATACTTCATAATTACATGGTTACATTATGATGGAGAACTTTCCCTAAAGAGCTTAATATGCCCATTTATATTTATTCTCTTTGAAATAAAACTGATTAGTCAAATAAAATTACAAGAGAACTATGGATACTAATAGAGACATCAGTTCGCAAGTCTTTGAATGATTTTATTTTACTAAATTAGAAGATAGAACTCTCATAAATATCTTAATATGATTTCCCTAGTATTGAAGTGAAATACATAAATATATATATAGACTGTACAGACTATATAAATATATATATAGACTGTACAGTTAAATATATATATAGACTGTACAGTCTATATATATATTAATATATATATATATATAGGCTATACAGCATCAGCTTCATAGGTATACAACTTGTGCCCTCCCAGGACCTTATGCTTAGACAGGCAGTGCATAAGGTTTGGTGTTCTAGGGTTGCCATCTTGATTTTTAATGTAAAAATTTAAAGTAAAATTTAAAAATTAAAATTTAATTAAAACTGCAATCCCCTTATCTTTGAATTTGTGTGTTAGTGAAAGCTGATTGGACAATGGAGCATGTGCTAGACTTTGAGCCATGGTGCTCTCAAACCTCCTGCTGTCCCTTGCCTCTCTGTGGTGCATTCTCAACCTTTTTCCACCTCCTGATGCTGCTAGGCCCCGTCTAAACACTTCCTTCCCACAGCGGACACTCTCCATCTGGATGGCCACTTGTGTAGGCAGAAAAGAGGGATAGAAAAAGGGACCAGCATTCCACTGTCACCCTCGGCCTCTCTGATTTGTGGGGGGTCTTTTCGCAGCAACATGAACAGGGTCAGGGATCAGCACACAGCCCAGTGACTTGGGATGAAACGAGCAGTGGTTGTCCCAGACTCAAACTAGCAGTGACGCAGCATGTTTGACAGGCAGTTTGGTGGGGACCTCTTGCTAACTCCTGATCTAGGAACTGAATGGGATCCTATGCAGAGGTTGCGATCTCTTAGAATGTGCCTCTTACATAATGGGTTGGGGCAGTGGGCCTGTGGGGATATTTACTTCCTTGCCCCAGACATCAAGAGACTATAAATACTATAGATAGGTAATAATAAAATATCATGAATATGCTGTAGGAAAGTATTCCAAGGTCTAGCCTTAAAATTCTTAAAAGAACATAATAGCATTTACTTTATAAAGGATGCTGAAAATGAATTGTCTAGAAAAACTTCTAAATTAGATTTATATTTGTTCAATCATTAATTTTCACCAGAATGATTTGGGAACCAGTGACAGGAGGTACATAACAAATTTGTTAGGTTTCTGGTATTATAGGAATTGTATGTTTTCACCCACATAGACTAAAAAAGTGAAGGTAATATAAAGGAATGTTTTCTTTTTCCCCTTTGGTTGAACCAAGAAATTAAGCCTCATGTCATATCATCCACTGTGACCCCACCTCTGCACCTTCTTTCCCCTTCCCTGCTACCCTCTCCCCACACCTAGAATTCTAGGCCTTCTCCAGGAAAAGTACACCAGGAATAACAGCATTTTTTTTTTTTTACCACTTTATATAGTGAGATTTGGGTTTAATGTTAAGAAGAATACAAAGAACTAGTAATAAATTATGAAAAGCCAAAGGAGTTTCCAAAGGAAACCAGAATAAAAAGTATTTAAGATCAAATGGTTTAAAGAACTGGAGCCCAATTTTGGTGGACTCCTTTTCTGTCTTAGCAGAATATAAAACTGAGAATAGAAGTGATAGGTATTGAATATAGGGATTTTCCCAGACAGTAGTGTAGAAAGACTTCATTCAGTTAACTTGAGTATTAAGAGTGATATTTAACTTAATAGACTATCATCAAAACAAAAATAGGAGGAATTTTAGGATACTCTGGCTCTATATAGAGATAAAAAAAAATCATGTCCAGGGTTTTGACAAGGCAAAAGGCCACATGGTATCAAAGTCATAACTAGAACTTGTATCTGACTCTTAGCCCACTGTTCTTACAATTATAGTTCTTCTTCCTCTAAACATGGATTTTCCTACGGTTCCTAGTAAAAGCTAATCTTGATATGCATGTTTTAGTTTTAGGAGGTTATCATGAAATATTAAATGAAGTTTTGAGCCATTATTCCATAATGAAGTATTTTAAAAAGATGTTATCTAAAGTCTTAAATTTGTAGCATTACTTTTAATCAGTAAATTTAGGCATTGTATTTAGGGAACAGGTTGTTTTTTATTTTTGGCTTCAAATAAGAAATGAACAAATTTTGGAAGGTTTATTGTACAAACTAATTTTCTGGTATTTAGTATATAAAAATTTATTTTTGGGGGGCGTCTGGGTGGCTCAGTGCGTTAAAGCCTCTGCCTTCAGCTCAGGTCATGATCCCAGGGTCCTGGGATTGAGCCCTGCATCAGGCTCTCTGCTCAGCAGGGAGCCTACTTCCCCCTCTTTGTCTGCCTCTCTGCCTACTTGTGATCTTCTCTCTCTGTGTCAAATAAATAAAATCTTTTAAAAAAATTTTATTTTTTTTGAAGGAAGAGGAAGAACATGAAACCTTTGAATTGAGTAGAGAATATGAAGAATTAATCAAACTGAAAAGAAGTGGCTCTATTCAAGCCAAAAATCTAAAAAGCAAGTTTGAAAAGATTGGACAACTGTCTGAAAAAGAAATACAGAAAAAGATAGAAGAAGAACGAGCAAGAAGGAGAGCAATTGACCTCGAAATTAAAGAGCGAGAAGCAGAAAACTTTCATGAGGTATACTATATTTAAGAGTTACGGTATAGTAATTATGATGAGCTTAAAAGAAATGTAACATTGACTTTGAAGTAAGTTTTGGTACTTAAAATTAACCATAGTTATATATAATAATCTGAGAACTAAATAGCAAAAGCACATTAAGATCTCAAGAGGCTTTGAAAGATTGCCTCGGGGGGCGCCTAGGTGGCTCAGTGGGTTAAGCCGCTGCCTTTGGCTCGGGTCATGATCTCAGGGTCCTGGGATCGAGCCCCGCATCGGGCTCTCTGCTCAGCAGGGAGCCTGCTTCCTCCTCTCTCTCTGCCTGCCTCTCTGCCTGCTTGTGATCTCTCTCTGTCGAATAAATAAATAAAATCTTAAAAAAAAAAGATTGCCTTGGTTTAGCATTGTTTCAAAATGGGTTTTATCAGAATTAAATAGCCTATAGTGAACATCAAGTAGTTCACTCTGGAAAAAGTTTTAAAATATTTATAGCACAGGATGCCTGAGTGGCTCAGTTAAGTGTCTGCCTTCGGCTCAGGTCATGATCCCAGGGTGCTGGCATTGAGTCCTGAGATGGGCTACTTGCTCAGTGGCGAGCCTCTTCTTTCTCCCTCTCCCTGTCACTCCCCTTGCTTGTACTGACAAGTAAATAAATAAAATCTTTAAAAAATATATTTATGGCACAAATTTTAGTTTGACTCCTTAGATCAGTATACAAATAGGTTAAAATAAACTCCAGAGATTATTCATACTTACTTTTTATTTAGGGATAAGGCCAATAAAGCTTAATGACCTGCTCAAAGTCATGCCAACAATTCAGTGGCAGAACCTAAATTAGAATTCAGAGGACATGAATTTGAAGTACCTCCAAATGTTAAAAAGGCAATTACTAGATGACCCATAATGTTCCTTCCAGCCCAAGGTCTAGTTCCAGGATTATGAATATTGCTTTAAATAGGATCTGGAGAACTTTTTCTGCCAGAATTGCCATTTTATAATACTTAACAGCATTTAACTTATGTTTTTCTAGCAATGAATTTTCATCAAATAATTCAACTAGTAAAGCAGGTGTGGGAAGTTGGGCAGTCCTTCAGAGGAGTCTGTGAGTTAGAAGATAGAATCAAGAAATTATGTGCAAATTCTTGGATCTGTAAGTAGTTCATTATTATTGAAGCAAACAGACTGTAAAGAATAGCAAAGGATAATGATGAAGATGATGCAAGCACAAACAAGATGGCCATGCAAGGTCTTAGATGCCATGTTAGGGAACTTTGCTTTATTATTCATAGAAGAGATTTTTTTTTAAGATTTTATTTATTCATTTGACAGAGATCACAAGTAGGCAGAGAGGCAGGCAGAGAGGAGGAAGCAGGCTCCCTGCTGAGCAGAGAGCCCAATGCAGGGCTCGATTCCAGGATCCTGGGATCATGACCTGAGCCGAAAGCAGAGGCTTCAACCCACTGAGCCACACAGGTGCCCCCACTGAAGAGATTTTTAAAATATGAAGTGATATTGTCAAATAGGCATCTTTATACATAGATCATACTTAAGCTAAAGATGGTTTTAGATTAATGCATTAAAAAATTATTTTAATGCCTACTACGTTCCAGGGACTGTTTTGGATACTGGGACTACTACATTGGTAAATAAACCTACAATCTTTGCTCATATTGTGTTTAGAATCTAACAGGGAGGTTAGGAAACAAAATAGTAAGTAAAAAGTATGTAAAAGCTATGGAAATTAACAATGTAGGGTACTGTTTTTTATAGGATGGTCAGAGAAGGCTTGATGAGGATTTGAAAAAGGGATTGAATGGAGAAAATAGAATGTAGGATATGAAACTAATGACTTGGGGATGGTGATGGAGATGAGAGGAAGAGGAATTAAAATGGGTATACACGAACATAGATAATATGGGAATAAAGAGTTTGGAAGGAAAAGAAATCACAAGTTTAGACAAAAGGAGATGCTATGGAACATCAGATATTCATCAATGAAGTTGATATGCATTTTAGAAAGATTTATTTATTTTTGAGAAGCGTGGGGGAAGGGGAGAGGGAGAGGGAGAGAAACTTCAGCAGACTCCATGCTAAGCCGAGTCCAAAGCAGCTCAGGGTCATGAGCCTGAGATCATGACCTGAAATGAAACCAAGTTGGTCACTTAACTGACTGCACTACCCAAGTGCCCTGAAGCTGATATGGATTTGAACTCTGTGTGACATACACTAAACCTGGAGGACTTGGGGCCTGGGCTGGTAGGAAATAATTTTGTCATTGCCAAAAGCAAATGCTATTGCTAACAGCTTCTATGTTGGGCCTTGTGTTGTTTTGGGTACATGAAAGTGAATATAATGTGCCTTCAAAAAGTTCAGCCTAATGAGATGTAGGAAAATAATTATAACTTTAGCTTTAAGTGTTAAAATAGGAGTTATATATTTAATGTTATGGGATCAAATAAGATGGAATCAATAATTGTATGAGAGGTTTAACAGTGCTGAGATTACATTTAAGCTGTAAGTGAGAAGGTTGAATAAAACTTAGAAGCATTCTAATTAGAGGGATGAGTGCCCCTTTATAACCTTTACATGAAGATTGTAAAAACTTATCTGGGGAATGGAAATTTTGCTCAAAGGCATGATTCATAGCATAATGGATGGTAAAGTTGGAAAAGTAGTAGCTAGCTAATACTGGGTGTTTTTAATCTTGCAGGAATTATGATCTGGGAACAATGTTAACAATTAGTTTCTGGACAGAGTGATGAAGGGCTTGTAGTTTTGAAGAATCCTGGGTTCATGGAGAATGCACTAAAAGACAGGGATAAGGCATGAAGTTAGCATGCAGGGAGAAAAATGGACCCAACTTTTTTTTTTTTAATATTTTATTTATTTGACAGAGAGAGAGATCACAAGTAGGCAGAGAGGCAGGCCACTGGGAGGAAAGGGTTGTCAGGAGACGTATTCAAATAAAACTTCTTTTCCAAATTAGGGGATAGTGAAAATCTTTACATCCAAGCATAGCACAAATATGTAAACCAAACATGGCTAATTATTTTGTTCCTATAAATGACAACTTCATTAACTATTAATGTTTAGCTCTTGTTGGTTTCTAGAAAACAAGCAATTCTTATTCTTGGCCCCCTTTCATAAAGGAAGAAGATGTTGATGTCAAGCCTGCAAAAAAAAGTGAGGCCCCATTTACTCATAAAGTGAATATGAAAGCTAGATTTGAACAAATGGCCAAGGCAAGAGAAGAAGAAGAACAAAGAAGAATTGAAGAGCAAAAGTTATTACGGATGCAGTTTGAACAAAAGGAAATTGATGCAGCACTACAAAAGGTACCAGGCTTACATAATCTTTATTTTTCAAATATGCTCTTAGAATTTTGTGGGATTAAAAATAATTTAATAGCTTTCAAGTCAGTGGACTGTTTTGTAAAGTACACATTGTATTAGGCATAGTTTCATGGTCTTTGGGAAGCAAAAACCCATTTACACATGAAATTCTATCACTAAAACATTACTGAATTGCTACTTTAAATGCCAACTTGAATGCACTTATTTTAATATAGAAAAGAGAAGACGAAGAGGAAGAAGACGGTGGTAGCATCATGAATGGTTCCACTATTGAGGATGAGGAACAAACGAGATCAGGAGCTCCGTGGTTCAAGAAGCCTCTAAAAAACACCTCGGTTGTAGATAGTGAGCCAGTTAGATTTACTGTTAAAGTAACAGGAGAACCCAAACCAGAAATTACATGGTGGTTTGAAGGAGAAATACTACAGGATGGAGAAGACTACCAATATATTGAAAGAGGAGAAACTTATTGCCTTTATTTACCAGAAACGTTCCCAGAAGATGAAGGAGAATATATGTGTAAAGCAGTCAACAACAAAGGCTCTGCAGCTAGTACCTGTATTCTTACAATTGAAAGTAAGAATTAATCACAATCTAGAATTTTTATTCTATTTAATTATTTTTTTCCTTTAAAAAAAAAATCACTTTTCTTCTTCTCTTTTTTAGCGGACGACTACTAGCTCCCCTTCCCTCTCCCTGGAACTTTCTCTCTCCCCCTCCTCCCCCTTTCTTACTACATCATGTTTTCTGTGGCGGGGCCAAAATGGAAACCAGAAGTGCCACTATGTTGACTTTTTATTCCTTTTCATAATAGTCTTCAAAACACAAGCTCATCTAAAGAATACCTTCTTCCTTTCCAAATCACCAGATTCATCACCTTATTAAATGCAGAAGTTAATTTGTATCTAATGGGGCAAAGTGGAAATTTTACTCAATTATTCTAAGTTTACAGTAGTAATATTTTAAAAATATTATTTTGCATGAAAGAATGTCTTTTATGAGCTATTTATACCTAAAGTTAGTCCAAAGTAACAGAGACTTAATGAATTTGGAACCTAGCAATTTGAGTTTTCCTTAATACATCATTCCCTTGTTGTTGTTTCAAAGTCTTTCTGAAGCAGATAAGGGGAAGGGGTACCATTCCTTTCAAGGGAAAGGGGGAGCATGGAGAACAAAACTAAGACTTTCAAGAAACAACTGTCAGAGAAAATTTAATGGAAACCACTGCCTATATAGAGTTCTGAGTGTTGAGAACAAATATTAACATGTACTTTCAAATGTGTGTAATATATATTCAAATTTACAAAGCAAATTTATGTTGTGACCTTGCCTGACAAATTATATTTTAGTGAGAAAACTTTGTATCAGTAGTTTATGCAGGAGAAAACACTTTTAACATATGGACAGTTTCAAGATCTAAGAGGAAAAAAAAATGGCACACTCTTCAATTTTAAAATCTGTTCTTTGAGTTTGTAAATAATTAACTACCATGTTCTATTACCAAGTTGTTTTATATTTTAGTTTTCTGGAAGACAATTTTATTTTACAATGTAAACTCAATAAAGTAACTTCCGTATTAAAAAACAGTCTTTCAATATTTTAGAAAAGAAACAAAACACTCCTTTATAATATTGATCAATGTACATTTATTTTTTTATTGAGGAAACCATAATCAATACAAAATTACAGCAATCATGTGCCCTTTTACATACAATGTCATTAAAGAAACTCTAAACCACAGTTTGTAAAGTATTCAATTTACCTCAAGTCCAAGCTGCATCTCCCTAAGACACTGTTCCCATCACAGTAGCCATTTTAAGCCAATCTTCTTTTTACACACGGGTAGTTTCTGTAGAGAACACTTTTCTCAGGACGAAAATGCATCGAGCATGCATAAGAAAAAATATATATATATATGCGCAAATACATTTAAGAGTTTCTATAGGGCTATCATTGAAGAAAATAAAACCTTGGGATTTGCTTCTTAAAAGCACCAGTTTAAAAAATCCCTCAGAAATTTATACTGTGGCAAGAAAACTCAAGTGACTAAACAAAAAATAAGGTTATTTTCAGAGTCAAAATTATCTTTAGGTATTGTTAAAATACATTTTAAAATGAGGCAGAATTTTCAGAAAATAAAAAGACATCCTCATTGATCATTTCTACATCCTTATTCTGGACAACAGATGTTTGCAGGTAGAGCTGGTTCTCCTGGCAGAGTATTCAAACAAATGTTATCACTTCTGCATATATTCCTATTTCCCTCTTAAGGTACTCTGCTACTCCTACCCAAACCCACCCTTATGAATTAACTACCAAGGTGCTTGGCTAAGGAAATATTTTATAATGTTTATAAACAACTAGTATTAAATCTCTAGTTTTAGTATTAAAACCATTTTCATTAATTAAAAGTAAAAGTATACTTTTCATTTTTAAAAGAAACATGAAACCATAAGAATTCTACGTTTCACCACACTAAAATATCTTTTAAAAAACGAAACACACTGTCAAGTTTTTTTTAAGTGCTAAATAAAATAAATCAGTTCAATTTCAATCTAAACATTGTTTCTACCACTCCTAACATCCATTGCATTCAAGTCAACTGGCTCACCTTTTCTGCTTTCCATTTATTTCATGGTTAAGATTAGCGCCATTTTAAAAAAATGCAGTATCAGTGAAGGCTTACGGTAATGAATAAAAAAAACTCTCGAGATAGAAACAATGCCCCGAAATCTATTAGCATTCATCTATATTTTATAAAAATGCAAACTACGACTAACCAAAACTTGACAGGCTCTTTAGTTTCAAAGAGCTCCTTTATATTACCATTCTTAACATACCTATCATCTATTAAAACAATACATACACACACATAAATGTGGTGCAGTAACTACATAACTTACAAAATTTAACAGTTCATGGAACATTTAAGATCAAGCGAATAGCACTTTAAAATGAAAAGTGATCAAAAGCAGGTACATTACACCCTATACCATATTATGTATGGGAATACATTTCATATTTTTCAATTATGATTTGCCAATTTTACCTTCTACATTGAGCCCTTCTATGGTCCATGCTCATCGGCTCACCAATGGCATACACTCAAAGGATTCCTCTTTATGGGTAACTATCTCAGGACCTGATTTTATGAGCTATGATTTGGTGCTTGCAGCATCTTCAGCACTGTGTGTGAAAATGAAGGCAGTATTTTTGAATATTTTTCTTTGTTGCAGAGATAAGCAGGAGTTTTTAAAAAGGATCAGCACATTTTAGAAACTGAATAAACAAAACTGATATGATGCTGCTTTAATACATTCATCTAACTCAAAATATGTACCAGTTAAAATCATTTATAAGAACACAAACATTTTAAACTGGCAAAAATTAAAATAAATGCAGCGTCAGTTATTAAAATATTATAAATCAGAAAAATACTGGTTGCTATACAGATTATGAAAGGTTATTTGCTATACAGTTAACATTTCACTGATGCACATGCCTTAACAAAAACATACTGCCAGTATTCCTTATAAATTTTTCCTTTTTTCAGTGTATAAAAAAATTATGAAAACTGAATTGTCTAAAAAAAAAAAAGTCAAATAATAAAACTTTGACCCATAATGTCCTTACTGAATTATTATACTTCAAGAATAAGACAAAAAGAAAGACTCCATAGTTTTGGAGGGCAAAGAAAATGTCCTGTCAATCAGAAAAAGACTGTGAAGGCTGTTGAAGTTTCTAATCAAGTGATTTCCTAAATCTAGAAAACTATGTAATTGCTCTTTCTTAATTTTAACAATCCTTCTATAGTTGGGAAAAGATTATAAAAAGTTTGGATGTAGTTCAATTACAGCAGCAATCTACTCATCATTTTTCTTTTTTTCATTAAAAACAAAAAAACAAAAACAAAAACACACAAAAAAACCCCCAAAAACCATTACCCAGAAATGTAAACAGTTGTTTGAACAACTTACAGACTTTCCACTGAAATGGTAGCATAAATAACAAAATACATTTTGGGGAAGCAGTAGCAGATTGCTTTTGAATTACACAAGCACAAAAACCTCACAGGGACAACATTAATGTACTGAAATATTTATTTATATATGTCCTTAGGTTGTGCTTACCTGTTGCTTTTTGCAGCAGAACCTAAGGTGGAAGGTCTGGGAAGGCACTGTGAAGTATAAATAATTGCACTGTTTGCAATTAATAAAGATTTTAAACCTTAAATGAATCAAAATCAACAGCCTCCAATTTGTGAGTTATGAAACTGAATCCAACTGAGCTATTTCTTCAGTTTAATTAATAAATGCACCACTTTCCTAAAAGGTCATCTATAAAACAGTATCATGCAAAATACTGAAATTGTTCATGTCAATAACCCTACTCTTAAAGATAACACATAACTAACTCCTTAACTATTAAACTTGAAACTAGAACTACATATCCGTATCTAAATAAGGGCAAGGGAAGTCACTCCAGGTTCTATGAAACAATCAAAAACATTTCAAAATATCTATAATGAACTGAACTGCTATCTTCTACCCTATAAGTAATCTCAACATTTATGTCCTTGTACATCTCCCTTAATATTCAGAACAACTGGTGCTCCCCACCAATGAAAGAATTAATATATATTTATGAAATGGTGTTAAACTGCTACATTGCTTAATATTTGCAAACTGAAAACCACTTCTGTCTGATACATTTCAAGTCTTTCATATTAATATAGAAGATATGCATACTGTACACTGAAAAACAATATTTTTAGGAGCACCAATGAGTAATACTATTCAATTTTAATGATCAGTTTTCTTTAGCTATAGCTAAAGCATATCAAAAATACTTACCCATTAAGCTCACTTAAAAAAAAAATACAGACCTATGTATTATTCTATGTTAAATTAAGAAGCAGTTATGGTTTTCCAAGATATCAGCACTGTATTCCAACATAATATTCACACAAAGTATGGCATTTACATTATGTGGAACATTGACAAAAAGATACTGTTGCAGTTCATCAATTTGTCATTCTGATGTACTTACAGTGCAATGCTCCTTGAAGGAACACAATCAAGGATGATACACAGCACAGTCCTCCTCACCCCTACAGAGCTAGTTCTATACTGGCTGGATCAAACCTGCACTTCAACAGACAATGGCAAGACAGACTGTATTTGCATGTAGTCTAATATATTAATATGCAAAGAGCCAACAAATATGCAAAGAGTAAACAATGGATTTCAACAAAATATCAGAACTTCAGCATGAGTGTTATAGAGTAATAAAGTGATTTCAAGTACATAAAAAATTAAGTTGATTCAATGATTGGACTTGTGCATTTACAAAACAAAGCTTATCTATACTGCAAAAAGAAAAAAAAAAAAGGAAAAAGCTTGAACATTTCCATACCCCAATAATGTTTCAATGGCAGATGCACTGTAGCTATACTTTTTGCATACTATTCACTTTTCTACCCTAAATTTAAAAAGAAACACACTAATATTGTATACATTGAAAGTTTCTTTACATGAAAAAACTTCTTATTCAACTACTCATACTCACTATCCGAAAACTGTTTAAAATTAGTTATGCTGAAACAGTCTTGGAAATCAAGTAATTATTAAATTAAGAACAGAAAGGTTAACTGTTATAGCAGCAGTACAGATCTGAAACAGTGGTCATGTATAAAAGGAAATTTCACTGTTAATTCAATGGAAGTATGCCAAAAGATCATTGTACACACATGCAGGTTTTAATCCAACAGAAGGGAAAAAAAATGAAGATATCAGGATTACTTGTGCTGAAACAGCCAAATACAATAAATGGAAAAGATCCTCCAATCTACTACTATACTGCAAGGGGGAAAAAACATGCCAGTGTTTAAAAACTCAATTAATATTTCATGGGGAAAGCTTATATATTTGTGTATATGTATCTTAATTTATCATTGCTAAGAAATTATGAATCCTTTAAATACCCACATATCCAACTTACCGACACAGGAGGTTTCATATCATTTATTGTAAAGCACAAAACAGGCATTTTAAAAGTGAAAGTATACATTGAAAAAGTACATTTATATCACAAAGCATTGACCACATAATAGTTGCAAATACATTTGCTGGAATGTGTACATCTACACTAAATACTAAAAACAAACCAATTTTCATTTCTACACAGAAATATTAACCTCCTATCAGTAGTGATAGATATTTTGTACATTTTCAAAAAAAAAAAAAAAAACACTATTTTAAACCAAAAACAAATTAAGATCTTCATCAAGTCGTCTGCATCCATATATTTAACAAAGGTTTTTTTCCCCCACACAATGAAGCAAATACTGTATTGTCCACTTCTTATTATTGGCCCTGTGCAGAAGAGATACATAAGAAATACACAAAAAGTTAAAGAAAATCCTTTAAATGGAGCTAACTCAGGAGTGAATCCTTTAAGAAAGAAAAACTGGTTAATATAAATGGTGGTGGCTTCTTGCATGATTTGCAAATCCCTGGGGGAAAAAAATTTATTTTTAAAATCAAAGGCATTGTAGAAATATTCAGCACTCAGATGCCAGAAAGCATTTATAAAAAACAAACAAAAACCCAAACAATACACCAAGGTACTTCATTTAGTTATGCTATGCCAGATAAAAATTAAAAAGGCAAACATAATCCCAGACAAAACAGTAAACATGCAGAAAACATGATTGGATCAGAAATCAATACATTAGCAAGTTTAGTATACCTGAGGTGCTGGAGGATGCTGTGGCATTCCCTGGGGACTTGTCTGGGCATAGTAGGCTGCTTGTTGTCTATAGTACTCAGCCCAGGCTGCACTATAATCTGGCTGACCACCTGGTGGAGCACCAGTAGGAGCAGGAACCGCTTGACCTTTGAGAAAACAGAACAACTTTGTTGCTGTAACCACAATTAAAAGCCCAAAAGAATCTCATTTCTAATAAAAACAATACCTTGCTTCTTGTAATATTCCTCCCAAGCTTTTGAATAATCTTGTGTCTGCCCTTGTTGACCTAAAAAAAACCCCCTAAATTTTAATACAAAATTATATCCACTGTAAGTACAGGTTATAAAGACAAGCACAGAGGGTCAGAATTGCTCCTGTTTTATTTTATATATTCATTAGTGTCCTATTTTATTTTAAATAGTTATTAGAAAACGATTCTTATAATTAAAAAAAATCAGAATGCTGTTTCTTTTTGCCTTATATTAATCATTAACTTTTAGTTCTAGAGTATGACTATCAATAAAAAACAAAATCGAAACCATCCACATAGTTTTAACTAGGAAAGGAGAAGATTTAAGTATCTTAAATCAATGCAAACTTTGAAAATTAATGTTCTAAAATGAGTTTGGAAAGTACTTCAAGTAAGCAATCTATGGTACCCTGGTACTGATGCTGGGCACAGGAATGGGAAAAACCTTTATTTCTTTGTCTTATTCATTTGGATGTTACACTATAGGTTTTAAATAAAATGTAAATCCTTAATGGAGAAAAAGAACATTTTTGAGAACAAAAAAACCCCACCTGAAAGCTATTAAATATTTTATTTTTTTAAGATCTTGTCAAGATTTTTGTTTCCTGATTAGTAACCTATAACCTGTATGTACAAAGACTAATCTTCAAGATACCTTTTAATAAGATGTTAAGAGTTGCAATACAATGTATTCAAATCACAACAAAATTATATTAAAAGTAACCTGACAATTACTGAAGAGGCTCAAAGCAATAGTGACCAAACATTAAACCCACAGCTTTCATGAGCAGCTTTTTCTAGGCAGTGTAACTTCTGAATTTAGAGACTAAAGAGACTTAACAACCTAAATATACTCACAAAACTAAAATTCGCTCCGGATTAAAAAAAACTTAGCAAAACTCACACACACAGCAACAAAAGACACTTTCCTAACAATCAAGGAAATTTAAATATGGTGTGTACATTGATAATATTACTGAAATAATCTAAGTCTGCAACTTAACTTTGTAAAGGCTTAGGCACAATAAATACGTACGCACACACAGACACAATGTACATACGGTAAGCTTTTAAGAAGTGTTGAATTTGAGTGGAAAATATAAATATGGGTGTTTGCTGTACTATTTTCCAGTTTTCTGAAGGTATAAAATTTTTGAAATAAAAAGGTGGTGAGAAAGAACACGTGTTTTCTTATTTAGCTCCTTTGAGAATTTTATTTAGCCTGTAATTACTTGACCTGATGAATTATGGCTAGACAAAAAATACTGAAGCACAGACACAAAGAAAGCTCTTTTTATGTTTTGCTGGATATTGCCAACAAGGTTAACTTTATATAGTTGCAGAAATTAGTGTCTATCAGCATCACAAAACTGGCTGAATAGAAGCAATTAAGTAAGAGAATTTTAACATTTATGAGTAACTTTAAAAACCCAAGAAAAACCTCCCTTCTATAAATAACAACAGAGAAAGCCCATGTAATACAAACAAAATTCTTATTTTTGCTTTTCCTAATTCTCTTCAAAGAGGAACTGAGTTTAACATACTGATCCTATGAGGAGACACTAAATTAAAGCAAATCTGAAACAGGGTTCAATGACAACTGCCAAATACCCCAGATTATCAACAGTAATAAAACTACACAAACTATACACCTGAAAACCTGCTGATTTAAGGCCAAACTTGGTTAAGACACCAACAATTTTTACTTTGGGTTTACAAAAAGGAACTGATCACTGTCAAGATACTCATTTTAGAGGCAAAATAATGTAAGATGGTAGAAACAGGGAGACACATTAAGAAAATTCATCAAACTCAAATGTTCCCTACCCTCCCCTCAACTCAAGTATTTCTGTGGAAAGTGAAAGGTAAACATGTTAGACTCTAAGGAAAACAAACACTTGGTAAGACGTAACCACCTCACACTCCAATCTTGAAGGTGTCCAAAGAAAAACTCAACTCATGCCTCCAATCTGAGGGACAAATGTGATTTATCTTGCCCTGCAGAAAGTAACCGAAGAACTCTTCCTATCTACTTCAGACTTGGCTATCTCCTAGCCTTTTGTGCCTCTCTGCCCTTTTTACGAATGTCCTTAGCTTGCTCCCTTTATCCTTAGGTTCAAAAACTGTTTTGAGGCCAGACAGTTTTAGTTTATGCTTTAGAACACTATTTAATATTTACATATAAGTTTACAATATGTAAGAGGTTTTACTTTCTTTCATTTTTTTTTTTTTAAAGATTTTTTATTTATTTGACAGAGAGAGAGATCACAAGTAGGCAGAGAGGCAGGCGAGGGGCAGGGGGAGGCTCCCTGCTGAGCAGAGAGCCCAGATGTGGGGCTTGATCCCAGGACCCTGATATCATGACCTGGTTTTACTTTCATTTTACTCAAGAAATGAGACTTGGTCTAGAGTTCATATATAACATTCTATTATTACAGCTCAACACTCTAAATTATCTCTCTAAACACCTGCATCTTTCCCACAACCACTTTTTCCCTACCACTCACCCTCCACCACCCATCCCCCTGGGCCTTTACCCATTAAGGTATCACACACCAAAGCTGACAGTCTACCATATCAGTGTTTAACACTGTAAGGGCCTTCCTCAACTCTCAGCTTTTCCAAAAATGCCTTCACTATCCCTCTTCCGAAGGGTAACTGCCAGTCTCTACTTTGAAATCCTGTTTCATCTCTTTAGGGTATTTACTTATTACAAAAGTTTCCTTCATTCTAGCTTCAAAAATACCTACCCTTCCATGTTGGCTGCCATTCCTTAGTAAGACTTAAAATTTCCTTCATTAACTCTCTATAATCTCATCTTTATGACTTTCTCTCCTAAATTCTGATGGTGTTAATCCTAGGAAATTCAGGGGCACCTGGGTAGCTCAGTGGGTTGGGCCTCCGCCTTCAGCTCAGGTCATGATCTCAGGTTCCTAGGATCAAGCCCCACATTGGGCTCTCTGCTTAGCAGGGAGCCTGCTTCCCCCTCTCTCTCTCTGCCTGCCTCTCTCCCTACTTGTGATCTCTCTCTGTCAAATAAATAAGATCTTCAAAAAAAAAAAAAATCCTAGGAAATTCAGACTTAAAAACTTAACTCCTGTTTCAAGAGGCTTATTTACTCATAAGCAAACAATGAAAAATTTATAGTATTAGTATTTCGTGTTAAGAGAAGCAGCTGAGGGGGCGCCTGGGTGGCTCAATGGGTTAATAAAGCCTCTGCCTTCGACTCAGGTCATGATCCCCAGAGTCCTGGGATGGAGCCCCGCATCGGGCTCTCTGCTCAGCAGGGAGCCTGCTTCCCCCTTTCTCTCTGCCTGCCTCTCTGCCTACTTTTGATCTCTGTGAAATAAATAAATAGAATCTTTAAAGATTTTTTATTTATTTATTTGACAGAGATCACAAGCAGGCAGAGAGGCAGGCAGAAAGAGAGGAGGAAGCAGGCTCCCTGCTGAGCAAAGAGCCCGATGCGGGACTCGATCCCAGGACTCCGAGATCATGACCTGAGCCGAAGGCAGCGGCTTAACCCACTGAGCCACCCAGGCGCCCCATTAAATAGAATCTTTAAAAAAAAAAAGAGAGAGAGAGAGAGAAGCAGCTGAAGGGCACCTGGGTGGCTCAGTGGGTTAAGCCTCTGCCTTCGGCTCAGGTCAAGCCCTTCATGGGGCTCTCTGCTCGGAGGGGAGCCTGCTTCCCCCACCCCTGGCCTACTTGTGATCTCTGTCAAGTAAACAAAATCTTAAAAAAAAAAAAAAAAATAATAATAAAAAAGAGAAGCAGCTGATATTTGCCTTCAAAACCTGGGACAACCTGTCCAGTTTGGTAAAGAGGACACTGGATTGGGAACTGGAATGCCCAAAGTCCTAGAAAATCCCAGTTCTGCCACTGGAAGAGTTCAACTTGGCCTCTCCAAAAAAGGGAGTTGGATTTGGAGATAAAGATTTTTATCTCCCTAATATTTTATTAATTTCTTCCCTTTCATTTAAAATTTTGAGGGCATCTGGCTGGCTCAGTCACTTAAACACCTGACTCTTGATTTTGGCTAGGGTCATGATCTGAGGGTGGTGGGGTCAAGCCCCGCATTGGGCTTCACGCTTGGAATGGAGTCTGCTTCTCTCCCCCTCTGTTCCTCTCCTTGCTCACAAGCTCTCTCTCTGAAATAAACATAAAAATCTTAATAAAAAAGTAAAATATAAAAATTTTGAAAACTGTCTCAGTAAAGCATGAGACTCGATCTCAGGGTTGTGTGTTAAAGTTCCACATTGGTATACAGATTACTTTAAATACATACACAGAAACATACATACATAAGATCAATCTTAAAAACTAATTTAAGGTCACTTATGTGTGGTTGTTCTAAAAGTATCCTACCTAAAGACTAGTAATGCACCTAGAAGAAATGAGGGTAAAGCAACCAGTCATTTAACAAAAGAACTTTTAAAGGAAAAAATAGACTTTGTAGCTATCATTAAAGACCTGGCAATTTAACATTATTTTCTTTAAGATTTACAAGTGAGAGAATCCTTTGCTCCATAAATTAACAGCTGATCACTGTCATGCTACAGAAAAACACACAACTGGGGAAAAGGGGAAAAAAAAAAAGGGTAGGGGATAAGGAGGTTCTTAAGCCAAACACAGTATTATTTAATTATTTCTGTAACTTTTTTTTCTCCACAAAGGATTCAACAGAGTCCAGGACACTATGTATAAAATTAAAATTTTATAGTCAGCAGAGTAAAGATAGAAAATGAAAAAAGAATGGCAAGGTGAGAAGTCTATCCTTAAAAATCTGAATGGTGGGGGTGGGAGGTTGGGGGCACCAGGTGGTGGGTATTGTAGAGGGCACGGATTGCACGGAGCACTGGGTGTGGTGCAAATATAATGAATACTGTTATGCTGAAAAAATAAAAAAAAAAATTAAAAAAAAAATGTAAAAAAAAAGAATTCATTAGGTATCTCCCAATTCAAGAAGATACATTTGTAAATAAACAAATAAATTCCTAAATATTGGACTGGAAAAAAAAAAAATCTGAATGGTATTAAGACCTCACAGATTACATTCAACACACACCCCTCACTTTGGGCAAGTATTAAAAAGTTAAACAGTAATTAATGGCTATGCTGCAAATGAATGATAAAATACACAAAAACACAAATTGCACCAATTCCCCAATAATTCTCTAGTCCACAAACAGGCCTATTTTTACTCATTTTTAATATTAACATAGGGAACATCTCTGGCATATTAACCACTGTGAAAATTCAAGTCAGATCCAATGATCTTTAACTGCAGCAACTGCAAATGTTCAAATCTTTAAAATGGTGACACTATTTCATAAAAGTTAGGGTGACCCTAAATTCTGACAGAATAGCATCCTCAGTTATTCTCGAACTATCCATATCTGAACAATAAATTATATTATCACCCTAAATAGAATATACTGTTTGGGAGGAAAACAATTTTTCTTTCTTTAAACAGATTATTAAGCTCTGTAGAACATTCTTATCACCAGGTAAATGTATCCTACACAAAAAGATTAATATAACTACCCTTCTGGAATTTCTTCTTTCTGTGGAGGATGACAAAACATCCATGGGCAAAGAAAACACTGAAATTTACATTGAGAATCTCAAATAGACTGTAACTTATGAGAAAATTCTACCATCTTTAGATCTGTTCTATACCAGTGAAAGATGGGTAAGTGTGTTTAGCTTTCTTTTATGACAAGTGGCTGTGGTATACATGTGTTAATTTTAGATGAATAACACCACAGGCTTCTAAAAGCAAAAACTATTTGTTCAGAAAAACAGCTGACCCTTGAACAACTCAGGGATTATGGGTACCGACCCCTGTACAGTTGAAAACCCAAATGTAACTTTGACTTCCCCAAAATCGAACTGATAGCCTTCTGTTGACCAGAGGTCTTACAGATAGCACAATTAACACATATTTTGCATGTTTAAGTATTACATACTGTATTCTACAATAGACTAAGCCAAAAAACAAAACAGAACAAAAACCCCAAGAAAATCATAAAGGAAATTCATTTACAGTACTGTGGAAAAAAAAAATCTGCTTATAAGTAGTCCCATTAAGTTCAAACTTACATTGTTATTCAAGGGTTAACAGTAATAATTTCCAGGTTCCAGCTGGAACCACTGCTGCTAAAATCTGCTGCTACCACTCAGAAGCTATACAAATGACGTGTTAGTGGAAATATAGTTCTTTTCATTCATAACAGTTCGTAGTAATGTACTTGGCAAAGTACTTGATTAACAATTGTATCCTCCATGAGAATATAACCAGAAGGGCAGGGGCTCCCAGCTATTATGCCCATAATCACATTCTCAGCTCTATCGTTACGTCTGGCATGTAGTATATGCTCTACAGTTACTTAATGGAAATGGCTTTTCTGGGTGGCTTTTTCCTTTTTCATATATGCAAATGTTATTTAAGTAATTAATGTAGTATGTCACTGTCAGTTTTACTTTGCAACAGAAAATACCACATACAACCCTTTTTTTGCTTGGCACTCCAGAATTTAACCTATGCCAGTTAGGCTTCTAATATATGTAACTATCTTTGACAGAAGCCAAGTAATATCCAGTGTTATGTGTGCCAATGGAGCAATTTTTAGTTTCAATAATTATTATTTTTTTAAGATTTTATTTATTTATTTGACAGACAGAGATCACAAGTAGACGGAGAGGCAGGCAGAGAGAGAGAGAGGGAAGCAGGCTCCCCGCCGAGCAGAGAGCCCGATGCGGGGCTCGATCCCAGGACTCCGAGATCATGACCCGAGCCGAAGGCAGCGGCTTAACCCACTGAGCCACCCAGGCGCCCCTTTAGTTTCAATTATTAAGTGGTTGACAAATGCATTTAGAAATAAGATTTCCTTGTTATGTGGCCACAAACTTAAGAATTATCTGTAACAATCCCAATACACCTAAAAGTTCAGTGATTTTAGAATGCATTCAACTATTCTCCACTTCAAGATTTTAAAAGTTAAATATAAAAAAAAAGTCTCAGTAATAAAAAAAATTCAAACATCATTTTATCGGAATCTTCATCCTTCTATGTGGTATTTACTAAATGCTTCAATTTCAATTTAATTAAATGTATAAAAAAGAAATGTAGAACATACCCATTTTCTTGTAATACTCTTCCCAAGCCTTGGTATAATCAACCTGTCCAGCTGGGGCTGGATTCTGCTGATCTCCTTGTTTAAGAAAAACAAAAACAAAGTAAGATTAAGGGTTTCCAAAGACATTCTTGGCCCTTTCCTTCTGTTCCTTGAGTGGAGAAATTGGGAGCAGCCTGCCATAGTGACTGAGGGTGCTGTGTGGTAGTGGGATTCTTGCTCCTGCCAAAGACACAGGAAGCAGGAGGTATAGAGACAGTTAACAGAAAAAATCTGTCTATATACAATGGAAGAACAGTCACACTGAGCATTTAATTCATTGGTTAAATAAGGAAACACACTGAATATACAAGGTCTTTCACAATTCAGAAGCATGGAAAGGGAAAAAGCTACAAAGAACCGTGAAGTGTTATAATGGAATTACAGGGGATACAACAATCTTAGAAATATATACATGTATAAATATTTATGTTGTTTCATGACTGTGTATACAGATATACATACAGGTAAATTTCCTAGCTCTTTATGCTGAAAGGATTTAGAAGCAATGACACCTTGGTAGCAACGAACACACTGATTTTGGTTTCTTGGATGGTGGTATTTATTAAACGGAATCAGGGCTCCTTGGAAAAATGGCTGATTCTAGAAGCTTGAGCCCAGGAAGCACAAAATAATGTTATTGTGCAAGAAAGTAAGGATGTGCTTAAAGAATGACAGACATGTCAAAAGAATACAGGAGCCATCTTGAAGGTACTCCAGATTGGCCAAAGCTAGGGTAATCTGATAATCAAATAGTACAGACAGTTAAAAACATGACATGTTGAAAAAAACAGGAGGCCATACTGGTATAAATAGAAAAAATACTTCTTCCCTACAGTACAATACCAACTAAGATATATAAATATAAAATGAATGATGTAAAAAAAATTATCATCATAGTTGTAGCTGAATCAGGAATGTTATCATAAAAGCTGCTGTTAGGAATAGAATACTCCTATAATCTCAGTATAAATTCTCCAACAATTTTTACTTTCAAAGAGAAAAATGCAATTTTATGGTATAGAAACCTGGTGAACACCAACATGATGAAGTGACTATGGTTACCATCTCCAGGAATGAAGCGGGTCAACATTATGTGACCCCATGATATAATGCCTAAGAGCACAGGATTATTTCTGAGGTACTGCCAGCTCCCAAATAGGACCTCAAGAGCATGACGTTATTATTGTGAGAAAAAGTTGAAGGAACCTATGTTGATCTGATTGTCATTACATAAAACAAAATGTTTGTACTTTTTTGCCGGATGGGATCCTGGATCAGAAAAGAGAAACTGAGGGGACAACTGGTGAAATCTGAGTAAGGGTTCTGCATTGGGACAGTAATGATGTATCAATGCTGAAAGACTGTTTAAGAGCGCTGTATGATGGTAATGTATTTTTGGAGTAATGCAGAAAGGGTACTTAAGGTTACTGGGACATGATGTGTACAGCCTGATCTTAAAATGGTCCTGAAAAACTACTGGTAATGGATATGGACATGTATGACAGGATAATGGGACAAACGGGAGGTGGGGATAAAATATTAACAACTAGGTTACCTGAGTGTTCTGTAATATATCTTACAACTTAAACTTTTATCAAAGTTTGCAATTATTTCAAACTTATTTTCAAAAACGGAAAGTCTGCTCATTGAAGCTATAATTAAATATTGTAAAATTTTAGGTTTTATACATTGATGTACTTCATATATAATTCCAAACACAAGTTTCTACTTCTACATACAAAATAAATTCTTTAATTACCATAGTTACCTTGTCCATTGGTTTGGGTTGTAGTTGGTGCACCAGCAGGAGCGGCAGGTGGTGGCTGTGCTTGCTGTTGATAATAGTGAGCATAATAGGCAGCCCAAGCTGCTGAATTTGGATCCGTTCCTGCCTTAGCTAGAATAAACACAAGTTCAACGTTTGCATCTTAAGTCTGTAATCTCTCTGTCTCACACACACACATTCTCTTTGGTACACCCCAAATTAAATGGCTATCAAAAAATAAATAGTAAATGGGAAGTTTTCAATTCTATTAATTAACATTCATTAGCTTTAATTACAGAAAGTGAGGTACAGACGTTAAGTGATGTTCTTAGAAAATTAGCTGAGTGGCAGAATTAGGATAGGAATAAACATCTTTTGTCTCCAAATTTGATGCTTTGCCTCAAACCATCCTGTTGCCTTAGTTTTTTCCTAAACTGGTTTTGCCTCAAGCATAGCAGTTCTACATGGCAAATGACTAAAACAAAGGATTTCTAGGAACTAATGTGTACAAGAAACAATTATCTGAGAACTATGAATTCTGTCCTGTCTTGTTTTGGATGTAGAGCCAACATAAAAATCTTAAAAAATAAACAGATTAGCCATATTTCATCTCATCATATTTTACAATAATTATCCTAAAACATACACTTGATATTATTGCCCTACTTGAAATTCTTCATTAATTCCAGAGTCTTCAGGGTTGTCAAAGCTTTTAAATGCAACATTATCACCACTCAGTATCTTTAATGATCTAACCCCTTGGCTTGTCCTTCCCATTCTAGCCCCATCTTCCCCCATTTGTCAATATTTTTCCAACACAGTAAACTGCTTGTACTTTTCAGAGGTTGCCATGTTCCTTATCTGGCCTTTGACCATGTTATGCTTCCTCATTTCATCCTTCATAAAAATCAAACTCATGCAGTAACAGTTTGAGATCTCTCAGTCAGAAACAGAAATCTCTTCTTGATTCTGTCCTTTATACGAAGAATATTGTATGACACTACAGATACATCTTAAAGTTTATATTATCAAGGAAAATGTAATTTCCTTAGCCAAAGTCTGTATCTATATGAAATCTGTGTAGCCTTTATCCCAAATGGGCATCAAGTCTCAGCTGTTTAATAAAGTTTGAGAAAAAAGGAGCAAGGATTTCTAGACTGATACAATGACTAAGGTAATACAATTTTAAGGCGCTATCCACCTTCCAAACCTTCCTCAAGTAATAAACGCACTGCTTTTCTAAGTTGCACGTTTATATCTTAATTATGTCATTACCTATATACTAATACAAGTATTTCATTTGACACCATCTCTGGCCAGAGAAACTAAGACAAAACAGACTTCAGAAAATGATACTTGAACTCCTGAATGTGTAGAGGGTGTAACAGAACCAGTCCAACAGTTAGACACAACTAATACATACACAGAGATTTTATTAATTATTCATTCAACATGATTATCCTTCATTTATCATTTTAAAGGTAAGAAAAAAGATACAGAGGGATTAAAAAACTTGCTTACTATCACACAATTATTAAAGGTGTAGCATTAGGACTTATCTGGGTCTGTCTCACTCTGAAATCTAAGTTCTTGACTTCCACATAATTCTTAATAGCCCATTTTTAAAAAATATTTTAGTTATTTATTTGACAGAGAGATCACAAGTAGGTAGAGAGGCAGACAGAGAGAGAGGGGGGAAGCAGGCTCCCCGCTGAGCAGAGAGCCTGATGTGGGACTCGATGCCAGGACTCTGAGATCATGACCTGAGCCGAAGGCAGAGGCTTAACCCACTGAGCCACCCAGGCGCCCCAATAGCCCATTTTTTTTTTAATAGAAAAAGATTTAGTTCAGAAAATACGAACTTTGTCATGGCCACATTTAAATACCAGAATGTTAATAAGTTCACCAGAAGTTTCATCTAAGTAAATTATTTTGGTTTTTACATAATGCAAAATCTAATATAAGCAATATCTAACCCTAGCTATCATCTTTTAGCTAAATGGGTTACTTCATTTTCTAAAGGCAATGCTGTAAGCCATATTCATCAACCAATTCTTAATGTGGTGACTTCACTGCTACTCCCAGTGTGAAATCAAGACTGTGATAGAGATTACTTCTAATTCCCAACATTCTCTCAATCATGTTACTGATCCAAACAGTGCTCATAAGGTGCAATCCTACAAATCCAAGTTTCTCAATATAAATTCACCACTTAACTCGCTCAAACTCTTGAATCTCTTAAATTATGTGATTTTTCTGTCTAATCACAGCATCCCAGTTGGCTTACAAGAGGGAATGGAAAGTCTTTTCATTCTTAAAAGATGTTTATACTATTATACACTAAACTATATTTAACTTTCAGTCCATCATAGCATTGCTAACATTTAGAGTGTACTTTTCTGCTATAGAACATAAACTAATCTTTGCATACCCACATCCTAGCACACTCAAGTTGTTTCTTGAATGAGTGTAGTTGTAGTTATTTGCTTATTGTCATGCTGTGCAATCATATTTCAAAGAGCACACTTCCTATGAAATTAAAGTATGTTACAATATAGGACCACATTTAAATAACAAGAATGTTTAATCAAATTCACTAAAACAATTGCATTTAAATCAATTATTTAGGTTCTTTTAAAAAATAAATACACTAGTGTGGAAAGGAATCCATAATTCAGTACCTTCCTTGAAACTACTCCAGTGAAAGAGGCCTAAAAGATAGGTAGTAGGTGAGAAAGAAGGATCATAAATAAGTGTTAACTGATTTTGATGAATGCCCCTTTGACCATCATGAAAAGAAAAACTAGAAGATGGCAGATGCCGGAACAAAATAGAATGTATATATAAAATCCAGATCTGAACAGAGAAAACATATAACTTAATGTATTTTTGAGTTCTAACATGCAGACATTAAACACAGCCCTGTTTTTTACTAATATGTGAGGTTACCATATCAGGAATATGAAAACGGCTTTTATATTTGAGAACTTCAAAGTTTAATACTCAAGTATTAAATGCTCCATCAGACACTAAGATAATTCTATAAATAAATGTACATTATTCTTTCATGGATAATGTCACAATTAACACATTACACATTTTGATGCCACTAGTATTTAAAACTAAGACATTGTATTTCTTCCTGTAGCTTCTGGCTTTTAAAACTCTGCTCTTATCACTTTGAAAGGGCAGAAAGCCAAATTCAAGTAGAAAAAAGTTCACTGAAAACAAACCATATACAGACCAATCTTATACACTGTGGTAAAACCAGAAACTAAGACTCCCGCTGAAATAGTCAGTGCAGAAAATGCACACAATGTAGAACTGATATTAGAAAATCTAGGAAGATAACAGAAATGATAATACAGATTACACATGAATAATAAATGTCTTTTACCTGGATCAGGAGGGGCCTGTTGCTGCCAGTGTGGATATGCATTTCCCCACCCCTGGGGAGCATAAGGAGCTGGAGGACCACTGAAAAGAAAGAAAGAAAATATAAAAATGCAATTTACCAAAAGCTACAATCTTTGGGCGGGTGGGGACCCCAGAACCAAACTCAGTACTTACTGAGGAGCAGGACCAGGTGGTCCTGGATTGTAAGGTGCAGGGTTGTATGGTCCCATTGGAGTTCCAGGCCCTGGAGGCCCAGGAGGTCCATGGGGGCCTGGGACACCATGGGGCCCATGGGGTACAGGTGGCCCTAAAGGATTTACTGGACCCTATAAAAAAGCAAAAAGATGTACAAAAAAAAAATCAGAAAAATGGTAATGGCTGAACAAGTCAAAGGCTAAATTAACCTTCCATTTCTACCCTTTTATACAGCCACAAGCAACATATTTTAGATTTTCCTTCATCTCCTCATTCATGTTGCTTAAACTCTTTACCACACTGAGACATGTAAATTCATTACAATCAACAGCATCAGCAAAGAACTGAAACGTCTCCTTTACCTTCCATTCTATTCCTTTCAGACTATTCCCTTCTGTTATTTTGCTTTCCTTTTTATAGTTTTACCACTCCTTTATCATTTTAGTCATGGAAATATGTTGTCTCTAGCTTTTCTTTTTCTGTATACGTTCTACATCTACTTAAAAAAAAAAAACATTTTATTTATTTATTTGACAGAGAGAGAGATCAAAAGTAGGCAGAACAGCAGGCAGAGAGAGGGGGACGCAGGTTCCCTGCTGAGCAGAGAGCCCGATGTGGGGCTTGATCCCAGGACCCTGAGACTGTGACTGAGCCAAAGGCAAAGGCTTTAACCCACTGAGCCACCCAGGCGTCCCTGGATCTTCATATTTATATCATACTACATAGTTAATAATGATTAGTTGATTTTCCTGTTCATAATCCAACTTGTAAAGACCACTAGCCTAGATTTAACTACCCTAAACATAGCTTTCATGCAGTTAATACAGATAATAACATTTTGGAGCAAACTGCTTAAATGACACTTGGTTGTCTATTTTCTCACTACAAAATAATGAAGCTAAACTTCACGACTTTTAAAATCCTTTTTATTATTTTATCCTTTTAAGTCTCTACCTCTTGTCATTATCACTCATTTCCATTATCCATAAACAATCCTTTCCAAAAAGTAAAAATGGATTACTGAAAAAGTATCAGCTATTTTTACAGGGCTATGTGCCAGACACTCATCCCTACAACCCTGTAAAGCAGCTACTATTACTCTCCTTTATAGATGAACAAACGGGAGGCAAACAGAGTATAAATAGCTTACTCCAAGGTCACAAAGTTAGTAAATGAGTCTGAGTATTCTGAATCCTAACAACATGACTTCAGAGTCTCATGCTCTTAACCACCATACTAAACTGCTTCTCGGTAACAATCTATCTTTTTGACCATCAAGCTATTAGAAACCTTGATCTATGCATGTTAGGAATCATAAAACCCTAAACCAAGACGTGTTCATTTTTCTAGCATCAATCTCTGCCACTACCAAGTTCGGAATTATTTTCTTCACGTTTTTAAACACTTACTGTCCATACCACAGAACTTACAATGTCTGTATGTATTTTTAGAATACATTCTTTCTATTTTTAAGTAATCTCTACACCCAACGTGGGGCTTGAACTCACAACCTTAGATCAACAGCTGCATGCTCTACTGACTGAACCAGCCAGGAACCCCTATAAGACATTCTTTAGGCAGCTTTTATACACCTATTTGTCTTTCTCTGTAGACAGAAACAGGGTCAAACTTCTATTGTATTCCATCCACAGTGCGGCAAACATCAAAGAGAATTTTCCTAAGAAATTCTAATTGTTATTAATAACTTAAGATGCTCCCTCATGCTCTATAGTAAAAGAACGCAAGAAAACACTAGTTCCGCATTTATAAGCAAGCACATTTAAGACTCTATGCATTTTTTTTGTACTACCACCAGGAAACTATTCTACCACCAGGAAAAAATTTGCAAATTTGGCCATGTGTCTGAATCACCTGGAACACCCTTCTAAAATTAGATGCTGGGCCCTGTTCCAGACATTCTGAATCAGAGCTGTGTGGTATGAGTAGAGGTGGAAAGCATTCAAGTAGTATATATTTTAAAACTTCCTAAAAGTCACTGCCAGTCTAAGAGTTGGATTTGTAAATTTCTACTCTAAAGTGGGGGATGCATTTAATTCATATCTGCCTCACGAGGGCTGAGTAAAATAAACCCTTATTAAATACTGAATTCCCATTAACTATGCCCTTCAAGTATACTCTATAACCCTCCAACCCTAACATCAAGTAACATTATCCGTTTTCTACTTATCCACACCCAAATACAAGTTTCTAAACCCTTATAAATGTATATTTAATTTGGTTATTTTTCACTGCTTGAGAGTCCTCTCTATGTTACATGTACCCATTATATGATGAAACATAGTCTTTAGACTAGAAATTGTCATTTTTCTATATAGCAGTTATAGGAACATGTGAATTAATGTCTTATTTAACTAAGAGGGTCTATGTATAAACTGAAGTTAGTTATCTATTTATGTATTTGGTTTTTTTGAACTCTTTTTTTTAAAAGATTTTATTTATTCATTAGAGACTTGAGCACACAAGCAGGGTCGGGGATAGGGAGGAGCAGGCTCCCCGCTGAGCAGGGAGCCCAATGTGGGGCTCAAACCCAGGACACCCCAGGATCACGACCCCAGCCGAAGGCAGATGCCCAACCGACTGAATCAGGCATCCCTATTTATTTTTTAAGTAAGCTCTCTGCCCAATGTGGGGGCTTGAATATCAAGATTCACATGCTCTACCAACTGAGCCAGGCATGCACCCCTAGAAATTGAAGTTTAAAGCACACTCACACCAATCTTTTCTTCTATAAGTTGCCGCGCATAGTCTATTTGCTGTGGAGTGCCACGAATTGTAAATAATTTCATATTAGGATCTGCATTAGGTGGAGGATTTCTCTGAAGTTCTATTCTTGCACCAGACTGTTGGCTTATGCTTTTTATGGTTTCACCTCCTAAAATAAAAAAACACAATAATTTCTCTAAAGATCCAAAGGATACAAAAGTAACTACCTAAATGAAAATGGTCACAATTAAGAGAGCCATAAAAGTTTTGAGCAGTATCCCATCTGCCAATATTCTTTTAGATTTTCCATTTATTCTACACTTGTAAATCAAGTTCTATAAGGCATTTCATGCTTCTCCTAAAACACGTTCAAGTTTTTAAGACCTAAATTAGTATGTCTATACCCAACCATAAAATGAATTATAACAGAAAAACTAACTTATCAAAATATCTGGCTCAAATAAATTGCTTTTACAAGTAACATAAACCAACACACTTACTAAAAAATCCTAAAATTTAAGAAGATGTGAGTTAGGAAAAAGCAAATGACACAAATATCCAAACCACTTTTTTGGTCGAAAGTTTCTTACATTAATAATTAAAACTGTTGGTCCCTTCTCTAGTAGCCAATGTGATTCATATCACATTTTTATTTTATATATAAGGCCCTTCCTTTATGTTTTTGTTACAAATCAACGTTAAGATACAGCCAAGGAAAAATCACTGCTACTGGTGTACATTAGAAATAGCATCCAGAAAAATCAGGTCATGTGTTAAATTTTTCCTATATATCAAAACATTAAGAGTTTAAAATACATTGCCTTTTCCTATTATTAATCCAGTTTTCCCAGTTGGTACAATGAAATTAAATTCCTGTAGTCCACCAGGTGGTCCCATGTTCCAGTTGCCTTGACCTCTACCTCTTCCTCGACCACCAGGTCCAGGTCCACCAGGATTACCAGCCTAGAGAAGGAAAGAAACAAAGTCAACATAGAAGCGTACTCTTCTTTCCATGATAGTCATTCCATGTCTATCTTCCTCAACCTTCATTTTCGTAAACCACAAGTTTAAAGAGGCTGGGAGATGATATGACTGCCAAACAGTCAACAAGTAATACCCACTATTTTTATACTGTGGTAAGCAAGACAATCCATTTACATAGCTACCTTCCTGCTCTAAGATGTCTACCTCAAAGCAACTTAAACTTCTTAGTTATTAACAAAGTATCAGCAAACAAATTCTTATACAAAACTAAATGGGAGGGGGGACCCTTTCAGACTTGAAGAAAAATATTTTTTAAATGAAAACAAAACAATGAAAATATTAACATCTGTCAAACCTGAACACTTCGAAGAAGGTCTGTAATAATTTCTGCAGCATGCTGACATCGGTCTGGAGGTCCTGTTATTTGTGCTATTCTATCAGGTGTTGTTCCATCATCTTCAAAACAAACAAAATGGTTTGAGTTAGCAACAATGCATGTCAAAAAAGTAACTGCTAATAACATATAGATAACAAAATATGTACTCACCTGGCTTAAACTGAATTCGAACACCAGCATCATTTTGTATTTTTTTAATCATCTCTCCATTTCTTCCTATTACAATGCCAACAGCAAATCTTGGAATGGGGACCTTATACAAAGAAAACTAAGTATTAAGGAAAGCTATTCCCTGAAAATTAATCTATCTCAAATCATAAAAGTATATACAGCACTATGGTTGCATCAAATAGGGTAACAAGATTTATATTCTGTACTCTAAGGTGTAAGTTACGGGGAGAGAGGGCAGGAATCCAATGTTAAAGAAGGCTATGTAACACAGAACAAGAAAAACACACGTATTTATGAATTAGTATACAACCATCTCTAAATGGGTATTTTTACTTACATCTATCCCTTCATTTCCTCCTATTCTTGACCCATACTCATTTCGAACTTCTCTGAAACCACCTTGATCACGGATTAACTCTAACACCATTTCCTTGGCTTGCTGAAGTACAAACAAAACACAAAACAAAACACCCAATTTACAAGGCATGTCTCAAAACACAGTAATTATATTCCTATGTGTTTTGCCCATTCTGTTCCCAAATCCTTCTATGTAAAATATAAACAAGTTTACCTGTACTTTGTATGGGTCTCCTGTAATCCTAAGAGGTTTGTCAGCACCAGTGTTCTGAGGTCCATCTTGAATCATAACCATTTTAACTCCAGCCCGCTCCTATTAATCACAGAAATCACATATATTAACAAAAGGGAAGTGGAAACGAACTGGCTTCAAAAGAGATGAAAACTAATCACTTTACAGAATAATACCTGAAGTTGTTTAATAGTTTCTCCCCCCTTTCCAATAACTAATCCTGCCTTGCTAGCTGGAATCATGATTTCTTGAACTGCATTTCCTGGTCCATCACCATGGTGGAAGCCAGGGGCTGGTCTTCCTTTTTCAACAATCTGGTCCAATAATCGTTTTGCTGATCTGTTAACAAATTATAAGTTATGGCATACTCAAAAACTTATCCAAATACAGAAACACAAAATAATATAATCACATACTTCCCCCATCCCAATTCAGGTTTAGGTGGCTTTAAAGCTATTTAACAATTTTAATTAAGAGAACATCAGGGACAAAGAATGATAACACAATAAATTTTCTAGGTATACACTTTGCAGTATTTTTGAGAACAGTCCTAAATTTTAAAGAAGTAGCACTCTACTTTTTTTTCCACTTTACTTTGAAAGTCATCTAAGAATTAAGCTACTCTGCCAATAACTGAATGATGTATTTCCAATTTTAAAACACCACTTTGGTCACTCACACATTAAAATTTATTTATCCATTCAAAAATACTTAAGAAATGTTAACTATATACCAAGTACAATACTAGGTAATAGAATTACAACACTGAATGAAATGCACAGGGTCCCTTCTGGTACAGCTTACCTTGATTAAATAACTAAAAAACAGCATGCTTGGTTAAGTGATACAAACAAAATTAAAACAGAATAAGGGGGACAGAATGTGTACAAAAAGATATGCTATTTCATGCAAAGCAGACATAAAAGACTTTACTGATAAGATATCTGAACTAAAGTGTAGAGGAAGAGAGGGAGAAACTATGAAAATATCAGAAGGCAAAATGTTCCAGAGAAAAGAAACAGGAATTTGCAAAGGTCTCAGATGAGAAGCATGCTTGGTGTGCTGAAAGAACAGAAGCTAAATGGGGCTTAAACACAGTGAGTTGGGAGAAGAGAGGTAAAAAAATGAAGTGAGAAAGGTGGCAGGTAAATCAAGCCATGATAAAGACATGGTGAAGCATTAGAGGATCTGAGCAAAGTAATGACATAAACTGATTCACATTTTTTTTTAAAGATTTTATTTATTTATTTGACAGAGAGAGACAGCGAGAGAGGGAACACAGCAGAGGGAGTGGGAGAGGGAGAAGCAGGCTTCCCGTGGAGCAGGGAGCCTGATGAGGGACCCGATCCCAGGACTCTGGGACCATGACCTGAGTCGAAGGCAGATACCCAATGACTGAGCCACCCAGACACCCCCTGATTCACATTTTAAAAAGATCATATGGCTATACTATTCTAAGAACAGACTATTTCTGAACAAGGCTAAAAAGAATGGAAACATGTTGAAATATAGACAAATGGTCACAGACAAGGTAATAGTATAGAAGATGGCAAGAAGAGGCTGGATTCCAAATAAATTTTGAAGAAAAATGACCAAAGCGTTGCTTATGGATAAATGAAAGACAAGAAAAAGATAAAGGTAATTTTAACAAATTTTTAAATTTATTTTGGAGTGCTCATGTTCAGGGGTGGGGTAGGGGAAGTGGTAGAGGAAGAGGGAAAGTTTCAGGCAGACTCTGCTGAGTGCAGAGCCCAACCTCACAACCCTGAGGATCAAGACCTGAGCTGAAACCAAGAGTCCGGTGCTTAAAGGACTGTGCCAACCAGGTACCCAAAGAAAAAGATAAAAGAGTATTAAAACAGTGCTGCCATATACTGAGATGAGTAGAGGACAAAGCAGACTGGGTAACGGGGTGGAAAAAAATTATGAACAATCCAAAGTCCGAAATGTCTAGTATTCAAGTGGAAATACTAACTGAGCAGCTTGATAGGACTCTGTAAGTTAGAAAAAGAGAGCAAGGCTGAAAATAACAATTTAGGAGTACATAAAATTTATGATATATAAAGCTACATATTAAGGTTTGTGCAAGAATAAATGAAGTCATCTGAGGAGTACATGTAGACAGACTGTAGGAGGACTGAATTTTGTGGCACTTTCATACTTGAAAGGCCAGGAAGATAAAGATGGATGACTAAGAATGACTGAGAAAGCAGCTAGGGAGGGAATATCTCTAGGAAAGTGGTTCCCTCTGTCAAACAATGTTGATGGGTGGAAAGATGCAGAGGCCATATGTGATCTTGAAAAGAGCAACTTCAATGGAACCATGGGAATAAAAGTCTGATTCATATAAGTTCAAGACAAAATGAAAACAGATGCAAACGACATGGTGAAGAGAGCTACTCCTTTTAAGGAATTTTACTGTGTAAGAAGGCAGAGAAGTAGAAATGTGAGGTTTGAGGACAGTTTTTGTTAAGATGGAGGGATTTTTCAGCATCTTTATACATTGTTAGAAATTAGCTAGAAAATGGGAAAACTAATAGTGCAGGATAAAATCAGTTAAATTTAGGGGCAATGTCCTTCAGTAGGAAAGAGGGGCTGGCCTCAGGCATATGATTTCATACTTACTGGACAGATTCAGGTGTTCCAGTTAGCATACAAGACCTTTCTGGAAGGCCACCACTGTCTACAATTAAATAAAAAAACACAAAAATATTTTAGGCCAAAAAAAGATAACAATATCACTTTCGATAGTTACTTAAAAAAATACGCTAATTTTCAAGTCACTTTTGAAAACAGCAAGAGAGTAATGTTACCAGGAGCGATAGTTACTTAAAAAAATACACTAATTTTCCAGTCACTTTGAAAATAGCAAGTGAATAACATTACCAGGAGCTATCTGTATTTTGCATCCAGATTCTTGTTGTATGCGTGAAATCTGTTCACCACCTCTGCCAATTACTAGTAAAGAAAAAAGAAAAAAAATTATTTGCTAAGACTGTAAAGTATGTTTTGATTGTTTTCAAAGCTTTAAAAATTAGGCTACTTACTAAATCCAACCATTCCATCTGGAACTTTGTATTCTTCTGTCATTACAGACCTGCTAACAAAAAACAAAAACTAACATTTTCCTTCAAAGAAAGAGAACTGATTACATTCAAAAGGTAATCCAATAAAAATGGAAGTCTAGGGGGTGCCTGGGTGGCTCAGTGGGTTAAAGCCTCTGCCTTTGGCTCAGGTCATGGTCCCAGGGGTCCTGGGATTGAGCCCGCATTGGGCTCTCTGCTTGCCAGGGAGCCTGCCTCCACCGGCCCCCTGCCTGCTTGTGGTCTTGGTCTGTCAAATAAATAAATAAAATCTTTAAAAAAAAGGGAAGTCTAATGGATTAAACTAGGTTTTCAGGCACATATTCATAGTCAAAAAGCAGCTTGAGTAGTTCAAGTCAGAATCTTAATGGGACACACACCAATTGAGGAGGGTATAGTAGATAAACAGCCTGAAAGCATTAACTGCAAAGGAGCTGGGGTGGAGGTTCTTAACAATTATTTTCATTTGCTTTAGTTCTTCAAACATGTGGCTAATTCTACCTTCCTTCCAAATTACAAATGTATCTCACTCAAAAGGAAAAATGATTATTCTGTTCTCAACTAAAATGGACAGAAATGAATAAACAAAAAAGAATATACAGGCACATATTCACTATATACTAATTTGTGTTTTTACAGACATTTCAACTAAAACTTGCAAAGTACTCTTCGAAAAGCCTTTCACTATACCTTTGCTGCTGATGCATCGGTGGTAACTGTGTTCCAAAAGCTACCAAAAAATCAAATAAAATGAAAACTTTAAATTTAAGTTCACACATATTTAACAATACAATTACATCAAGCAATACTAAAATCTTTCCCATACACACAGAAAACACCACCTTTGAGAGTAAACTTTTAGGCAGAATACTTAAATCAACATTGACAGTGGGCAAGAAAGTCAGTGAAACAGCAGATATCATTACCAATGACATAGAAAGAAACTGTTCTTTCTCAAGGGGCACAAGCTTAGGTTAAAAAATGGTGCTATAAAATTGAATATGAAAATAATTTAGCCATCAAATTGTATGAATATATGTCTAGCCATAATTCAAGTGAGAGATTATGAAGACAAGAAGTATTATTTACAAAGACATTCATTCTAAAGTATTCTGGCCATCAACTAACTCCAAAGACACCCAACAAAAACTAGGAATAAAACTCTGATATTAAAATTCAGTTACTTTAGCTTTTAACCCAATTTAAAATACTTACAGTCATTTTGAGGAGCAACTTTCTTAGCATCTGGTTGATCTGCAAAATTAAGAGCCTTTTAACTTTTTGCCAGTAAGTACAAATACAAGACTTAGCTAACCCGTGCCCAAGCAAGAATATCAATGTAAACACTTATTGAAACAGCTGTAGGTAATTGTTGATCATTTGAACCAAAAGTGACAAAACTTATCCCAAACTCTTAGTAATCAAAAGAAACATTACATTTCTTTCATTCTTTTCATGTTTAAAAGATGCACAGACATTTAAAAAAATTCTTTTTGATTTTATCAAATCACTGACCTTAATGTATGTTAAGCACTTTAGAATGATACAAGACAAAGTATTTAGGTCCATTACTAGCAAAATATCACATGCTAAAGGCTAATGATGCTTCCCACTGTAGGAACTGAAGACTGGAAGAAAAACAGAACCTATCAAAATGTGAAAATTTGACATATCAAAGTTGAGTGTATCTGACAGTGACCACAAGGCTATGCAAAATAATAAAAAAAAAAAATCACATTACAAGGCAATCTCAATCTAAACTATTCTACTGTTCCTAACCAAACATTTCACGGCATACGCTTCAGCAGAAAAACTCAAAGCAACTACATGACTACCTTCATCTACATCCTTTACACAGATGAATACAATGCATACCTTAGAATAGACAACCTACATCTGAAAGTACTACATTTTCCTCCCCCCTTCAAACTTAAATGATTAAACATCAGAATGTTGTGCAGCAAAAATTCAGACACATAATCCAAGAATTATTTGTGTCCATTTAAGAATCCACTGGTTTATTTCACGGTTACATACTAAACACAGGTAATAAATAAAAATTCCTGCCTTTAAAAGGAGAGGGCATTCCCTCCCAGTGTGTTGTACTGCTCGGACTTGTCCAAGAGCCATCTACACATAAAATAAAAAGAATACATTACATACAACATCTGAAGCATCATTAGCTCATTTTTTTGTATATTAAAACCTCACTATAAATGTGAAAGACACTTAAATAAAAGGAAACCAAGTACACCTGGTCAAAAGCTACAAATACATTCTACAGGCTCATTCAGAATCCTCCTTAAAAAAAAATTAAGTAAATAAAAGGGCAAAAAGAAAATGTATCAAAATTCATACATCAAATCTAAAACAAAAAATACTTGCAGACTTCTAAGTTCAGAAGCTTCAACAATTACGTTTTTTTAAAGAATGCAAAGCACTATAAATCTGTTTTAAGCCACATTTTGAGTTAAACCTGAAACACAAAACAAGGTACTAAACAAAAAAAGTAACATAAAAAAAGGTATAACCTGCAACACACTACAGTAGCAAGCTATAGCAACATCAACCTTTAAAGTGAAATCTGAAATAGCAAAACAATAAAAACATAGCATATAAAGATTAATTCACATATGATGAGAAAAACCAGTGAAATGTCTTCTAAACATTTTATATTTTTGTTCTTTTCAGTATATTAACAAGATGTCTGTGCAAACTGTCAATCTGGCACAATCCTAAAAGAGAAAATGTTGTTTTCTACTAAGACAAAACTGGCTGATTGACTCAAAATTTTACCTACCTTGTCTAAGGTCTTCCCCCCCCTTTTTCTCCTGAGGCCAACATAAACCTTACAATTTTAAGAACATTATAAAAGCAATGTTTCAGTAAAAAAATTTTGAAAAATATTGAAAATCACCTTCAACTAACCTGTGTGTGAAACAATTAAAATAGTTATGACTATAACTTACCTCCATCTTCCAAAGGTCTTTTTTGTCCCCCATAACCATAGTCATTTGAATTCAGTGATGTACCAGCATCACCTCCAATTTTTGCTGCAATCTTAAAAAACAAAAGCACACCATCATTAAGGATAACATCATAACTACTATACACTACTTAGTGCTATATTTTCTCATACATATATATACCAAATATCTAATACATAAAAAATTAATATGAAAGAAAAACAAAAATTACAGGGCCATGTATTACTATCATTAATATCATTAATAACTTCAAGGAGTTAAAAAATTATCATCTGGAATTAAGCTTCTGATAAATTTCTGTAAGAACAAACAAAGAAGTAATCAATCAGGAATCTTCAGAATCAACTGACCACGTAAATAGCTTTGGGGAAAATGTGGTTCTAATTCTATCTTCTCCATGGCTCTTTCCCATGACACTTCAAAAATGTGCTGTAGGCACAGAGAATGTGAACACCTTATGGGATTCCAAGGCTATTGTCTAATAAGGTAGATGCTAGCCATACATGGTTATTTATTGAGTATTTCTGGCTAGCCCGAATTAAATATTTAAGTACACAAATGGATACTGAAAACTTAAAGAGTGGAAAGCATCTCAGTTTTTTTTTTTAAATTGTACACATGTAACATTTTGGGTATGTTGCATTAAATAAAATATGTGACTTGCATTTTATTTCTATCAGACAATCCTATTCTATGGAAACATGGGGGTGGGGGAAGCCTGGGAAGCTGTATCTCTAAGAAAAGTCTCAGCTACAGAAAAATAAATCATTTCATTCCTAAAAACTTTTTTAGAGTGGGGCAAGTAACTGCTTACACTTACCTAAACATCGTATTAAAAAACCAGCAGCCTCAAGTCATAAGACAGGACACAATCAGTAAAAGAAAATGTATATTTTTTCATATACTTCAATATATTCAGTATATTGAGTAAGCTCAATATACTGAATATATTGAACAAATTCAATATATTCAATATATTTCATGTATTTCTTTAAGAGTATTTACTTCATTTTTTATGAAATGAGATATGGAACTAATGTTGCTGAGTGCCAGCAATAGGCAAAACTCCATATTATGTTTTATACTGATTTTGTCACCGAATCATCACAACGACCCTAAGAGATGAGAATACTTAGTGAGATAGTGATCCATTTTACCGGAGAAAAAAAAATCTCAAGAGGGAACTTAACTCAGGTTACATGGTAAGTCAATGGTGGAGATGGTCCAATTTCTATATAGCTCCACGCTAATTACTAGAAGGGGGTAAGCATCAAATATGAGTGATACGCTCATTAGGGCCTCATTACATTATTCTGCTAATTCTGAGCATGTCTGAAATTTTCCATGATAAAAAATTGCTCAGGAAATTCAAACATCTGGTGCCTAGAATTTCCCCAAAGAATCCTGAAGTGAACTAAGCCAAATGCTTCATGCTTCATTAGAATTAGAAAACTGGAAAGAATTAAGTATATTCAAAGACTTGAGTCTTAAAATCCACTTATGTATCACTTAAAATTGAATATATTTTCAATTCCCAACTGTACTTCCTAGGGTTTCTAGATTTCCCTTTTCTTCCCAAAGCACACCAGGATTAAATATTAAAAATGCCTGATTTAAAAAAGGCTTGGGGGGGGGGGGGACCTGGCTGTCTCAGTCTCCTGAACTCAGGGTCCACATTGGGTGTAGAGATTACTTTAAAAAAAAAAAAAGGCTTTGGTCAATCTAACCTTCCTTAATCACCCTTTCACTTACTTAAAAGCCTGTTCCATGTCTTTGGTCAGCTATAAAATCTTTCTTCTTTTCTGAAAGGTTTCTTCATCAAACCTGAAAACAACTGCTTTTCCACCAAGTTTTAAAAGGCTTAATTAACATTTGAATTGTTCCTTATTACTTAAATACACTGCCTGGTACTGATTTCAGAAGAACTATTTCAGGCCAGACAAGACAGTAACTACTGATGATCTTAAGCCGTGAGTACCTTCTGCAGTTAGCTTTTGTAAATGCTGCGTGAGTTTGCAGAACACCACTCCTTGAACGCCAAGGAACTTCTGCACAGAGAAAGGATACTTATTTATACCTCCCTATTATTCATTATTCATTGAATAGTTCTAAAACTATCCAAATGAAAATGAAAGGATACTTAGTTCACTCAAGAGAATTAGTAACACCATCTTAAACATTCAGAAACAGTACAAAGACATTAGAAAAGAACTCTCAGTAAGAATACTAACAACCATTTTTAACACTGTCCCCTCCTACAACAGAGGAATTTATCATAATTAAGCTTTGCTATCCTGTTACCAAATGTAGAAACAAACCAACCCCCCCCCAAAAGCCTACTCAAGTGCTAGTTTTCAACAGAAATTAACGTTAACTGAAAAACAATTGTTTTATAAAATTTTCATTGCATTCAAACAATTGCAGCTTGCATCACTTTTACAATCAAGGAAGAGATTCCAAGAATAACTGAGTACTTAAAGACTAATAGTTGTTTAGAAGCTAAAGAATCAAGGCTTATACTCTTGCTTTAATGTGTGTTCTACCAACGATGGAGTCCCACTCTGATTCACTTCTATCTTCCTAATGTCAAGGAGAAAAAAGGTAGAGAGATACATTTTGATCTTTCAACATTTCAGAGACAAACTTGCCCTTAGTGTGATCATCAAACTCCTAACCAAAGAATCCCAACCCACCCTTTGGAGTTACAGCTTGAAATACACAAATAGCGATCTCTCCAGTGTACCGGCTGGAAACCCTAAACTAGAGAAGCAATCTGGTGCCCCTGTGCTGAATTTAGCTCAGAGAGTATTTAAAAATCTGGAAATTACACATTAAAAAAATAAGCCATTGGAATTCTCCGGAAAAATGAGCAATTTGGTCTAAATTACCAGACGGCAAAATGAGCTAGGCAGTAACCACTTGTCCTGCATTAACAAAGAACCGTCCAGTTAAAAAAAGCCAAGAGCATTCCCGTTAGTACACAGTTCTGAGGGCAAGAAGCTGTTCTTACACCTCTTCCTTCCAAGAACACAGCATAATACGCTGGACAAAGAAAAGAAACTTAAGGTTAGATGAAGATTTTGGAGATATAATCCAGCATGCTTTTAATATAGATAAGGAAAAAGTAGTTCAGATATTAACCTAACTTGTTTCTTCAGTCCAAGTACTCCTCCCTGTATTCCATTTATATATCAGAAAGCAGCTACAACTGACCTATAGAGGCATCTTCAAATGTAATCAGAAGGGGAAATTCAAATTAAAAGATAAATTTAGGAATCTCAGGCTTAAGATCAATTCTGTAAAGAAACAATCAAATTATTACAGCAAGACATCTATAAAGAATCATATCATTATAACAAGAGCATTGAGGCAGCTGACCTGTTGGCATAAAAAGAGAGTACAGGAAATCCACAGTTTGAGGGCAATTTCTATATTTAAAAAAGCCATCTAACATAATCAGGAAATTACAGCTTAGCCAAATAATTAAGTCCAATTTTTAATTAAAGCATGGCAACCCGAGGCCTTTCAGAAGTTGTATTCATCTGTACTCACCTCAATTTCCACCCTCTTCCCCAACCAACATTATCCTCCAGTGACTTCATTCCTGGGTTCCTGTCATTCCAAAACCCTCATACCTTTGCACATGCTGCTTCTTTTTTCCACTGATCAAACTTTCACTCATTCTTTAATGCCTTGCTTAAAATATCAGTCCTTTGGCAGTTAGGCACCCCACTCTTTGGTGTTGTGTACAGTGCCTGACTCACAGCAGGAACTCTATAAACGTTTACAAAACAAGTGGATAAATTAACGGTGCCCATTTTTGTCTACTCCTCTCTGAATGCATTAATCAGATACTACTATTCATTTGCATTTGGCTCCTTGATTGTATCATCACTTCCTAGAAGGCAGAAATACAATTCACACAGTAAAAAAATCTCTAGTATCTAAGTTCAGTGTGTAGCACAAATTAATTCAATACACTGGTCAAATAAAGTAATGCAGGTGAGTCCTTCAACCAATCTAATAATAACCCTCTAACAGTTTATGTCATTATATAAAAGTTTCAGTCGCTATTACAAAAACGTTCAGATGAAAGAAAATCCAGGTGAAAAATTACACAGTATTAATGGTGACTTTGGCTATTTCTGATCATACACAACTACAGGTAAGTTTAGTTATGTTCACATTGTAAAAATAAGAGCCACTTGTTACATTATTACAGAGTTCACGCAGTTTGACTCAAATGATGCTTTGATGCAACTGGAGAGTGAAAAAGGTTAACAAAGTTAACTAACGCAAACAAAACATACCACAAAATTAGTTTCTCATTCCCGTTCGCTTAACGCTATAACCTAAAAATGTAACTAGAATAAAATTATTTTGCTTACATACAACTCCATACCAACATCACATAAAGTTATAGTTATGTTAAGGGACCATCTAATAAAGTTCCAATTAAGAAGCCTTTAAATTTCCTGGAGTAATTTTTTTTTTCGTTTGGGAAAGAACTGCCTTCAGGGCAAATGTACGCACCTACGTAATACAAAGAGGTCTGGTCAGTGTACGACTCTTAACAGAGAGGCAGATTCAAACTGAAACTCGGATAAAATGGGCCTGAAGCCATTTTGAGAAATGAGGAAAGGGCTGGTAGAACACACTGACACATAAATCCTGCTCTGAGGAAGGATTCTAACACGGGATACTAGTGCTCTCTTCCTTGAAGATGTGAAAGTGAATGATACAGAAGATTAATTTTGAGACAGCCCGAATGAGCTGGAAGCTGTAAAGACTGCTGTACTGACATATCCCTCCCTTATCACGGTTCCTGAGGACAGACCCTAGTCCTCTCCAAACTCATTACCAGAACCTTCCATACCATTGTGTAGAAACTACGCGCGCTTTATCCCACGGAAAATGTTCAAATTGAAAAAAAGGAAATGCCACGCTAACTCCTCAGTGAAAGAAGCGCGACTGCCGCAGAAGCGAAAGACCTAAAGCCATCTATGCGTAACACGCGTTGGGGTTCTAAATGGCTTAGACGCCAAGATACACAAAACCGAGCTCCGGCCTCCGAACTGTATTACCAACGTGGGGAACCATAAATCTCCTCACATTTCAGGGCCCGGAAGGGCACTTCTTTCCTCTTCCTCATGCGCGAAGAAGTAGCGGCCTACTCAGCCAGCGGCCAATTACCATGAGCGTTCGGGATCCCGCCGCGAGGTCCAGACTTACCTGCCGTGCTCTCTGCAGCGCATCTTTGAAAGCATCGTTAACTCCCCCACCACCGCCGCCGCCGCCTCCACCACCAGCTGAGCCAGAAGAAGGTGGAGGCACTGTTGAGTAGTCTGCCATGCCTACGCTACAGTGGCTGCTGCCGCTTCTTCGCAGACACCTTCCCTCAGCCAACTGCTAAGAAAGAAAGAAAATGGCGGCCGTCGAGCCTCTATCACATTCTTGTGCGACCATCGTGCCGTAAAGGGGCGGAGACTGAAAGGAGAAAATATCGCGATGTTTTGAGGCAACGAACTGGTGTGGGGGTGGGGCTAAAAAAACCAAGGAGAGGCAGAAGGATGTCGCGAGACTTGTGTTTAAGATCTCGCGAGAGTGGAATTTATTTTTGGCGCCTCCTCTGTGCGCATTCTCTTGTTGAGACTGCGTTGCTTCTACTTCCGGGGTGGTGGGTGCGACCGGCGCGGCGACCCCGGTTGGCTTGCATTTTTGAAGACCTCAAGAAAGAGTAGTTGGTTTTTATTGGTTGCAGACTCGGGGAGGGACTGTGGGTGAATTTCGCGCCTAGGGTCATTTTCTGTATCCAAGGGAAAGAGGGTAACGTCGACAGGCGTAAGGACGACGCTACAGTATCTCGAGAGCGCCGCAACCAGGAGTGTGCCTGGGAGAAGGGCGCCCGGGACGCCACGCGGAGATGTTTCTGAAAACGTCCTCCGGGCCCGGCGGGATCTCGTCCTGATTTTCAGGGTAGTAAAGTGTCCCTGTATTTTAATTATAGATTGGCAGATGTGTTTTATCACAAGTGGGGATGAATTCAGGCTTGAGGCCTCTTAGTTCTCTAGCTGATTTCGGTATTTTTGTGTAGTGTGGATGAGGCTGTGAAATGATGACTGCCCTTTTCCTTTTAAAAACGTGATTGTTCCTAAAATTCTGCTGTAACTACACTTAGTAACCTAGTATGTGTCCAGGGCCAGTTTTATTGAGGTCATCTTAGAGTTCACAAAAACATCATTTCTTGACCAAAATTGACTTTGTGGCTTCCGGAAGTTCCTGTAGTTTCTTTAAGAGCCCAAATATAACGTGAAATGTTCTGAATTGTCATCCCAGGGCTGGATAACTTAAGTGTGGGTATTTTATGTCATCTACTTCAGTTATCAAGTAATTTCAGACCTTCCCAAGCATTTGGTGGCACATAATTTACTCCAGTACGTAGTGGCTTCAGACTCATTTGGATGCTTTACGAATCTTATTTAGGAGTCGATCAAAGTGATAATTTTTTTTCTCCAAAATTCCCTTGTTTTTAGATAACAAAGACCGAGGTAAAATGAACGTTACCAATTTTAGCATTTTATGTTTTGTGAGTTAGGTCTAAAAAAGTACTTTTCCTATTGCTAGTCAGAAGAGTAATTGGAAGAAATGTGTGTTGTGATCTTCCTGATAATTACAGTTAATGTGTCCTCTTGTTCAAGGGCCCAAGTAAGATAACTAGACATACATGCATGTAGCTGCAAGTGGGCGGACATTTTCCTCCAATGAAGCTTTTCCTAACTGTCTTAACCATTTATAGCTCTGATTATCTTCTTCAGTGTTCATAGCTATCCCTTTAGGTTTGGAGGGGTGAGGATTTGTATTTGGAAAAGCAGCAAATGTATTGGACTACAGATTTAAGTGTAACTGGGGGAAAAAAAACTAAAAGCATTTTGGGTGGTGTTACTATTTTTTCAGTTATGTTTTGAGAAAGTGTGTCTAACAAGTGACATTAATCAACTGATTTTTTTCATATTTTATGTATTAGGCATATACCAATCAGTCCTTCTGATCAACATAATGTTAACCATAGAGTGATATGATTTACCTGCAAACAAACTTTATTTCAGACAATTTTAGTTGTCTCTAAATGTGCAAAGTAAAGCCTTTCATCTGTATTTTATTTGTAGACTCTCCTGGAACCAGGATGGGGAGTTGGAATCAGTTTAGATTAGGATTCCTTTTTTTTTAAACTTGTTTTTTTTAAAAGCTCTTATTTATTTATTTGACAGAGAGAGAGAGAGAGAGAGATCACAATAGGCAGAGAGGCAGGCAGAGAGAGTAGGGGAAGCGGGCTCCCTGCTGAGCAGAGAGCCCAATGTGGGGCTTGATCCCAGGACCCTGAGATCATGACCTGAGCTGAAGGCAGAGGCTTAAACCACTGAGCCATCCAGGTGCCCCTAGATTAGGATTTCTTAACTTCAACACTGTTGACAGTGTTTAACCAGATAATTATGTTTGGAAATACCACTGTGTACTGAAATATGTTTAGCACCATTCTTAGCCTCTACCCATGGATACTAGTAACATAACACCCCCCCACACACACCACCACACACACTCAGTTGTGGCAGTCAAAAACATCTCCAGACATTGCTGATGTCCCCTGGTAGGCAAAATCATCCTACATTGAGAACCATTGGTCAGCCTTAATTCCTGCCCCTGCCTCTCCATTGGGAAAACCTATTTACCATACTTCTGTGGTACATCCCAAATTCTATTAATTTCCATTTCCACTACTCCCAAGTTACCATCACTTAGTCCTAGACTGTAATAGTATTCTACTTGGCTTTTCTGCTTCCACCCTTAAATGTCTATAATTTGCTTTTTTAAATTGTGAAATTATAAAAATATGTAATATACGTGTAAGTTATCAAAAGTAACAAGGATCCATTGCCAATACTTTTGAAGTTCAAGCCTCTACCCGATTATATTACAATTGTTTCTTCATATAGCAGCTTGAATGATTTCTTTCTTTAAAACAAATCAGATCATCTCACCTTTCTCTTCCTATTACATTTTTTAAAAGATTTATTTCGGAGAGAGTCTGTATCGTGGGGGTGGGCATAAGGGCAGAGGGAGGAGGAGAGAAAACTCCCCACTGAGTAGGAAGCCTGATAGGGCTCCATCTTACAACCCTGAGATCATGACCTGAGCTGAAGCAAAGTTGAACACTTAACCGATTGAACCACTGAGGCGCCCCAAGTACTTTAAAATCCTATCTCCTGGAGTGGTTTAAGGGTTCCATATGAGCAGGCCACTATCTCTAAACACTCCTCACTTTCATTCTTCTTCACTGACCTTGCTGTCCAAGATACTTCCTGCCTTTGGGATGTTATGTTTGCCTTTTCTTCTGCCTGGCCTGGATGCTTTTATAGACTTTCACGTGGATGGTTTGTCCTCATCATTCGAGGCTCAGTTCAGATATCACCTACTTAGGCCATCTCTGACCTCTAGCTGTGCCATTCTGCAATCACTATCCCATTACCATTTTATAGCATTTATCTGAAATTATGTTCTGTGTGTTTACTTGTTTATTGTTTCTTTTCTTTTAGAATGTAAACTGGGGAACAAGGACTGTCTGTTTACCATTGACCAGTCCCTAATGCACAGTCAACATTCTAGACATTTGTTGAAAGTGCATACTGAAAAAAATCTGCCTCTGCATTTTAGTTGTGTGTGGCCTTGGGCAAGTAACTTAGTCTCTATGTCTCAGATTTCTATTGATGATCATAACTTCCTTTACTGTCCTCAAATGAGATAATCTGTGAGTTCTTCAGAAAACAGAAAGTGCTATGCAAATGGAAACTAGTAATAAACTTGTAATTTGGCTTCTGGCATTTTATAATCAAGAAAGGATAATCCGGGCGCCTGGGTGGCTCAGAGGGTTAAACCTCTGCCTTTAGCTCAGGTCATGATCCCAGAGTCCTGGGATCGAGTCCCACATCAGGCTCTCTGCTCAGCAGGGAGCCTGCTTCCCCTCCCTTCTCTGTCTCTCTGCCTACTTGTGATCTCTCTCTCTGTCAAATAAATAAATAAAATCTTTAAAAAAAAAAAAAGGATAATCCGTGTACATTTTTTGGATTGCAGTTATGTTCAAATCTTAGTTTTGGTAAAACCCAGGAACCTGCAAGAGCAGCTGAATTGTGGGAAAACTAACCAGAGAATTTTGATTAGGCTATGTGAGTTCTCAATCTCAGAGCCATTTGTACTTTTCTGGTTACTTTTAAAATTGATGAGATCAGGCTTTTCTTGACTAAATTTATTCCCTTTTACAATGTAAATTTCTTAAAAGTGGATGTATCATAGCTAATTATCTAAAATTGGCTTATTATGCTTTGATATTGGCTAAATATTTGGCTGAATCATATTTTATAGTCAGACTCTTATCACAGAAATTGGTATTTCATATTTTATCCTTAGGAAGAATTAGAAGTTGGTGTTTTGAACTTCCAGAAGTACAGTAGGGAGCATTTAGATATACCAGATAACAGAGTGAGAAGTTAAGCAAAGGCAATTAAAGTTGAGCTATTAAATGCAGTGGCAAGTTTCTTATTTTACCTTCTGACTTACTGGTTACCAAATGACTACATGATTTTTCTCTTAGCACAGTTTTCACTTTTGGATTTGTTAAATCTGTGAAATATTAACAGATTCTTATTTTTAACTTTTGGAGAAAAGTCCATTATGGCTTTTTAACAGGCATTTTTTTTTTTAAGATTTATTTATTTTAGAGAGGGAGAGAGTCTGAACAGACTTGCTGCTGAGCACAGAGCCTAACAAGGGACTCCCATCTCACAACCCTGAGATCATGACCTAAGCTGAAACCAAGAGTGGGATGCATAACTGATTGTGCCATCCATGTGCCCCTTAACAGGCATCTTAGAGTTTCAGAATTGTACAGGCTTCCTGCCCAACTTTCTGTGGATCACCTACCTCCTAACAGCTCTTAGCCAGAAGGATCTGAAAACTACATGTGTGTCATTTAAACCAGGCCAATATTTCCTCAGTACATAGTTACAACAGATTCAGGTTAGATGTGAGGAAGGAAGTGGCCACTTCAAATTAAATAGTTCAGGATGTCATTAGGGTGTTTGATCATTAGGTTGGTTTTTGGTTTAATGACTTTTATATCCCTTTTGACTGAGTTTTTAGAATTCTATTTCAGACTGAGGTGTGAATGGAAGCAAGATATATTAGCATTTTATTTTTTTTTTAAGATTTTATTTATTTTTGCGAGAAAAATAAATTTATTTATTTTAAGAGAGAGCATGTGAGCACATGAGTTGGGGGGAGGGACAGAGGGAGAAGCGACTCTCTGCCTAGCAGGGAGCCTGATTTTAGGACTTGATCCTAGGACCCTGGGATCATGGTCTGCGCTGAAGGCAGACACTTAACTAACTGAGCCACCCAGGCACCCATATATTAGCATTTTAGAGAACAGAGTTGTTAATACAAATTAACTTTGGAACATTTTGGAAAACAACAGTTTGACCAGTGTCTGAAATTGGAGGTAGCCCCAGATAGTGGAAAGGACGCTGGGCTAGGTCCAAGAGGATCTGTGTTGAAGTATGACCCATGTGCCCTTTGGTAAGTCACACAACTTCCTTTTACCAGTGTACCAAAAAGAGAGGGCAATTTAATCTGTTTCTGAAAAGTAGCCAACAGTAAAGGATAATAAAAGGTCTTATGTTTTTACACTGTGACTTCTGTTTTCTCTTTCAAAAGTTAATAATACTATCATCTCATGCTCAGTTATTAGAGATTTCTTCTCTGATTTGGGTACCAAATTTGATAGTGTGTCCTGATTGAAGGGCTGTAAGTAGACTGAAGAATACTAGGATATTGTCTAAGATCATTGATTTGCCCTAAATCTAGACTTCTATTATCCTTGTCATTCTCACTTACCCATAACTGCAGAGCTCCCTTTTTATCAGGTACACTTCCCACCTCTTCCATTTTACTATTGCCTGGTAATTTCCATTTTAACAGAAAGCCTGTCGAGAACTCTAAAAATTCAGGGATTCTTAGTTGTTGTCAGGTACTACGTCATGACAATAGTAGCACAGTATCGCTTATTGTTTATTTGGAATTCCCAATAGATTGTAAGGTCCATGACAGTAAAGGTTATGTCTTTTTCTGTGTCTTTACTGCATAGCACACTCATAGCAAGAGCTGATAATGGCTAGTGCGATATACTGGGTACTGTTCTAAGTGCTTTGTATTTAATTCATTTATGCTTACAGTGGCTCTATGAGGTGCTTATTAAAATCTCTTTTGCTGGGGTACAGGTAAGTTAACTAACTTGCCCAAGTTCACATATTAGTAAGTGTTAGTGATCTGAACCCAGGCGACCTGTGTTGAAAGAATGGAAGAATCTATAAAAAATCAAGTAATGAAATGGATCTCTGTAGTTTCCTATGGTGTGGTTCACAACTTAGTGTTTCTTACTCGGATTTTAAAAATACATGATTTGTTTTTATTGAGATGTATGCCAAAGTTCTTCATGAGAACCAGGTCTTAATGTAAGGTAATAAAAATATTACATACAAAATTAAAGAACCCATGTGTTATATAAAAGGATAAAGTCTTGTTTTTCTGTGTTAATTGTATTGGATGAATCAGTAATATGCTTTACTAAAATTTATGTATATATAGTGCTTAGAGTGTATGTGTATACATACATATATATTTGGTATGATTAATATTATTTTTCAGATACATTGTTTAAGGGGTTTATGTGTTTGTAATCCACATCACAAACTAGATTGTAAGCCTCTTCAAGAAAAGAATAGGATTGCTTAACTTTAATTTTTCCTCTGTATTACCACAGAGTGTCTATGATAGTGTTTGTACTGTTTGCATATTGGATTCCTCTATAAAATAGCCCACCTCCAAAAAAAAGCATATCAAGAGTTTTAAAATCAGACTTTTGGGGCTCCTGGGTGGCTAAGTTGTTAAGCATCTGCCTTCAGCTCAGGTCACGATCCCAGGGATCTGGAATCAAGTCCCACATCGGGCTTCCTGCTCTGTGGGAAGCCTGCTTCTGCCACTCGCATTCCCCCGGTTTGTGTTCCCTCTCTCTCTGTGTCTCTGTCTGTCAAATAAATAAATAAAATCTTAAAAAAAAAATAAAATCAGACTCTTCACAAAATTAAGAGTAGATTTCTGTATAATTTAATTTTTTAAGAACAATTAATGCTTGAGACAAAGGCTCTTCCTGAAAATGAGATAAATTTTCTTTGCCCTTCAGTGAAAGCAGAAAGCGTATATGGGGGAAAAGAGGGGCTTGCTAAGGTTCCTTCCCAACTTCACATGGTTCTTCAAATTTAATGAAAGAAGGACCATCCTTACTGTATCGTACACAGTGCCTCTTTGAATATATAAATAGCGTTTAGCGAGTTGCACACATCTGTTGGCAGCCTGTGTGTAGGCAGGATCTGTCCTTTGACCAGGATCATGGGAGATAAAGCACAGCATCATAAAATATATAGGAAATTGAATCAACATTTAATGAAAAAAAATCAGAGCTACCTACCCTAACTGATACACCATAATGCTCCCTTACTGTAGGGATAATGCTAGGTTAAAAATTTGGTACTCCTGACAATATCTGTCTCAAAAAATTGGCTTTACCACCCAGTTCCTGAATGCTTTTAGTTAATTATAGCATACATCCAAATAACTTAGAATAAAACTGGTATATAATGCTGCAGAATATAATATATAATAAAACTATAGAATGTATGTAATATATATGGTTTCATAATTTTTTTGACCTGTGAAAGTATTTAAAAATTTTAATTCCACTGTAGTTAACAAACAGTGTTACATAAGTTTTGTTAGTTTACTTTGAATAGTCCTGTACTTACTCCTTAGATGTATTTCCAGATCTGTGTCTGCAGCTATCTCCAAGACTCATTTTGTGTGTTGCTTCAAAACCAAAATGTCTAAAATAAATTGATATATTTACTATTCTTATTCTCCCTTTATTTTGTGGTCAAAGCATGTTTATTTTTTTCTCCCTAATTGAATCATATATTTATACATCAGTTCCTTTCACTTCTGTTACATTTATCTTATTCATTAAAACTTTAGCCAAATAAAGATCAAAATTAAAAATCATCTTTTTTCATGAACTTTAACCTGACTAACCAATTCCGTTGATCTTTTACTTAATTCAGTATATTGATTACAGGGAGCTTTTTTAAAATGTTAAAGCTGAGCCCTGACCCCCACTCCCAGAATCTTGATTTCATTGGTCTGTATCTGTATGTGTAACAACTTCCTAAGTTGATCCTTAAAGTGTAGCCCACACTTGAGAACCACTAAAATAAAATTGCTCCATTAGACTTTTGCTAATTTTTGATGCCTTATAGTTTGTTCTCTAGTTATTATGGGCATATAGTCTAGAGAATTCAAGGTCTAGAAGCATTTTCTGTTTTTGAGCCCTATCAAGTTTTTATTGATCTAGGCTAGGACAGTGTTCCTTAAACAAGAGTATGTTTGAGAAAAACCCTGCATTATCTAGGGTGTTTTTTAAAAAATGTGGATACTTGGGCCCCACCTGGGCCTAATGTAACTTGTTTTAGGAAATTTACATCTCTTATTTAAAAAAAAAAATAGGCATCGTAGTTGATTCTTATGCTTATCAGTCTGAAAACTGCCCTCTTATGCAAAAAGTTTAATAATTACAGAATTTAGCTTAATTATATTTTGTTTCCCCAGTTAGACTAGTACATATTTTGAACACAGATATCTTGTTCTCTCCCCTTTTCTCTTGTATAAAAGAGGGCTGGTTGAGGACTGGATCTTACTCTTTGGTTTGCCAATATATCTTGGTGCTTTTATGTTGGTAAAATCTTTTTTTTTTAAGATCTCATTTATTTGACAGCGGGAGGAGAGCAAGAACAAGCAGGGGGAGGAGCAAAGGAAGAGGGAGAAGCAGGTTCCCCATTGAGCAGGGAGCCTGACATGGGGTTCAATCCCAGGACCCTAGGATCACGACCTGAGCCAAAGGCAGATGCTGAACCGACTGAGCCACCGAGGTGCCCCTATGTTGGTAAAATCTTAGTATCAAATTGAATTGTTTGTTATCATAGTTACCACTTCCCTGCAAAGCTAGAGTTCAAATTGCTAAATACGTGGTTATAAATATTGGGGGCTTTTGAGGCTATCTAGCATGGAAAAGAAGATTCACTCAACTTCTTAGGATAGCAGACTTTGAAACACCTTAAAGATCATCTAATCTGGGGCGCCTGGGTGGCTCAGTGGGTTAAGCCGCTCGCTGCCTTTGGCTCAGGTCATGATCTCAGGGTCCTGGGATCTGCTCAGCAGGGAGCCTGCTTCCTCCTCTCTCTCTGCCTGCCTCTCTGCCTGTTTGTGATCTCTCTCTGTCAAATAAATAAATAAAATCTTTAAAAAAAAAAATCATCTAATCTGTTTCTCTCATTTTATGGTGGAGGAAATTGTGACCTGGATTGCTCGAGAGCCATGCACAAAGTGACAAGATTAATTGCTGTGTCAACACTAGACTCCTAATCCAGTGCTCTTTATTTCATCAAAGAACTCTGAAGCAGCAGTGATTCGGTTAAATTTCAGTTGGAGGTTTTCTGCTTCTTAGGTACAAGGGAAAGACGAATCTTTGCAGAACCAAAAACATCTTGATTTTTATAATCAGGACATCTACCTTTACAACATTTATATTTTGAAATAGATTATTGAAAGAGGATCTTTGCCAGTGAAAGAAATCCTTAACTGAAGATGGGCGGGTATGAGATGTAAAGCCCACTTGGCATACGGTTTTGTTGTTGTTTTTTAGTGGAACTTTGCTTCTCTGTCCTGACATTTTCATGTCTCTATTTATAGCAGTGATCTCTTTGGAATTTGCCTTCTGATTCTGTTTGTTCTTTTATGTTGCTTCCTATTAAGTGATATTCTCACTTCACTTTTGTTAAAATATATTTGAAAGGACTTGAAAAGAAGTAATTAAAATGTTTAAAAGCAGCACCTGAAATTGTTATTTTTTTTTTATTTACATAATCATTTTTTATAACAGGTCATCTAATTGTAGTACCTAGTGATACAAATACTAATTTTTCAAGATAGAATGGTAGTTTATTTTTTAAATTTAAGGTCATATGAAGCCTACAATAAATTTCTTTGGTCCAGGACAGATAATGCTTTTAGATTCTTAACAACCTTGCTCTTTAAGGATGTACTTTGATATAAGTGAAGACCGAGAGATTTTTACTTAGATCCTTTTTTTTTAAAATAAAGATTTTATTTATTTATTTGACAGAGATCACAAATAGGCAGAGAGGTGGGAGGGGGGAGAATGCTCCCTGCTGAGCAGAGAGCCCGACACTGGGCTCCATCCCAGGACCCTGGGATCATAACCTGAGCCGAAGGCAGAGGCTTTAACCGGCTGAGCCACCCAGGTTCCCTTACTTAGATCCTTTAAAATGGTAAACTCCTTAAGTGTGGGAACTGTTTTATTTACCTTTGTGATTAACATAGTACCTCTCATCCAGTAGGTGCTTATTTATTCGGTTCAGTAAAAATGCTGGACATTGTTCTAAGTGCTGGAGATATAGTAGCGAACAAAATAGACACATACGCCTACCCTCGTGGAGCTTATTCTAGGGAGTTAATGTTGAATAAAACCATGAATCACTGCAAAGACTCCATCTTTGTTTTCAGATAGTTCTTTGGATTAGTCTAACAAAGAATATCTAATATTTGAGCCCCATGTTGGGTGTAGAGATTACTTTAAAATCTTTAAAAAAATAACCTATAGTTTATTAAGCAAGTGTTGAAGAGTTGGAATGGAAGAAATTTAATGATCAGTAAATGTTTACTTCTGAGTGTGCATATGTGAAATACTCACATAATTGCCAGTTACTGTCATCCCGATTCTCATTCACTTGTGTGCTGTGTGCAACCCTGTGTAATGACCCAGTTGCTAGCCAAACCACAACCAGGGAACTTCATCTCAAATCAGATACTACTGAGTGCCTTTGACTATGCTGGCCAGAAACTCCATATTCACCAAAGTTCTAGTTGTTTACTTGTTTGTCTGTTCTTTACACCAAAGTGTGACCTCCACAGAGCACCTTGTGTGTTTTAGTTAGCACTGAATCCCAAGTACACAAAATAGCAAGCTACATAGTGTGAGTAAATATTAACCAATCAGTCCCTGAGTACTCAAAATACAATTAATTCCCTTTCATTGGTACAAGCTACATCTAGTCTTCAGACTACTCAAAAACTAAAATCTTCAATTCTAATATTCTTAAGAGCTCTTTTCACTTTATCTTGTTTACTAATATACTCCGTAATTCTGATACTTCCCTTTTCAATCTCTATTACTTCCAGGCCTTGGTTTGCCAATCACTTTGAGAATTGCCAACTCCTGTTCCCCATGTCTTTCACTAGTGTCCACTCTTTATTTTTTTTAAAGATTTATTTATTTATTTGACAGACAGGAATCACAAGGAGGCAGAGAGGCAGGCAGAGAGAGAGGGGGGAAGCAGGCTCCCCGCTGAGCAGAGAGCCCGATGCGGGGCTCGATCCCAGGACCCTGGGATCATGACCCGAGCTGAAGGCAGAGGCTTTAAACCACTGAGCCACCCAGGCGCCCCAGTGTCCACTCTTTAAATCCCAGCTCCTAATCACTTAAAATACACACTGGAGCTAGATGAGCTTCAATTCACCGTTGTTACCTAAGTGCTAGGTTATTTAACCTTGCCAACTTTAAACTTCAATTTAGAGTTTCAATTTGTTCATTTGTGTTTAAATGTTTATATTTTTTTAGTATATGTGCTGCCGAAGCGAGCACAAATGTTTATATTTTTAAATTAAACTCTATGTCCGATGTGGGGCTCAAACTCATGATCCCAAGATCAAGAGTCACATGCTTTATTGACTGAGACAGCCAGGCACCCCCCGAGTTTCAGTTTGTTTTTTGATACCTAAGCATTGCTATGAAAATGAAAAATGAGATTACTGTAACCAGATGCTATTTCCCATAAGTAATGAAAACCCGTATTAAATAATAACCAAAAAATCTAGGCACAGAGTGACCCTACGGCTGGTTGAGTTATAGCTCAGCAATACATGAGATACCCATGTTTTTTTCATCTTTGCCCTCTACCATCCTCAGCATAATGCGCCTGATGATTGCATAAGGGTTGCCATGGTTCCCAGTGTTATGCAGTCATAACTGTAAAGTGGAAGAAGAGAGTTTCTTGTCTTCAAAAGCAAGGAAACCTTTATACTACACTCTTCCCCTGGACACCAATCGGACTAACCTTGTGCTGACCAAAGCTGACTCACAGGCTTACTCTAGCAAGTACCATACTTGGTTTTGAATAATTAAGATTCATTTCCTGGGGATAAGGGAGAGGACCCCACCTTCCTAGAAATAGTTACTACTAATGCATTTGTGAATCTTAGAACTCTATCCTTGGAACTTCTTTTCTCCATCTGCATTCACTCTAGTATAATCTCTAACCTCGAGGGTTTTTTGTTTTTGTTTTTTTAAAGATTTTATTTATTTATTTGACGGAGAGAGATCACAAGTAGGCAGAGAGGCAGGCAGAGAGAGAGGAGGAAGCAGGCTCCCCGCTGAGCAGAGAGCCCAATGCGGGGCTCGATCCCAGAACCCTGAGATCATGACCTGAGCCAAAGGCAGAGGCTTAACCCACTGAGCCACCCAGGCGCCCTCTAACCTTGAGGTTTTAAGATCACCTCTACTCCCAAATTTTTATCTTCTGTCTGGACTGCTTCTAAGAATACTAGACTCATATATCCAACTGCTTATTAGATACTACCATTCGTAAGTTTAATAAGCATCTTAAACTTAAAATGTCCAATATTGAACTCCCCAATTCCCCACCCCTCAGCTCTTCTATCTTCCTATATTAGTCAATAGCTTCCTATATTAGTCAATAGTCAAGAACTTTGTTCTTTCCGTTTGCTGAAGCTGAAAAATTTTGTGTTATTGATTTCCCTCATATCCCACATTTGATTCATCAGGAAGTCCTATTGACTCTACCTTTAAAATAACACCTCCACTGCTACATCATTGTCCAAACCACCTGAATTATTTGGTCTTCCATCATTACCCACCATACTTTCCCATTCCTTTTTTAACATAGAAAGCCAAGCAATCCTGTCATTCTGCATAAAACTCTCCAATGGCTTCTCATCTTCCCTTGATACAAATCAAAAGTCTTTAGCAGCCTACAAGACTCTACACCATCTAGCCTCTTATTATTTCTCTGACTGTCCCTACCCCATCATTCTGATACAGCTGCACCCTGAAGATGCCTGGCATTCTCTCACCTCCAGACTTTTATACTTTCATACTTTATTTTTCCCTCTACCTGGTATCAACCCACACATATATACATAGCTTTCTCCCTTTCCTCTTTCAGGTCATAGTACAAATGTCATTTTCTCTCTGAAGCCATTTCTGCCCAACCCATCTAAAATTTTAATTCTTTTCTTTTCCTTAGCTCCTACCACCATCTAACATTGCATAGAGTAGTTTTTTAAAAAATATTTTTAATTACTAAATCTTTATAGGCATGACTGGGTGGCTCAGTCAGCTAAGTGGCTGACTCTTGGTTTCAGTGCAGGTTGTGATCTCAGGGTCCTGGGATTAAGCCCCGTGTGGAACTCCATGCTCTGCAGAGTCTGCTAGAGATTCTCTTCCTCTCCCTCTCCCTCTCCTTCTGCCCCTTCCCCTGCTCGCACACACTTGCTTTCTCTCTCTCTCTCAAATAAAAAGATATTTTAAAAAAATCTTTTTAGGAATGCCTGGGTGGCTCAGAGTTAAGCATCTGCCTTTGGCTAGGGTGGTGATCTCAGCGTCCTAGGGTAGAGTCCTGCACTGGGCTCCTTGCTCAGCAGGGAGCCTGCTTCTCCCTCTGCCTGTCACTGCAGTTCTCCCTGCTTGTGAGCTCTCTCTCTGACAAACAAATAAAATCTTTAAAAAAAAAATAAAAAAGGAACAAAAAAGTCTTAAAAAAAAAAATCTTCTGTCTTCCTCATTAGAACATAAAGTACACAAGGCAGGAATTTTTGTTCATCTGTATCCCCAGTACCTAGAAAGGTAGCTTGGCATATGCAAGGTCATTAAATTGTTTATAAAGAAATGAATGTCTATTCATCATGATTTCTTGGTTTTAACTGTGTCAAATTTAGTAATCTTACTTGATTCTGATCAATTTCTGATCAGTTCCTATTTCTTATAACTGCTATGGGAGACCATCACCATTCTTACTAAATGTCCTACTTTAAGTCTCAGCTCTTTAGTAGTGGATGTCCTTTCTAAAATTTTTTTTAAAGAACACTGATAGCATCTATGAAATTCTTTTTCTTCCTAGTCTATCCTCTTGCCTTCAAATTTATAAATTGGTCCTTACCTATTTTCTGTTAATCTCAGAGCCCACTTCTCCTTTTGTTCAAATTTTATCTACTTGTACTCTTGTACCAAACCCTCCTATCTTCTCTGAACCTTACCTAGCAATCATTTCTTAAGTACTTTTATATCTCATTTTCCTCTGCATTGTTTTCTTCTTCTGTTGACCATCTTAAAACCTCCTTTATTCCCTCCCTTATATACAGTTCTCTTCTTACCTTCAGAGGACTTTCTTGAAATGTTTGAATTTACTATTCCATTTTCATATCCCTCTTGTTCAATTCACTGGATTCTGGTTTTTGCTTTTCATTGCCTATAATTACATCTACTTCATAGGATTGTTGTGAGAGATTAGATGAGGTTCTATGTGTTGAGTTGTGCTTGCACATGGTTAATGGTTTTTTTGAGTGCTTACCATGATTATAACTCTTGAAACCAAAATCATTCTTGTGGGTACCCTCCTATTACCTTTCTTGACTTTCCTATATCCCTCATGAAATGCTCCTCCTTTTGATTTTGGGACACTAGTGGTATCAAAATGCTTTCACCTTCAAGTAACAGAATCCCTCTAGCTTTAAGTCCAATGGTGGTTCCAGGATTGATTCAGAGATGCAGTAACACTACTGAGAACCCAGGCTCTTGCTCTCTTTACCCTCTACCATTCTCACTGTGTCACAGATATTTATCTTGTTGTAAGATAACAAGCATTATGTTTTTATTATCCAAAAGTAGAAAAGCAGTGCTGGGGTTTCTCCTGGGTGGGTATTCCTTTATAGGGAGGACAGTCTGCCTTAAGTTCCCCAGAGCATTTCCCATACATCTCCTTGGCTATGCCTACACTAATCACTGGCAAAAGGAAATGTGATTGCTATGATTGATTTAAGCCAACCATGAGTCATTCCCCAGGGCCTGGGGAAGCTCTCACCTTCCTTGAGTTCATTATTTTGGAAGAAATTTGGTATCTGTTAAGCCAGAAAGAAGATAAGGATGGCTATTTGGTTCGTAATTAGTAGTGTCTGCCATTCTATTCTTACTTGGTTTCTGATTGTTCATTCTCAGTGTTTTTCATTGTCTCCTCTTGATTGATATGTCCCATAAATGCTGGGCAACTAAAGTTCAGTTCTGCCTTTGATTCTTTCAAAAATTATTCCTTTTTTCCACTTTAAAATACCACCTGTGTTATAATATTTTCTTTTTTTTTTTTTAAGATTTTATTTATTTATTTGACAGAGACAGGGCAAGAGATGGGACAAAAGCAGGGGGAGTGGGAGAGGGAGAAGCATGCTTCCTGCCAAGCAGGGAGCCCAATGCAGGGCTTGATCCCAGGACTCTGGGATCAGGACCTGAGCCGAAGGCAGATGCTTAATGACTGAGCCACCCAGGCACCCCTGTGTTATAATATTTTCTAAAGCTTTATTTCAGCTAAGACTTTTTTCCGAAGCACCAATTCAGAATATCCAACTCTCTCCTGGACATCTTCAACCACATTCAATTCAATTAAATATTGTTTTACTAGGTTTTGGAGAGTCAAATAAACCTTTTTCCTATATGATCTTACATTATAGTTGGGGAGTTAGCCAGAGAAATGAGTTATTATAACATAGATAGTAATTAAGAATGCAGTCTTAGCAAGCGATAAAATTTACCAAGTATGTAAGCAACATAGATGAATGGGTGATTAGAGGGGAGGTCGGCATGTTCTGGTGGATCTCCTTTTCCCCTTCAAATGTACTCTTCCTATATTCTATATTCTATACTGTCATTAGTAGCCCTGTCACAAATAGCAAGTAGTACACATTCTACCTTTTTACTACTTATATTTACTCATTTGTCTTTTTACATCCTACTCATACTTTAGGTCCCTGTAATTTCTCACTTCATTGAATTATGTACTTAGTAAAAGTTAATTGAATAGCAATGTACTATAGAGCTTTGTACTAGGGGAAAAAAGGTAGAAAAAAGCCCCAAAACTGAAACTCTCAGGGCTGTTAGAGCCCCGTGGGTGAGGCACAAACACAGAGATGATTATGTAATTGTGATGGAGTAGAGATATGGTGGGGATATGGAAACTCAAAGTCAAGGGAACCTAATCCAAGCTGGCCCTCAGATTTGCCCAACCAGAGGCTGAGTCTCGGAGTGGTAGTAAGCTCCGGGCAGAGAGGGAGGAGTGGAATACACCCACACGATTTCCTTTATACATACCAAAGAAATACCACTTTAGAGACATTACTTTGGAGGCTGTACTTAATATCGCTATTGCTCAAGAAGAGTTTTTTAACTGACCATCATTAATTTAGAGAATTACCGGTAGTGTATATCATACAGTTGATCCTTCAGGATTCACCAATTCTGTACTTTCATATTTGCCCTCACTAAAATTAATTTGTCTCCCTGAAAACAGTACTTGGGATGCTTTCCCAGTCATTTGCAGACATATACAGAGGCAAAGCAGCAAAAAAATATGAATCTATGTTCCCAGCTGAGATCCAACAAGGCGGTGCTTTGACTTCTTATTTTATTTTATTTATTTTATTTATTTTTTTTAAAGATTTTATTTATTTATTTGTCAGAGAGAGAGAGGGAGAGAGAGCGAGCCCAGGCAGAATGGCAGGCAGAGGCAGAGGGAGAAGCAGGTTCCCTGACGAGCAAGGGGCCCGATGTGGGACTCGATCCCAGGACGCTGGGATCATGACCTGAGCCGAAGGCAGCTGCTTAACCAACTGAGCCACCCAGGCGTCCCTTTTGACTTCTTATTTTAACTCTCATAATAAGCCTTTGTGATCTATTAGTGCATTTTTGTATCTTTTGCATTTGTATGCATTTTGTTGGTGACTTAACTGTTTAAAGAAATGTTTCAACACTGGGCTGAATTGCTGTCTGGTGTTCCTAGGCACAAGAAGGCTGTGATGTGCCTTATGGAGAGAATCCATGTGTTAGATAAGCTTCCCTCAGGCGTGAGTTACAGTGCTGTTGGCCATGAGTTCAATGTTAAATTGAATGAGGTGTCTTGAAACAGAAACACATAAAACAAGATTATGTATTGATGAGTTGACTTAACCCTGCCATTTCCCTTAGGGGCAATGGTTCAATATTTGCTAATTCAGCATCCATGACAACTTTATAGAACATAACTATGGCAAATAAAGAGAGTTGACTATTTTGTGGGTAAATTTGATTTTGGGAAATAACCCAAAAGAAGTCGTTTATGGCCAGGAGGGATGGGTTAGATGAGGATGGTTAAACTGAACAATATAGAGGTTTGATTACTAAAGTCTTTGTCAACCTTTTAAAACATATTCTGCCCTTGTGATGAACAAATAGCTTATTCACCACCCTAAATATTCTAATATATTCCCCTTAGCAGACATGCCTAGGTTGAGAATTAGTGTACAAGTTTTATCTTACCACCAGCCAGGCTGATGTTTTATAGTGAAAACTGTGTTTAATAGCGAAAACTACAGTTTTTTAAAAGTTTACTAGATATAATAAAATTTTATTATGGTGCCTGCTTAGACTTCAGTCTCCCTCTAGTCAAGAATAATTTATATAAAGCAAGGGTTGGCAAACATTTTTTGGTCAAAGGCCAGACAGTATATTTTTAGGTTTAGTGGGCCAAGGTCTCTGAGGCAACCCCTCAGCTCTGCCACTGTATTGCGAAAGTGGCAACAGATACTAGGTCCTATTGTATATATTTGTACTGTATACTCCTGATACTGTTTTATCCTTCATGACATGTAATACATAGTGTGCAATAACTGTTGAGGCAAACTTCCTGATTTAGCTTAGATAACCAAAAGGCTATATTTTAAAATATTTAAAAGTCAAATGTTAAAAACCATCCATTTAAAATTATTCTTGGGGCACCTGGGGGGCTCAGTCAGTTAAGCCACCAGCTCTTGATTTCAGCTCAGGTCATGATCTCAGGGTTCTGGGATTGAGCCCCAAGCCGGGTGTGGGGCTCTCCCATCAGAGGTGAGTCTGCTTGGGTTTCTGTCACTCTACCCCTCTTCCCACTCTCTCCCCCCCCTTCTCTCCCCCCCCGCAAATAAATAAATCTTTAACAAAATAATAACATTAAATTATTCTCTTTTTAAAAAGATTTTATTTATTTATTTGAAAGAGAGATAGAGTCAGAGCACAAGCAGAGGGAATGGCAGAGGGAGAGGGAGAAGCAGGCTCTCCACAGAGGAGGGAGCCTGAAGCGGGACTCAATCCCAGGACCCCAGGATCATGAGCTGAACCGAAGGCAGACTCTTAACCAACTGAGCCATCCAGGCGCCCACATTAAATTATTCTTTTTTTTTTTTTTTAAGATTTTATTTATTTATTTGACAGACAGAGATCACAAGTAGGTAGAGAGGCAGGCAGAGAGAGAGGGGGAAGCAGGCTCCCTGCAGAGCAGAGAGCCTGATGTGGGGCTCCATCCCAGGACCCTGGGATCATGACCTGAGCTGAAGGCAGAGGCTTTAACCCACTGAGCGACCCGGCACCCCCACATTAAATTATTCTTGAATCCTATTTTTTTCTCTTATCTTTAAATGTCCTTCTTTAAGCAATTACAGTAGTTTGGGTGTGTTGTATTTGGAATTAGGCAGTCAACTGCCTAAATTTATAGTAGTTGGTGAATACTATAGAACATGTTGGCTTATTTAATACATTTCCTCATACTTAATGTTTGGTAGGTTGTAATAAAGTCTTTGAATCGTAGTTAAATCACAGTAGCAGTGGTTTAATTATTATGACTTTATTAATGCAATGTATTATAAAGATAATTGATAGCTTGGGTTAGGCCTGATTTAAATAAAAAGAAATCAATTTAGAGTTATAAACATTTGGAGAGCTAAACAGACTTGCTAGATAATCAGTTTATTGCAGTTTTGACTAAGATTCTAATAGTTCAGTGAAATAGCAGCCTGTGTTCTGCTTTCCTGCCTCTCCTCTGTGCTAGACATTTTTCCCCCTTGTATCGCTTGTCTTATTCTGAAGAGCTGTTGGCTTCACTGTGGCTACAGACTACTCCCCTTTCTCTAGCCACCCAAGTAGGTTTTCCAGTGGATTCTGATGCCTTCTCTGACTACTTGTGAGAGGAGAAACTTTAAAAAAGAATAAAGAATAAAATGAAAATCACAAAGGTTCCTCAATTTTGCTTCTACTTACAACACTGTGTTGTGTGAAACTTTGTATACTAAGTGAACTGTGTATACATGGAGCCATTCCCACTGCTTTAAATGTAAAGTATCATTTCAAAATGATACAGTATATATATATATATATATTTTTTTTTTTTGAGAGAGAGAGAGAGAGAGAGCATGTGAGAGAGGGAGAGGGAGAACAGGAGCAGGGGGAGGGGCAGAAGGAGAAGCAAGTTCCCCGCTGAGCAGGGAGCCGGACACGGGGCTCGATCCCAGGACCCGAGCGGAAGGTAGACTCTTAAACAACTGAGCCACCCAGGCGCACCACAAAGGTTTTTTCCTTAAAGATAAAAAATAGAATACTATTTTTCAATGTTACTGAGGTAAAATTGATAAAATTATAAGATATTTACATGCACACTGTGATAATTTGATATATGTATGCATTGTGAGAGGATTCCTCCCCTCTAGTTAATTCACATCCATCACCTCACATATTTACCTTTCTTTTTTTTTTTTTTAATTTTTTTAAAGATTTTATTTATTCATTTGTCAGAAAGAGAGAGAGAGAAAGCACACAAACAGGCAGAGAGGCAGGCAGAGGAGGAGAGAGAGGCAGGCTCCCTGCTGAGCAAGGAGCCCGATGCGGGACTCGATCCAAGGACCCCGGGATCATGACCCGAGCCGAAGGCAGCAGCTCAACCCACTGAGCCACCCAGGCGTCTCCATATTTATCTTTCTTAAGACAGTAAATGCTTCACAAATTTGCGTGTCATCCTTGCACAGGGGCCTTGCTAGTCTTTCAGTGTTATTCCAATTATAGTGTATGTGTTGCTGAAATGAGCACTGGGATACTATTTTATAAGTAAAAATGGAGTTTTCTTTAGAGTGCATCTGTTAAGATTTTATTTCCTGTAAATGTACATGTGAGAAATGTGTATGTCTGCTACTTAAGTTCTGAAAAATTGGATCATAGGGCTGGTGATTTGTAGAAACCTCTATATCTACACTGTGTAATACAGTGACCACAAGCCACATGAAAGCTAAGGACCTGAAATGTGGCTACCTGAATTGAGATGTTGTATAAGTGTAAAATTCATACTGGATTCTGAAGACCTAGTGTCAAAAAAAGAGTGTAGAAGATTATTATTATTGATAGGATTTAGAAAGAGGGTCACAGAGAGGGTTTTCAGTTTGGACGGAGAACGCAAAACACAATGGAAAAGAGCATAAAATGTATATGATACAACAAAAAGACTGGTCAGATTACAGCATTGTACTTAGGAAGGCACACATTAGGAAACTCACAAAAAAAGTTGTGGTCAGATTGTTGAGGGTTTTGAATGTTATTTTTGTTTTTAAGTTTTAACTTAACATTATCTTTATAATGGTTACATGTTGTGATGGTAATATCTTGGGTTTATTGGGTTAAATAAAATACATTATTAAGATTAATTTTAATTTTCTTTTTATTTTTACTAAAATGTGGATTCTAGAAATGTTTATATGATATATGTGGTTCACTTTATATTTCTGTTGGACAGCATTGCTCTAGGTTATATGATCTTTCAACATAGTCAAAGTGTTGTAATCAAATGTCAATTTACAAGACCCGTTTAAAATAACCTAGAATTCGGGGCGCCTGGGTGGCTCAGTGGGTTGAGGCCTCTGCCTTTGGCTCGGGTCATGATTCCAGGGTTCTGCGATCGAGCCCCGAGTCGGGCTCTCTGCCTAGCGGGGAGCCTGCTTCCTCCTCTCTCTCTGCCTGCCTCTCTCCCTACTTGTGATCTTTGTTTGTCAAGTAAATAAATAAAATCTTTAAAAATAAATAAATAAATAAAAATAAAAATAAATAAAATAAAATAACCTAGAATTCTATAGTTTTTTTGGCTCTCTGATTCAGTATTAAAAAGTAATGTAGAGAACACTTTATTTTAACTAATTCCAAAATGCTAGGAAAGTATGAGATTAGTTCACTGTATATTCACTAGTCTTCTAGTAAGTTTTTCAACAACTTCTTGTAAAAAAGGGTACAAAGAAAGGCAAGTTGTTACTGGGCTATTTTACTAGGATACTTTTTTTTTTTTTTAACAAGGAATGCCTTGTAGGAAGGAAATCTTTTTTTTTTTTTTTTTTAAGTAGGCTCCACACACAACATGGAACTTGAACTCATGACCCTGAAATCAAGAGTTGCATGCTCTACTGACTTAGCCAAACAGGTGCCCCAGGATACATTTTAATATCATCACAAAATAGAATTAGTTCTACACTCTTAAAAAAGGAATTTATTTTTTAGGTTTTTGCTTATTAAGTCATCTCTACATCCAACGTGAGGATTGAGCTCAATGACCCTGCGATCAAGAGTCACATGCTCTTCCAACTGAGCCAGCCAGGTGCCCCAGGGAATTTTATTTATTTGTTTGTTTGTTTGTTTGTTTGCTTAGTAAGCTCCGTTCCCAGGGTAGAGCCCAATTCAGGGCTTGAACTCCTGACCCTGACTGAGATCAAGACCTGAGCTGATTTCAAGAGTTGGATGCTTAATTGACTGAGCCACTCAGGTGCTCCAGAAATTATTTTTTTTTTAAAGATTTTATTTATTTATTTGACAGAGAGAGATCACAAGTAGACGGAGAGGCAGGCAGAGAGAGAGAGAGAGAGGAGGAAGCAGGCTTCTCGCTGAGCAGAGAGCCCGATGTGGGACTCCATCCCAGGACTCTGAGATCATGACCTGAGCCGAAGGCAGCGGCTTAACCCACTGAGCCACCCAGGCGCCCCCAGAAATTATTTTTTAAAAAACAAAATATTTCTGATTCTTGGTGTCTTCAGATAACTCTAGTAATTTTTACAAACTTTTTTAAAAAAGATTTTATTTATTTGACATAGAGAGAGAGATCACAAGTAGGCGGAGAGGCAGGCAGAGACAGAGGGGGAAGCATGATCCCTGCTGAGCAGAGAGCCTGACTCAGGGCTCGATCCCAGTACCCTGAGACCGTGACATGAGCTGAAGGCAGAGGCTTTAACCCACTGAGCCACCCAGGCACCCCAATTTTTATAAACTTTTTTTTTTCTTTAAAGATTTTTTATTTATTTATTTGACAGAGAGAGATCACAAGTAGACAGAGAGGCAGGTGGGGGGGGGGGAAGCAGGCTCCCCGCTGAGCAGAGAGCCCGACGCAGGACTCGATCCCATGACCCTGAGATCACGACCCGAGCCAAAGGCAGCGGCCCAACCCACTGAGCCACCCAGGCGCCCCATAAACTTCTTAAAGCAATTACATGTTATCTTATTTTTTTGAAGACAAGTACTTTTACATTTTATTATTTTAATATTTTATTTATTTATTTATTTATTTATTTATGGAGAGAGGGGAGGGGAGGGGTAGAGGGAGAGATAGAATTTTAAGCAGGCTTCACACCCAGTGGGGAGCCCAATGTGGGGATCAATCTCATGACCTTGAGATCACGACCTGAGCCAAAGTCAAGAGTGAGCCACCCAGATGCCCCGTTTGTTTATTTTAAAAGTTTATTTTTAAGTAATCTCTATACCCAACGTGGGGTTCAAACTCAAAACCCCAACATCAAGAGTTGCATGCTCCACAACTGAGCCAGCCAGGTGCCCCTGTACTTTTAAACTTTGTTGTAAATTTTTCTTTTGTAAAGGCCATTAAATCAATAAAATTAAATGTGTATCTTTTATTATAGTGCTTTCTGCAGGAAAAGTGTTATAAAATCAAGCAATGACACAGTATTAAAACTTGAAAATTTTGGGAGTTACCAAAATAACTATAGTAATAAAGTGCTGGGAAATTCCAATGGTACAGACAATAGTCCATGGGGAATTATAACTAATAAAAAGTCTTGTCAAATACCTGGGACATCTGGGTGGCTCATTCGGTTAAGTGTCATGATCTCAGGGTCCTGGGATCGAGTTCTGCATTGGGCTCCCTGCTCAGCGGGGAGTCTGCTTCTTCCTCTGCCTGCCACTCTCCCTGCTTGTGCTGTCTGTCTCTCTGACAAATAAATAAAATCTAGAAGGAAGGGAGGAAGGGAGGGAGGGAGGGCAGGCAAATGCCTTTAAAAAAGGAAGTTTGTTTTTGGGGCGCCCGGCTGGCTTGCTCAGTAGAGCATGCCACTCGATCTTAGGGTTGTGAGTTCGAGCCCCATGTTGGGCATAGAGTTTACTTAAAAAAATAAATGAAGTTTTTTTCAAAGACCTAATGAATTAGCCCTTTTTGGGAGCAGTCATTGTTAAAACAATGGTATTCAAAACTCCCAAAAATCTGACCATAACTTTTTTTGTGAGTTTCCTAATGTGAGCCTTCCTAAATCCTATCCTGTAATCTGACCAGTCTTTTTGCAGTATCACATACATTTTATGCTCTTTTTCATTGGGCTTTGTGTTCTGGGTCCAAACTGAAAACCCTCCCCATACTCCTCTTTCTAAATCCTATCAATCTTTCAAGACCCCGCTTATATTTAACATTTTTCTTTTATAAAACTTCCCCATACTAGCCCAAGATGAGCATATAATTAACATTTGTATATATTTTATTTCTGTGAAACCCTTTCACATATTTTCTCATTTTTTATGTCAGTAAATGAGATAGGTGTTGTTATCTATTTCATAGAATAAAGGAACTGAGTCTCAGAGAAATAGTCATTTTTCCATTTTTCCAGAACTTCATATAGATACTAAATAGTGAAGCTAGGAATATTAGGACCAATTCCTCTCATTCCAAGTTTCCTGATCTTTTCTCTGTAGCTTAATATAGTCCCTTAAATCCTGTAACAGTTACATAACACACTTATTTAAAGCTATTAATTGTTTACCCTATTTGTACCAAACTGTTTAACTTGACTGTTAGCTATAGGTTTGAAGGAATATATACAGATTGTCCATGGGGAGGGGGAATAAATGGAAAAGGTGAAGAGAGCTGAATATGTTTCTTGATAATAGAATCAAAGAGGTCATGAAGAGCTCTTTACCAGTCTGCTTGCTTTTCTGAAAGCATTATACTTTTTAAAAACTGTGATACCTAGCCTTGCTCCTTTTCCTCTACCTACCTGAGTGCGAAATTTTTAGTATAGTTCTTAAAGCAGAGCTAAACAGTGAGGTCTTCCCTGACTATCCTGGAAAAAGTGGCCCCTCTCCATCAATCTGTGCCTTAGAAACGTTTAAAATTTTTCTTCAAACTACTAAACTACTAAAATTCAAACTACTAAAATTCTATCATTTCTTTATTAACTCTTTTCTTGGTTGTCTTCTCCCACTAGAATGTGAATTGAATGAAAGGAAGGATGTTGTGTATCTCGTTTATAGTACAGAGTAAGCACTCAGTAAATATTTGCTGAATGAGACACTTTATTCATGGAAAATGTTCACTATGATAATATCCACTTTTAAAACAAGTTTTATAGTACTCATCAAATTCTATACAATATGTACTCAAATGTTATTGACTGTTTAATTCCAAATACGAGTCCAAATTACTGTAATTGCCCAAAGAAGGACATTTTATAGTTAAGAAAAAAAATGGGTTATTTAGAACATTTAAATAGGGTTAATGTCTTAAAGACTTACCTTAAGTTTACTTATTCTGTCTTATAACCCAGATGGAGTAAGAAATAAATCTCTAATATATTTCTATTTTTTTTCCTCCTAAAGATAAATTTGCATTTGAAATGATGACAAAATTTTTACATATTGTAACTTACGGTCAAAATCTAAGGTCTTTCCACAAGAATGAAAATTAGGGGTGCCTGGGTGGCTCAATTGGTTAAATGTCTGCCTTCAGCTCAGGTCATGATCCCAGGATCCTGGGATCAAGCCCCACATCGGGCTCCCTGCTTGGTTAGGAGCCTGCTTCTTCTCCCTCTGTCTGCCACTCCCCCTGCTTGTGCTCTCTCTCTGTGTGTCAAATAAATAAATAAAAATTCTTAAAAAAAAAATGATTATTTAGCATCTGAGTTCCAAACTTAAAACAGAAACTGCAGCAACAGGAACAAAAGCCAGAAAGATCTGACTCTAAAATCAAAGATACCTATTTTAAGGGGCATCTCCCAGGCTCAGTCAGTAGAGCATCTGACTCGATCTCCAGGTCGTGAGTTCAAGCTCCTCATTGAGTATAGTGATGACTTAAAAAACAAAACAAAACATAAAACCATATTTTAAAAATACAAACATTGGGGGCACATAGGTGGCTCCATGGGTTAAAACCTCTGCCTTCGGCTCAGGTCATGATCCCAGGGTCCTGGGATCGAGCCCCGAATCGGGCTCTCTGCTCAGTGGGGAGCCTGCTTCCCTCTCTCTCTCTGCCTGCCTCTCTGCCTATTTGTGATCCCTGTCTGTCAAATAAATAAAACCTTAAAAAAAATAAAAATAAAAATAAACATTGTACCTTTTTTCCATGTATTTTCAAAATTTTAAGTGGACTCTATTCTTTTAGAGCAGTTTTAGGTCCACAGCAAAATTTAGTGGAAGATATAGATGTTTCCCATAAACCTCCACACATGCACAATCCACCCCACCTCATTATCAATGTCTCTCACTAAATGGAACATTTATGTACAACTAATGAACTTATATTATACTTATATACTTATATACTATATATATACTTATATATACCCAGAGTCTATAATTTACATTAGGGTTCACTTCCGGTGTTGTACATTCTATGAGTTTGGACATGTGCCCACATTTCAGTATCCTACAGAGTAGTTTCACTGCCCTTAAAAAAAAAAAAAAAATTCCTCCATACTCTATTTATCCTTCCCTTCCCACTAAACCCTGACAACCACTGATATTTTTTTGTCACAAAGTTTAAAAAAAAAAAAAGATAGTTTTACCTTTTCCAGAATGTCATATAGTACATAACCTTTTAAGACTGGTTTCTTTCACTTAGTAATATACATTTAGAGTTCCACCAATGTCTTCCCATGGCTTGCTAGCTCATTTCTTTTTAGTACTGAATAGTACTCCATTGTCTGAATGACTGTAGTTTATCACATTCACCTATAGAGGACATCTTGGTTGCTTCCAAGCTTCCAAGTTTGGGCAATTATGAATGAGGCTGCTGTACACATCAATGTGCAGGGTTTTATGTAGACCTATGTTTTCAGTTCCTTTGAGTAAATACCAAGAAACATGACTGTGGGATTGTATGATAAGTGTATGTTTACTTTTCTAAGACACCACCAAATTATCTTCCAAAGTGTACCATTTTGCACACCCACCAACAATGAATGGTTGCTCTACATTCCTATTGCTCTACATCTTTGCAAGCAAGTGGTGTTGCCAGTGTTCTGGATTTTGGCCATTCTAATAGCCGTGTCGTGGTATCTTTGTTTTTATTTGGATTTCACTGATGACATTTGATATGGAACATCTTTTCATATGCTTATTTGTCATCTGTGTATCTTCTTTGGTGAGGTTTCTGTTAGGTCCCTGGCCCATTTTTTAATTGGGTTGTTTGTTTTCTTGTTGAGTTTTAAGAGTTCTTTATATATTTTGTTTTGTTTTGGTTTTCAGTTTCTAAAATTTAAGTTCAATTAATTAACATATAATGTATTATTAGTTTCAGAGGTACAGGCCTATGATTCATCTGTATAATACCCAATGCTCATTACATCACATGCCATCCTTAATGTCCCTCACCTAATTACTCCATCCCCACACCCCTCTCTCCTCCTGCAACCCTCAGTTTGTTTCCTACGATTAAGAGTCTCTTATGGTTTGTCTCCCTCTCTGATTTCATCTTGTTTCATTTTTCCCTCCCTTCCCCTATGGTCCTCTGTCTTGTTTCTCAAATTTCTCATATCAGTGAGATCATATGGTCATTGTCTTTCTCTGATTTATTTTGCTTAGCATAATACCCTTCTAGTTCTATCTATGTCTTTGCAAATGGCAAGATTTCATTTTTAATGGCTGCATAATATTCCAGTGTGTGTGTGTGTGTGTGTGTGTGTGTGTGTGTGTGTGTGTGTGTACACACACCACATCTTCTTTATTCATTCATCTGTTGATGGACATCTAGGGTTTTTCCATAGTTTGGCTATTGCAGACGTTGCTGCTATAAACATTGGAGGTGCACATGCCCCTTTGGATCACCACATTTGTATCTTTGGGGTAAATACCCAGTAGTACAATTGTTGGGTCATAGGGTAGCTCTATTTTCAGCTTTTTGAGGAACCTCTCTACTGTTTTCCAGAGTGGCTGCACCAGCTTGCATTCCCACCAACAGTGTAGGAGGGTTCCCCTTTCTCTGCATCCTTGCCAACATCTGTCATTTCCTGACTTGTTAATTTTAGCCATTCTGACTGGTGTGAGGTGGTATCTCATTCTGGTTTTGATTTGTATTTCCCTGATGCCAAGTGATGTTGAGCATTTTTTCATGTGTCTGTTGGCCATTTGTATGTCTTTTTTGGAGAAATATCTGCTCATGTCTTCTGCCCATTTCTTGATTGGATTATATGTCCTTTGGGTGTTGAGTTTGATAAGTTCTTTATAGATTTTGGATACTAGCCTTTTATCTGATAAGACATTTGCAAATATCTTCTCCCATTTTGTTACAAGGTAAACAAGGTTCTTTATATATTTTAGGTAATAGTCCTTTATCAGATATGTCTTTTTTTTCCTCCCAAGATTTTACTTAAATTCAGGTTGGTTAACATATATTGCAGTATCGGTTTTAGGAGTAGAATTTAGTGATTCATCATTTACATATAAAACCCAGTGATCATCTCAACAAGTGATCTCCTTAATGCCCATCACCCATTTAGCCCATCCCCCTACCCACCTCCCTTCCAGCAACACTCAGTTTGTTCTCTATAGCTGAGTCTCCTGTTTGCCTCCCTTTCTGTTTTTATCTTATTTCATTTTTCCTTCCCTTTCCCTATGTTAATCTGTTTTGTTTCCTAAATTCCTATATGAGTGAAGTAATATGGTATTTGCCTTTCTCTGATTGACTTATTTCACTTAGCATAATACCCTCCAGTTCCATCCACATCTTTGCAAATTCAGATGTCTTTTGAAATATTTTCGCCCAGTCTGTGGCTTGTTTTCTCATTTTCTTGACAATGTCCTTCTCAGCAGAAAATTATAATTTTAATTCAGTCCAGCTTATCAATACTCTCTTTCATGAACTGTTCATTTGGTATTATATAAAGATCATTGCCAAACCCAAAGTCACCTAGATTTTTTCATGTGTTCTAGGAGTTTTATAGTTTTGCATTTCACACTCAGGTCTGTGATCCATTTTGAGTTAATTCTTGTGAAAGGTTTAAGATCTGTGTCTAGATTGATTGCTTTGCGAATGGATATCCAGTTGTTCCAGCACTATTTGTTGAAAAGACTGTTTTTTCTCCATAGTATTGCCTTTGCTCTTTTGTCAAAGATCAGTTGACTATATTTATATGTGTCTATTACTGGGTTCTCTATTATGTTCTACTGGACTATTTGCCTGTTCTTTCACCAATACCACAGGGTCTTAATTACTGTGTTTGAAATAGTGTATTTGAGATTTGCATTTGAAATACAATGAATGCTACCTATGTGAAAGTTTAATGATTTTAAATATTAACAGAGTTAGGATGAGTAAGTAGCAAATATTAACTGGGGTTTTTGGAAAGAGCCATTTATTCTTAGTTTGATAGCTGTTGTGTGTGGATGTATATGCTTGTAAATAAGGACATTTTATTATACCTATGGTATGGTAATTTTTTTTCTAGAAAAAAGTTCTAGTTCATATGATGAGATGAGATCATATTCATCACAATAGTAGCTAACACTTTCATGGTCCTCATTATGTGCCAGTCACATTTAAGTGTTTCACACATTTATCTCATTTAATCCTCACAACCAGCCCCTTGAAGTAGATATTATTGCTAATCCCACTTGACAGATGAGGAAACTGAGGAAAAGAAAAGTTAAGTCCAAGGCCACACAGCCAGTAAGTGGTGTTGTCAGGACTCTAACCAAGCAGTCTGACTCCAAAATCTGTTTTTAACCACTATACTACCAATATTCCCTGGTGTTGCCCTAGCAAATTTTATAACAACTATTCCGCTATCTAAAGCACTTGTGAGAACAAGGTGTAAAAGAGACTCAGTTTGTAAGAAGTACTGGGGAATTGAAGTCACAATTTATTATAATCACTGGATGAGACATTTCTGGACTAAATGTACCCATTTAAAAATTAAATATTGACAGAAAAAGTTTCCAACGGGAGCATTGGTAAAATATTAGAAGTCATCTGTCTTTAAGTATTTCAGTGATGATCTGAATTTCAGTAGTGATTTCTTCTGAGACTCTGGAAGGCATGCTGTCTTTCTTCAGACTAATGAATTATAAACTGAGAAATGATTTGTGAATTGGAGGAAAAAAAAACTTTTTTATGGTATATTAATAAAACCAAAGTAGAAGGTGAAGATGGCATCAATTGAATGACTGTTTATGTACTTTTAAGATTCTTTGTGTGTGGTAAAGTGCTATTTTTAGCTGTCATGATCTAAACATATGTAATATTTTAAACTGTGATTACACCATCAAAAAGAACTCATACTTCTTATAAAAATAGTTTATCTATAATTACTGTGAAAGCATAATATCACAAATAAGGAAACTTTGTTAAAGTTTTTGAAAAAAAATATGTCATTAGAATTTTTACTTAATTCTGGCCCATGTGTCCCTAAGATAGAGTGACACACTTCCTCCACATACATTATTGGGCACAAAAATTCTTAAACTGTGTTTTAAAAAACAACTTTGATTAAAAAAAATAATAAACACACTTAAGTTTTTTGAATTTGGTTGAAAAAATTAAAATCTCTTAAAATACATTGTAACTTACCTTTAATTAGAGATGAATCAACCCTACCCCAGCATGAGACTTAAACTTGTGAACTATAAACATTAAGGAGAAAATCTCTTTGTGATTTTATTTATTTATTTATTTACATACTTACTTACTTACTTATTTACTTACTTACTTATTTTTAAAGTAAGCTCTATACCCAATATGGGGCTTGAACTCATGACCCCATGATCAAGAGTCATAGGTCATGCCAATCAAGCCAACCACACATCTATATACCTATAAAATCATATAAGCAGGATTTATGTGATTTTAAGACAATATTTCAAATAGATTATTATGTAGGTTTTTTTAGCTTAGCTTTTATTTTTACACTTATTTATTTATTTATTTACTGAAGAGTCCATCTCTCTGAGAGAGAGGGAGTGCAGGAACAGGGAGAAGAGGGAGAAACAGACTCTCCTCTGAGCAGGGAGCTGGATGTGGGGGATGGATCCTGGACTTCAGGATCATGACCTGATCCAAAGGCAGCCGTTTAACGGACTGAGCCATCCAGGTGCCCCTACTTTCACTTTTAAAAATATTAAATGAGCCTTGTTCAGATTTCAGCTCCATTTTCCCTGAAAACTGCCACTGCTTTTCCCTTTACATACTCTATTTTTGCCATGATAATTATTTATAGGGATAACAATTGGTCACACACCCCCATTAAAAAACAAAACAAATCAAAACAAAAAACACATGGGATTCCTGGGTGGCTTACATGGTTAAGTGTCTGCCTTCAGTTCAGGTCACCATACCTGGGTCGTAGGATTGAGTCCCAAGTTGGGCTCTCTGCTTGGAAGAGAGCCTGCTTCTCCTTCTCCCTCTGCCGTTCCCCCTGCTTGTGCTCTCTCACTCTGTCAAATAAATACATAAAATCTTTAAAAACAACAACAACAACAAACAAAAAAACCCTACACTTATAGATGAAAAAACTTAGATGAAAAAAATTTTATGTAAAATGACTGTGTAATGGATTTTTAACCCCTAAGTGGTAAGGAGACCGCTCAATCTGAAAAAGTAAATGTAACAAGAAAATTTCTCTAAAGTACTATGTAATTTAATAATTATATCAATCCCCTACCCTATTGCATCTAATTGCACTGAGTATATTGGTATATTTAATAGTTTTTTCCCTTTGGATTATTTTCTATGGATTAATTTCAAGGTATGGTATTTATAGAGATTTTAAAATCATTTTTAATAATTGTTTCCAGGGTCTCCTGGGTGGCTCAGTCAGTTGTGTCTGACCTTCCCCCCCCCCCAAGGAAATACTTTAATTAAAAGGGGATAAAGTGGGGACATCTGGGTGGCTCAGTTGGTCAAGTGTCTGCCTGCGGCTCTGGCCACAATCCTGGGGTCCTGGGATTGAGCCCTGCATAGGACTCAAGTGTCTGACTCTTGATCTCAGCTCAGGCTTTTTTGTTTGTTTGTTTGTTTGTTTGTTTTTAAAGATTTTATTTATTTATTTGACAGAGATAACAAATAGGCAGAGAGGCAGGCGGGGGGGGGGGGCAGGGGAAGCAGGCTCCCCGCTGAGCAGAGAGCCTGATGTGGGGCTAGATCCCAGGACCCTGGGACCACGACCCAAGCCGAAGGCAGAGGCCTTAACCCACTGAACTACCCAGGCGTCCCCTCAGCTCAGGTTTTAATCACAGGGTTGTGAGTTGTTCCCAAATGGTTTTTAAATTATTTTTATTATTTATTTATTGTTAATGGATAAATGGGTGTTTAATTGTTACCCATTTTGAACTGTCAATTTACATCATACAGACTTTTTTGTATATCTCACTATATTCGTTTCCATGGGCTGTTAAACAAATTGTCACAAAGCAGGCATCTTAAAATAACAGAAATTTAGGGATGCCTGGGTGGCTCAGTTGGCTAAGCCACTGCCTTCAGCTCAGGTCATGATCCTAGGGTTCTGGGATCCAGTCCTGCATGGGGCTTCTTGCTCGGCGGGGAGCCTGCTTCTCCCTCTGCCTACTCTGTCTGCTGCTACCCCTGCTTGTACTCTGTCTCTCTCTCTCTCTGACAAATAAATAAATAAATAAATAAATAAATAAATAAATAAATAAAATCAATCTTTAAAAACAACAACAACATAAATTTATTCTCACACTTCCTACAGCTAAACCAAGATGTGGGTAGGGCCATGCTCCTTTCAAAGGCTCTGAGAGAAAATCCTAGGAGAGTAGTATAGATCTACACATTTCAGGAATAACTTTTCTGCTTATTTGAGTGTTTCTCATTTTTTAAATAAAAATGTAGTGGATTTTATTTTATTTTTATTATTGTATTTTTAAGTAAGCTCCATACCCAGCATGGAGCCCAATGCAGGACCTCAACTCCCGACCCTGACTGAGATTAAGATCTGAGCTGAGATCAAGAGTTGGATGCCTTAACCCACCGAGCCACCCAGGCACCCAGAGAATTTTAGCTCTTAAAAAAAAAAAAAAAAAGGTTGGGGTGCCCGGGTGGCTCAGTTGGTTGAGCGGCTGCCTTCATCTCGGGTCGTGATTCCAGGGTCCTGGGATCGAGCCCCACATCAGGCTCCCTGCTCAGCAGAGAGCCTGCTTCTCTCTCTCCCCTCTCCCTGATGCTTGCTTACTTGTGCTCTCTCTCTAACTCTCTGTCAAATAAACAAATAAAATATTTTATTTAAAAAAAAAAAAGGATGTTTTTCCTCAGTAACCTGAATGTACTGTTTTTTTTTTTCCCTGGGCCTACCTTGTTTCCTGGGATCCATGTTGTTTTTTTCTGCTCACTTGACATTGAAGTAGTGGAGGGGTAGTTGGGCTCCCCTAGCTTTGGGTATGAGTTGGCCTTGATCCCCTCAACCTCCTCCTGATGCTGCCATATTTATTTTCTTTATTGAAGTACAGTTGACACACAATATTGCATTAATTTCAGGTGTACAACATAATGATTCAGCAACTCTGTATGTTATGCTCACCACAAGTTAATATACAATGCTATTATGTTACCACTGACTATATTCCCTATGCGGTACCTTTCATCCTTGTGACTTACTCATTCCATACATATAATATCTTCTTTATCTGTTCATCTATGAATGGACACTTAGGTTGCTTCCCTATCTCGGCTACTGCAAATAATGTTGTAATGAATATGTGGGTGCATATATCTTTTTGAATTACTGTTCTTCTTTCCTTTCAATAAATACCCAGCAGTGGAATTACTGGATTGTGTGGTATTTCTAATTTTAAATACCTGATGAAGCTCTGTACTATTTTGTGCAATGGCTAACCAATATACATTCTTACCAACAGTGCACAAGGGTTCTCTTTTCTCCACATCTTCAGCAACATTTGTTATTTCTTGTCTTCTTGATATTAGCCATTCTGAGTGGTGTGAGGTGGTATCTCATTGCGGTTTTGATTTGCATTTCCCCTGATGATCAGTGATGCTGGACATCTTATCCTGTGTCTGTTGGCATTGTTCCCAAATGTTTGAAAGAATTATTTACACTACTCATTTTATCGAAATCTAGCTAGAGTGTTTTATATTATTTAAAATTATAAATGCTTCCTTATTGACTTGAAATTTCAAAGTTGAGGTGAGTTCGTGCTTTCCCAATTTAGCACTATGATTCTTTTTTGTGTGTATATTTGAAGAAATATGAAAATCCCTTATCACCCTTTTCTATGTGTGGAAAGTCAGATTTGTTTCCATTTGTTAATATGTAATGCATTTTTCAGAAATGTGAAAGATCTAGTCTTTGGGTTTTAAAATCCTTTAATATGTCAAGTCCTGATAATATTTCTAACCATCTGAAAATGATTGAATCAGATAAGTATCTGTTTTTCTTTCCTCTCAGTATTACCCACCAGAACAATTCAGAGTTTTCACATATAGTAATAGTCAGTGTTCCTTTGGTAGTGAGTATTTAAATGAGCAATTAATTCTAGAAAAGGTGATTTTTATTATATTTTTACTCTAGATGCTGATCATTGCACTGGACTTCAACTTGCATTTTTTTTTTTTTTTAAGAAGGAGTCTTAGGGTGACTTTGGATATTAGCATTTTTCCCCAGGCTTTTTTGAATTTGAATGGTTAACCTTTTGACATGGAGTATTCCTTGGTGGGACTAAAAAATTTGAATAACTAGCTGACCAACCTCTGTAACCTATATATAGGCTAGACAGATGCTATACATTTCTAATACCAAAGTATTTTTAAAGGAGAGAATTTTGAAAAATAGGAAATCCTAGCTATCAAATGTACAAAGATGAACGTTCTGAAAGAATTGCTGAATCATGAATGTAAAGCTGCTTGGCATATAAAGTAGGTGTTCCCACATCTTTAAAGTTTAACATGTGATCATTAACTTTTCATCATCTCTGAACATACCTAATCCTAGCTATCAAATGTACAAAGATGAATGTTCTTTTTTTTTTTTTTTTAAGATTATATTTATTTATTTGACAGAGATCACAAGTAGGCAGAACATGGGGGGGGGGGGGAGCTCCCAGCTGAGCAGAGAGCCTATGTGGGGCTTGATTCCAGGACCCTGGGATCATGACCTGAGCTGAAGGCAGAGGCTTTAACCCACTGAGCCACCCAGGCGCCCCGGAGATGAACGTTCTGAAAGAATTGCTGAGTCATGAATGTAAAGTTGCTTGGCATATAAAATAGGTTCCCATATCTTTAAACATGTGATCATTAACTTTTCATCATACTCTAAACACATATGTACATTTCTTTTTCCTTTACATGTTCTGTTTTTCTTTTAAATTTTACAGATTTAAGCTATTTATAGGGCTTTGTGCAATTCTTTTCACATTTTTTTATGAATCCATCTTTCCATTATATTAGAAATGGGAACAGTTTTGAAAAGATGACAAAACAATATAGGAGAGAAAAGATGAGTAATATACATTGAAAATATTTATCATACGGGGCGCCTGGGTGGCTCAGAGGGTTAAGCCTCTGCCTTCAGCTCGGGTCATGGTCCTAGGGTCCTGGGATCGAGTCCCGCATCAGGCTCTCTGCTCAATGGGAGCCTGCTTCTTTCTCTTCCTCTGCCTGTCATTTCCTCTGTTTGTGCTCTCTCTCTCTCTGGAAAATAAATAAATAAAATCTTAAAAAAAAAAAATTTCTCATAAGCATCCAAAAAAGAAATATATATACATATATAAAAGCAGACATCGAAAGAGTATGTAAATGAGAGGATATAAACTTTGTTAACAAAAAAAAAAAATACAAAACTACAACAAATAAACATAAGTATCAGAAAAAAAAGGAAATATACTAACATTTAGCAGGGATTACCTAGAGTGGTATGATAGGTTTTTATTTTGTATTTTTTTCTTCTTTTTTACTTCTGTGTTTTCCAAAACCCTCAGCAATGAGTATTGCTATTTATAATTAGGGAAATGTGTTTTCAAAAGAAAAAAATACTTCTCATATCACTGCCCCGTAAATAGCATATCCAATTTTTAAGATGATCCAGTCAAGGTCTTACAAGAAACATGAGTATTTACTGTCTGTAACCTGATACTTGTCTTCTATCTTTCCTGCAGCACAGAAATTCTTTAAATAGTGACCCTAGGAATTGGGTGGAGGCGGGGAGGGGCTGAGAAGCAGGCTCTCATTCTGTTTTTGCTGAAGTAACTAAAATCAGATATGAAGCTTTCACAAATATTTAGTTTGCCAGAACTATTAACTCTTGTATACTACAAAAAACTAGTTAAAACCACTAGTTAAAATAGTATTTAAGTCCCTTACTGCTTTTGATGTTTATGATATGTGGCCTTTACAATGTGAAATTAGTAAATTGACTTCCTGGCATTTCTGATTGCTAGACCCAGGAATTCTAAAAATGACACAAATTATTTGAAAATTTTAATTTAAACAAACCATATTTTGGTATTGTATATCTTTCATTTGGATAACTTGAAATAAAAATTAAAATACCTAAAATAAGTTCAAGGGTACCTTTATTTGTATAATACCTTTAATTTATTTTAACATAGGATGCCTAATGGCTATAATTATCTTTGTTGTTTTTTCACCTACAGTAGAGTGAATAAATATGTAGTTATGACCTGCTATGCTGAAATAATTGGTTTTTGAATCCACTTAGCTTCTTAAAAGGGAAATAAAACTGGGAGAGCCAGAAGGAAAAGGAATAGTTAATCCTGGAGGAGGAGAAAACCTAGCTCAGTACTTTGACTAGAGGCAGCTGGGGAAGTGACGTCCTGTAGCATTTGCTGTTCTAGAAAGTACAGAGACACGTAGTGAAAATGGGAGGATCTAGAAGGAGGCCGTCTCCTGTGTAGTGTATATTTATCTGTAAGTGAGCCTTTGGGGAAGGAATTAAATACAGAGACGCGGTTTGCTTGCTGCCTTAAGACAGCGAAGCTGAATTGCTGATTTGCTTTAACTTTTAAAATACCCAGCTTGGTTTATTTTTCTTAGAATCATACTGCTAAGACTGGGGACGCTGTTTTCTTTCACAAAGGGAAATCTAAGTTCATTTCAAGGCATTCGAAATGGGGAAAGACTATTATTGCATTTTGGGAATTGAAAAAGGAGCTTCAGATGAAGATATTAAAAAGGCTTACCGAAAACAAGCCCTCAAATTTCATCCGGACAAGAACAAATCTCCTCAAGCAGAGGAAAAATTTAAAGAGGTCGCAGAAGCTTATGAAGTATTGAGTGATCCTAAAAAGAGAGAAATATATGATCAGTTTGGGGAGGAAGGTAAGTATTCCTTGTATATCTTTTGGTCTCTCTGGCTCTGTCTCACTCTCTCTTTTCCCCTCTCTTTCAGCCTTCTGGTTATCTTTAAATTAAATTCTCAGACATCGAAAGTAGAAAGAAAAATAATGGATAACAATAAGATTTCATCTTTGAGCATCTGAATGAATATTATTACATAGCTGTGAATGAAATGTACTTGTTTGCCCTTTTTAAATTTTGGCATTTTTAAATACATATTTATTCTGCCACTGGATTTATAATGTTAACATTGTGTATTTGAAAAGAAACCTTACATTCCCATACTCATTAATGAATTGTGTCAAAAGTCTTATGCAACCTGTTTTGTATTCTAATGAATTTTCTGCCATAACCAGTATAAGCCCTTAAAATGTTAAGATGGCAGTTCAAATTCTGGGTAGTTTATATTTTATTCACAAAAACAAAAGAAGTTTTTTTCTTTCTGATAGTAATTTAATTTAGATTGAACAAGAGAGAATCATCTCTCTGAGAAGCAGAAGGCCCAGGCATTTAGCTCTAGTTGTTTTTGGCATTCCGCCTGGAGAGGAAAGAATTTTCCTGATGTCATAAAATACCAGAACAAGTTTTTAGCTTAATTGTAAACAGTAATTGTGTGCCAAGAAAATGAGATCTCAGAAATACAATTTTTGACCTAAAATGGCCACCTAGTTAGACCAATTATTGATTTACTTTTAGGTAACATTTCTTTGGAAATTTTACTATCTAGGTATAGAGGAAAGCATGACAACTTCCCTTTCCTCTCCCTGCCATACTTTTGTTTCTTTCATTGTGAGATCAGAAACTAGTTGAATACAGTAAATGAGGGTTATTAAGATTATCCTTTTATCATTCTGTATTTTAAATTATTTTTGTCCATCATTTGCATATAAATGTAGCTATAAGGTAAGACTATTTTAAATTGCTAATTAACAGCAATAACAAAAACACTTTAATTCCTACAGATTCTGGGATTTTCAACATTTTGAATCAGGACTAAGTTACTTCATTAATTTTTTCTCCCAAAGTATTCTTTTAAATCATTGTATCATTCTTTGCCTCCTTTATCACATTTAACATAAAGTTTTCTTAATCAGAAATATATCCTAATTTACAGTGAAGCAGTAACTACTCATTTTGAGTTAAAAAACTAAATTTATATAAGCAGATTGATTGTGTAAAGGGTTTTGTTTTTTTTTCCCTCTTCCTTTTTTTTTTTTTTTTTTTTTTTTTTTTAAAGATTTTATTTATTTATTTGACAGAGAGAGATCACAAGTAGAGAGAGGAAGGCAGAGAGAGAGAGAGAGAGAGGGGGGGGGAAGCAGGCTTCTTGCTGAGCAGAGAGCCCGATGTGGGACTCGATCCCAGGACCCTGAGATCATGACCTGAGCCGAAGGCAGCGGCTTAACCCACTGAGCCACCCAGGCGCCCCCCCTCTTCCTTTTTTGATTTGTTTTGTTTTTCTTTTTGATCTGAGTAGCCAAAAATTGCAATTTCTGTTCTTGGTTTTGGTGTGATGAGGACCTGCAGTGTCAGGTTCTTCCAAAGTCAATATTGAAAAAGGCAGGTAATGGCCAGTTCAATTCTGCTTGTTCCTTATGGCTGTACTAATCAAAATACTATGATTCGATTCATCTCAAAAGCTAAGCAAGATTCTGAGGTACTACAAACAATATGCTCTTTCTAAAAAGTTATTTGTAATTTTGTAAGGGAATCCACAGCCATTCCCCCTGAAAAAGCAGATATCCACTGCTTAAACCACATCTCATTGATAGCTCAAGTTTGTTTATAACTAAGCCGTAGAATTCAGTATTTTCTAAGGATATTTATCTTCAGAATTTTCAAGTCATCAGATGATACATTTTTCTTAATATTACCTCTTAATAGTTTTTTCCTTGAGTGCTGTTTCTCTAGTTTGATGCTTACTAATCATTATCAGTGGATGAATTTTTTTAAAAATGAAAGCAATGTCATTTTTGTACCCTGAATTTTTTTTTTTTTTGGTTCTTGATTCAGATAACTGATACAAGCAATAGAGGTAATAGGGAACAAAAAGTGTTTTAAAGCACTGAAATATATTCAGAAATATTCTCTAGTTATGAGTGACTTCAGAATATAGTTAAATGAAAATTATTTGATTATTTTTTAGAAATTATTCTTCCTTTACAGAAAAGCATTATGTTTATTTGCTCTTTATTCAGAATAGTTCATTTATACTTTGAGAAAATCCCTTTTAGGTATACTGTTTTAATGTGGAAAAATATTTTTTTGTCTTTGCCTTTCATTGGTCAGTTTGTGCCTGCAGGCCTGGTTCCATCACCCAATGTGTTCTCCAGTAGTAACAAAACACTGAATTTAAGGACTGTGGAGCTATTAGTAATTTATGTAATATACTGCTTAACACCCCCCCCCCCCATTACACTGTCTTTCAAGGTGTGGGACAGTGGGTACAGAAACCATGAACTGTAAAGTGTATGAGTTGAACAAGCTAAACTTACATACTTAGAAAGTAAGAGAGGGGCCCCTGGGTGGCTCAGTTGGTTTAAGCAACTGCCTTCAGCTCAGGTCATTATCCTAAGAGTCCCGGGATCGAGTCCCACATTGGGTTCCCTGCTCAGCAGGGAGTCTGCTTCTTCCCCTGACCTTCCACTTCTCATGCTTTCTCTGTCTCGTTGAAATAAATAAATAAAATCTTAAAAAAAAAAATAGAAAACCAGTGATCCAGTTTATTCATGTTTTGAAAATCTGTAACATCCACAATTTTAAAGGTTGGGTTTAAAAAATTTTGGATAAAAATAGAGATGTTTTAAATTTACCATATGACCCAGCAGTTCCACTCATAGGAATCTATGAAAGAGAAATGAAAACATAGATCCACAAAAAGACATGTACGTGAATGCTCAGAGCAGCATTATTTGTAATGGCCCCAAACTGGGAACAATTTTAAAGTACTATCATTAAGTGAATGGATAAACAGAAAGTGGCATATACATACGTGTACACACACCCACACACATGCACACACACGTACACCCTAAAATACTACTTAGCAATTGAAAGCATTGATTTAATAAAACATGCTACAACATGGATGAACTTAAAAACTATGCCAGATAACAGAAGTCAGATTGTCAAAGGCTACATATTCTATGATTCCATTTATATGAAATGCATGGAAAAGGCACAGTCATAGAGAAAGAAAGCAGATCAGTGAGTTGCTTAGTGCTGGAAGTGGGAGCAGAGGTTAGCTACAGATAGAAATTAAGAAAGCTTGTTGGGTTGCTAGAAATGATCTATAACTGGGCTGCGATGATGGCTGCAGAACTCTACAACTTCACTAAAATCACTGAATTATATATTTGCAATGGGTTAATTTTACAGTATATAAGAAATAAAGCTATTTTTAAAAAGGGAGAAATGTTCTCCATACTTGAACCATTTGAAAACAAAAAAATAACTACATAAATTTAAAATTGGATTTTGAACCTGTCTCTCCCAGAAAGTTTCAGGTTTAGTTCTGAATTGTTCAGTGGATATGAACAGAAGTTTGCATTAAAAGACTGAAAAAAAAATTTTTAGTAACACATCCTTACAGTATCCTAGTTCTCTAACATTTCTTTTTCTTTATGCCCCCCCCTTTTTTTTTGTTTATAGTTTACTCAATAACTTTGATTAAATACTGAAAGGTAGTATTTAATGATCAAACTTGTGTTCAGTCTATTAATCTATACCAGCTTGCTTCTTTAGTTCTTTAGTTAACATAGCTAACCAACTATGTATTTTTAAAAATAAGTTGGATTTTTGTGAGTCAAAGCTGCTTAAAGGATCTCATTATGCTAGTAACTCTGTACGTCTTGCTATAAATCTATAGATTTTTACATATCAGATCTCCTTAAAGTAAGAGTTATTAAAATCCTAATTTTTTTTCTTTTAAATCCTAATTCTTCTCCAGTGCTGCTGCTTTTGACACACTTTCAACTAACTAGTGGAAATCATGGTTATAGATTGTAACCGAACATATATTTGTTTTTGGATTGCAAATTGGTTGGTTGGTTTTAAATAATAGCAGTCTTTCTGTAGCATAGGCAAATGTTGATTCTAGAGCATATTCCTTGACACGCAAAGTGATGATGGTGTCTAGAAAACATTTTGGAGAGCAGAGGGAATCCAATTGAATATTAAAAATTTTCCACAAGCAGTCAAAACATACGTAATAAAGAGTTGACTGTATGGTTGATAACATGCTTGGTACAATTCAAGTGCTAGGCAAGGCAGTCCTTGCATAACAATTCATGTTATATTGTTGTGACTTTTGGTAGGATTTTTTGCAGTCATTATATAGCAGTCTTGTCCTTTATCTAAGCTATGTACTTGACTGTTTAGTGTCAAGGAAAACGTCAAAGTTTCATTGGAGCTTTCCTGTCAGCTTTGATAAATGTCACTTCAGACTGTGAATCTTCTCAGGGACTCTGTAATCCTGATTGAGTTACCAATTTTGGCAGAGGAGGGAAGAGGTTTTAGGGAGAACCCAAACCCATAATAAAAAAAAAAAAAACTTAAAATGTTATTCCTTCTTTTCATGAATTTATCATGAGTCCAAAACATTTAGATATTGACTTGTAGAGAGTGAGATTGGGCAAGGTAATTTACTCAATTTATGTTATTAACTCTCTGTTAAACTATTATACTCTATTATATTTGTGGGATGAAAAATAAAAAGATTGAAGTAATTTAAGCATTGGTTTAGTCACATTGATCATGACCTTGAGTTATATACCTAAGCTATCATTTGTAAAATTCTGTCTCTAGCTTTTTTTTTTTTTTTTAACATTTGGAGTTATAACTGAACTGCTAAAATTTATAAAAAGAAATTTGTATGAACTGCATGTTTAAAAATCCTTGTTCTGCTTTTGCTGGTCATTCTGTTTCTATAAGGGATATCCTAACTGCTCTTTGGATATATCATTTAATACATATTTTGACAGTTTACAGATTATTAGACTTTTCTTGGTCTTTCCAGATTTCTGTTCATGGATGGAGGTAAAAATGTAAACATCAGCTGAGACTGTTGGATGACACAGAATTTATGTATCCCTTTTAATTGAAGAAGACAAATAGAATAAAACATACAAAACTAAGTCTCTTTGAAAGCATGCTGAGTATAATTTTTTTATTATTAAGTCTCAAATGTGTATGTGTGGTTATACTTTATATTTATATTGCTATATATTATACAATATATTGCTTTTGCTTTTGCTTTTGTCTCTTTTCTATCCTGATACTCAAGATACCTTTTAAAGTTTAAATAGACTTTAAGAACCAGTTCATTCTCTATTCAATAAATACAAGCACCTATCATTTTCACCCTGTATATGTGAGCAATGCAAAAATGAATTAAAATGTATTTCCTGCCCTCAAATTACTATTTGAACATATTAGAATCACTTAGTTTAATCTCTAGGACTTGTCACAGTTTTAAGATTTTTAGATTTTCTTCCTGCTTGCTTCCTTTGTCAGGAACTCCCGTAACAGTCATTCAGAATCTTTGCTACTGCTGTAATGATATAAATCCTTGTCAGTATTGATCCCTTAAAAGGTCACTATACTAATGTTTTATGGGTTTTAATAGAAACTTGCTTTGGTATGTAACAGAAAATGCTAATTCCAGATATGTGATTGCTTGTGAGCTACATATTACTTAGCCGAACCTTAAAGAATAGGGTCAAACGTCACTGTCTTGGTGTCTGAAGCGAGTTGTCCACAATAGGCAGAAATTACCAGTCCAAAGGACTAACATGTCAAGAGGGTTTACAGTGCTTGATTTTAATCTTCTTTTACATACTGTTGAAATTAATGCCATCACATGGTAAGCCTAGATAAACAATTTTGTTAGCTAGAATAGGGATAATAATTTTGGAGTCTAAAAAAACATTTTTCATACAGTGTCCTATTATTAGAATTTTTTCCTTTTCCGCCACAGAAAGAGTTCATTTTAATTAACTCTTCAGTAAAAGTACTGAAATAAAGCTAGTTAGTATGAAGATGGTATTTTATATTGTTGATTATGCTCAGTGATTATAATGGCACTTAACGATTTAGGTCATGCATTTTGCATTGATTACCAAAGACCTATTTCAATTGACATCTTTTGAAAAGTTACATTTCTATGCTTTAGATTGTCCAACCAGTAGTTTATGAGATAAGAAGTTTCCGGTTTTATTTTATTTACCAGTGGAACAAAGATTCAGGAATAAATTGTCACTAAACATGGGGATTTGGAGGAAGAATTTGAAAGCTAAAAGTTGACCTTAGGATGGAATGGTCAAAAGTTAGGTAGCTGTTCTGCATTTAGTCATAATGGCATTTCTGGCCAATTTATTAATAGATTGTAACCTAAGTTGGCCAAAGTTTGTTAGTAATACAGTTTTTACAAATTTCACTTTCAAGAATTGCAAGCGTTTTCCTAATCATGTTTATTCGTTCGTTTAGGATTGAAAGGAGGAGCAGGAGGCACTGATGGACAGGGTGGTACCTTCCGGTACACTTTCCATGGAGATCCTCATGCCACATTTGCAGCATTTTTTGGAGGTTCCAATCCCTTTGAAATTTTCTTCGGAAGACGGATGGCTGGTGGTAGAGAGTCTGATGAAATGGAAGTAGATGGAGATCCTTTCAGTGCTTTTGGATTCAGCATGAATGGATATCCAAGAGACAGAAATTCTGTGGGGCCCTCCCGCATCAGACAAGATCCTCCGGTTATTCATGAACTTAGAGTATCACTTGAAGAAATATATACTGGTTGTACCAAACGGATGAAGATTTCTCGAAAAAGGTTAAATCCTGATGGAAGGAGTTATAGATCTGAGGACAAAATTCTCACCATCGAGATTAAAAAAGGGTGGAAAGAAGGCACCAAAATTACTTTTCCAAGGGAAGGAGATGAAACACCGACTAGTATCCCAGCAGACATTGTTTTTATCATTAAAGATAAGGATCACCCAAAATTTAAAAGGGATGGATCAAATATAATTTACACTGCTAAAATTAGTTTACGAGAGGTAAGTTAGTACGACTTGGGATTCTGAAACCAAACAGAATTATGCCTCCATTCTTAGGGAATGTATCTAAATAATAGCTAATATTTATTAAATGTTTAGTACACATTATTTTTTAAGTTCTCATAAGAACCCTCCAGAGGTGGGGCACCTGGGTGGCTCAGTCATTGGGTGTCTGCCTTTAGCTCAGGTCATGATCCCAGTATCCTGGGATTGAGCCCCGCAACGGGCTCCCCGCTCAGCGGGAAGCCTGCTTCTCCCTCTCCCATTCCCCCTGCTTGTATTCCCTCTCTCTCTATCAAATAAATAAATCTTAAAAAAAAAAAGAAGAATGCTTCAGAGGTAGTACTACTATTATACTTCTTTTATGGATAAGATTATATTTTCTAAGTTTAGTTACCTGTACTAAAAATTTAAATGCCAACTTGAAGTGCTAACCAGATTATGTACTAGGAAGCTTAATACTGGCTTTACACTACTCAAATTTTATAGGTATGGTTTATGAGCTGTGCATTGTTATTGAAGTCGATGTATAAGATTTTTTCTAAAATTGTTAATTTGGAGTAATAATTATATAACCAAAAAGATATTAATTTAAAATAATTTATAAGCATACTGCTTTAATATGAGTCCTTATTTGTTCTATTTTTAGACATCATTTTTCAAATTGGATTATAATCCTGCAAAAATGGCCATGTCAGTTATCTGCTTAAAATGCTTAAATGATCCCACATACTATCTACCATAAAGTCCAGACGTTTAAGCTTAAAATGAAAGGTCATTTTCAATCCGATTTCTACCCATAAATGTTTATGCATTTCCCTAAGTTTCCTCTATTATTATCTTATATACATTTATGTCATCGTCTGATTTCTAACCTTTGGAGCACTGTTGTTACTTACTCTGCCTTGAAACCTGCTACTGGTTTAATGTTTAGCTCAAGTATTCTGTACTCTCAGAAGCTAAGGGGGGTAAGCTGGGTGCTCTCTGTCTCACAAAAGACTTCTGTACCTCTGTGCTAATGTTACTGTATTATTCCTGGTTTGCTTCTGAGTTCCTTGAGCATTCCCTGAGGTGGGATCTGTGTTCATGGTCCCTATGCTCAGTATCTAGAAGGAATGTGTGGCATATAGTAGCACTCAGTAAACATTTGTTGACTAAACTAATAAAATGTATTTCTTATCCTAACATTTTTCTTTCCAAAGAAGTAGGTAGGTGCTCTTATTCTAATTCCCCTCACTCCTAAATTTCTCCCTCTTTTCTTGTCCAGATCCATCCCTGCATCTTGAATGTTGTAACGGCAACCTCCATTTCATTTCAAGACAATGTGGAAGACCTCCTTTACTTCTCTTTCCTTTCCTTCCCTTTCCCTTCGCCTTTCCTTCTTTTGTAGTGTGTCTGATCATGCATGACCTGAAGGGATTTTTTTAATAGGGGAAAAAGTCTTAAACTTATTGATATGCTTTTGGAAGTTAAGATTTTACCTTATGGTTTCATCCTTTATACCAAGTTTTGTTGTTGAGTTTTTGAAGTTCTGAAGTTTGTTAATTTTATTTGGTCTATTTTAGGCATTGTGTGGCTGCTCAGTTAATGTGCCAACAATGGATGGAAGAACCATACCTATGTCAATAAATGATATTGTGAAGCCTGGAATGAGGAGAAGAATTATTGGATATGGGCTGCCATTTCCAAAAAATCCTGACCAGCGTGGTGACCTTCTAATAGAATTTGACGTGTCCTTCCCAGATACTATATCCTCATCATCCAAAGAAGTACTTAGGAAACATCTTCCTGCCTCATAGAATGAAAAACTTTGTTACCCATATTTTGATAAGGCACTGAAAATATAAAAGGACTGGCAGTTTACTGATGTAGATGTGAATTCTGTATTAAGATGTGTAAATTATCTTGAGGATTCATTAAATTGCATGAATAGAGACGGGTCAAATAAATAGGCAAAAGGGATTTTTACAGTTAGAGATGAAGACACAACCATTCACTGTATTTTATTTCATTTCTCCCAAATCAGAAATTTTTAGTATTTTGCTTACATGTAAAATTTGTTTTTGTGGCGTTAGTGGATATATTTCTAATAAAGTACTAGATTATCCAAGTACTTTATTTCTTTTATTTTTACATTGTCAGTATGATAGTTTCTCATTTTTAATGGAAATTTAAGTTCTTAACTCACCTACACATGTGATATATATTTCTAGAAAATAAAAACCCAAGTAATTTGGAAATGTGGTTAACTAGATTTAAATCTCCAACTGAAATGTTGCTATCGGGCTGGGACCCATAAAAGAATATCCTAATGCATATATTTTACCATTTTGGTTTTTAAAGTATGCTGTAGCATTTTTCTTAATAACATGGTTGTAATGTTCTTAAGGCACACCTTTTCATCATAAAGAGTAAATTGCAATTTATCTCCTGTGGAAACCCCCAATTGCCTGAATTACTGATATTTTAGAAATAGGCTGTTTTTAAAATGCCATATGTAATTTTATGCAAGTTGACTATATATCTTGGACTTAATAAATTATAGGCACATTTTATTGTCCACTAGTTTAAAATAACTTGTTTAATAATAAATGTGTTTTTAGAGGAAATATTGTTACTTGGAAATAATTTTCCAATTACACAATCTTCTATAACTTACTCATCATATGCTATATGTATCTTATGCAATTTCCCTAAAAAGAATAAACTACCACTATGGTGTTATGCCAAAATATGGGGAAAAGAAACACTAACTGCTGCTTATGAATGACATTGCTACTACTTGTTATGCATATAAATATTTTACTTTTTCATATGTATAGATTGCATTTCTTGGGTGTTTTAATTTTTTAAATATATTTACGTTTAAAAATTATTTTGCTTTCTTTTTTTTTTTTTTTTGACCACAGTAAGAATGATGTCTTGAAACAAAGTTTTTGGTTCAAAAGTAGCTTTTAAGATGACTGATCTATGTACAAGGTACACTGGATCCTATCACCCTTCAGTAGAGTACGAGGATTCTTTTAGAGATACAGTAAATGGGCTCTAATCACCACATACTTTATAGCCTTACTGCATTGTAACTGACATGCCATAAAGCTTAGCTTTTTAAAAGTATATCGTTCAGTGGTTAGTATATTCACAGAGTTGTGTAACCACTAAATCAGAACATTTTCATCACCTGAAAAAGAAAATCCATATCCATTAGCACTCACTTCCTATTCTTCAGTGTCCAGGGAATAAACAAATCCACTTTCTGTCTCTACAGATTGGTCTATTCTGGGCATCTAGTACAAATGGGATCAAAGAATATGTGGTTTTCTTCCCTCAGCCTCTCTCACTTAACATCATGTTTTCAAGTACATCCATGTTGTATCATGTATCAGTATTTTGTTCTTTTTTACGGCCAAATAATGTTCTGTTCTATGGAGATAACCACGTTTTACTTTTACATTTATTAGCTGATGGACATTTAGGTTATTTCCTCTTTTTGGCTGTTGTGAATAATGTTGCTATGAACTTTTTTTTTTAAATAAGATATGATTTTTTCTCTTTTTTTTTCTTAAAGATTTTTATTTATTTGACAGAGATCACAAATAGGCAGAGAGGCAGGCAGAGAGACAGGAGGAAGCAGGCTCCCCACTGAGCAAGGAACCTGACTCGGGGCTCGATCCCAGGACCCTGAGATCATGACCTGAGCTGAAGGCAGAGGCTTTAAACCACTGAGCCGCCTAAGCACCTAACTATGAACATTTTTGCACAAGTTTTTGTGTACAGAACTTTTCTATTTTCTTGGATATATATATCTAAGAATAGAATTGCTGAGACCAAGCATATGCTTTAGTTGTAAATGGAATCTGGCTGGCTCAGTTGGTAAAGCATGCGACTCTTGATCTTGGGGTTGTAAGTTTGAGCCCCATGCTGGGTGTAATGGTTACTAAAAAATTAAAAAAAGAAAATGTTGAAAATGCCAGAGAATTCAGCTAATCATACTTACTACTCCACCTAATTTATAAATAATCCCTTTATTATTCTGTTCTCTGAACAACAGTTTAAACTCTTAGGAGGGGCGCCTGGGTGGCTCAATTGGTTAAGCATCTGCCTTTGGCTAGGGTCATGATTTCAGGGTCCTGGGATGGAGCCCCACTTTAGGCTCTCTGCTTGGTGGGGAGCCTGCTTCTCCCTCTCCCTCTGCTGCTCCCTCTGCTTGTACTCTGTCTCTAAATAAAATCTTTAAAAAATAAAACTCCTAAGGGAAGTATGTCACAAACATTTTCTCACAGGTCTAAAGAGCTGAAAAGCATCAGTCAAGAGTGGTGGATGTGGTTTCCATACTAAACTCACTGTCAATTATTGCAATTTTTTTGATTAAGCATTTTCTCCCAAGTTAAATAGAGGATTTATAGACTAGGTAGATAGATAATCTTTGAATTAAAAAGTATTTTTTTCAAGTTTTTATTTATTTGACAGACAGAGATCACAAGTAGGCAGAGAGGCAGGCAGAGAGAGAGAGGGGGGGAAGCAGGCTCCCCGCGGAGCAGAGAGCCTGATGCCGGGCTCGATCTCAGGACCTTGAGATCATGACCTGAGCCCAAGGCAGAGGCTTTAACCCACTGAGCCACCCAGGCGCCCCTAAAAAGTATTTTTTGAAGTACAGAATTATTCTTTTAGTATAAAACAATTAATTTTCATTGCTATATAGAAACAGTATGCCAGTATCTTTCTTGCCTTAATACTGATAATGCCTTAGCATGTAGTTGGTTCCCAATTTTTATTTGTTGAGTGCTGAATTAATGTAAAAATAGTTTGAAGTTTTCTTATTTATGTAAATTGTGAAAGTACTTTTGATTTTTATTTATTTATTTAGTATTAGTATTATTAATTTATTTATTTAGTACTTTTGATTAAAAAAAAATGGTCTCTTTCAATTCAACCTCGAACTCGGATACCCGAAATAGTTTGGCAGTGTTGGAGATGGTAGTAAGCTCATTGATAGAGATGTTTATCTTTCCTACCAGAAAAACCAGATTGCTTATGCTTTATAATTAGGAAGTCTTTAGGCAAGGTGTGAACTGTTGTCACTGACCTAACAATCTCAACTGTGTTATATGAAGCCACTTCACACATTTAGTTCATTTACTTCACTGCCTCTGAACGCATCTGAGTTTGTGACCTTTTATCTTTTAGCTCATTACTCCTACCTATTATGAGCCTTTCTTGGGGGCAAGGAATTGAAAGTACTTTTGTTTATTTTTAAGAAAAAAATATAACTAGTTATGATGGAAAAAATGAAATTAATATATGTGATTAGACTTGGTAAATGGCTTAGAAGTAATTATTCTTGTATTTCAAGGACTATTAACCTCACAGTGTTAAGCTTAAACATTACCCAGAATCTAATACAATGGTTATGCAACAGTGTGTAGTGTAGTGTACTTACCTATATACTTGGCTTTTATACATATATATTCCCACTTTATGGAGAGTTATAGAAAGAAATGTGGTTTGTTACTTTTACATTATAGCTTCATCAATATTTATTTGATTAGACAAGTTCTATAGATTGAGTATTTCAAGCTTTTTATCATTTTTTTTCTGTGATTTTTTAATTCATAAAATTCATAAAAGTTTTGAAGCTGGGAGAATTTTAGAGATCACATTTTCTAGATGAGGAAGTAAACCCGGAGATGCTAAGTGACTTGCCTATAGCTAAAAAGCAAGCTTGTAAGGGAATTCTGAGATACCTTGTTTCTTATTTTCTGTAACAGTTCCTATTAACATGTTATGATGTCCCCTGTTATTAAATTTCCAAGATTTAACAGATTCTGTTAAAGTACATTTACCTACTTCTTCGTGTGGTCTGTATAATTCAGCACATTTGAAATATTTTGAGTCACTTGTGAACATGTAGAATATGAATCTATAATTTGATGGTGTTAACTAGAAAACTTAAAAGATTAGTTATGAAAACTGCTATTTTTTTAAGAAGGGAATTAAGAGCTCAGAATTGAAATGTATTCATCATTAACTTAAAAAAATGTATGCCAAAAAAAATGTATGCCAATGTTATTCTCAGAATACTTCAAGGCCACATCTGATCTTTTAGATAAATAATATAAATTAAATTAATGCTTTTCCAAGTAAAAAAGTTACTATCCAAAATATGTGATATTCTATCATTGTAAAGAGAGATAGAGGAAAGAGGTGTTGAGAAGAGGAAGAGGAGGGGAGGAAGAAAAAAATTGCTGCAGCTTTTACTGAGAAAAATTTTTAATGAGTACAATGCTTATGGAAGCTCTATAATCACTTGGAAGTACAGTAATCTCTCCCAAACTAAAAGTTAATAGGTACATCTCTGTAGCCTTTAGAAATTTGGCTCGTGTGAATCCAGTTCTTGAGCCATTCTTATAGAGAAAATTGTTTTCAATTTTTTTTCTCATTTTAAGTAAAATCTATGCCACACATGGGACTCTAACTCATGACCCCAAGATCAAGAGTCGTGTGTTCTATTGACTAAGCCAGCCAAGCTCCTGTCTTATAGAGATAATTTTAGGAAGAGGAAACAGGAGGTTGGATAAAGGAAAGGAGAGGAAAGTAAATGGCAGAGGAAAGTAAGTTTTGGATACAGTCTTAAACATGAGAAATAAAACTGGAGGCAAAGAACTCCATTCCTGTTTCTGTTAAAGGGATGGCACTGAGATGAATATGAAATGAATATGAATATGAAAAATCTGGACAAGAAGTAGTATTAAGTTACATGTTCTGTATTAGAGAAAAGCTTGAGAGATATTTACATTAAAAATTGTTTTTAAAGATTTTTATTTATTTGTTTGACAGAGATCACAAGTAGGCAGAGAGGCAGGCGGGGGTGGAGGGGTGGGAAAGCAGGCTCCCCACTGAGCAGAGAGCCTGATGTGGGGCTCAATCCCAGGACCCTGGGATCATGACCTGAGCCGAAGGCAGAGGCTTAACCCACTGAGCCACCCAGGTGCCTCCATTTTTAAAAAATTTTTAAAACATTTATTTATTTATTTGATAGAAAGAGAGAGCACACTCAGGAGGAGTGGCAGGCTAGGAGAGGGAGAAGCAGGCTCCTGCCGAGCAAGGAGCCCAACACGGAACTCCATCCCAGGACCCTGAGATCATGACCTGAGCCAAAGGCAGACACTAAACTGACTGAGCCACCCAGGCACCCCTACATTTTAAAATTTTTAAGTTAAAAGACAATATTAAGAGTTGTTTGTTTTTTTTTTTTTTAAGATTATTTATTTGAGAGAGAAGACGAGAAGTGGGAAAGGGGCAGTGGGAGAGGAAGAAGCAGACCCCCGGCTGAACACAAAGCTCAATTCTGGGCTCCATCCCAGGACTGAGATCATGAGCTGAGCCAAAGGCAGACACTTAACTGATTGAGCCTCCCAGGCACCTGTAGAATTTACACAATATTTTATTTTATTTATTTTTTTAATTTTTTTAAAAATTTTATTTATTTATTTGACAGAGAGAGAGATATCACAAGTAGGCGGAGAGGCAGGCAGAGAGAGAGGAAGAAGCAGGCTCCCCGCTGAGCAGAGAGCCCGATGCGGGGCTCGATCCCAGGACCCTGGGATCATGACCTGAGCTGAAGGCAGAGGCTTTAACCCACTGAGCCACCCAGGCGCCCCTACACAATATTTTAAATCAACTATATATTTTGCATCTCTAGGACTGGTATGGAGGGGTTGAAGAAATAGGATTAACTGAGAATCATAAGATCTGAAAAGTATTAAACATTCACAATGAGGTTAGGTTTCTTGTCTTCTTAATTGTCTTCTTAATGTGCCTAGTAGGTCTAACAGAGCAAAAACAAATTTGAAGTGGAGTGGGAGATCCTGAATGGTTTCTAGTGAGTAAGGAATGATAAACCATATATTTATTACTCATTAAATAATGGGATATTATTATCTGTTTTTATTTATTTCATTTTTTTTTAAAGATTTTATTTATTTATTTGACAGAGAGAGATCACAAGTAGACGGAGAGGCAGGCAGAGAGAGAGAGAGAGAGAGAGAGGGAAGCAGGCTCCCTGCTGAGCAGAGAGCCCGATGCGGGACTCGATCCCAGGACCCTGAGGTCATGACCTGAGCCGAAGGCAGCGGCTTAACCCACTGAGCCACCCAGGCGCCCCTATTTATTTCATTTTTAAAAAGATTTTGTTTGAGAGAGAGAGAGAAAATAATTGGGGGTGGGGGCAGAGAGAATGGAAGAGGGAGAGGCAGATTTCCCACTGAGCATAGAACCCAATTCCGGGCTTGATCCCAGGACCCCAAGATCATGACTTGAACTGAAGTCAGATGCTCAACCCACTGAAATACCCAGGTGCCCCTCTTCTTATTTAATACAATCTTAATTTTAGTGAACCTAAAAACTAACTTCTTAGGGTTGCACTTAAAACTATTTTTTTGGGAGGTTGAGGGCACCAGGTGGTGGGTATTGTAGAGGGCACGGATTGCATGGAGCACTGGGTGTGGTGCAAAAATAATGAATACTGTTATGCTGAAAAAAAAAAAACTATTTTTTTGGGGACGCTTGGATGGCTCAGTTGGTTGGACGACTGCCTTCGGCTCAGGTCATGATCCCGGAGTTCCGGGATCGAGTCCCGCATCGGGCTCCCAGCTCCATGGGGAGTCTGCTTCTCTCTCTGACCTTCTCGCTCATGCTCTCTCTCACTGTCTCTCTCTCAAATAAATAAATAAAATCTTTAAAAAAAAAAACAAAAAAAACCTATTTTTTTCCTACAACAACTTCAATTCCTCAGCTAATCCTTTGTCTTCCACAGTGTTTTCAGAAATAATCCTTTCAGATGGGGAAATTATATTGTACTGTAGTTTTGATAAATTACACTCCCTTATTAAGGCAATCATGAAAATGGGCACAGCCGACTTCAGAGGATTAATTACACAATAGTAATAGTTTTAGGGGCAACTGGGTGGCTCAGTCATTAAGTGTCTGACTTTTAATCCCAGCTCAGTTCTTGATCTCAAGGTCATGAGTTTGAGCCCTGGGTTGGGGCTACTTAAAAAAAAAAAAAAAAAAAAAGAATAGTTATACATTTTATCCTCCTTTCCCAGAGTATTTGATGTATAAATTTTGGAGGAGATTATTAAAAGTTAAAATTGGAACCCCGAGCTGATAATGGGGTTTTAGTATTATTTAAAAATTAATTGCTGGATTATATAGGTTATTCTCATGAAGTTTAAAGAGAGTATATACATGATGACCAAGTGAGATTTATCCTAGGTGTTCAAGGCTGGTTCAGTATTTATAAATTCTCTAATACACCCTTGTCTCACTGCCTTTGTACTGTTGTTGGCAAATAATAGTATGTTATAGCACAAGAACACATTACATACACCTTGCTTTATATAATTGCTTTTAAAATCAGTTAAGAAGAAGAAATATGCATTTATACTGTCTTTTATAATTACATAATTACCTTTGCCAGTGCTCTTCATTTCTTCCTGTGGATTTGAATTTATTGACCTGGGCTCCTTGCTTTCAGCCTGAAGAATTTTTGACAATATTTATTGTAAGGTGGGTCTGCTATCAACAAATTCATTTGGGTTTTGTTTATCTAGGAATAAATTTATTTTGCCTTCATTTTTAAAAGATAGACTTGCTAGATACAAGATTCTTGGTTGACAGATTTTATTCTTTGAGCACTCTGAATATGTTATTCTGCTGTCTCTGACTCATTATTTCTGGTAGGTCAGTCAATCTTATTGGGTTCTTTTGTAAATAATGAGTCATTTATCTCTTGCTACTTTTGAGATTATCTTCTTTCTTTGGCTTTTAGCATTTTTATTCTGATGTTGTAGATCTCTGTGCTTATCCTATATTGAGTTTGTTGATATTTAGATTAATGTTTTTCATTAAATTTGGGAAGTTTCCAGCCATTATTTCTTCAAATTTTTTTTGCTCTTTTCTTTCTCTCTTTTCTTTCTGGTACTCCAGTTTTGCATGTAATTGGTATGCTTAATGGTGTTCCACCATTCTCTGAGCCTTGTCCATTTTTCTTCACTCTTTTTTCTCTCTCAATTCTTTGGATTGCATAATCTCATCAGTCTATCTTCAAGTTTGCTAATTCTTTTTTCTGCCAGTTCAAATCTACTGTTGAACCCCTCTAGTAAATTTATCATTTCATTTCCTGTCCTTTCTTTCAGCTGTAGAATTTCCATTTGGTTCTTTTCTATAATTTCTCTTTATTGATATTCTTCATTTGATGAGACATTCTCATCATATCTTCCCTTACTTAGTTAATCATGGTTTTCTTTTTTCTTTTCTTTTTTTTTTTTTTTTTTTTGTTCTTAAAACATATTTACAATGTCTTCTTCTAAGTTTTGTCTGTTTAATCCAATATCTGGTTTCTTCAGAGGCAGTTTCTTTTGCCTTCTTTTTTTCCTGATGTATCAGTCATACTTTCCATGTCTTTGCATGTCTTGTGATTTTTGTTGTTGTTGTTGTTGTTGGCTATTAGGTATTTTAGATAATATAGCAACACTGGGTATTAGTTCCCACCCCCCTCTAGGACTTGTTATTTACTTGTCTGGTGACTGGCTGAGTTATTTTAATCAAGTCTATGTCCCCCATAACGTGAAGCTTCTGATGTTACTCTTCAGAGGATGCAGGTTTGGGTATGCCCACAGTCACCCTGGGATAACAGTGTTTTTGGCAAGGTTCTCTCTCTTTCACTTGACCACACCCAGCCTTTAAACTACACTAATTGTTGAGTGATATTCTGTTGTTTTCAACAAAGCCTTTGGATCATAAATTGCTCAGCAAACTGATTAAATCAAAGTAGGACTCCTTTGAAGGGATACTTCTGAAATTTTGTTTCAGATGTGTTTTGACCCCTTGGAAGACTCCTCCCATTTGTCTCTTTCCTCTTTTCTCTCTGGCAAACCTGTAGTGGGGGGGCTGGGCAGGGGTAAGAACAATGACGGTTTTTGGGGGTGGGTGATGCCCCTGCTTTAGAAGCTGAATACTGGGATAGGGGTCAGTTTGGGAGTAGCCCCACGATTTTTTTTTTTTTTTTTTATTTGACAGAGAGAGATCACAAGCAGACGGAGAGGCAGGCAGAGAGAGAGAGAGAGAGAGAGAGGGAAGCAGGCTTCTTGCTGAGCAGAGAGCCCCATGTGGGACTCGATCACAGGACCCCGAGATCATGACCTGAGCCGAAGGCAGCGGCTTAACCCACTGAGCCACCCAGGCGCCCCGCCCCACGATTTTTAAGCTTGTTTCCCCCAGCATGGAAACCTTGCACCTTGAGCCAGTTTAAAGGAACTGAGACTCCAATATTTTCAGCAGAGCTGTCCCCAAGGTAGATCCTCTGTCCCACAAAGTGGGGAATGGTGGTGGAGGAAGGAGAGTCCCAACTCTCCTTCACATTCACCACAATTTAGCCTAGCAACAAGTAGTTGGGGCAGGATGAGAAATGATGAGGTCCTGCCCTTCCCAGGAAGATAATTCTTTGAGTGGATTATAATTCTTCAGATTGGAGAAATAGGGGTATTCCTGGCTATGGCAGTCTCTAGTGGAGTTTCCATCCCATTGAGCTAGAAAGGAGAAGGATAGAGTGGATCTTGGCCAAACACCACAGATCCTCACTATTCCTATCAGATTTTAACAATATATTTTATCAAATGTGTCCTCATTTGTTGTATGCCTTTAGAACCATTTCCAGAGAACTTAAATAGGTGTTTAAAATTTTTTTTTCATCAGTTTCACTGGGGACTAAGTCTGCATAATTTCTCATGCTATCTCACAGTTGAGCCTTACACAGTTTAAACATTGACAGATTAAAAATAAAATGTTTCCTGGGACACCTGGGTGGCTCAGCCAGTTAAGCCGCTGCCTTCGGCTCAGGCCATGATCCCAGAGTCCTGGGATCGAGTGCCGCATCCGGCTCCTTGCTCCCCAGGGATCCTGCTTCTTTCTCTGCCTGCTACTCTGCCTGTTTGTGCGTGCTCTCTCTCTCTCTCTCTCTCTGACAAATAAATAATCTTTAAAAAAAAATTGTTTCTTGAAAGGGTGATAGGTATGTTGCTTCTAATATTTTTAGTTTCTCATATTTGTGCAATTATCAAAATGCCTAAAACTATTAATGTGTTTTAACAGATGACTTTGAAGAAAGAGGATTAATGTATCTTCATTCTTTTTTTATAAGTAATGTTTTTGCTTACTTATGAAGTATAAAGTACATAATAATATAGTACTAGAGGGTGGCCTATTTAAAATATGATTCGCTTATGAAAGAAGGCAAAGTGAGGTTGGAAAGAATATTACTAGGCATCAGGTTATACCAATAACTAACATTTGTGAACTTGGTCAGGTTGTTCAACCTCACTGCCTTAGCTTTTTCTTATTGATAAAATTAAAAGTTTAATAAGATGATCTCGAGAGGTACTTTGCTGGCTCAGTTGGTAGAACATGTGATTCTTGATCCTTAGGGTCATGAGTTCAAGCCCTATGTTGGGCATGGATCCTGCTTAAAATTAAAAAAAATAGGGCGCCTGGGTGGCTCAGTGGGTTAAGCCTCTGCCTTCGGCTCAGGTCATGATCCCAGGGTCCTGGGATCGAGCCCCGCATCGGGCTCCCTGCTCAGCGGGGAGCCTGCTTCCTCCTCTCTCTCTCTGCCTGCCTCTCTGCCTACTGTGATCTCTCTCTGTCTGTCAAATAAATAAATAAAATCTTTTAAAAAAATTAAAAAAAAATAAAATAATAAGATGCTCTCTAAGTCTTAGGTAACTCTAAAATATTATATTCCTAACAAGGAATATTAAAGAATGATGACTTCTTTTTTTTTTTAAAGATATTATTTATTTATTTGACAGACAGCGCAAGTAGGCAGAGAGTCAGGCAGAGAGAGAGGAGGAAGCAGGCTCCCTGCTGAGCAGAGAGCCCGATGGGCTTGATCCCAGAGCCCTGGGATCATGACCCAAGCCAAAGGCAAAGGCTTTAACCCACTGAGCCACCCAGGTGCCCCAAGAATGATGACTTCTAAGTTTTACTTTAAAATTGCTTATTTATGGAGGGTACTTGACATAATGAGCACTGGGTGTTACAGGCACCTGATGAAACACTAAATGCTACCCCTAAAACTAATAAAAAATTGCTCATTTATTTATCTTACAGGGAGTCAAATTTTCAAAATAAGGATTTTTTTTCTTTAATTTTTTTACACTATGAGGTATCTATAGAAAAGAGACCAGAAGAAAACAAACCAAAACATTTAAAAGTGATGATCTCAAGATGGTAGGATTAAGGGTAACTATTGCTTTCATCTTCATTTTCAAATTTAAAATATTTTCTCCAAGGAGCACAGGCTGTATTTATAGCCACAAAGTTGTTTTACAATGACCCCTGTTTAAAGTACTGTATTTTAATTTTGATGACTGTTGTTAGATGACAATGACACTAGACGAGGTCTATCTTCCTGTAGATGAAATTGCCTTAAATGATTATACCATAAATTTAATTCACTAGATTCTAGTTTTTTTTGCTTTTTCTTTTTAACTCATGCATGGGCCAGAAGTTTATTTGTATCGTTGACAACTTTAGAAGGTCCTGCACGTTTCCTAAGAGAATAAAGTACTGATACTAATCTTAGTACTAGTACTAGTAATAGTGTTAAGGTGAAAAAGAATGATGTATGCCTTTTATAGTTATAAACAAGTCACAGTATATGATAAAGGGAATTTAATTTATGCTATTGTTTCATCATGTTTTGAAATTTAAAATTTATAGGTTTAATATGGTTTTAAAAATTGATACAGGGAACAAAATTAGAAAATTAATTTGCCCATATCTTGATTATTCTTAACTTAACCTTATTTTTTTCCCTAATGTTGTTACTAGGAATAATAATTATAGAAGTTTAGAAACTTTAAAATATCTATTAATAAGCTTGTTAGAATTCATTTTCAAATATATCTACATTATAAGTTTAAAAAGCTAATAAACCACAAAAATTTCATAAACAAGTAAAACTATTCTAACTCAAAGGAAATAAAAATTCTCAAATATTAGGCTATTTTCTAGTACTATGTAATATATAGTATTGTTTTGTTTTTTACTCTGCCAGCAAGAATACATTGCTTACATTTGTGCATGAATGTTTATGTACATTAGTTTGAACTATATGAAGTTATATTCAATGTTTTTGAATTATAAAAAGGGCAATATGAAATTAGCTAAATTTTGACTTATGAAAATAATTTCATATACATATGCAAAGTTTCGTAAAACATCACCTATCCTTCTTAGATGGAATGATCCAGATATTTTCTATTTTACTCTAGCTCATCAAATTTTTTTCTAATTGTATCCCAGTACATTTATTTCATGGTTTACATTTGTGAACTAACTCTCCAGTTTGAAAAACACTTGTAGATATTCTGATAAGGATACAAATATAGTGACTGCCAAAATTTAAACTTAATTGCCAGATTGTTTAAATTCACTTATTTCATTTTTATAAAATTCATTTTTTTTTAAAGATTTTATTTATTTATTTGACAGAGAGAGATCACAAGTAGATGGAGAGGAAGGCAGAGAGAGAGAGAGAGAGAGGGAAGCAGGCTTCTTGCTGAGCAGAGAGCCCGATGTGGGACTCGATCCCAGGACCCCGAGATCATGACCCGAGCCGAAGGCAGCGGCTTAACCCACTGAGCCACCCAGGCGCCCCATAAAATTCATTTTTTAAAAAATTTTATATTTATAAGGTAGACTCCCTATCCAATGTGGGGCTCAAATTCATAAACCTGAGATCAAGAGTCACATGTTCTCTGGACTGAGCCAGCCAGGCATCCTTTTTTTTTTTTTTTAAGATTTTATTTATTTCACACAGAGAGAGAGATCAAAAGCAGACAGAGAGAGGCAGCCAGAGAGAGAGGGGGGAAAGCAGGCTCCCTGCTGAGCTGAGAGCCTGACATGGGGCTCCATCCCAGGACCCTGAGATCCTGACCTGAGCTGAAGGCAGAGACTTAACCCACTGAGCCACCCAGGCATCCTATTTTTATTAAATCCACTTTTAAACTACTAACTGGAACGTTTTCACTCATTTGTTTGTTGAAACAGTAGTAAATATTGTTTTTTCTTGGTCATGAGACAAATTCTAATAAAAAACAACTATATCCATTAATTTATAGATGGAGTTCATTCCTTTCCCTCCCCCAGAACTTAAAATAATTATATATATAGCAATGTAAATTTCTATTAAACTTACTATACTGAAGACCCATATCAGCTATGACAATATTCAGACTTCCTTTGAATTTTGGTTATACATTATTTTAACAATACATTTTATTAGTTGGTAACATTAAAAAAAATAAGTCTACAAACGAATGACCTTATTATAAAAATCTTACATATAGAGAGATAGGTATTTTTAGAAAACAGAAATGTCTTAATTTTCTCATTCAATGTATTTAGAATACTGGTTCAGAACAGATTTGAGTGAGCTTGTTTCTGATGTGTTGCTTTAATCTGATAGAAGGGAAGATAAATGCACACTTTTTACTTAAACTTTTTTTTAAATTTGCTTTAAACTTTAAAAGTGAATTTAAAATTGGCTTTTAAAAACTTCCATTTTCTTTGCCAGAATCACAACCATTTCAGGACTATGTATGAGAAAATTAAATACCATTAAGAGTGTCTGATTGAATTCTATTTTCACATTTCTTTTTATGGTACTCTTCAGGGACCACAAATATAATGTAGGGAAATGTTTCCCAAGTTGTTGTATTCAATGGTTTTCATTTGCAAGCATTAAATGTAATCTTGATGTTTGAGGAGGTTGTACATAGGTTTTACTTGTAGGCTGTTGGACTTCATAGACCTTTGGGTAAGTGTCCTCTTTATTATTGCTATTTCAGTTTAGGGTGTGCTTCTGGTATATAAATAAATGGGGCACATACATATATCTCTAAAACAGCAGCTAAGAAATTGCCTAATAACTGTTAAGAAACTGTTCTTAAGAAATTTAGACAAATAATTTGCATTAAGTGGGGTGTGTGTGTGTATAATTTCCAAAGTCATGAAAATGTATTTTCAGCAAAACTAAAATCTTCTTTTTTCCAGAATAAAACAATCAAGAATACTTAGTAGTTGACTAAGTATATCTGGAAGATATTACCTTGTTAGGTAAATTATACATATGCATTAGCTAGGGTTCTCCAGAGAAACAGAACCAATGTGATAGATAGATAGATAGATAGGTAGATAGACTGATTTATTCAACTGAAGAATCAGGAAAGCCAGTGATATAATTCAGCCCAAGTCGAAAGGCCTGAGAATGACAGGGTTGCTGGTATAAGATCTGGAGTGTGAAGGCTCTAGAACCAAGAGTTCTGATGTCCCCCCACCCAGGGCAGGAGAGAAAGCAATTTTTTATTTTTTAATTTTTTATTTTTTTTTAGAGAGAAAGCAATTTGCCTTTCCTTTGCCTTTTGTTCCTTTCTTGGCCTCAACAAATTGGATAATGCCCACCCACACCACTGGTGAGGGCAGATATCTTTATTTACCTGACTGAATCAAATGTTAATCTCTTCCAGAAACTCCTTCATGGACACACCCAGAAAAAATGTTTTACTAGTTATGTTGACAACCCTTAGGCTGGTCAAGCCGCTGACAAAATTAACTATCCCACGAAGTGAGCACTTAAATTATATGTTGTTATTGTGTGGAAGAATGCTTCTTGTTTCCCACTCAGAACACACAAGGAAATCGCAATTGTTTCATTTATTAAATATATTACCTCATTTAAAGAAATAACCTATGTGGCTCAATAGTAAATATTAGCTATTAATAGTCATAGCATCTTTTCATTTGAAAGTGGACTTAGAATCCTCATTTCAGGCCTTAGTGCCAGGATTTATTCATTCAATATTAAACATTTAAGAGCAAACTATATGTCAGGGATTAAATTTATAGGGATTTGAGGGTTTCTACTTCCTGGCCAGGACAAGAAAGCAAGAGCTCTCAGACAATCAACCTTAGAGAAAATATAGAGCTAGCTGGAGATAGGAGGAACTGTAGGGAGATTTAGGCTGTGCTGAACGAATTCCTTTGTCAGGGTTAATAGATGGGCAGGCTGGTGAAACAATGGTGAGAGGATTCATCTGAGGAGAGCTTCTCAAGTCTGCTCTTGCCTTTTCCCAGCACTGCGCTGCAATAGACATTATCTGCGGCTTTACACCCAAAACTGGAGGCAACAGCCCTGGCTGCAGAGGCTGATAACTGCAGAGTGTTACCAGGGCAATGCAAAGCCTTGGTGTCAAGAGGTGTTGATGAAAACAAATGTAGACAGACTGGCAGTCCTGGGATGGCCATTGCTCTTTCTCCTTCTCTTCAAAGCCCTTGGCTGGTGAACTCTTTCTCCCAATGTGCTTCTTACTAAGGGTTTAAAGGTAAAATTCTAACAAAGTTGTTGCCTAATAGGCAGCACACCAGAACGATCAACAGTATTTAGGCAGTGCCTGGGATCCTGTGCCCTTGGGTTCCTCCCAAGTCCGTAACTCATTCAACTAGGGCCCTGGCTGGAGGCCCTTTGCCAATTTATATTATCAACTAGAGTAACTTGGGGAATGTGGCCAAGGAGATACCAATTTTCTTTCCATTCAAAGTGGACAATCAAGCAAACTGTCCAGAGTTCTTCACAATGGGGGGATTTCCTTTCACCAGATCTTTCAGGGCCATCCTGAGTAGGTTGTAATGCAGTAGCTTTCCATTTCTGGCTGGTGCCAGCACACAGTGCAGATCCAGGCCTTCGTGTTTTCCTCCTTTATAACTAGTCTTTACTTGGTCCCAATTTTGCCATGTCATTTATACGTAATGGAGTGTATCATTCTATTAATTCCCTTAATAATGGAGTACATGTTTCAACTTTATGACTTGGTTGACCAAGTAACACTTATTGCATGAGGAGTAACTCAGGTTGCATAATCACTTGGTGTCCCACAATCAGGTGATGAGTCTCTACCAGCATCAGTCAGTAAGCCAGGAGCTGCTTTTCAAAGAGAATGGCTGTTGGCAAAAAAGGGCATGCTTGTACTCCAAATCCAAGGGGTTTGCCTATGATTCTCCTATTGGGATTTATCAGAGGCCCCATCAATTTATATCTGCTACAATATTCTATACACCTTTGAGCTGAATTTTGAAAAGGGGACTATCAGGCTGCCATGTTGGGAAAGAGATTTTTAATTTTTTTATTAACATATAATGTATTATTTACCCCAGGGGTACAGGTCTGTGAATCATCAGGCTTACACATTTCAGAGCACTCACCATAGCACATACCCTCCCCATAACCCAGCCACCCTATCCCTACCCACCCTCCCCCCAGCAACCTTCAGTTTGTTTCCTGAGATTAAGAGTCCCTTATGGTTTGTCTCCCTCCTGATCCCATCTTGTTTCAATTTTTCCCTCCCTACCCCCCACGACCCCCAACCCTGTCTCTCAAATTCCTCATATCAGAGAGAGCATATGATAATTGTCTTTCTCTGATTGACTTATTTCACTCAGCATAATACCCTCTAGTTCAAGAAGACTGTTTTGAATTAAATACTAAATACAATGTATCACAAAGATAGTTGATTACTTTCTCATATAGTTTATTTATTTATTTTTAAAGGTTTTATTTATTTACTTGAGTGAGAGAGCAAGCATGACCAGGAGAGCTGCAGGCAGAGGGAGAAGCAGGTTCCCTGCTGAATGAGGAGCCCCTTGCAGGGCTCTATCCCAGGACCCTAGGATTGTGACCTGGGCCTAAGGCAGGCACTGAATGACTGAGCCACCCAGGCACCTCTCTGATATAATTTATAACCTGAAATACTCATTTGCTAAGTAAATGTAGTTCAGGATTTGATTTAATGAACAGATAAAAATGTGATCATCAAATGTGAATTTTCTATTACACTTTAAAATGATTGAATTGGAAGTGTTTTTAATTTCTCCTCTAACTTATATTTACAATTTAAAGCAACTTTTCTTAATCCAAACTATTTGGAATTAAATGTTCTGGTTATTTCAAATGAAGTATACCATGTTCAGACAGCCTATTTTCAAAGTCTGAGTGGAATGAAATATGCTATATGAAAACTGTTATCAAACAGAACACATATTTGATTCAGAAGATACCACAGGATCTTACAGTATGTCATTCATTTTCACTACGAATATCTATTATGTTATAGTAACTAATATTTCTTAATTATTTACTATGTGCTGAGTACCATGCCCCTTCATCTATAGATGTTATTTCATGTAACACTCTTATTTACCATAAGAAATAAATATCATTAAGCATGAAAAATTAGCCAAGAGGAGATGAAAAGATTTGCCTCAAATCATTGTTAACTACTATTATATAAGAGTGTGATGACTTCAATCAGTTTTCTTAATGTAAAACTCATGCACTTAATTGGTATCCTGAACAGCTTCTCTGATTTATAACAGCTGTGGAAAGTATAGGCCATCATACCATCTCTGCAGAACATTCCCTTATGGCTGATTTTGTGCTTTTTAAAAACATATAAACTCTCACCATTTTTATTTGTTTCACTTTTGAAAGGAAAGTGGAAAGCAAGATGCCCACTTAAAAATTCCATTCATATTGTCAGGTTATATGTATGCCATGCTAATCAACATTCTCGGCATTCTGCTTGGCAGATACGAACTTCAGCCCTGTATCTATTAAAAACTATAGCAAAACCTGAATTATGTTATCTTAAATGACAGAGGTTATAATGGTTAGTTTACAGATCAAATTCTTTATTTTATTTTATTTTATTTTTTTTAAAAGATTTTATTTATTTGACAGACAGATATCACAAGTAGGCAGAGAGGCAGGCAGAGAGAGAGAGAGAGAGAGAGGAGGAAGCAGTCTCCTGCTGAGCAGAGAGCCCGATACGGGGCTCAATCCCAGGACCTGGGATCATGACCCGAGCCGAAGGCAGAAGCTTTAACCCACTGAGCCCCCCAGGTACCCCCAGATCAAATTCTTTTTTTTTTTTTTAAGATTTTATTTATTTATTTGACAGACAGAGATCACAAGTAGGCAGAGAGGCAGGCAGAGAGAGAGAGGTGGAGGCAGGCTCCCTGCGGAGCAGAGAGCCCGATGCGGGGCTCGATCCCAGGACACTGGGATCATGACCTGAGCCGAAGGCAGAGGCTTAACCCACTGAGCCACCCAGGCGCCCCTCAAATTCTTAATTTAAAAAACTTTCTGGGTAAATTCAGTGTTCTAATTTTAATGAACAAATGTGGCAAAATATTTGGATAATATTTACTAGTACAATTCTTCCAATAGGACTAAGGAACAAGATGAAAACTGCTTGGCCATGTTTGAGAAACTATCACTTCCATGTATAAGTTTAAAAATGGAACAATTGGATACATTTATCTCGTCACCAGCAATTGACTTTCAGGTGCTGACAATCTTCACATTTTTCTGCCAGCGAATGGATTGTAGTAATCATATTTTTGATATGTAATACGATTATTCCAGAATTTCTACTCTTTAGGTGAGATATTTTTCCTTAGAGAAATTATATCTTTTTGTCTTTACTATCTCTTGACCTTAAAACTACTGTTATAATTATTTTAAAGATTATTTAGGTTATTGCTTTTACTGAAAGTATGTCTTACTCTATCTACTCTTTTGGGTTCTGTATGAAGGAAATTATTTGCCCAACTCTGGAAGAGTCATCAGAGGCTTGTATGTCAACTACTTACTCCCACTAGTTGCAGTTTTGTACACAGATCTTAAATGAGTAAAATATATGGCTTTTGTATGTGGCTGCTAACTTCCATGCAGCTCTTCCATATATGTTATTACAGAATTTGTTAAATTAGCTTACTGTTCACATCTATTCTTGCTTTTTCACTGTTTTATTTACTATAACCTTGGTGATGCAGCATAATTTGGACTCCATGCCCGAGGGCTTCTTCCAGGTATCCCTGGATGAGATAATGTATGTAAAATACTGAGCTACCAAGTGCAGAAACAGTCTCACTTGTGTAAGTAAACCTTATTGAAAAATAGTAGAAGCTGATAAACAGAGACCTCTAAAGAATTATGTTTGATCATGTATAGGAAATATGACCCTACTGAAAGAACTTGTAATCTAGTACCCACCTAGAATGGCCTTATTCTTCCCTACACTCCTTTCTTTTGCCCAGCTCCTCCTAGATGTAATGTCTACTGTCATCTACTCATATATTATGCTCTGCAGATTACCTGTATGACAATTACCTGGAGGTGGATATGAGAGAAGGTGGATTGCTGGAGCCCATCCCAGATGAATCAGAATATCTTAGGATGGGGCCTGGACATCTGCATTTCAGATAACTCTCTCCTCCACTCATAATTCATATGCACACTAAGTACCCACTGTAGTTAGTCTTACTGATATCCCAGAAGCCCCTTTGGCGGTATTAACTCCTTCCTCTGATTCCCTGAGGCATTTATCTTTCATAAAGTCATGTAGAGCACTGCTTTCCTTCTCCTCGTCTTTCAGTGACCCTGAGAGAAGTGAAATATACACCTATCTGAACTCTAAGTCTTATCCTGTGGGTCTCAGGATATGGTGTTTACTTAAGGTTTGTTTGTTTTTTAAAGATTTTTATGTATTTATTTGACAGACAGAGATCACAAGTAGGGAGAGAGGCAGGCTGAGCAAGAGGGGGAAGCAGGCTCCCTGCTGAGCAGGGAGCCCGATTCGGGGCTCGATCCCAGGACCCTGAGATCATGACCCGAGATGAAGGCAGAGGCTTAGCCCACTGAGCCACCCAGGTGCCCCTACTTAAGGTTTTAGTTCACATTAACTTATTTAGCTAGGTTGTGAATTTCAAGTTAATATATGAGAAATAACAAATAATCACTAGAGAAAATATGACCAACTCAGCTTCACAAAAAAAAACAACTGAGCATTAAGCCAGACACATAGTAGGTGCTCAGTGAACACTTATGTATTATTGATTACTTACTTTATTCTTCCCACTATATCACTTTACTTTTTTTCTCTTCCCACTTTCTAGTTCTCTATTTCCAATTATTCCTAGCAAAATTTACTTGAATTTCCACTAACTAGGAGTTATTTCCTTGCCCATTTGTCATCTTAAGTTGTTCATTGTTGCCATGCAACTATAAAACATGCTATCTTTAGTTCCAGGGAAAACTGCATATGGCTTAACAAATCCTGTGTTTATTTTCTCTTAAGTATTCGGTTACTGGATACATATATAATATAGAAATGGGGGAGGGAAAGCTGTTGGGGGAGAGGTGGACAGTGTATATTTCTTCAGCGTACCTTATCTTACATGTTGTAAATAGAGGCTTTATTTTATGCTGAGCAAAACAGATTAGTAAATTTATCTTATGATTCATTTGATGACTACATGTTTTCTTATAAACAAGTTAATATTATTGTTTTTGGCAGACATTTAAGGTTATATTAATCTTAGAATTTTTTTATGACTCATTCATATTTGATTTTATAGCTGATACTTTTAAGCTGTTAGAAATGCCAAATGCTAGAGTGTAAATACTGTAGATCAATAACCTGGGTTGAACTGTAGCCTTGAAGGGAAATGCAGACTTTTTTTTTTTTTTTTAAGTTTTTTTGTTTATTTACTTGACAGAGAGCAAGAGAGCAGAAGCAGGGGGAGGAGCAGAGGGAGAGGGAGAAAAAGGTTCTGCACTGAGCAGGGAGCCTGATCCAGGGCTCAATCCCAGGACCCTGGGATCGTGACCTGAGCCAAAGGGAGAGGCTTAACTGACTGAGCCACACATGTGCCCCATAAAATGCAGACTTTATACTTTTGAATAATTGAAGTTAATTCATTTATTTTAGGTAGTAAGAATGGTCAATTTATTTTATCAGTCATATTTACTGATTTCTGTTATATACTTCACAATATGTGAGAATCTGGAGAGGATGCTAAAGAGGAATATGAAACATAGTTTCTACCATCAAGGAACTCTGTGGTAGGTAGACAATTGACCATATGTGAAAAAAGTCAGCATATATGCAAATACGAAACTCTCCTGTAAAAAACTATTTCTAGAACATTAGATTGTACTTTAGGAATTCAGGAAAGTGAGGGATTAGGTGGACTGGTGTGCCAGTCTCTCTAGATCAACTTTCATCTTTTTCAGTTTTTCCAAGCGGCATCTGCAGCCTGGGCCATATAGACAGAGACTTTCTTCCCTCTGACATCTGGTTTAGTGTTAACTCTGAATAGGTAATCTGAGGGAAGGAGGAGAATGAGGTCAGGGTAGGTACATTGGTGGGCCCATGGCAAGAGTCAAAATGGAGGCTCAGATACCATATATTAACCATCAAAAAGTAATTGCTTTAAAAACAAATAATATATGTTCTCTCCTATTTTTTTTTTTTTAAAGACATTTATTTTAGAAAGAGAGAGCATGATCAGAAAGGGCAGGGAGAGTGAGGGAAAAAGTCAAGCAGACTCCGTGTGGAGCATAGAGCCTTACGTGGGGCTCGATTTCATGACCCTGAGATCAGGACCTGGACTTAAACCAAGAGATGGACCTTTAATTGACTGCACCAGCCAGGCGTCCCTCCATCCTATTTTAACCAATATATTTTCATAATCTGAAAGGTAAAGTATAAATATAGAGTTCCTCGGTTCATCAGAGTTCCAAACCAGAAAGTAGGAACATGGGGAAAACCAGGTCTGTGCCTAGAGTCTACCTATTATACTCTTATCCAGTTTTACCTCCTCCCACTGACTTTCCTTGGCAAAGAGCTGCTCCTTGACTACACTACCCTCAGGCACAGGGTTGTGCCCACAAGCATTGCTGACTGTCTGTACCCTAGGAAAGCCTATATAGTTTCTGGAAGGAGACTTGGGGCCACTTTGGCAGGGAAATCCAGGGACAGCATGAATTCTGGGTGGCCACAGTCCCTTGACTCTGTGGACTCCATACCTTGTAGGGTTTTGTGCCTCTGAAGGAGGGCTGAAGCAGGGGTTCCTTTCGGTCAAGTCTAAGAATATTGGGTGAGACTTTTCATTTCCTCCGTTGTTTTTCTTCTAGATTCCCTTTGCTAGAGGTTTCCTTCAAACAAATGTCACAGGTCCTCTCAAGGTGTTTTTGTCTACAGAACTTTCTAATTCCTCACCACTTTGGACTTGGGGATAGAAACGGCCCTGAGATATAATACTATGTGTTACAAGTATATCTTGACCACCACCTGCCCATTCCCTTTGTCAAACCATCACTAAATAGTCTTAATTTGAGGGTACCATCTGTTTTCTTCTGGGATGGTGGCTAATACAGCTGGTTCCTTGAGTGAGATTGTACATGAAGATGAAGTTAATGTAGGCCTCAAGCTAAAGAAAGATAGGATTTAGAAATTAAAGGGAATCGAAAGGCTATGGAATCCTACTTTCCCACCCCATGCCAGTACTTTTGCCCTGTTTGATATTTTGACACAGCTTAGAAGCATTCTTTGAAGTTTTTCTTAATTTCACAATTTCTTGTTTTCCCTCACACTGCTTGGATATTGAGAATTATACCTGCCATATACCCTAGGGTGACTCACTTCTCTTCCTACTTTTCTTTAATCAAACTTCAGTGAGCTTTTTATTCCTACAATATTTTGTGAAGTTATTTGGCTTTCACTTGATGGGAATGCATCACTTACGCATTAGGTTTTCTCTGCTCTTTTCTCAGCACATGACAAAGTAATATTATTTGGTGTTATAGCAATCATAAACAAACACGCAAAATCAAGCTCTGAGATCCTGTAGCAGTATTCCATTTTCAAGGAGATGAACGAGAATATGTTTATATTACTTTTTAAAGCCCATATGAACTGGAATATGTTTATACTAATTTTAAGTCATAGAACATAAAACAAAAATATTAAAATTACCCTAAAGAATAGATCCCCTTCCTCCCTCAGGATATTTACTCATCTTAATTTGAGAAACAAGGACTTTCAGGACTGAATTGATGTGAGAGATGGGGAAAAAGTTTGGTATAATGATTCAAAGATGTCTGGTTTGGGTTACTGAATACCTATTTTCTATAATCAGGACTAAAAAAAAATGCTGTGAGTGAAAAGGATGAATTTGTAAAATCTCACTTTGAGTTTCCTGCAGTACATTTTCTTTGTGGTAGACTGAGCTGCAGATATAAATTTGGAGGTCAGCAACATCTACTGAAACCAAGAGAACAGATGGCCATTCAGGGAAAGCATGCAGAGTAAGAGAAGATGGCCAAGAAAAATAATAGGGTTAGAGAAAACAGTTCCTGGAAAGTAGCAGTTAGCACAGACAGAGAGAGGTACGTCAAAACAAAGGCATGTTTTAAAAATGAAATGGTCAATGCAGTCAGATACTCTAAAAGGTCAAGTAAGATCAAGACTGAAAAGAGTTAATTAAGAAGTGATCAGAGTACACGCAATTTCAGTGGAGTGTGGCGGCAAAGTAATCACAGCGAGCCTAAGAGCAAAGGGGGAAGTGAGGAAAAGTAGCTTATAATTCAAGATTATTTTTGTTTTGTTGTGAAGATGTAGCTATAGGCCACTGAAAAGGTAGGACTTGAAAGCAGTGTAAAAGATTTGGGCTTCTGACCACCAGTGAGTGGCACCAGATGGGGAGAAAGGCAAGAGCCCACAGCTTAAAAACAGAGATCCTGGGGCGCCTGGGCGCCTCAGTGGGTTGAGGCCTCTGCCTTCGGCTCAGGTCATGGTCTCAGGGTTCTGGGTGGGATCCCGCATCGGACTCTCTGCTCTGCCGGGAGCCTGCTTCCTCCTCTCTCTCTGTGCCTACTTGTGATCTCTGTCAAATGAATAAATAAAAATCTTCAAGAAAAAAAAAAAAAAAAGAGAGATCCTAAAAATGGTTGAATCACTATATTGTACACCTGAAACATAACACTATTTGTTAATTATACTGGAATTGAAAAAAAAAAGATCCTAGAAGAGTGAGGAGATCAGTGCAAGGGTCAAATAAGAAGAGATTTCTTAAGGGTTTGGAAACGGGAGGTGGGTGTAGTTATACACAGGTGTGGGGAATTGAGGGAGCTCACACATTGAACAGAATGGCTTCAATTTTCTCTGTGGAAAAAGGAGCAGTGTCCTTTGGCACCAATCTCAAAACTTTCCCTTCCAACTCTGCCATGCAGGGTGTGAGGTGCCGAGAAGGCCGATGAAGGTTGACTTCTACTTAAATCCCTATCCCCAGTGCCCCCATCCTTATGAGCGCCAACCTCAGATTCGTGAAAAGCCCCGAAAACCCACCGTGTTTGTATTCTAAGACGCGTTCTGTAGCTTCAGCATCTTGAGGCTTTTACGGAAATAGAGCCTTTTTTTTTTCCCCCTTTTTTTCCTTTTTTAAGGCGAGGAGAGAAGCCGGGGAGATGAGATGTGGGAACAGGCCAACTTTTCCTCTTTGCAGGTCTCCCCGGAGGGAGGACAGGTGGCCGCTGCTGTCCAGGTGCCCCTCCTCGCGGCGGCGAAGGGGGCCCGGACCTGGCGTGGCCGGGCGGAAGCACCTCTGCCATTGGCCCAGCGGCGGCTTTTACCTGCGCGGAGCCCGGGGGCCCGAGCTCAAAGTCCGCGACATCCTGCGGGAGAGGCAGCCGCCGTCCGCAGTGCAGGTGGGCCCCCGCCCTCGGCCAGGCAAGATGCCCCTGGGGTTGCGGAGAAAGGTGAAAGCCAAGTCCAAGGAGGCCGCCCAGCTGGTGAAGGTCGAGCAGGTGGGCGCGGGCGGCTGCAGCCTCCCGGACCCCCCGCCTCCCACACGCAAGCTGGTTTTCTACACGCAGCTGGCCCACGGCAGCGCCACCGGCCGAGTGGAGAATTTCACCTGCGTCCAGGAGCTCTACGCCAAGATCGCGGGAGTGTTCGGGATCTCGGCGTCTGAGGTAAGGGCAGGGCGCTCAGGCTCTGGCTGGCGCGCGCGCCCCCCGCCCCTCCACGTGCCGCGCCGGCTTAAACAGGCCGGAGCTGGAGGGGCGGCGCAGCGTCAGTTTGCAGCGCCCCCGGCGAAGTGAGGAGCTGAAAGGTAAGTCCGGGACCACAGAAAGTCGCGTTCCCCGGGCCCGTGGCTTCTGGGAAACCCGGCGACTCTTCTTCCTCATGCAAATGAGTATGCTTCCCTTGTCCTGGAGTTCCTAGACGTTCCGGGCAGGAGCGCCTCCGCGGAGTGGAGATCTGACTGGGCAAGGTAACACCCTTCGCATCGCCGGGACTTCACTTTCCTTCCTCTGCTGGGGGAAGCATCTCCCAGGTTAAGGTAGGGAGAGAAAAGGGCCTGCTGGGTGATAGCACACCGAGGTCCTCTTAGCCCCTCAGGTGTGTTGTCTGGCCCCCCAACACCAGAGCCCCTTTGGTAGTATCCCCTAGAATTTGATTCTACCAAGGGTGCATAGCGGAAGAGAATTAGAGCTCACTCCATGGGATGAGTTGACACGGTCCGAGGGGAAAGCGGCTCTAAATTTTACACCTTGTCCTTTAAAAGAGGCTGGACCTCGCCTTAATTAGATTGACTGCTTGCGCGCCCGGAACCGAAGTTTGCTGTGGGAACGATGCGGAAAGCACTAGTGTGCGGATGTTCATGGGACTGCTCTGTGCTTACCCCAGCGAACTGCGGATGCAAGAGAAGCTGGCCCAAGGAAGTCTTTTGTCCACACTGGAGGAAAAGCATGAGATGTTGCCCCGGGCTCCAGGGAGTGTAGAGAGCTGCCTTGGAATGACACAGCTGCACTTGGATTTCTGTTCTTTAACGCTCTTTATCAGGTCTGCTCAAGTAAAACTGAGGTCGCGGCAAAATTCTAAGGGGAGGTGAGAGAGAGCTTGAAGTGTAACCTTTTGTTCCTTCTGGGTTCCTAGGCACTGAGGGGCAAATCACAAACCCATTTTGTGAATGATTTATGTTGACCTGGAGTAGTAACAGTATTTCACGCTCCTGTACGACATTTCAATTCAAAAGGCACTTTCATGGGACTAATGAATGTCCTTTTCTCTAGGAGAAGCAGGTGCATGTAGGTCATTGGGTAGCTAAAGGACAGGATTTGGAGACACCTAAGCCTGGATGTGAGTCCAAGTTCTACCACTTGCTGGCTGTGTCTCCTTGAACAAGTTTAACTTTCCTCACTTTCAGCCATGTATAAAACAGATTTGAGAAGGGGGGTGCCTGGCTGGCTCAGTTGGTAGAGCCTGTGACTTTTGATTTCTAGTTGGTGAGTTTGAGCCCCACATTGGGTGTGGAGATTACTTAATCTTGAAATACAAAATCTTGAAAAACAAACAACAACAACAACAACAAAACCCAAATGAGAACGTCTGCCTTGAAGGATTGTAAAGACTGGAGCTCATAAATAAACTTAAGAGATTGCATGGTATATGGTCCATGCTTAACAAATTGTAACTAGTATTACTGATACCTAACAGTTAAGTGAGGAGCTGAGGTACAAAGTAATTGGGTCTTGGCCAAGGTCCCGTAATTAGCAAGAAATAATCTGGAATGTTATTTAAATTTGAATATTCTGGTTTCTAAGCTAAGTGAGCTTGTTAACATACTTAACTGACAACTTTAAGTGTCTCTTCTATAACCAGGGACTCCAGATTTAATTGCTTTGTGTTAATAGCCTTCCTCATTATTCTGAGTTCAAGGTGCATGACTTTATTCAATCCACTTAATTCCAGAAAAAAATATTATCGATATCACTGCTTCAGAGAGGAAACAGGCTTTGAGGTTCACAAACTTTTCAAAATTATACGTAGTAAGTAGCAGAGCCTGGGTTTAAACTCAGGTGTGTTTGCTTTTTGTTTTCTGACTCCAAATTCCATGAACTTCTCTTCTGTATTGCTTCCCAAGTTCTCCATGGTCTCTGGGATAGCTGGGCAACCATTTTCAGTGTTTTCACTTTCCAACACACTGAATTAGGAGATAAAATTCCTAGATAATATAATCCTGAGATAATATAATTCTGCTATATCAAACTTCATATATTTTTATAACTCCAAATATATGTATTGGTATACTTTTGCATGTAACCAACATTAACGCAAGTTTTCTATTTGGATTAAGAATATTTAAGTATATCTAAGATAAAGTATTGGTCATCATAGTATAGTATGTCCTAAATATTTCAATAGTTATTTTGAAACAAGTAACTTACTAAAACCATTTCTCCTGTCTTTCCCCCAGCAAGGGGAATTACAGTATAAACTTTTGAGCTGTCAGTGGGAACAAAACAAGTTTCCCCCCCTTTAATAGTTTCAGTAGAGTATTAGCTCAGAATTCCTGCCTTTTTTCTAGAGCAGTGGCTTTAGGATTATAAATAGCTCTGTATAGAATTGAACCACCTTTCCTAAGGGGGAGAGGAAAAGGGAAGGGCTTGGCCTGACCTGATTTCAGGTGGGGCAGATATACTGGGAGTTCATAATGTACCCATGACTGTACTAGGCATGTAAATAAGTCTGCAGCATGGTTGTTCCATCCTCACCATAGCACCGAGATTGGGGTTCTTTTCACTTTATAAAGCTAAGTGAGGTTCTGAGAAGTTAAGTAGCTTGCCCAGAGTCACTGAGCAGGTATGGGGCAGGGGCAGGATTTGAATGCAGGTTTCCTGGTTCCAAGTCTATGAGGTTCTAGGTAACTGCATTCAAATTTCAAATACAAACCCAGGAAAGCTTTTTTTAAAACAAAGGGTCTTTTCAGTTAAAGCCTCAGACCCCACCACAAAAATATTGCCTCAAAAAATGCTGTTGTGGGGACGCCTGGGTGGCTCAGTTGGTTAAGCAGCTGCCTTCAGCTCAGGTCATGATTCCAGCGTCCTGGGATCGAGTCCCACATCAGGCTTCTTGCTCGGCAGGGAGCCTGCTTCTCCCTCTGCCTCTGCTACCACTCAGCCTGCCTGTGCTTGCTCGCGCGCGCGCTTTCTCTCTCTCTCTCTCTCTCTGGCAAAAACTAATGACCCATTAGTTTTTGTGAAACTAATGCGGATTTCACCTATTTCAAGGTCCCTGAAGGAGGAAACTAAGGAAACTATGAATCTAGGCTCTGAATCACTTTCAGGGGGCAGCCTGTGATCATTACCTTGAAACAGATGGCCAATTATGCAGAAATCCCTTTGAGCTGGTACTTTTTTCTAAACAACTAAATGAACAATTCAGCAAAAAGAACAAAGTAAATCTTGGTTAAAAGAGCGGTTAATTTCTGTAAGTGCAGGGACACTTTTACAAAAGTTTGATACCATTTTTTAAAATATTCAGGTTATACAAGGGAATTGAGCATTACACTCTTGAGCTTCAGTGGTAACATTTACTGAAGGGGCATTCTGAATATGTGACCACTGTGATTGACAGTAGATGGTGCCATGACATGTTTTCTTAGTTCCCTATTATGTGGAACGACTGTAGAAAACAGTAATTTGAACAGGCTTTTAAGAAAATCAGTTTTGTAGTTCGATACCTCACATGTCCAAGAAATGAAAGCTCAGTGTCTTTAAAGATTTAAGAAATTATTGGGATTCCTGGGTGACTCGGTTAAGTGTCTGACTTTGGCTCAGGTCATGATCCCAGGACCCTGGAATGGAATCCCACATTGGGCTCCTTGCTCGTTGGGGATCCTACCTCTCTCCCTGCTTGTGCATGCTTGTGTGCTCACTCTCTCTGACAAATAAAATCCTTAAAATTTCCTTTGACTTGGTTGTATTCATTCATTTATGTATAATACTAGTTCATTGACTGAATGGGTCAAGCAAATGTAGCCTCTTCTTTCTCAATACATAAAGCAGTCCAAAAAACCCAGTATTCTTGGGAAGATCAGATTTTAATTTTGAAAACTGTGATTTTTAATTCATGCTTTATATACAGTAGTTTATAAATAAGTTATACTGTGATTTCTCTCAACAAAACAGCTCTTCCCTTTTCACCTGCCCCATCTCCTGCTATTTCTTTTTTCTAGCAAAACTCACAAGTTGCTGTCTCCACTGAGACCTATCCTGTATCTTTTCTATTTGATCAGAACTCTGATAGCTCCCCATCTCACTTAGAGCAAAAGCCAAGATCTTACAATTGGCTCTAGGCCATGTTGCCTCTCTAATACCCTTATTCCTCCTGTTCCAGCCAGTCTGGCCTAGCCATTCCTTGAACTCTGGAGCCTTGGGGCTGTTGTCTTTACCAGAACTTCTTCCTGCAGAATGCAGTTCCTTCTTTAAGACTACTTGAATCTCACCTTCTCCGGCTGGTACTGATCATCCCATTTAAAATTCCCCTCCTCACTTAATTTTCCTGCATAGCATACTTACATACTATGTATATGTAACTGATTTGTCTTTTTCTTCTCCCATGTAGTAGAATATAAGCTCCACAAAGGCAAGGATTTTGTCTATTTTTTTTTTTTTTTTACTGATACAGCCCCAAAGGGCCTAGAACTCTACCTAAAACTTGATTGAAGCTCAAGTATTCATTGAATTAAAAAAATCTTCACACAGTAGTTAAAATCCTGTAGCTTCAGTATGCAGCTTTAGTACCAGTTACAATAATACCTTTTTTTTTTTTTAAGATTTTATTTATTTATTTGACAGAGATCACTAGACAGAGAGGCAAGCAGAGAGAGAGGGAGAAGCAGGCTCCCCGCTGAGCAGGGAGCCCAATGCGGGGCTCGATCCCAGAGCCCTGAGATCATGTCCTGAGCTGAAGGCAGAGGCTTAACCCACTGAGACACCCAGGTGCCCCACAATAATGATATCTTTTGTAGATGTTAACTTTTCCTACTGCCGTGTGAAGAAAGACTAGCTTTTGATGGCGGTAGGAATGAGGAGTATCATTTGTACTTTGAAGGGGATGGGGAGTAAGAGGGTGAAGTATGGACACTGACTAGAAAGTATGGAAATGAAGATTTTTATGCATTTCTTGTATCTCTAAAAATTGCAGAAATTATGAAGTTGGAGGCTCTGTTTACAAGCAGAATTCCTTCCTAGCTGAAATAGTGTACGGGGAGCTGCCTTGTAAAGGTTCCCAGAAACTGCTTCCTTTTGTTTCCAAGTTGCTGGCATCTGCGCTGAGCTCTTGTGAAAGTCAATATTCTGTACTTATGTGGCACTTCTGGAGAACATGAACTGTACTGCGGACTTTATCATTTCCCAGCAATGCAGCTAACTGGCTAGTGGAACCATGCCTTCCTGCTTCATAAATGCGAAATCCAGGAAGACTAGAGCAAAATGAGCTTCACTGACTTGCATATGGTCCCTCCTAGGAATAACAACAAACATACCAAATGAAGGAATTTGGGAATCCAGTGTGAATTTTTACCATTGAGCTATGAGAACTGTGAAACAAGCCCAACAGAACTGAATAAAAGAGTTTAAGAGTGAGAAAAGCAGCCCCTGCCATCTGGGAGCTGGCTTGACACTCACAGGTAGGAGTTGGCATTCTCCTTTTGGGCATAAATGGTATCACAGAACATCAAAATCAGATAAGATCACTCTGTGACTGATGGGGCAAGTCAAAAGTAAGACTACCCTGGGGGTGCCTGGCTGGCTCAATTGGAAGAGCATGTGACTCTTGATCTTGAGGCTGTAAGTTCAAGCCCCAAGTTGTATGTAAAGATTACTTTAAAAGAAAATCTTGGGGTGCCTGGCTGGCTCAGTTGGAAGAGCATGTGACTCTTGATCTCAGGACTGTGAGTTTGAGCCCCACATTGAGTATAGAGATTACCTAAATAAAAATGTTAAAACAGAAACCAAAAACATCACTCTGGAATCCTGTCTAGACAGAAACCAAAACATGAACGTTGTTCACACCTCAAAAATGACCAGATTCGCACCCCTTTTCCCCCAGACCAGGTGACTGGTAAAAATCCCTGCTGTTCCTTCCATAATTCTAGCTTTTAGCTTTGATAACTTCTCCCACCTTACTAAGAGAGTCCAAGAATTGCCCCACCTCCTGATGCTAACCTATCCAGGGCAAACCCACGTTTCCTTGCACGTACTCCCAAGTCCTATCTTTCTCTCTTTCTTTTTTTTCCCCAAGTCCTTTCTAGCATCCCCTTACTCAGACCCCTTTGTGGTTCTCCATGGCATGCTGTCTCCCTTGATGCTAGGAACAGTAAACTAGAGGTGAGAAATCCTGGTGATCCTTGGCTGAAGGGCGTTGACAGTTGTTATTGTTGGATTATTACAATGGTACCTCTAAAGAAGCACCCTGATATGATTTTCCTGACCCTACCCATCTTCTATTTTAATATTTTGATGGTCTGAGCATACCTATTAGAAACCTTCAGAGCTCCCAGTTACTTCCTGTCTTATTCCTTGTTGGCGGCTATAACAAAATCACTGTCTGGATAACTTTTTTTTTTTTTCCTAAAGATTTTATTTATTTATTGTTAGAGAGCGAGCGAGCATGAGCACAGGCAGACAGAGTGGTAGGCAGAGGCAGAGGGAGAAGCAGGCTCCCTGCCGAGCAAGGAGCCCAATGTGGGACTTGGTCCCAGGACGCTGGGATCATGACCTGAGCCAAAGGCAGCTGCTTAACCAACTGAGCCACCCAGGCGTCCCTGTCTGGATAGCTTTTAAACAACACAAATTTATTGCTAACATTTCTAGAGCCTGGTGCATGACCACCTTCTGGTAATGCTCTCTCCTGGTTCATTGTTGGCACCTTCTTGCTGTGTCCCCACATGGTGGGTAGGGGCTGGTAATCTCTCTGGAACTTCTGGTAAGGCACTGATTCCATTCACGAGGTCTACCCTCTGGCTTAAACAACTTCCAAAGGCCCTACCTAATAATGCTGTCACCTGTGGGGATTCAACATTTGATTTTGGAGGGAAACACAAATATTCAGATGAAAGAACTTATACATAACCCCCACTAGCTAAACAATGTCTCCTATTCCTCCCTCTTGAGTTCTGTCCTGTGCCTGCTCCTCCGATCTCCTCTTCTAACCATCCCCTCTTTCTCTGTGCCTTTTCTCATACTGTTCTCATTTTTTTAAAGTAGGCTGTATGCTGGGTGTGGGCTTGAACTCATGACCCTGAGTTCAAGACTTGAGTTGAGATTGAGTTGGATGTTTAACTGACTAAGCCTTCTCATTTCTGGTAGCTCCTATTCACCTTTCCAGTCTTAACTGCCACCTCTTCCAAGAAGCCTTCCTTGTGAATCTCTCAGTCTAGATTAGTTATAATATCCACTGTTGCATGATTTTAGCCTAGCATTAGCACACTGAATTGAATTTAATTATTCCTCTCTTCTCTCTCCCAGGATGGTTGGGGGAGGGAGGGCTTGGACTTTTTCTTTTTCTTTTCATTTCTTTTTGTTTCTTAAGTCCTGTCTCTACAGTAGCTAGATGGTTACCTGCCCCATGGAAGTCTGATAAATAAAATTAAATGACTGAATGGTGGATACAGTAGGAGCTGAAGATGGAGATGGTGAGACTATAAACATCCTTGAAGCTGTATAGATTTTATTCTGTAAGCAATGAAAAGAACTCAAATGTTTTTCAGCAGAGGAATGATCACTGACTTCTATATATATAAAGTAGAAATACAATTTACCATTCATTTGCTATGTTTGTCTTGCAAATGTTTGTAAGTTGGAGATGATAGTATTTTCTGGAATCGTACAGTACCATCTGATAAATTCTAATATTACGATCATTATGTTTGCTACCCCTTATGGGCACCAGTTTTTTTTTTAAAGCTTCATTTTTAGATTAAAAACTGGAAACAAAAATCACTAACTTATTTTGAGAAGTGGGAGAGTGTAAGCAGCTGCTTTGCAGACCTCACTGCTATCAGGAAGATAAGAAATGAATAAAACTGTTGACTTTTGCTGGAAATCCCCTGAAGTTAGCATGTGAACAATCCTAGAGTAAAGTCTGAAACCCTGAGCAGAGGCCAACCACTCGCAGCGTGCTATGTCAGAGGCTGAGAGCTGGCCTCTGCCTTCTTTCACTCTCTCCCACCACTCCCATTCTGAGCGGACAGGAAAGGCTCTTGCAAATTGCAAGAGATGGAACACTCCGATTACCTTAGGCAATTTGTATGCGTGTATTTGTTTGTATCAGGGTGTATATAGGAAGGTAAAGAAGCTCAGGACAGCTTCTGTAGGTGGGTAGTCCCTTTCCATGCACAACTGTAGGATCATTCATGCTGTCCAGGTGAAAGCAGTAGCTTTAGACTTTGAAGAACCAAGAGCAAGTCTGTTTGTCCTTCACCTTCCATTTCAGCTTCTCTTTCTCTCTCCCTCTCCCCCCACATCTCTTCTTGACTGATGAATGCCTCTTATCCTTTTGATTTTGCTCCTTTTATGTCCTGTTGTCTCATCTGTGTCTTTGTTTTGTTACTGCTCTACTTTCTGTGCCCCATTGTGTCTCAAATTCAGACTCCCTGAGAGTAAGTCTCTGTGTTGGCAAGTCTGTGTACAGAACAGGTAGGACAGGACCTGTGAGCCTGTGGATCAGGGGCTCATCTCTGGTCCAGCCTGTAAGGCATGTGGAACAAAAGCAGGTGAGCGGTACTTAAGGAGTCACGCTGGAAACCTATGGCCATCCATAAATGGTGGTTAAGAGACTCAAGAACTCAAGCAAAAAGTGTTTTTGCTATTCTATTAAAAAAAAAAACAAAACTCCCTGGAAATAAAGAACATGTAGAGGAACAGTTTCAACTGTTTCTCTCTCTCTCTTTTAACTACTACTACTGTTTTCATTTTATTAAGTAAACTCTACCTCCATCATGGGGCTTGAACTCCTGATCCCCGAGATTGAGTCCGTTGCTCTACAGACTGAGACAGCTGTGTACCCCTCAACTCTTTTTTTTTAATGGCTAAAATCCAGGATAATCCTGTAGATCATCTCCATCTATAAAAGTCACAGATTCTTAAAATGTAGTGTTAAATTTACGAGGCCTTAAAGGGATATACAGTAACAAGGCTGAGGAAATGATAATTTTGTTTCTATTCTTGAGACAACTCACATATCCACATACTGCATTAATATAGTAGTAGTTTTTGTGATTGGCATTAACACTATGTCCTTGATGACCCAGTGCCAGAATCTTAATTTAACTTCTTGTGGCTTCTCACATTTGGTACTAACAGTTTGTTCTGAGTGTGGCTGGGTATTAGGGGCTGGTCATGATTCCTGTTACTTTTTTCTGTTTTCTTTATATTTCTCCCTTCCTGTGTTAATTTTCCTGTCTTTATGTGCAGGTGTGTGGGGGAAAGGGAAACATATCTTGAACTAAGAAGGGAATTTTTGTTGAATATCTACCCTTACCATTTAACCCATGCCATCCTATGGGAAATGACAGTTCCTACCCAGAGCCTTAGAGATGGCTACAATCCATAGATGAGGCAACTGGAGCTCAGAGCAAAAGTAAACTATTCAAGTCCTGCAGTCTAAAGGGATGTCTTTGATCTTAGGTTTGTCTGACCCCAAAGCCCATACCTTTTCCTTTTATACAGTGGTTCTTAACCTTGTTGGACTTGAAGTAACACCCTTTTTATTACTCTGAAATAAAATTTTACCAACCTATACACATAATTGAAAAAATTATATTAAATCTAATATTTATTTTTAGAGCGAGCATGCACACATGCCTGCAGGGGATGGGGAGGGGCAGAGGGGGAGAGACTGACTCTCCAGCAGACTCCCCACCGAGTGTGGAGCCCCATGCAGGGCTTGATCTCATGACCCCGAGATCATGACCTGAGTGAGCCGAAATCAAGAATCAGATGCTTAACTAACTGAGCCACCCTGGTGCCCCTTAACTCTAATATTAGAAGCAAATATGGATTTCAGTATGGGGAAAACTATCATAGAATACCTAATGGAGGGACGCCTGGGTGGCTCAGTTGGTTAAGCAGCTGCCTTCGGCTCAGGTCATGATCCCAGCGTCCTGGGATCGAGTCCCACATCGGGCTCCTTGCTTGGCGGGGAGCCTGCTTCTCCCTCTGCCTCTGCCTGCCATTCTGTCTGCCTGTGCTCGCTCGCTCTCCTCTCTCTCTGACAAATAAATAAAATCTTTAAAAAAAAAAAAATACCTAATGGAGCAGTTAGGTGCATGTATCTACTTGTAGTGAATAAGTTTGGATTTAAAGAATAAGACAATATTCAACTGAATGTTTTGACTTTCTTTATATAACATGTAAAGAAATAAAGGATCAATGATATTTGTTGATGTTTGTAGAATTACTGTAATGTAACAATAGGCATAGATTGATATTTGACTTTTTAACATAAAATGTTACGTGAATAGCATTGTTGTGAGTGCCTTGGTTTTCTAAAATGATAAACCGTGCTTGGTAAAGTTCAGCATAAACAGGTTAAGTCTTTTCCTTGATTTACATGGTAATTATAGTCCAGGAAAGTGATAACCAAAAATACTTCAGCTCTAACACACCTAGGGTTTAGGCTTAAATAAATCTTTGTATTCCTCTCCCCAAAGTGAATGTCTGGGAGGACATTTAAAGATCACGTGGAATGCCAAACAGTTCTTAACTGAGCTGGGCTTCTGTGTTAGAGTTCATACAGTATCCCTACATCAGCCCCTGTCTCCCAGATGCTAGCAGGGTCACACAATCATTTTAACAACCAAAAAGGCCTCCACAAAATTTCAGATTGTTTCATTAGGGGCCAAAATCCTCCCTTCCCACCAACAACATTGCTTTATAACCAGCTGCTTGAGATAAAGTACTTGCTCTACGTGTGAAGTTAGGTGCTAAGGGGGAAAAAGTGGGAAAGCAAGAAGGGAAAAATCAGCAGAAAGACCTGTTGGTTTTATATGTTCAGTTTTAGGATTAATCTTATAGGATTGTAATTATGTAGAGTGGAGAGTGGTTTGTTAGATTTGTGACATTTTAGGCTTTTATATCTTTTTTTTTTTCAAAGATTATTTATTTATTTATTTGACAGACAGATCACAAGCAGGCAGAGAGGCAGGCAGAGGGAGAGGAAGGGAAGTGGACTCCCCGCAGAGAGCCCAATGTGGGGCTTGATCCCAGGACCCCGGGACCATGACCTGAGCCGAAGGCAGAGACTTTAACCCACTGAGCCACCCAGGTGCCCCTAGGCTTTTATATCTTAAAGCAACATATGTTGCTGTGGCTTTTTGAAGGGTTCATAGCATCCTTTGAGAGACAGGGAGTCAAGGTGGCATGATAGAAAAGCTTTCAGGACCGTACAGTGGGGGTTGAGTTTCAGGGTGGTTTGGTGTGCCCTGGGCTTGACTCCTGGAGATGCCACCTTCTAGCCTAAATTTTCTCACTGGCAAAATGTACAAAATAATACCTGCTTTTTGTGATTTGTTGTAAGAGTTGAATGAAATAGCAGGTTAGGTATCTTCTTTTCCTTAAACAAGATACATTTTTTTTTTTAACAACTCTTTGGATACATTTTTTTTTTTTTTTACAACTCTTTGGATACTTTTTAAAAATTTTTAAATTTTTCTCTTCTAGACCTATACATTTAAAAAATATTTTTATTAACATATAATGTATTATTTGCGTCAGGGGTACAGGTCTGTGAATCATTAGGCTTCTACATTTCACAGCACTCACCATAGCACATACCCTCCTCAATGTCCACAACCCAACCAACCTCTCCCTACCCCCCAACCCCAGCAACCCTCAGTTTGTTTCCTGAGATTAAGAATCTCTTATTGTTTGTATCCCTCCTGATCTTGTCTTGTTTCATTTTTTCCTTCCCTACCTACTAAATCCCCTGCCCTGCCTCTCAAATTCCTCATATCCGAGAGATCATATGATAATTGTCTTTCTCTGATTGACTTATTTTGCTCAGCATAATACCCTCTAGTTCCATCCACGTCGTTGCAAATGGCTAGATTTCATTTCTTTTGATGGCTGTGTAGTATTCCATTGTATATATGTACTACATCTTCTTTTTCCATTCATCTGTTGATGGACATCTAGGTTCTTTCCTTAGTTGGCTATTGTGGACATTGCTGCTATAAACTTTCTGGTACGCATGCCCCTTCAGATCACTAAATTTGTATCTTTAGGGTAAATACCCAGTAGTGTGATTGCTGGGTCATAGGGTAGCTCTATTTTCAACTCTTTGAGGAACATCCATGCTGTTTTCCAGAGTGGTAGCACCAACTTGCATTCCCACCAACAGTGCAGGAGGGTTCCCCTTTCTCTGCATCCTCAGCAACATTTGTCATTTCCTGATGTGTTAATTTGAGCCATTCTGACTGGTGTGAGGTGGTATCTCATTGTGGTTTTGATTTGTATTTCCCTGATGCCGAGTGATGCTGAGCGCTTTTTCATGTGTCTGGAGGCCATCTGGATGTCTTCTTTGCAGAAATATCTGTTCATGTTTTCTCCCCATTTCTCAATTGGATTATTTGTTGTTTGTTTGTTTGTCTTTTTGGATTATTTGTTCTTTGGGTGTTGAGTTTGATAAGTTATTTATAAATTTTGGATATAAGTCCTTCTTCTGATATGTCATTTGCAAATATCTTCTCCCATTCTGTCAGTTGTTTTTTGGTTTTGTTGACTATTTCCTTTGTTGTGCAAAAGCTTTTGATCTTGATGAAGTCACAGTAGTTCATTTTTGCCCTTGCTTCCCTTGCCTTTGGTGATGTTTCTAGGAAGAAGTTGCCGCAGCTGAGATCGAAGAGGTTTCTGCTCTGTGTTCTCCTCAAGGATTTTGATGGATTGCTGTCTCACACTGAGGTCTTTCATCCATTTTCAGTCTATTTTTGTGTGTGGTGTAAGGAAATGGTCCAGTTTCATTTTCTGCATGTGGATGTCCAATTTTTCCCAACACCATTTGTTGGAAAGGCTGTCTTTTTTCCATTGGACGTTCTTTCCTGCTTTGTTGAAGATTAGTTGAGCATAGAATTGAGGGTCCATTTCTGAGCTCTCTATTCTGTTCCATTGATCTATGTGTCTGTTTTTGTGCCAGTACCATACTGTCTCGATGACAGCTTTGTTATAGAGCTTGAAGTCTGGAATTGTGATGCCACCAACTTTGGCTTTCCTTTTCAACATTCCTCTGGCTATTCAGGGTCTTTTCTGGTTCCATATAGATTTGAGGATTATTTGTTCCATTTCTTTGAAAAACATTGATGGTATTTTGATAGGGATTGCATTAAATGTGTAGATTGCTTTTGGTAGCATAGACATTTTTACAGTATATGTTCTTCCAATCCATGGGTATGGAATGTTTTTCCATTTCTTTGTGTCTTCCTCAATTTCTTTCATGAGTACATTATAGTTTTCTGAGTACAGATTCTTTGCCTCTTTGGTTAGGTTTATTCCTATGTATCTTATGGCTTTGGATGCAGTTGTAAACAGGATTGCTGTTGGTGTGTAGAAATGCAACTGATTTCTGTGCATTGATTTTATATCCTGAGACTTTACTGAATTCCTGTATGAGTTCTAGCAGTTTTGTAGTGGAGCCTTTTGGGTTTTCCACATAAAGCATCACATTATCTGCAAAGAGTGAGAGTTTGACCACTTCTTTGCTGATTTGGATGCCTTTTGTTTCTTTTTGTTGTCTGATTGCTGAGGCTAGGATTTCTAGTACAATGTGGAATAGAAGTGGTGATTGTGGGCATCCCTGTTGTGTTCCTGACCTTAGGGAAAAAGCTCTCAGTTTTTCCCCATTGAGAATGATATTGCTGTGGGTTTTTCATAGATGGCTTTGATGATATTGAGGTATGTACCCTCTGTCCCTACACTTTGAAGAGTTTTGATCAAGAAAGGATGCTGTAGTTTGTCAAATGCTTTTTCAGCATCTATTGAGAGTATCATATGGTTCTTGTTCTTTCTTTTATTAATATATTGTATCACATCGATTGATTTATGGATGTTGAACCAAGTTCGCAGCCCAGGAATAAATCCCACTTGGTCGTGGTGAGTAATCCTTTCAATGTACTGTTGGATCCTATTGGCTAGTATTTTGGTGAGAATTTTCATTATCTGTGTTCATCAGGGATATTGGTAATTCTCCTTTTTGGTGAGGTCTTTGTCTGGTTTTGGGATCAAGGTAATGCTGACTTCATAAAATGAGTTTGAAAGTTTTCCTTCCATTTCTATTTTTTGGAACAGTTTCAGAAGAGTAGGTATTAATTCTTCCTTAAATGTTTGGTAGAATTCCCGTGGTAAGCCGTCTGGCCCTGGGCTCTTGTTTGTTGGGAGATTTTTGATGACTGCTTCAATCTTCTTACTGGTTATGGGTCTCTTCAGGTTTTCTATTTCTTCCTGGTTCCATTTTGGTAGTTTATATGTCTCTAGGAATGCATCCATTTCTTCCAGATTGTCAAATTTGCTGGCATATAGTTGCTCATAATATGTTCTTATAATTGTTTGTATTTCCTTGGTGTTGGTTGTGATCTCTTCTCTTTCATTCATGATTTTATTAATTTGGGTCCTTTCTCTTTTCAATAAGTCTGTCTAGGGGTTTATCAATTTTATTAATTCTTTCAAGGAACCAGCTCCTAGTTTTGTTCGTTTGTTCTACTGTTCTTTTGGTTTCTATTCCATTGATTTCTGCTCTGATCTTTATGATTCTCTTCCCCTCCTGGGTTTAGGCTTTCTTTGCTGTTCTTTCTCCAGCTCCTTTAGGTATAGGGTTAGGTTGTATACTTGAGACCTTTCTTATTTCTTGAGAAAGGCTTGTATCGCTATATACTTTGCTCTCAGGACTGCCTTTGCTGTGTCCCAAAGATTTTGATCAGTTGTGTTTTTATTATCATTTGTTTCCATGAATTTTTCAAGTCTTCTTTAATTTCCTGGTTGAACCATTCATTCTTTAGTAGAATGCTCTTTAGTTTCCATGTATCTGGGTTCTTTCCAAATTTCCTCTTGTGATTGACTTCTAGCTTCAGAGCATTGTGGTCTGAAAATATGCAGGGAATGATCCCAGTCTTTTGGTACTGATTGAGACCTGATTTTTGACCCAGGATGTGATCTATTCTGGAGAATGTTCCATGTGCAGTAGAGAAGAATGTGTATTTTGTTGCTTTGGGATGGAATGTTCTGAATATATCTGTGATGTCCATCTGGTCCAGTGTGTCATTTAAAGTCCTTATTTCCTTGTTGATCTTTTGCTTGGATGATCTGTCCATTTCAGTGAGGAGAGTGTTAAAGTCCCCTACTATTATTGTATTATTGTCGATGTGTTTCTTTGATTTTCTTATTAATTGGTTTATGTAATTGGCTGCTCCTGTGTTAGGGGCATAGATATTTAAAATTATTAGATCATCTTATTGAATAGATCTTTTAAGTATGATATAGTGTCCTTCCTCATCTCTTATTATAGTCTTTGGCTTAAAATCTAATTGATCTGATATAAGGATTGCCTCCCCACCTTTCTTTTGATGTCCATTAGCATGGTCAATTGTTTTCCACCCCCTCACTTTAAATCTGGAGGTGTCTTTGGGTCTAAAATGAGTTTCTTGTAGACAGCATATCGATGGATCTTGTTTTTTTCTCCATTCTGGTACCCTTTGTCTTTTGATTGGGGCATTTGGCCCATTTACGTTCAGGGTAACTATTGAAAGATATGAATTTAGTGCCATTGTATTACCTGTAAGGTGACTGTTACTGTATATTGTCTCTGTTCCTTTCTGGTCTACTACTTTTAAGCCCTCTCTTTGCTTAGAGGACTCCTTTCAATATTTCCCTAGGGCTGGTTTGGTATTTGCACTTCTTTTAATTTTTGTTTGTCCTGGAAGCTTTTTATCTTTCCTTCTTTTCTCTCTCTCTCTCTCTCTTTTTTTAAAGATTTTATTTATTTGACAGAGAAAGATCACAAGTAGGCAGAGAAGCAGGCAGAGAGAGAGACAGAGAGGAGGAAGCAGGCTCCCTGCCGAGCAGAGAGCCCGATGTGGGGCTCGATCCCAGGACCCTGAGACCATGACCTGAGCTGAAGGCAGAGGCCTAACCCACTGAGCCACCCAGGCACCCCTTTCCTTCTATTTTCAATGACAGCCTAGCTGGATATAGTATTCTTGGCTGCATATTTTTCTCGGTTAGCACTCCAAATATATCATGCCAGACCTTTCTGGTCTGCCAGGTCTCTTGGATAAGTCTGCTGCCAGTTTAATATTTCTACCATTGTATGTTACAGACTTCTTGTCCAGAGCTGCTTTCAGGATTTTCTTTTTGTCACTGAGTCTTGTAAGTTTTACTATGAGATGATGGAGTGTGGATCTATTTTTATTGATTTTTGAGGGGGATTCTCTCTGCTTCCTGGATTTTGATCCTTGTTCCAGTTGCCATATTAGGGAAATTTTCTACTATAATTTGCTCCAGTATACATTCTGTGTATCTCTCTCTTTCTTATTCTGGGATCCCAATTATTCTATTTTTTCCTCTTATGGTATCATTTATCTCTTGAATTCTCCCCTCCTGGTCCAGTAGTTGTTTGTCTCTCTTTTGTTCAGCTTCTTTATTCTCCATCATTTGGTCTTCTATATCACTAATTCTCTCTTCTTCTTCATTTATCCCAGCAGTAAGAGTCTCCATTTTTGATTGCATCTCATTAATAGCTTTTTTGATTTCAACTTGTTTAGATTTTAGTTCTTTTATTTCTCCAGGAAAGGATTTTATTTATCCAGAAAGGGATTCTATAATATCTTTCATGCCTTTTTTGAGTCCAGCTAGCACTTTGGTAATCATCATTCTAAATTCTAGTTCTGACACATTACCAGTGTTTGTATTGATTAGGTCCCTAGCCATTGGTACTGCCTCTTGTTTTTTTTTTTTTTTTTTTTTTTTTTTAAATGGTGAGTTTTTTTTGCCTTGTCATTTTATCCAGATAAGAATATATGAACAAGGGAATCGGGGCGCCTGGGTGGCTCAGTGGGTTAAAGCCTCTGCCTTCGGCTCAGGTCATGATCCCAGGGTTCTGTGATCGAGCCCCGCATCGGGCTCTCTGCTCAGCAGGGAACCTGCTTCCTCCTCTCTCTCTGCCTGCTTCTCTGCCTACTTGTGATCTCTGTCTGTCAAATAAATAAATAAAATCTTAAAAAAAAAATATATGAACAAGGGAATAAAATAGTAAAAGGGTGGCAATGACCCCAGGAAAATATACACTAACCAAATCAGAAGTGATCAGAAACCAGGCAGAGAAGAAGGGGGGAAAACTAAAAAAATAAAAAATAAAAAAATATATATATTAGACTGGTGAATAGAAAATCAAGAGCCACCCTCTTGATTTTGGGTGTATTCTGGTCTCTTAGAAGAAACTACCTCTGAAAATTTTAAAGAAATAAAAACTTACATATGTATGCAAAAATAAGGGTAAGCATGATGAAGGGATGAAATATGACTGTAAAGATGAAAATTTAAAAAGATTCTAAAAAAGGAATTGATAAGTTGTTTGGAAAAAGAAAATAAAGAGGAGAGAATGTGAACAGGCTGGAGACTAGAATAAAGTCATGCACTAGATTTCAGGTAGATTTTGTTCTATTAGAAGAAATTGTATCCCACTATTTAAAAAAAAAACCTATACATATGCAAAAAATAAGGTTAAATACAATGAAGGCATAAAAGATGACTATAACAATGAAAATTAAAAACTTTTTTTTTTAGATTTTATTTATTTATTTGACAGAGAGCACAAGTAGGCAGAGAGGGAGGCAGAGAGAGAGAGGGGGAAGCAGGCTCCCTGCTGGAGCAGAGAGCCCAATGCGGGACTTGATCCCAGAATCGTGGGATCACAAAGGCAGTGGCTTTGGCAGTGGCCAAAGGCAGTGGCTCAACCCACTGAGCTACCCAGGTGACCTAAAAATATATTTTTAAAAGGTTTGTTAAGATAAAATTCTTAAAAAAACATTAAAAGTGGAAAGAGAAGTTAAAAAAATAGAATAAGAAAAAAATAAAATTAAATAATTTAACTTTGCAAGACTAAAAGATCCTGGGGAAAAAAGTCATGAATTCTGTGTGTTGCTTTCCTCTTGCTCTGGAGTTCCGCAGTTCTCATTGATCATGTTCTTGCTAATATTCTGGGGGAGGGGCCTGTTGCAGTGATTCTCAGATGTTTTTACTCAAGGCGGAGTTGCACTGCCATTGCCAGGGGCCAGGCCAAGTAATCTGCTTAGGTTTGCTCTTGGAGCTTTTGTTCCTTGAACACTTTCCATAGAGTTTTAGAGGATGGTAATGAAAATGGCGGCCTCCCAGTCTCCAGCCCAGAGGACCTGAGAGCTCAGGGCCCCAATCCTCAGTGCGCCTTCAGAGAAAAGCAGTCAATCCACAATGCAGATGGTCTCCGGCCGTGCTGTGTGCTCACCCAGCCTGTGACTGAGCATTTCTGTCTTTGGTGCATAGCCCTGTTTGGAGTCTCTAAACCCAGCAGATTCTTGCTGTGTGCTCCTGCGCCACTCCTCCCAGAGGAGGAAGGAGGGGGTCTCTCTGGATCTGCCACTTGGGTGCCTGCTTGAAGAGTAGTGGCTTGACTGTGTCGCAGATCAGTTTAAGGTAACCCCAAGCTGAGAGCTCACTCCTCAGCTCTGTCTCTGTAGTTGGCTTCCCCCATCTGATACCTGAGAACTCTGCTACACTCAGACACCCCCGATCCTTCTGTGACCCTGCAGGTTGGAGACCACACTGTCCCCACGAGGGCTCCACCCCTGCTTAGCCTCTGGAGCAATGTCCCTCAGCGACCAGACTTCTAAAAGTTCTGATTTTGTGCTCTCCTCCTCCACCGCTTGCCAGGAGGCAGGCCACCCCCCACCCCGCCCCGCCAAGTCTATCTTCCCACTGCTTTGAATTCACTTCTCTGTACATGCTACCTTCCAGAAAGTGGTCGATTTTCTGTTCCTAGAATTGCTGCTCTTCTTCTCTTCTCTCTCTTGTTGAGTTTGTAGGTGTTCAGAATGGTTTGATAACTATCTAGCTGAACTCCTGGGACCTAATTATATTTCCGTCTCCTACTCCTCTGCCATGTTGCTTCCACCTAGCTTTCCACCTTTTTCATTCTCCTATCCTTGGCCAAATCCCCCCAAATAAGGAAGGCTCATCTAAAAGTGTATCCCTATACATGATCCTCAAAATAAGTTATCTCAGTGTGGAATTCTGTGTTATAGTAACTAATTTGGGCCTTTCTGATGAGGGCTTCTTCCATAAAGTTTAGTATAAACATAATAAATGATGTTCATTTATTACTTCAACGAAGTTGAAGATCTCAGTTAAACTTGAGAAATAGTAAATATACCAGTTAATTCAGGATTGCTTTGGCAATGTTTCTCATGTGCCAAAATAACTCTTTAATAATATCTGTATTTCTTTGTGCCCTATTTCTAGGCATAGAGCATACCTGTAGTAGAATTTGTCTCAGCATATAATTATATTTTACCCTTTTCTCTCACCGAACACATAGAGCTCATTTTCAACTCTCCACACATGCAAGTCTCTTAGGATCTTAATTGTGCTCAAGTCCTAGATGCTGATATTTTCCTTCTAAGTAGCTTCTAGGAAAGATTATTTAGATGTTAAAGGATAGAAGAAGAACTCTACCACTGCTGTTCTTCAACATCCAAATTTATCTTTTTCCTTTTATTTCATGCTGTCTTTACTCATGCCATTCTGAAATGGGAATATGCTTATTTGATCAGCTTAATAGGAGATGTATTATAAATAGATGGGCAAAAAAATTATATTCCAAATCCAGACACTTCAGAGGGTGACAGGGATGATAGTAAGAATTACTCTGATGGGTGGTGAGGGGTACGTTGCTGGCTTAGTTGCTAGAGCATGAGACTCTTGATCATAGGGTCTTGAGTTCAAGCCTCACACTGGGCATGCAGCCTACTTATAAAATAAAAAAATTACTCTGGGACAATAGTAGTAAACTGGGACCTGCAGTCTGTGTAATTGTAACCAAATTGACTACTAGAAAAGGAGAAAGAAGAAAAATGTAAGAACATTTCATACATTTGCCAATTAAACACCAACAATATACAAGCCAGTCTCCTAGGCAGTAAGGAAGTTTTTGAATTCTAGGCATTCGGGGAGGGGGTGGGGAGAGGATAGTGTGGTTATAAAAATAGAAGCTGAGAGTGAGGGCGCAGTGTCAGCAGCAAGCCTGGAGCCGGGAGATGCTGGTACTCCTCGTCCTGGCTCTGGCTGGGTGACACATTCCTGGGAGTCGAGGAGAGAACCCTGTGGTAGCTTGCCAGCTTCTTCGGGAAGCCTCTGGACACTGCCGGGTTCTCCTCCCCTCTTAAACTGTTCTGCCTGCTGTAGTCCCAGGAGTTTTATAGGCCAGAATGGCAGTGATGTTGGCAAGCAGAGGGTGGGAAGAAGCTGCTTAGAGCAGGGGAACAGGAACTACTCATAAACTAATCCAAGCAAAAGGGAGAGTTTTCCAGCCAGGGTTGTGCCCAAGTGTCTCTGAGTCTGTGACATAATTCTATTCTTGGCAATGCCTTTCCACTTTTTCCCAGTCTCTGTTCTTGGGGCTCTCTTTCCCTGGGGTGGGAGATGGTTCAGGAATAAGCAAGCTGAGCCTAGAAGAATCTTCATGCACACCATGTGCCCCTGATTATGCACAAACACACTCTCACACATATACTCAGTTCCTCTAAATTTAGGACTGCACATACTTGTGTCACACTGACCCTACCCGTAGAGGTTTTTTTGTTTTGTTTTGTTCTATTCCCCATCCCCCGCCCCTGCCATGTTTCTCAAACTTGCTAATGAACAATTTATGAACAATTTAAGTGTCTGAGGTGGTCACTGGGTTTGCCTTCCCCTAATTCTTTGTTACTTCTCATCTAGGGAACCCTGTAGTACGTTTTCTTCTGTCACCTTTCACCCTATCACCTTGTACAATTTCCTGTCTTTCTAGGTGTCCTAGTTTAGAATAAAAATCAGTTTCAGTCTTTCTCTCAAGATGTTTATAGTTTTTCAAATGGCCCACTTTTTACATAAAGTGCTCATCTCTCTCAGAATTTCTGTCCTAGGAAATAGTAAGGAATAGACCACCTTCCCTTGTCCCTCCCACTTGACACCTCCTTGGCTCACCGTGCTTGCTTTCTAATTTCCCATGATTTATATGGGTGGCTTCTTTTTTAGTACTTTTTTAAAGTAAGCTGCACTCAACATAGGGCTCAGACTCAACAGCCCTGAGACCGAGAGCTGCATGCTCTACTGACTGAACCAACCAGGCATCCCCATTTAGGTGGTATGTATGTATATGTGTATTTATTTAAATTAACTAATTAAAAAGATTTAACTTATTTATTTGATAGAGAGTGACATAGCGAGAGAGGGAACACAAACAGGGGAAGTGGGTGAGGGAGAAGCAGGTTTCCCGCCGAGCAGGGAGCCCCCTATGCGGGCTCAATCCCAGGACCCTGGGATCATGTCCTGAGCCTGAGGCAGATGCCTAATGACTGAGCCACATAGGTACCCCTATTTAGGGGTTTTTTAAAAATACAACATGCTTGTAGCCATTTCATTGTAAGGGTTGTAAGTCTGCTGCCTGGGTTAATATGAACATAGTGTTACATGAGCATTCTGCCAAACACATCTTAAAATTTTGATTAGGGTCCCTTTTGAGATATAATGGCCACCTTTTATAAATCATGTTTTGTATTTGGTAAACTGGAAAGCTTAACCATAAATCTCTTTATTAATGTAATTTATAATATTTTACAAGCTACCTTACTACATTGTTCTTAGATATAAAATGTCTCCTTGTTATAGTCTTTGTCTTTTTACATTCTTTTCCATTTCATGTGTCAAATAAGAGGAGGCTTTTAAGAAGAGAAGTAGGTTTAGGAAGCTGGAAAATTTGAGACAGCACCTGACCAGGGGAATAGCAGTGATTTATGATGTCTTTAAAATTGGCATGTAACCTTGCAGCATTAATAGACTAGGATAAAGTTCTGACTGGAAGAATATTGTGGAAAAGGATGATATATATAGCCATACACATTTGATTTATCTTACTTGGTTTAGTATTTCTGTAATGTCCACAAAGGCAAGACTAAAACCTCTCCTTATCCTTTTAAACTTATGTTTCAAGAATTGCTTTGAGATTTTTGACTCTTTTGGTCACATAGTTGCTTCGGTTAGCTTTCATTAGCAAAAGAAAGTGTTCTTTTGGTTACTGTGGGAAGTCATTTGGTAGATTAAACAAATATAAATCTGCTTTTCTTTTTTTGGATAAAATTATTTTTGTCCTATTATTTTGCTCACTAAGAAGAAGAGTACAAAGGATGATTCACCTTTTATTTAGGACTTGCCACTGCTGACCCAGGGCAGCTAATTTAGAAGTGAATCATTTATAGAAAGTTCTACACAGTTCGAGGCAGGGCTTTGTACAATATCCTCATGAAGGTCTAAATAGAGCATACAGTATCAGGTTTCTAAATATCTGTCTTGTTGCCAATTTTATCTTTTGCAAATGCTGGAACTTGTTTCTAGATGACTATAGCCATTGACGAGGTGAGGGTAGGGACACTATATATATAAAATCAAGTATATTTTAAAAACAAATCTTAGAAATTTAGTACATATGTTATGCTGGGAAAATAATGAGTTTGAGATTTTAAATGGCTGTTTATAGTACAAAGAAACAAATGTAACTAGTCAGTTTCAAAATTATCTGGAAGAAATAATTTTAAACTTACAGTAAATCAAATCAAACAACATGTTAGTATTTTGATATTTACTGATCATCTAATATTTGATTTTTTTTTAAAGATTTTATTTATTTATTTGACAGACAGAGATCATAAGTAGGCAGAGAGGCAGACAGAGATGAGGAGAAGCAGGCTCCCTGCTGAGCAGAGAGCCTGATGCGGGACTCAATCCCAGGCCCCTGGGATCATGACCTGAGCCGAAGGCAGAGGCTTAACACACTGAGCCACCCAGGCACCCTAATATTTGATTTTTAAAGTCCAATTACAAATAGCTCCTTTTTGCAATCTATTTTAATTCCTTTTAGGAAGTGGGTGGTTTATTAGATAAATGGTATTATTTGGCTCTATATAGAACACAAAATATATAGTTTCTGCCTTTGTTTTAAATTCAAAGCTGAATTTATGTTTACATTAGGTATAGTATCATGGGTTAGAAAAAGCCCAGAAGTTTGAATTCTTGTTTTGTCATTCATTAGCTATGTGACCTTAGATAAATCACTTAATGGGTCTGAGTTGGTTTTCTCCTCTGCACAGGGTGTAGTGATACCTGCCCCCATGACCTGACTCACAAGGATTAGTTGAGCTAATGCCTTGGGAAGTGATCAGTAACTTTGGTGTCTCTCTGCAGATATCAAATGTCAAGTGAGGTAACATAGCAGGGAAAATAACATCCAGGGTTGGAATCTCATTTATACCACATACTACTGATGTGACCCTATAAGGCTTTTCTTTATTTTATTTTATTTTATTTTTTTGAGATATAATTGGCAGATAATATTATTAGTTTCAGGTATATAATGATTCAGTACTTATATATATGACAAAATTATCACCACAATATCTAGTTAATATCCATCAACACAAATAGTTATGATTTCTGGTGATGAGAACTTTTAAGATCTCTTAGCAACTTCCAAATATACAATACTGTATTAGCTATAGTTGCTATACCGTATATCACATCTTGATGACTTGTTAATTTTATAACTAGAAGCTTGTAACTTTTGACTACCTTCACCTGTTTTGCCTTCCTTGTACCTACCCCTGTTGCTGGCAATCACTAGTCTGTTCTGTATCTTTGAAGTTTGTGTTTTTTTGATTCTATGTACTATGATCATATAGTATTTGTCTTTCTTGGTCAGATTTATTTCACTTAGTGTAAGGCCCCCAAGGTCCATCCATATTGTTGCAAATGGCGCCATTTCTAAGCCTTTATTTTTTAGTCTGTTTATATATATGTATATATACAAAAGGGTGGTGGTAATATAATACCTCTCACCTGGAATTACCATAGGGAATAAAGGAAGTAATTTATGAAAGTGCCGGGTGCATGTAATGTTTCTTGGACTTTGAATTTTGATTTTATTTTTCCATTCTTCCAGAGCTATCTCCTCAGTTCCTTCACTTTCTGAGTGCTTTTCTGGAAGCGGAAGTCAGTATCCAATCTGTACAGTTAAGAGGGATGAACAGGTGGCCCAGTTTATGACTATAATTGAAGAATTAAGTTTTAGAAGTTATTTGATACAGTACATTTACCACATATTTTGGGGAACCATAAGACACTCAGAGCTTTTTGAAAGATTTTGGTTTTTAGTAGGCTCCGTGCATGCCTAATGTGGGGCTTGAACTCACAACCCTGAGATCAAAAGTCTCATGCTATACTGACTGAGATAGGCAGGCACCCTGGAAGAGTAATGAGTAACAATTTTGTCACTGGCTTGGTTAGAGCTATTCCCTTCTGTTCAAGCACTCAGGGTAATTGGGTAACCCTCTCCCCTCCTCTCCATAATTATTTTGTTCTTAGTTTGATCTTAAATCCTGCTATTTTAAGGACAATTAACTAGATGGAAGTATAATAATTTTTTTTTAATTGAGGAAAAAGTCTTTGAGACTTAGATAATGAGAACAGCACAGAGAAAACCATAGTCATTAACACAGGAAACAATCCAAGTGGTGTTCTTATGGATAAAGACAAGGTATTAACTCCTGATGGAAGTATGGTCAAGTCGGGGTGCCTGGCTGGCTCAGTCCATAGAGCATTTGACCCTTAATCTCAGAGTCATGAGTTTGAGCCCCATATTGGGTGCAGAGATTACTTAAGAAAACTTTTTTAAATTTATGGTTTAATTATTAGATTTGTCATTATGTACTTTCTCTTTATTTTCTATAATATTGGTATTTCTATAATGCTTATTTTAGAAAGTATGTAAAAAGTAGCAAGATTGGGATGCCTGGGTGGCTCAGTTGGTTAAGCCGCTACCTTCCGCTCGGATCATGATCTTGGGGTCCTGGGATTGAGTCCCGCATCGCGCTCCTTGCTCAGTGGGGAGCCTGCTTCCTCCTCTCTCTCTCTGCCTGCCTCTCTGCCTGCTTGTGTGTACTCTTTCTCTCTCTGACAAATAAATAAAAACCTTAAAAAAAAAAGTAGCAAGATTCTTGGGATAGATTGAGATGTAGGAAAGTAGTTAGTTGTATTAAAATATTAATACTGCTACTTTAGATAACCTTTAAGAGGTTACAATTCCAGTTACTTACATTTAAAATCACATCCACTAGTAATGTAATGCCAGCTACACAAGCCCATAACTTCTTCCAGAGGTTTTTGGAACATGTGGGATCTTTGGCCAGCTCAGTTCCTGTTTAAGGAAGGCATCAAACAAAAGAAAGTTGGAAATGGGCTTCCTGGATTTAAAAAAAAAAAAAAAAAAAGGTGGGGGGTGGCATTTAATGTGTTTTTGGAGAGATCTGTGGTAACAGAATATCTTTTGAAACACCAATGACAAATGATTTATTTAACCTTACACAAAGCACATTGTAAAGTATATAATGGAGAGAAAAGACAATATTAATTTATATTAATGATTCCATATAGTTGTTAAGACTTATCATCCTAGCCGAGTTTTAAGGGTGAGTAATCATAACCACATGGTAAGAACTGGAAGATAACAGTTCAGATATTATGCATGGTAAGAACACTGTCCATGAGTTACTCTTCAACAACAAAGTTGAAGGACAATGTAATTTATGGGAGAAAAAGAAATCCCTCCTGGTGATGACATTAAAAAGGAGCATAATCTGATCTCCTCAGGAAAACTTATGCAATATAAGCAGCTTGTAAGCATCAGTGTAAATATTACTGTTCAAGAAGCACTTATATTAAAAAACACTTATATTCCAGGAATAATAACCTTAAAAATAGACTTTTAGTTTAAAAAGTACATTATATCTAGTGTCTTATTGAGGTTGGTTTTTTTTTTTAAATTTTTAAATTTTATTACAACTGCATGATGTAGACCAAGCTAATGATGCCATGATGTACCTGAGGACTATGGAGGTCAAACAACTTAGCTCACTGAGTACAGAATTGGGACGAGGTTCAAGACTCTTACGTCTTTTTTTTTTAAGCTTATTAAAAAAAATTACATACAATGTGGGGCTCAAACTCACAACCCCGAGATCAAGAGTTGCATGTTCTTCTGACGGAGCCAGACAGGCATCCCAAGTTGCTTACCCCTTAATCCATTGGTTGTTTTTTGTTTGTTTGTTTGTTTTTGTTTTGAGACACACACCTACAGATGCACACGCTGTGCGCGAGATTATGGGAGGGGTGGGGCAGAGGGAGAACTTTTTTTAAAAAAGATTTTATTTATTTGACAGCGCTAGAAAGGCAACACAAGTAGGGGGAGTGGTAGAGGGAGAAGCAGGTTTCCTGCTAAGCAGAGAGCCAGATGTGGGACTCAATCCCAGAACCCTGGGATCATGACCTAAGCCAAAGGCAGAGGCTTAACGACTAAGCCACCCAGGCATCTGGGAGAAAGAATCTTTAAGCAGGTTCCACACCCAGCATGGAGCCCAGTCTCACAAACCTGAGATCATGATCTGAGCCAAAATCAAGAGTCTGTTACTTAACCAACTGAACTACCTAGGCGTGCTTCTCCCTGCCTTTAAAATTTTTTTTTTTTGCTTCTATTGGAAGGGGAGACAACTTTTCTGTGCCTGAAATTTTTTATTAAAAAAAAAAAATATATTTTATTTGTCAGAGAGTGTGCACAAGCAGCGGGGAGCTGCAGGCAGAGGGAAAAGCAGTCTCTCTGCTAAGCAAGGAGCCTGATGTGGTACTTGATCCCAGGACCCTGGAATCATGACCTAAGCTGAAGTGAAGACAGATAACCAACTGAGCCACCCAGGTGTCCATGTGCCTAAAATTTTTGATAGCGGGAATAGGATGTGAAATTACTATAAGGATGCATACAGTCAATGTATTAAACACAATTCACCGTCTACCTTACTGAGTTTAAGGATAAAATGAGATAGTAGTAGGTAGAACTTTTAAACTGAAGAATTATAAAGATACAAAATATAATGATTCTAGAGTTTAGTTGGAAACAACAAAATCTAATCTAGAATGGGTTGGTGAAATTATTGGCTTGTGTAACTAAATATTCTGAGAGAGGACTATGTATCAGATAGCCATTGATCTTGGAGTCATGAGTTAGAACCCCACATTGGATGTAGACTTTACTTCAAAATCTTAAAAAAAAAAAAAAAAAAAAAAAAAAAGAAAAAAAAGTTAGCCTAGGATGATAATAATAGAAAATGTAGCGGACTTTATTGGATGGGGAAGATTTTGACATATACTGGATTTAGAAGTTGGGTTTTGGCTATGGCATTTTTGGCCAAGGAAATGCCATGTGCAGATAACAGGGAAATGGGGAAAATACAAAGTATAAAATTGATGAAGACAGGATATTTTAGAACTGAGCTGCCCCATGTGGTAGCTAGTAGCAAACTATAGATCCTGGACACTCTGGCTAGTTCAAATTGAGTAAGATCTTAAAAACTTTAAAAATGTAAACTATCTCAATTTTTGTATTATCTATTTGAAATAATGTATTAGATATATGCATTTTATAATTAATAAACATCTATTAATAAGTTAATAAATTAACATCTATTTTTACTTTCGTTAATGAAGCTATGAGATAATTTAAAATTATGTGGCTTGTTACATATCTGTTGGTCAGTGCTGCTTTAGGAAATGGAATTGTCATGAGTATTCCATTTATCTTTTTTTCCTTTACAATGTATTTATTTAATTATTACAACGGCTCAATCTTAAGGGCTTAATTTAAAAAACAAAAACAAGTGGTGCCTGGCTCAGATGGTTAAGCCTTTGACTTTGGCTCAGGTCATGAACTCAGGGTCCTTGGATCGAGCCCTGCATTGGGTTCCCTGCTCAGCGGAGAGTCTGCTTCTCCCTCTCCCTCTGCCCCTCTCCACTGCTTGTGTGCTCTCTCTCAAATGAATAAATAAAACCTTTAAAAACAAAACAAAAATGACACCACAGCTTAAGATGCAGAGTTCTAGACAGGAATGAAGACCATCTAAAGAAAAAAAAAAGACAACACAACACAAGGAGAGAGGCTAGGCAGTCAGGGATCTTGATGGAGACCTGCTTTGAATAGGTTCTTTGCAGATACTTCTTAAAGGCTGTGGGTTTTTTCCAGAGCTCAGCAGCATGTGTGTTCAAAGGTCTATCAATGTTAGGTTCTCCTAGCAGGCTCTGGATGGACAGGAGGATGGTCCTGACATCATACAGGATAGACCACTGTCCTTCAGGATGTCCAGGCAGATGTTACCCTGGGTGTCGCACTGGCGTGGTAGCAGGGTGTGAGGAGTTTCACTGTATGGGTCATTGTTAAGGGTAGCTACTGGCAAACTCCAGGGAGAGTGTGTACCTTGGGTCTTCATAGGCTGTGCCAGCTGCTCCATGATGATCCCCACCCATTTGAAGAGGTGGTCTGATTCAGGGAAGGTAGAAAAAAGGGTCATAAGTGTCATCAGCTTTTGATGCAGCTTCTTGCCTATGGGGTCCAATGTAGTGTCCCCACTGGGCTTGACTCCTTTGTGGGTAGCGGTGGCTGGCAGCAGTAGGGTGGCACTCCTGGGAGGCCATCTGGTATCTGCTCAGGGAGCCAGGAACTTGGAGAGTACAATTGCAAAACTAGAATATTCCATTTATTTTATGAAAATGGACAATGGTAGTAAAGCACTAAATACGGATACCTCAGAAGACATTAAGGATTTCATTTTACAGTTAAAAAAAAAATAAACTACCAAAAATCTTTTATCTAATGGATGACTCACCTTATAATATGATACCTTGCCCTGAGTTTAGTTTCTTTTGATTTAGTTTAGTTTGTTCACAAGAAGGTATAGAATATACTAAATACTATGTCTTACTGCCTTTTATCTAGTATACTTACAGTGGAAGCAGTATCTCTTAAAGGAACACAGATATGACCTGAACAGTGCATCATTTTTTTTCTATCCTAACAATAAACATTTATTAGCTGTGTTCATTGGATAAAATCATAATTTTCTCATCTGCAAAATGAGGACAATAAAACCTGGTATACATGTATATTATATCAAATGAGGTAAATGAATGTATGCTGTCAATGCCACTCAGATACAAAGGGAGTGGGGTGCTTGTTAGCCATTGTAGGAGAAAGAGGATAAGACAAGATCTCCTCTCAGGGTAAGGATGACAAATACATGTGTTAAAGCAGCAGGACTCTCAAGGGCAAGGTGACTTAGACTGTTGAATGAGTTACTAGATTGAAATGATGTGAGCAAAGTGGAAAGGTTGATTCCATCTGGGCAGTTACATTTGAGCAGAGTCTCAATAGGTAAGGGTATTATAGGGGTGGAATGGGTGCCCGCATTTTAGATTTTGGATTGAGGGAAATGTATGAATGAAATAGGAAACCTCAAGATATGTATTTGAGTTTCTTTTTGGTTTAAAATATTCATAGCTTTTGCTCTCTTTCAATTGATTCATGTTGCCTTACTATACCTCAGTGCAGTATATGAGCCTGGGATTTCCTTGTTGTATAGGGACTGTGTGTCTTTGCATACATAGTGTGCAGCACAGAACCTGGGGAAAAGCAGGTATTTAATGGATGATTGATGGGTGGACGAATAAGCAAGAATTTTGCAGCATTCAGAAAGCACTAGATCACTTATTTTTCAGCGAGGATGTCTTTGAATTTCTAACCCTTTATCACATACTTACAGATATATTTGCGATGGTTGTGTGTTGAGATCCTATGAGTGTTAGGTTTTTATTCTCCCACGGAGATCTGACTGAAGTTAGGGCGTTTTTTTTACTTGCTGTTGTAGAGGGCTTGCACTCTACCTCTCAGTGACCATTACTTTCCTGCAGGTTTTCAGCATAGCCTCTTGTGGAGCTCTGTTCTGTGAAGGATAAAGCTGTCTCCACGTCTTCCAGAAAAAAAAAAAAGAAAAGATACCTTGCCTGCAAACTTTTGGCTATCTGGAATGGAACATTCTTCTGCAAGGGAGAAAGCACGGTGAAAGGGGTCATACCTACAGGAAATCTAATATTTGCTTTGCAGTGAAATGTGAAAAATTGAAAGGAATGAAGCAGCATAGTGACTAGAAGTCCACTCTGTGTGGGATTTCCTTTTTGGGGCTTTTCTCCTGCCCTGTTACCTCGTGTGTGTGTGTGTGTGTGTGTGTGTGTGTGTGTGTGTGTGTCTGTGTGTTTTTTTTTAAAGATTTTACTTATTTGACAGAGAAAGGGAGCAGAGTGAGAGTGCGAGCAGGAGAAAGTAGAGGGAGAGGGAAAAGCAGACTCCCTGCTGAGTGGGGAGCCCATGGGGCTCAATCCCAGGACCCTGAGATCATGACCTGAGCTGAAGGCAGACATTTAACTGACTGAGCCACCTAGGTGCTCCCCGTCATTCGATTTTAATGTTTTATTTCCTAACTGATAACTTGCTTTTATATTAATGGTGTTTGGGATCCACTGTGAACACATTAGTAGATTCACTTCTTAAAACCACACAAAACAAAACTGTTTCTTCACCTTCCCATCATTGTTTGAGGAAGGAAATCAGAATAGCTGTTTACTCTGCATATTCCCTTGGCCGTTTACCCACACTATTAATGATTTTTGTAAGTGGACTAATTATACCATTGATTTCACAGTTAGAATAAGGAATAGGGGCCATTCTTTTTTTTTTTTTAATTTATTTAAGGTTTTATTGATTTCACAGAGAGAAAGAGGGAGAGAGGGAGGGAACACAAGCAGAGGGAGTGGGAGAGGGAGAAGCAGGCTTCTCGGTGAGCAGGGAGCCTGATGCAGGTGTGGGGCTCAGTGTGAGGCTCAGTCCCAGGACCCTGGGCTCATGTTCTGATCAGCAAATATATTATGCCCTGCCCAGGAACACAAGGGGTTAAATCAAACATCCATCAGTTAGCACAAATGACCACAGATGAAAAAGGGAAGGGGTGGGGACACCAGTTTTTCTTTGTAAGCCTTTATTCTTTGGTACCCAGTTGCCTCTTGTCCTCATCACTAGCTCCTTTCATACACTTCTCAGATTTGATCAGAGTTTTGCTGACTACGCTGGACCTTTTGGCCATGTGACAGAACTCTTCCAACTCAGAAACATTCTGATATGGCTTAAAGGGCCATTTGATAAGTAGTAGTTACACCATTTCTGAACCTTATGAGGCTTATGGATGTGTTAAGGCTTAAGTTCCAGTGGGAATCAGGAATGGTGTGAAACCCAGGGATACAGGGAAAGGGTTGAAAGGGAGGACTGAAGCAAGGCTCAGGTTTGGAGGAAGGGCTGGAAACATCTGTGGCAAAATTACTTGACAGTAAAAAAGAATAAAAAAAATTCCATTTAGCCATTTTGGTATAAGACACCTGTATTAAAATATTTTCCTTTGGGACATAGGTACTCAGGAAATGTTTGTTGAACTTAATTTTTGAACCAATGACGTGTTTTCAACCCTCTTTCTCCTCCTGTTCTGTAATTTTGTACTTGGGCCCCAGAAATTACCCAGACCATGGTGAGCAAACTTCGAGCTGCCCTGCAGATTTTAGTAAAATAAATCATATTTTTGAAGGAAAATGAGCTTCAATAAAGATGTGGTGAACATGAGTCTCTTTAGAATCCCTACACCACTTTTTACTATTCCAATTCTTCATGCTGTTTCTACCATCATGTGAATTTTTTTTAAGAGATTTTATTTATTTGCCAGAGAGAAAGAGAGAGTACACACAAGCAGGCAGAGAGGCAGGCAGAGGCAGAGGGAGAAGCAGGCTCCCCGCCGAGCAAGGAGCCCCATGTGGGACTCGATCCCAGGACCCTGGGATCATGACCTGAGCCGAAGGCAGCGGCTTAACCAACTCAGCCACCCAGGCGTCCCTACCATCATGTGGATTTGACCAAATTGCATTCATCTCTCCATACTTCAGTTCCTTTATTTTGAAAATTAAGGAACTGGATTTGTGGTCTTTAAGGTCTGTTTTAGACCTCTTCATTTTAGTACCTCATTCATTACTTTCCTCAAGCACTATAATGCAAGATAAATAATTTTCCTCATTTAAAAAAAAATCACCAGTTTTCAAAAACAGTCTTGCTTATATTTTCATTGTGGTAAACATGTCCTGGCCTTGCCCTTGGGAACACAACTTTTGGTTTTGGCATTGTAAATGGCAGGTAATGTAGGTGTTTAAATCACTATGATTTGAACTCAGAATTTTGCTCTTGACAAACACAGGCTTTGTGACCTTAGGCAAATTACTTTCTTTCAGTAGCTTAAAATTCATCCTTTATAATTTGGAGGTATATTATACATTATAATGTATTTCTAAAGTCAGTGTGACGATTAAATGAGATCATGGCTGTCAATTGTTTAGAACACAGCCTTGCCTATAGGAAGTACTCAGTATATATTACCTGAGGTTAATGATGTAACTTCTTAGATCATAAATCGAGGACTGGTTCACTCAAATATTTATAAACTAATGATCAGAATGCTTTGTGATGGAAACTGAGCTAACCTATTTTTTTCTTTCTCACAGATCTTATATTGCACTTTAAACACACCTAAAGTTGATATGGAAAATCTCTTAGGATCGCATGTAGGTCTTGAAGATTTCATATTTGCCCATGTGAAAGGGAACCAAAAAGAAGTGAATGTATATAAGTCTGAGGACTCACTTGGTCTCACCATTACAGAAAATGGAACTGGCTATGCTTTTATAAAGGTAAGTCTTAAAAAATAACTATGTGACCTAACCGAGGGTAATATTTAAGAAAATCTACCAGGTCGAAGAAATCTTCAGATTGGAAAGCTGGCTTAGCAGGGATGTTTTGATAAGGTTTCATTTAAAAAAGCTTGCAAAGACCTCATTTTTTTGTTTACCCTTTCCTTGAATTTCTTACCTTCAATTTAAACTTCCTCTAGAATTTAGAACTTACTGAAAAGGAAAGTCTGGTCCTGGTGCCCATTCATCCATATGAGCTCTTGTAGGTCTGTAGCTCATTAATATCTGATGACTTCTGTGTTGATTTCCAATGGTTTTTTTAGGGTAATTTCCAAGTGAGAGAGAGAGAATACTTTTTTTTTTTTTTAAAGTAATCTCTAGGGGTGCCTTGGTGGCTCGGTCTGCCTTCGGCTCAGGTCATGATCCCAGGGTCCTGGGATTGAGCCCTGTGTTGGAGCTCTCTGCTCGGCAGGGAGCCTGCTTCTCTTCCTCTCTCTCTGCCTGCCTCTCTGCCTGCCTCTCTGCCTGCTTGTGATCTCTATGTGTCAAATAAATAAATAAAATCTTAAAAAGTAATGTCTAGATGCAGTGTGGGGCTCAAACTCACAACCCTGAGATCAAGAGTTGAGCCAGGCAGGCACCCTAAGTGTAAACATTTTTTTAAAAAAAGATTTTATTTATTTCTTTGAAAGAGAGAGCATGTTAGAGTGTGAGGGTATGTAATTCCTTTATTTAGGTACAAAGAGAGCAATATAGAGCTGCAAAGATGAGAGAAGGTTTGAGATAGTATGAAAAAGCTAAGAACTGAGGAATAGTAAAAAGGAAAGTAGATTTATCTCTTTTTGTTTTGTTTTTTAGATTTTTTTTTTTTTTTTTTCAGAGAAAAAGAGCAGGGGGTGGGGCAGAGGGAGAAGCAGACTTCCACTGAGCAGGGAGCCTGATGTGGGACTTGATCCCAGGATGCTGGGATTATGACCTGGACTGAAGGTAGATACTTCACTGACTGAGCCACTCAGACACCCAGGCTCATTTCTTAAATCCTTCTATTAAACAACTGCAAAACAGCTGACTTCTATTGAATGCTTATCATGTACTATGCACTTTATGTACTTTTTCTCAAGTCTCACAGTTCAATTTGATACTATGTTTTTTCTTATTGATGTACAACAAATTTTTAATGTATAGTTTACTGTACTCATACCTGTGTAACCACCACCTAGATCAAGGGAAACTTCATTTCTACCACCCAGAAGTCTCCCTGGTGACTCTTCCTAGTCACTCTGCTTCCCTGCCAAAGGCAGCCACTATTCTGACCTCTAATGCCATAGTTTGCTTGTTCTTGAACTTCATTAAGTAGAATCCTATGCTCTCTTGTTTCTGGCTTCTTTTGTTCAATATGGTATCTGGGAGATTGACCTGTGGGTAGGCAGTATTATTAACCTCTGTTTTAAAGATATAGATCCAGGATCAGGGAGGTTAAGTAGCTTGCTTCAAAGTCACGTAGCTGAAAAACTCAGGATTTGAATTCAAGAGATCTGGTTTCAGAGCTGACTGACGTTCCTATCCACTTCACTAAGAACTAGTTATAAATTTCATAAGCAAAACATATTTCATGTTTTTATTTTGCCCAAATCTTTGCTGATGCGTTGTCATCATTAAAAAAAGGTCTTAAGGAAGCTATCTTTTAAACTGTAAATAGTACTTTAACTTCCCATTTGATAGAGTGGTTATTTTTAGCTCTGCAAAAGATATGACTGTGCCGAAGGTTGAGTGGGTGATCAAATGGAAAATCGTGAGTCGGGAAAGTCATGTGGGATCATCTGGGGGAAGCTCAGGACATGAAGCACATGCAGCAATGCCTTTCTAATGTCAGCAGGAAAGGGCTTAAAAGTTTTGCAAGCACGTGTGGATTTTTTAGATCTTGACCTCTGATGTTCAGAGCTTGTGTTCTTTATTTTTTTAATGCCTACTTGAATATGTGCCTGCCTCTGTACTTGTTAGTAGTCCTGTGAGAAAGTACATGATGGCAAAGAGAAAGTGGAGCATAAGCCAACTGCTGACATACAATTCAACTTAGAGAAATGAATATCCTACGGTGTATGTGGTTAATAAGACTTTAAAAATCGAGGGGGGTGGTAATTTAAAACTTACTGAAAGATTGTAAGGACTTCCATAATACCCTTGACACATTTCTCCAGCTTTTACCATTTGCCACATTTGCTGTTTTGTTCTCTCATACGCATGTGTATATGTATATTAAATTCAAATACATACAATTTTTCTGAACTACTTGAAAAAGTGGATTGTATGTATTACGCCTATTTTGTCTTTACTGTTTCAGAATATACTTACTAAGCACAGGGTTTTTCCTCTATATAACTATAGTATCACAGTGAAATTCAGGAAATCTAATATTGATAAAACTACAGTATGGACATTAGTTTAAAATTATTTTACCAGTTGCCTAATATCCCATTTAAACTAAATGTACATATATAAACAAAGTATTCTTTTTTTTTTTAAAGATTTTATTTATTTGTTTGTTAGAGAGAGAGAACACGCAAACACAGGCAGACAGTGGCAGAGGGAGAAGCAGGTTCCCTGCCAAGCAAGGAGCCCGATGTGGGACTTGATCCCAGGACACTGGAATCATGACCTGAGCCGAAGGCAGCCACTTAACCAACTGAGCCACCCAGGTGTCCCTAAATAAAGTATTCTATTCAGAGGTTACTTGGAATAGGTTCTTTCCTGCCCCTTTCCCCACTAGGTAATTGTTATTTATTTGAAATGCTGTTGAATCCATTTGCTTCTCTTTGAATTGGACTTTCCCCCCTCATCCTTGTTTTTTTCTTTTTTTCCTGAATACATAAAATATTAACATGATTCAAAAGTTAAAACTATACTAAAAGACATTCAGAGATCTGTCACTCTTTCCCCTAACCCTCTATCCCATTACTCATTTCTCCCACTCCTTATAAGTGATCATTTTCATTAATTTTTGGCTCACCCTTTCAGTGTTTATTTTTGCCAAGATAAGTAAAAAAATAATGAAACATTCCAAGAGTTTGTGTGTCATTCTCATTCAGGGACTGTGTTAAACTTTTCTGTATGGTTCCAATTTTAGTGTATGTGCTGCTGAAGTGAGTACATGATATCCCTTCAGTAGTAGCTAGAAATCAGTAGGTTAGAGTAGGACGGTGTGGTATAGATTTAGAAAAGGGTAAGGAGGAAGAATTCCATGACTAGGGAGGCAGTGTATTGTGATGCCTGGGAACATGGGCTTTAGAATGACACAGGCCTAGCGCGCCTGGGTGGCTCAGTTAGTTGGGCATCTGATTCTTGATTTTGGCTTAGGTTGTGATTTCAGGATCCTGGGATTAAGCCCTGTGTTGGGCTCCATGCTTCCCCCCCCCCCAAAGTTTTTTTTGAGAAAGACGATGAGTGAATGAGAGCACAAGCAGGGGGAGGGTCAGAGAGAGGGGGAGAAGCAGATTGTCTGCTGAGCAGGGAGTTGGATGCAGGGCTGGATCTCAGGACCCTAGGATCATGACCTGAGATAAAGGCAGGGACTTAACCCATTGAATCAGCCAGGTGCCCCCAAAAAGCAGTTTTAATAGGGAAGTTCATAGAGATAAATGCTCACCTCAAGAAACAAGTTTCAACCTAATTTTATACCTCAAGGAACTAAAAAAAGAACAAATGAAGCCCAAAGTTAGTAGAAAGAAGGGAATAACAATGATTAGAGCAAAAATAGAGACTGGGAATATCCAGGGCCACTGGATAGCTCCTGGGTAGCTCAGTTGGTTAAGCATCTGCCTATTGATGTCGGTTCAGGTTATGACTGCAGGGTTGTGAGATTAACCCACATGTTGGGGGGATTGTTGCTTGGGATTCTCTCTCTTGTCTGTCCTCTCCCAAAAGAAAGAGACTGAGAAGACAATAGAGAAGATCAATGAAACTAAGAGTTGGTTCTTTGAAAAACATTTGACAGGCCTTTAGCTAGATTTACCAAAAAGGACTCAAAACCAGAACTGAAAGATGTTACACTGGGTACCAGAGAAATGCAGAAGATCATAAGTGACTATTATGAACAGTTCTACCTAACCTATTGGACAGCATATAAGGAATGGGTAAATTCCTAGAAACCTACAACCCACCAAGACTGATGAAGAAATAAATCTGAATAGATGGATTTAATCTCCTTGATAGTAGTGAAAAACTTCCCAACAACAGAAGTTTAGGATCAGATGCCTTCACTGGCAAATTCTACCAAATATTCAGAGAGAAGAATTAATACCAATTCTCAAATTCTTCTAAAAATTAGAAGAGCGAACTCTTCCAAACTTACTTTATTAAGCCAGCATCACCTTGCTACCAAAACCAGAAAAGAACGACACAAGAAGAGCCAGTATTCGTAATAACATAAATGCAAAAATCCTCAACAAAACATTAGCAGTCATATTCAGCGATGCATTAAAAGGATCCTACCTCATGACCAAGTGGGGTTTATTCCAGGGATGGTTCACCATCCACAAATCAATGTGGATACCACAATAACAAAGTGAAGGATAAAAATTATTCTCTCAATAGATGAGAAAAAATATTTGACAGAATTCAACATCTGTTTATGGTAAAAACTCAGCAAAGTGCATATAGAGGAAACATACCTCAATGTGATAGGGGTCCTATAGGACAAGTCAACAGCTAACATCACACTTAGAGGAAAAGCTTTGAGCTTTTCACCACTAAGAATAGGAACAAGGCAAGGATGCCCACTCTTGCCAGTTCTATTCAACACAGTATTGGAAGTTCTAGCCAGAGCATTTAGGCAAGAAAAAGATATAAAATGTATCCCTGTTGGAGAGGAAGAAGTAAAATGGTCACTGTTTGGAGATGGTATATACAGAAAACTCAAGACTATATCCAGAAAACTGTTAGAACTAATACATTTAGTAAAGTTGCAGGATATAAAATTGGTATGCTAAAATGTTACGTTTCTATATGCTAATAATGAACTATCAGAAAAATTAAAAAACAATTCCATTTATAGTTGCATCAAAAAGAATAAAGTACCAAGGAATAAATTTAACCAAGGAAGATAATAGCATATTGAAAACTACAAGATGTCAGTGTAAGAAATTGAAGACAAATAAATGAAAAGCTATTCCATGCTCATGGATTGGAAGAATTAATATTGTTAAAATGTCTGTACTACCCAAAGTAATATTACAGAGTCAGTGCCACCCCTATCAAAATTCCAATGACACTTTTCATGCAAATAGAACAAATAGTCCTAAAACTTATGGGAACCAACCATAGAAGACCCTGAGTAGCCAAGCAAGGTTGAGAAAGAAGAACAAAGCTGGAGGCAGCATACTCCCTGATTTCAAGGTATATTACAAAGCTATGGTAATTAAAACAATGTGGTATTGGCACAAAAATAAACCTTGATCAATGGGGCAGGATACAAAGCCCAGAAATAAACTCTTGCATATATGGCCAATTTATAACAAAGGAGCTAAGAATACACAGTGGAGGAGGGGACACTCTATTTTGTTTATTTATTTACTCTGGGTATTCTGTAATAAATGGTGTGGGAAATATGAGATTGCCAGTAATGGGGAAATTGGATAGCTACATGCAACAGAATGAAACTGGATCATTATCTCACACCATATACAAAAATTAATCCAGAATGGATTAAAGAACTGACTTAAAACCTGAAACCAAAAAATAGAAGAAAAGCTAGGCAGTAAGCTCTCTGACGTAGGTTTTTGTGATGATTTTTGAACCTGAAAACAGAAGCAACAGAAGGAAAAATAAAAAGTGTGACTATCTATCTAAAATATAGTTGGATTTAAAAAAATGGACAGAATATCTGAATAGACATTTGTCCAAAGAAGATCTACAGATGGCTAACAGGTACATGAAAAGATGTTTTAGGGCATTAATCATTAGGGAAATGCAAATCAAAACCACAGTGAGATACCACCTTGCACCTGTTAGAATGGCTATTCTCAAAAGGGCTAGAAATAACAAATGTTGGTGAGGATGTGGAGAAAAGGGAACCCTTGTGCACTGTTGGTAGGAATGTAAATTGGTACAACCACTATGGAAAACAATATGGTGTTTTCTCAAAAAAATTAAAACTAGAACTACCATACAATCGAACAATTCCATTTCTCAGTATTTTAGGAGGAAAATGAAAATGCTAATTCAGAAAGCTAAATGAACAGGAATGCCTTGGTGGCTCTGTTGGTTAAGTATCTAACTCTTGATTTTGGCTCAGGTCATGATCTCAGTGTGGTGGGACCGAGTCCTGCATCTGGCTCTGTGCTTCGTCTGCTTGTCCCTCTCTCTCTGCTCCTCCCTCTGCACACTCTCTTTCTCTCTCTAAAATAAATAAAATCATCAAGACAAATGCACCATGCATTTGTGTACGGAGTTCATTGCAGTATTACTTATAGTAGTCAAGATGTGAAAGCAACCTACGTGCCTATCCACTGATGAATGGATAAAGATGTGTGTGTACACACACACACACACACACACACACACACACACAATGGAGTATTAGCTGAATAAGAGAATGAAATCATCCCATTTGTGGCAATATGGATAGATCTCAAGGGCATTATGCTAAGTGAAATGTTGGAGAAACACCTATACTGTATGATCTATCTTCTATGTAGAATCTGTGTGTTTTTTTTTTAATCGAATTAAAAGACAGTACTGCATGGTTCTTACAGATAAAACTTTACAGATGAAAAGACAACAGACTTAAACATTTGTGATTTTAGGTTTTGCAAGACTCAATTTCCCAGAACCAGAGTATATAAATAACCTAATCAGAAGATTCAGAGTAGACTTTTAACAAAACCAGAAATTCCTAGAGTGGTTTAAGATAAGTTGGCAAACATTTATATAAAGGGACAGATGGTAACTATTTTAGGCCTTGTTGTAATTCAGGGTTATGTAGTCTCTTGGTACCACCTCTGTTTGAATCCCAATTCTGTCGTTTGTTGTGTTCTTTTGATCAAGCCATGTAATCACTGTACCTTGATATTCTCCTCTGTTAACGGAATGAGGCTTGCTTTGAGGGCTAAATGAACGAGCTATTTGCAGTTATGAATGTTTATTAGAACATCGTTTGAGGACAGTGTTGGGAGGATCAGCAGCACAGATCTCAGAGCTGCTGACCAGGGCAGTAAGGCATGCAGCTCAGACAACCTTGAATCTGACACCTAGGCTATGAGGAGGGTGGGATGATGCCCTTGAGTTCTGCTGCTGTCTGTGATGAACAGATGGAGTTCTGTAAGTATATGCAATGAAATAATGGAAAATACTATCATAATGGTCTGACATGATTGGGAACCTCTGAGTTTAAGAAGTTTGTGACTCCCATCTTTTTTTTAAAAATATTTGTCTTCTCTGCATTTTGCAATATTAAGCTCTTAAGCTAGATGAGACAAAGTTCTCAGTGTCATAGAGAATTATACTCAGTGACTCAGTAAATATAAGCGTGGAACTAACACTTTTCTTTTCCAGTTCTTTGTGTTTGAGTAGCACTTTTAGCAATGTTATTCTCTTTCATGTTAAGATTTTCAAAGCATAGAGTTTACTTCTTTATGTAAGAGAGAGTGTATGCATGGGAGAGAGAGAATCTGAAGCAGACACTGCATTGAGCTCAGAGCCTAACGTGGGGCTCGATCCCACAACCCTGGGAGCATGACCTGAGCTGAAATCAAGAGTGAGACATTTAATCAACTGAGCCACACAGGCATCCCTTTGCTTCTGTATTTTATTTCCCTCACAGTGTTCTTCAAGTTTCTTACAGCAGTTTCCCCATCTCTTCATCCCAGATCCTCATCTGCTACCTCTGATGATTACCCATGCCTTGACGTTTCTCTTGCCCACCTGGATTCTTGCCCTGCTACTTGCTCTGACTTCTGGTAACTGCCTTTCCTCCTTCGGTCTTGACAGTCTTCTAGTGACCTCTGTGGCTCCTCACAGGTCCAGCACAGCCTAGATTTTTGTTACTCTGGCCTTTAATTTACTGGTAAGGTTTATATGTGTCTGTAAAGTTTTCCATTTTAAAAAAAGTTTTATTTATTTAATCTCTGCATTCCACATGGGGCTCGAACTCATAACTCCGAGATCAAGCATTTCATGCTTTTCTGACTGAGCCAGCCACATGCCCTGTAAAGTATTTCATTTAATTTTATATACTGCTTACTTTTTTTTTAATAAATATTTTATCTATTTATTTGACAGACAGATCACAAGTAGGCAGAGAGGCAGGCAGAGAGAGAGAGAGGGAAGCAGGCTCCCTGCTGAGCAGAGAGACCGATGCGGGGCTTGATCCCAGGACCCTGAGACCATGACCTGAGCCAAAGGCAGAGGCTTTAACCCACTGAGCCACCCAGGTGCCCCTATATACTGCTTACTTTTAATAAAATTGTGACAAGTCTTAAAAGTAAGAGGTGGGACACTGAAATTTATATGGTGTTGTTGATCAAAGGAAAAAAAATAAGTACAGAAGTCATTAAGAGAAATTAGAATAAAAATCAAGAAAGTGAGAGTTATATATAGATTTTCACATTCTTGAATGGCTTTAAAAAAAAAAGATTTTATTTATTTATTTGGCAGACAGAGATCACAAGTAGGAAGAGAGACAGGCAAAGAGAGAGAGAGAGAGGAGGAAGCAGGCTCCCTGGTGATCAGAGAGCCGATGCAGGGCTCGATCCCAGGGGCTCGATCCCAGGACCCTGGGATCAGGACCTGAGCCGAAGGCAGAGGCTTTAACCCACTGAGCCACCCAGGCACCCCGAATGGCTTGTTTTTAAAAAGATTTTACTTTGTTAATTTGAGAGAGAGAGAGAGCGTGAGAGAGAGAGCATGAGAGGGGAGAAGGTCAGAGGGAGAATCAGACTCCCCATGGAGCTGGGAGCCCAATGTCGGACTTGATCCCTGGACTCTGGGATCATGACCTCAACTGAAGGCAGTTGCTTAACCAACCAAGCCACCCAGACACCCACATTCTTGAATGGCTTAAGAATGGATAGATGTGGGGCGCCTGGGGGACTCAGTGGGTTAAGCTTCTGCCTTTGGCTCGGGTCATGATCTCGGGATCCTGGGGCCGAGCCCCTCGTTGGGCTCTCTGCTCAGCAGGGAGCCTGCTTCCCCCTCTCTCTCTGCCTGCCTCTCTGCCTATTTGTGATCTATCTCTGTCAAATAAATAAATAAAAATCTTAAAAAAAAAAAGAATAGGTAGATGATAGGCTATTTAATAGTTTTTTTGTTTGTTTTTTTAGACTCTAGTTGTCTTTTAAATCTTGCTTATTTTTCTGTATCCCTTTAGAAAACCCAGTTGCACTTGGTGGTATGTTGTAGTAACTCTTAATTCTGTTATAATGGTAATATCAAATCCTAATTTGATACAGTATCAGATTATGAAATTTTTCATTTTTTTATATTTCACTTTTGTAATGATAATGAGCTCTGAGTTGACATTATTTCACTTGCATAAAGCATATTAATAGTTACTATTTTAATGAAAATAGGAATGTTCTTAAAATTTGGGGGTAAAAAAGAAACTGAGTTTTGGTATATAGCAATAAAACTTAAAACTTAAAGTCCAACCTTCCTAGAAGAGTCTTTTATAATTTTCTTTATTCTGTTGATATTATGGAGATGCTAGGGTATGTGAGATCAGTTTTCCTCTTAACTCTTAGATGCAGTGGTTACCCTACTGATTCAGAAGATGTTATTCTCCCACCTGATAAGAGTGGGGAATGGCACAGGCTTTTGTTATACATCTAGTAGCCTCTCATATTTCTATCCTATCTGCCCGCATGAAAGATTTGACTCCTGAGGCAGACTGTGGCTTTTCTTTTGCCCTGTTCCTCCCAACTGTGGAAGAAGCGAACTGTGCAGGGCTGTTACCTGTGCAGTTTTTTCTGGGCCTCTTATCCCTAGAATTGTTCCATAAAATCTTAGTACTATCTTAGGGAGTGTTAGGTCTCCTTTTGATACTCTCCTTTTGATACTCTTTTGATACTCTTTTTGATACTCTATTTATTGTATAGAAGTAAAATAGATTTAAGAAAGACCAATTTAAAGTTTTCCTGTGAGTCCTAAGTTCTCCTTATAAATGAAAAATGATAGTATAAAATCACTCTTACTGGCTTCCTAAATGGTAACCACATCTGTGTCTTATTAGTTATCAATGTTCTTAGCTGAGGTTGTACCAATTCTTGAATCACTACATTTGTTACTAAGGTTTAAAAAATGTAGCCAGTAAACAAACAAACACCTTAAGGTCTATTCTCATGTATTGGGTTTCAGTTTGAAATGATTCAACAACCATTTTTGGAGGGATTTTTCTGTGTAGTACTGTGTTAGACACAGAGCATATAATGGTGAATAACACCATCTCTGTCTCCAAGGATATTACATTTTGGTAATGGAGATTGAGAAGTGAATGAACAATTGCTCTATAGTATGCTGAACTGGCAAATTACTTGATCTTCCCAAGCTTCAATTTTTCTGATCTATGACATGAGACTCTCATAAAGGTTGTTAAAGTTAAATGAGATGGCAGCAGAATATGTAGCAAGACCTACTTTAGAAGCATGAGAGTGACACCGTGACCATTCTTGGGGGGTGTCCCCCCAGGGGATGTCAGAAATTTCTCAGAGAAGTTGTTGATCACTGATGGAGCATAATTCTGAATGAGGTAAGAATGGTTGTCCTTTATTGCTTGGTCTTTCATCTTTAACTGAGCATTAAGCTGCGTTGTTAATATGTCAACGTATATAATGTCTCAGGAGCATGAAAAGTAAGGTTATGCAGTTCCATTTTGTGTTATGTGTTATCCTTAATTTTCTTTCAGAGAATTAAAGATGGTAGCCTAATTGATGCAGTTAAAACCATCTGTGTGGGGGATCATATTGAATCCATAAATGGAGAAAATATCACTGGGTGGCGTCATTATGATGTTGCAAAAAAATTAAAGGAATTTAAAAAAGGTGAATCCTTTACCTTGAAGTTAATAGAACCGAAGAAGGCATTTGGTAAGTTGGGTGTGGGTGTGTATGAGTATGAAGTGTTCCCTTCCGTGTCTTGTCTTTCTAAGGGTAGTAAGTTCTGAGGTGTGATGCCATGTGATACAGCGTGTCCATTGAGACTATAGAGAATAGCAGCACTACTGACAAGGGGAACAACAATTCAAGGAGAAAAAACTTGTGTAAAAGGACAATTTCTGAAAGACCTTTGGAGTTACAAAGTCTCACGTCCAGTGACTTTGTGGCTGTTCCAAACTCCAAGAAGGGCACATTGTATTACATTTATCTTGCTGGGCAGTAAAATTCTTGATTGAGCTCTCTAAGCCATAATAACTGTTGGTTCATGGACCTCAACAGCAAAAACTTCAGTTGCACACAGAATTGGTTTTTAAAATAGTTACCTTGTCTGTTTTAGAGGCTTCCCTCAATACCTTTCCTCCACTGGCATTTTGGATTTGGCAGCATTGGATGGGATGAAATTGCTTCCACTTTGGTGACATCTGTACTCGCTTGGTTTTAGCCACGGCAGCTGTGACCCAACTGTTCAAACCCCAAAGGGCATCTCATCTACAGGAAAATGTGCCAGCTTCTCTCTCGCTACCCAGCACTATTTTAATAAGCCAAATGACGGCCTGGTGTTCATCAGTGTTGAAATATCTTCAGCAGAATCATTCTAGGCTGCCCTTACTCATCCATGACCCCACCCAACTTAGGTTCTTCCCTTTGCTCACAGTAGATAAATATTCCTTATAGGTTGTCTCTAATGAATGTTTTTTCAGGGCAGTTAATAAAAATGATGGGAGAAAACAATGGATCTGGGCAATTACATTTTCCCTCCTTTAGCAAGTAAGGGACAGATACTAACCATCTGGAAATGTAAATTCTTCTCTGCTTCCAAGGGTTTCTGTGCCATTTAATAGAAATACAGTGTAGATTATATGACTTGGGGCAGAAAGAGTTCCATAGAAGATGTAAGAAAAGAATGCTTTGCACTGAGCTATGTATAGATCTGTTGAATCCCTATATTGCATGCCTGAAGCTAATAGAACACTGTATGTTAACTATCCTGGAATTATACTGGAATTAAAATAAAGCAACCCCAAAAAGAAAACACGGGGTGGCAGGGGATCGGGGGAGGGAGAATGCCTTATGCCAGTGCTGTTCCTGGAGGGAATCATTCATTCCAGGAGACAGAACTATAGAAACTGTGATTCTGCATGGAGTACAACCCAGCTTCTGAGCTCACTTGTCACAGAAGGTGGGCAGCACTCAGGTTTCTGTCTACACTCCTTTTGAAGTGGTTGTTTTGCTAACCAACTCCCTGATTATTGTATAAACTGATAGGATGTAAACAGTTTGAGCTATTTTTATTTGATTTAGACTCCTTGTAAATCAGTCGTTCTCAGTACAACTCAAGGAGTATAATTTTTTTCCACCTTTATTTTTACCACTTAGTCTATTTTCCAAAGTTAATCTTTTTCTATTTTTTCTTATTGTCTGCATCTAAATCTTGTGGTCCCTGTATCTTGATAGAAAGTTGCTGGTATACTTTAACTTGGATGCTTGGTTGATATTAGTCTTGGACGTTACAGAGATCATTGTATTTGGCTATTATTGCTCCATGATTAGATTTTTTTCCTTCAGTACCTGAGACACGTGTAGATGGTTGGGGTGCTGCTCTGCCTTATGTGCCTGACTACTATTGAACCTGCTCTCTGTTGCCCCACAGGAATTCCATGTACACATTTGAGAAGGACACTGGGTAGAATTCTCCTAGTGGGGGTATATTATTTTAGCATCCCAAATCCTGGTGGTGCTGTGGGTTAGGATATGTGGAAATTGATTTTGGAGCAGTGATAGCTTTTTATCTTCTGAAGTTCCTCTGACAGCCTAACTCAGCCCAACTTAAATCTGCTGGGCCATATGCATTTTCCACTCTGGGTCGGAACTTGACTTTGGGCCATAGCTTGGGGATTTCCCTCTTAGAAGTAGGCCTTGCTGCTCTGCGCATACTTCTGTCTCAGTTTTGCTGATTTTTGTCTTGGGATAAAGGCAATGCTAGTTTGTTTCTCATCCTTTGACTTCATCCCAGTGCTTTGTGCTTTTCTTGGAAGGGAGTATATATTAAAGGTACTTGAGGGATTTAGCTTCCCCCAGTTATCTTGGTTCTAATCTTATTTTTTTCTGTTTCCTTCCTTCCTGTGTTTTAAGCATTATCATGAATGAACTGATTCAAATTCCTAGTCCTTCATGATTATCTGTCTCTCATTGCCTTGGATTCCTAGAGGAGAAAAGGACCAATGTAGGTGAGGCCAAATGTTTTGGTCTCTGTGATCAGACAGGCCATCTAGGCTGAAGTGAAGTCATTTCTAGGATTTTACCAAAAGCTGTTGAAATAGCCATACACTATAGTAGTTTAACATTTCCTTACCAACTTCCCTAAAGATTTCACCTGGGGAGTCACGTGGACTGTGTCCTAAAATGCAAGTAGTAGTATAGTTGGTTGCTTTGGAATGGTATAACAAGGATGATGAACACAATTTTCAGCTGTGGATAGGGAAATCTTTACAGCCTGCTCCTATTTACATATTTTTGGTCCACAACCAGTCACATCCTACTTCCAGGAGCCATTATGTGAGCTGAGATTCTTTGAGAGCTATAGAATAAACACTTTCCAGGTTAATGAAAGGGCATTTTTTGGGGGTAGACTATCAAGTAGGTCTCAGAAACAAAGACTGTGTCAGTCATGCCTTGGGAAGGTCAGGAATAAAGGCCATTTCAGGAATGTATGAACCAGGCACCTTTCATGGCCCTGGCCTGATTAACTCCTTCCTGTTATTTCCTATCTTTATATCACTTCACTCAGTATTCAAATTCCTGGGAGAGCAGGGGAAACTGATTAGGTCATGTCCCATCTTGATAGTGGGAAGGCAGGCATGGTTAATAGGGCCACCAAAATCATGCAGAAGAGTGAGGGAGAAGTTTCCGTTTGGGTAGGAAAAAAGTAGCAGATGTTTGTTTTGCCATTTCTCTTAAGTTAATATACCTTGTTTAGTGGAGTGTGTTGGTTTTCTCTTGACTTTGAGTCTGAATGTATCCATGCATGATACTGTCAGTCTGGATATATCAGAATGGATCTGGAGGGAGGCAGGGTATTGTCAGCTGGCTTTGGGTGTCTGGTCTTACAGATTTTTTTTTTTTTTTTTTTTTTTCTGTTTGTGGGTGCTGCGTAAATGGCATTTTGGCAATGGACTCTCTGGAGGTACTGATAGCATTAAATTTTAAAAGATTTTATATAGGGGGGTGGGGTTATGGACATTGGGGAGGGTATGTGCTATGGTGAGTGCTGTGAAGTGTGTAAACCTGGCGATTCACAGACCTGTACCCCTGGGGATAAAAATATATGTTTATAAAAAATAAAAAAAATTAAAAAAAGATTTTATGTAATCTCTACACCCAATATGGAACTTGAACTTAAAACTCTGAGATCAAGAGTTACATGTTCTACTGACAGAGCCAGCCAGGCTGCATCAGACTTTCTTTAAGGCAGAGTAAAAGCCATGTTTTTCTTGGTGCTGGCCACCAGATTTGGAAAGGACAACAATCCAGATTGGGACTATACTCCTGAGACGGTCTTTCGTTTATGTCTCCCCCAAATAAGTTCTTGAGAATTTTCTGTGTTCCATGTGCTCCATTAGGCCCAGTGGATACTAAGAAGACTAAGCCATAGCTACTGCCTTTTGAGGAGCTCACAGTTTAGCAGAAGGCTGTTATTGACTGAATTGTGCCCTTCTAAAATTCATGTGTTGAAGTCCTAATCTCCACTACCTCAGAATGCGACTGTATTTGGAGATAAGCTCTTTAAGTAGGCATGAAGTTAAAATGAGATCATTAGGGTGGGCCCTGATCCAATGAGACTGATCTAAGAGGAGAAAATTTGGATACACATACACATAGCAGGAGAATGCCATGTGATCATGTAGACCTCTACAGACCAAGGAGAGAGGTCTTAGAAGAAAGCAACCTTGGGGATGACTTGAAAATCTCTAACTTCTCTAGAACAAAGGAAATAGATTTCTTTTGTTTAAGCCATGTGGTCCTTTGTGGCAGCCCTAGGAAACTAACATAGAGGCCATTAGGCTTAAAGAAAAATTACAGTTTAGGGGCGCCTGGGTGGCTCAGTGGGTTAAGCCACTGCCTTCGGCTCAGGTCATGATCCCAGGTCCTGGGTTCGAGCCCCGCATCGGGCTTTCTGCTCAGCGGGGAGCCTGCTTCCTCCTCTCTCTCTGCCTGCCTCTCTGCTTACTTGTGATTTCTCTCTGTCAAATAAATAAATAAAATCTTTAAAAAAAAAAAAAAAAGAAAAATTACAGTGTAAATTCTTTGACTGTGGCAGTATGAGTTCCCTAATAATCTAGAAGGTATAGATGGAATGTCTTAGCTGTTCTTAGCCTTGGGTAGATGGCAGGAACATACTGATGTTTTCATTGAATAAATATTTGAGGAGTTAGTACATGCTAGTCTTAGAGTATTAGTTGTTGGAATAATAATAGTTTCTTGAACATCTACTGTATTCCATCACCATACTACCTGCCTGGTATATCACATGAATAAGAACTAGTTCCTGCCTTCAAGAAGCTCCTATCTAGTGGGAGGAGATGAATATGAAAAGAAATTCAGGGGCACCTGGGTGGTTCAGTGGGTTAAAGTCTCTGCCTTCGGCTTGGGTCATGATCCCAGGGTCTTGGGATCGAGCCCCACATCGGGCTCTCTACTCATCGGAGAGTCTGCTTCCTCCTCTCTCTCTGTCTGCCTCTCTGCCTGCTTGTGATCTCTGTCAAATAAATAAATAAAAAAATCTTAAAAAAATTCAATAAAGAGAATTAGTGGTGCTAACATGTACTAGAGGCATAAAAGTCGGCCACATCAAGTCAACCTAAGGAGTTGAGGAAAAGCTTCCAGGAGAAAAGATTTGAGCTGGATCTTAAGAGGTGTGGTCATTGAACAAATTAGGGAAGGTGGTCCCAGGGCGTGGGAGTAGGAATAGAATAAGCAAAGGTGTAGAGGTGTATAGCAGTGTCCTGTGCTTGGGAATACCACGTATGTCTGTATGATTGGAATAGAGGTTCTAGGTGATTGTGTGGCAAGAGATGAAGCTCAAGGGTCAGTAGAGACCAAATAATCAAGAGCCTTATATGTGACGATAAAGAGTGGGCATTGAAGGGGTTTAAGCCGGTGGATGAGACTTGGCTTTTAGAGAGAGAGTTTGGAGACTATGTCACATGGGATTGCTTTATAAGCTCACCTGGCCAAGGAAATCCTTGAAGATTCTATTGTGTAGGTTGAGGAGAGAGAAGACGAAGTCCTAAATGAAGGCAGAAACAGATCGGAGGAATAGACAGTGGTGTGCTGGAGCCATTTGTATACACCTTTTCCAAACTCCATGTTCAGTGACCTCATGTTAGGGGCTTGAAATTGGCTGTGGTGGCTTGTTTATATCATAGACACAGACAAGTACAGCAAATTTGATTTTTTTTTTCCTGGAGAGTTGCTGGTTACACATTTATCTGCATACCACTGAATATTAAGAAGGTAGAGTTGGAAGGTTGGAATATTAAAAAGGTGGAGTTGGAAATTCATTGAATGTAGAAGTAAAATAGACTGCAAATGACGATCCACAGATTTGTGGCTTGGGTGAGGAATGGAATGGAGTGCTTTACTTTAAGATGAGGAAAACTGGAAGAGAAATAGATTTGGGTGAAGACTTAGAAAAGAGACACTGTACTTACAATATAATTTTAGGCCTGCTGAGTTTGATACCTGTGAGAGAATTTAGTTGGAAATGTGTAAGAGGTAGACAAGTGTCAGAGAACTAAAGCCTAGGGAATGGGATTTATGAATAATTTGAAGCTGTGGAAATCCGATCACTCAGAATAGTAAGAAAAAGACCAAGCCTAGAGTTGTGGAAGAAGCCCAGAATTAAGGAGTAGAAAGAGGAGGAGCCAGCATAGTGAGGAATGGCCAGACACAGAAGAGACAGCCTCTGGATGGCCTTTTCCCAAGCATTCAAGGACCTATTACTTGTCCCAAGAGTAGGTGCTTCACTACAACTTTCCTAAGTTGGTGACAGGCTCTGAGGGAGAAATAAAGGCTGCTTTAAGACACACCCTCGGATTGTCCTGTGTTGATCAGAGTTTATATCACTGTTTTTCATCTAGGGATCTCAACCTCTGTGTTTAGAACAGGGAGTAGAATTGAAAACTTCATAGTGCTTTGTGCGTAGTGAGGGTAGGTTACATTGTACATAAAAGTTACATGTGTTTTTGTATATTTGTGTTCCAGATATATATGTGTGTGCATTTGTATAATTGTGTTATGATATAATGTATATATTTCCCATCGTGAGTCATAGCAAAAAATAAAATTTGGAAGCCACTGGTTTAAATGATTCCCTTGTTAAAAATTTGTAGTTTGGGAAATCTTTCCCATACCTAACATAGTTTCTCCTGGTCAGCTGCTTTCTGATCCAAATTCTCCCCCTTCTAGCCATGAGTTGATGGCAGCCTTCCCAGTCCTTATCAAGTATCGGGTGGAATGTCTCTGGTGGTATTTTTTTTAGGGCATGGCTCACTTCCGTTCCCTTTTGCCAATGAAAAGGAACATGTCTCCACAATGAGCTCAACCTTGCAGGGTTTGCCATGTAAACCTACACTTTCCCAAGGCCATGAAAACCCACTCTTCTTAACTTAAGCTCTAGGACCAGACTAGTTCAACTGGTTTGTTTCCTTTGAGGACTTTTAATTGCAGAAAAATAACTGTTAAATCTATGAAACTTAGATTGTTTTACTTGGATGAGTCTGTATTTATCCTGGAGAAGTTCTTTTGTTTGTAAGTGTTGCCCTTTATGGAAAGATGTTTATAGAAGGAGACCCAAAATATTTTTGTAAATTGTTTCCAAAATCAGAGGGAGTTGAAAGAAAAAGTTTACCTCCTAAAACATTGGTAGTCTTCATTTTGGGGTTAGATTTTGTAATAGAACTCTGGACTATGTCTCCTTTTAGAGGATTCATTTCTGTGCTATGTGTCTATCGGAATAGGATGTTCAGTATGTGAAGTACGTCTGAGTCCTTTGAGTCATTCACAGCTGGAAAACTCGGACCTCATCTTCGTGATTCAGCTCACTGATGTACTTGTTTTCAAAGATGAAATCTATTTTATATCAAGAGAGAAACTTTGGCTTTTAAGTTTCAGATGATTTTTTAGATAGAAAGTATTAAATATTAGAAAAGTCTATTTTTCATGCTATTTCTAGTGAAAAAGTTTCAACCAACAAATATGTTTTGTGCCTTTTCATGTATACTGAATTCTACAAAATATACTGGGGAATATGGTAAAAGTTACTAAAGAAGAAGAAAGGAAAAGTAGTTAAGTGTATAGACTCTGTCCTATATGGGCTGTGTGATAATGTGGCATTGGATGAATTACTTAAACTTTCTGTAGCTTGGTTTCTTCATACCAAAAGAGAAGATGGTAGTAGTATTTATCACATTGAGGATTAAATGATTAAACACACAAAAAATCATAGATTAGTCCCTGACACATGGTACTATTCAATAAAAGTGTTATTACTCTTATTATGAAGGGGTAGCCTTTCTTGTAGTTGTTCAACTTCAGGTGAGTTGAGTTCAGGTGCAGATGAGTTGGTTAGCAAGTATTTGTTGGGAAATCTGGCACGGTTCCAGATCACATCTCCTTTCAAATATGTCTTAGGAGTAGCTACTGCCATTCTGTTTTCTAAGTACTTTCTAAGTAGGAATTCATGTAATCCTTTCACCCATGCTAAAAGATTAAGCATTTGTTCAAGGTTTCAGAGCGAGCTAGTGCGTGATGGAGGCAGGCTTCTAACCCATGCAGGGAACTTTCAGAGCCAGCTCTCTAACAGCTGTTTTGGATAAGTCTGTATGTTTGCTGTCCTCAAGGAGCTTACAATTTATATAAGGATGTAGGTACATTAAGAATCAGGTCATTCTATTAATTACAGTAATAGCTGCCATTTATTGAATGCTTATAAGAAACAATAAAGAGCAGAGACTCTGAGACAAATTGCTTGGGTGAAATTCCTGTCTCTGCTGCTTATTACCTATGTGATTTTGGACCACTTACTTCCTCTGTTCCTGTTTCCTTATCCATAAAGTGCTGTGAGGATTAAATGAGTTAATATATGTAAAGCACTTAAAATAGTGCTTGGCACATAGTGCTGTATAAATGTAAGTCATTCCTTAATAGGACTACTGTTATGGCCTGTTTTAATCCTCCTGCCTTTCCCCGAGAGGGATTTTCAGATAAGACTGAGACTTTGGGCTGTTAAATACTTTGCTGAGGTCACCCAGTGGTGGACAGGAAGTGCAAGCATAGTACTTCATTCCTATTTGTTCCTGAGGCTTGTAGTCTTTTTTTTTTTTTTCTTTTAAAGATTTTATTTATTTATTTGACAGACAGAGATCACAGAAAGAGAGGAGGAAGCAGGCTCCTCGCTGAGCAGAGAGCCCTATGCGGGGCTCGATCCCAGGACCCTGAGACCATGACCCGAGCTGAAGGCAGAGGCTTAACCCACTGAGCCACCCAGGCGCCCCATGAGGCATGTATTCTTAGCAGCATATGGCACTGTCTTTCTAGAATACGATGTGAGCTAGGACATGTGCTGTCATACAGACCTAAACAAAGTGTGCTTCAGCTCAGAGCTGACTTCTCCATGACTGGGAAGTGTTCTAAAGCTTAGAGAGTGCTGGGGGCTGGAAGAAGTGGTAGGATTGGGACGGTACTTTCCCAAAGAGAAAGCCATGGTTTTCAGTAGGTCCCAACAGTATCAGGAGCCAGTGTCCTATTTCCATGGAGCTCCCCATGAGAGGTGACAGGACAGTCTTAAGAACTGTGCACAGGGGCGCCTGGGTGGCTCAGTGGGTTAAAGCCTCTGCTTTCAGCTTAGGCCAGGGTCTCAGGTTCCTGGTATTGAGCCCTGCATTGGGCTCTCTGCTTAGCAGGGAGCCTGCTTCCCTTCTTCTCTCTCTGACTGCTTGTGCTCTCTCTGTCAAATAAATAAATAAATAAATAAATAAATAAAATCTTAAAAACAAAACAAAACTGTGCACAGCCTTGCAATCTGAGGTGAAGGACACCTGTGTCCTGGGCTTGGGTTGCAAGTAGACCCATTGAATTGGACATAGAGTTTCAGAGTAGGGTTTGCATATTAGCCCTCTTGTTCCTCAGAGAGGAAGATAGATTTACATAACAAAAAGTCAGTTTCTCACCAAGCCTTGAGTGGGGGACTCAAAGTTTGGTTTAATCTGACATTTCTTATACCCAGAATTGTGGAGTAAAATTTTAAATCCATTTTTTCCAGAAATTTAAATTGGTGTTCAGAGGAGGGAAAGATAGGAGTAGGCTGGACTCACTGAGAAAGATTCCTAGAGAAGATTGCATTTGAACTTGGCCTTGGTAGATGGAAAGAAAAGTATAGACAAGGAGGGTTTTCTGGGGGAAGCGTTCAGGACAGTGAAGAGGTTGTAGGAATTGGAGCAAATCAGGTTGCAAAAGCAGTTTCTGGGTTCTTTTTCTTTAATTTTTAAATTTAAGTTCAATTTAATTAATATACACTGTAGTATTAGTTTCAGAGGTAGAATCTAGTGATTTGTCAGTTGCATACAACACACAGTGCTCATCACTTCAAGTGCCCTCCTGACACAGAGGGAGACAAATGATGGGAGACTTTTTTTTTTTTTAAGATTTTTATTTATTTGACAGAGACAGAGAGAAAAAGAGAACACAAGCAGTGGGAGTGGGAGAGGGAGAAGCAGGCTTCCCACTGAGCAGGGAGCCTGATGTGGGACTTGATCCCAGGACCCTGGGCTCATGATCTGAGCTGAAGGCAGACACCTAAAGACTGAGCCACCCAGGCACCTTATTATAGGCAGTAGGCTGAGGGTTGCTGGAAGGGAGGTGGTGAGCGGATGGAGTGGTTGGGCTCTTTAAAGAAGAGCTCCATAAACTAGGTGGGGAATCTGAGCTTGTTTTTGAGCCCAATAGGGAGTCATTTAGGTATTAGAACTGAAGAATGATACGATGAAGTAGATTTTTAGGGAATTAAGCCTAGAAAAACAATGTGACCATACTTTATAGAGGAGAAACTGTAGCAGGCTCCTGTATCAGTGCCTGAGTGAGGGATAAGGGCTGGGATTAGAGGTAGCAGCAGGCGTTTGAAGGAGAGAAAAAAGCCTGAGTAATATTGCCAAGGCAGAAATGGCGGTTAGGGGTGGACCTATGCTGCTTAAAGGAGAAGAGTGAAGAGAAGAGCATGCTGAGAAGCAAATGTCACTCCCAAGATGTCTATCCTCGGAGCCCCTGTAATAAGAGTGATTAGAAATGAGGTGGTTTGAATGTGGAAATTGTTTGGGGGCAAGTCAGTGAGAGATGTTCAGCTTTTGATATTTTGCATTTTATCTGACAGTGGCACTCTCTTTCATGTATTTTTTTTTTTTTTGGCAAAGGTTTAAAGTCTTCACAATGATAAATCGGGGGGATAGAACATGCCATTTAATCATCTTTTTATGTCGTAGTTTGTTCTGTCCTTCTCTCCAGCTAGATGTGGTTTGGCATTTACCACAAAGTTACTATGGGAGAAGATAAATGAGGAGCTAAGTTCTGTTTTATTGGGGGGGTGGCAAATGTGTTAGATGAATACGGAGTGTAACTGATAAATGTGTTTTCAGCTGAATAAAGACTCAGGCTAAATATGCACTCTTTCCATTCTAGTTGTAAACTGTCATTAAAAGAAAATTTATTAAATGCTGACATTTTTAATTGAGAAAAGAGAAATTATAATCCACAATACTAAGAACTTTGTAATCTGTTTTGCCAGACACTAACCCTAAACAGTGATGGGTTTCTTTCTTTTTTTTTTTTTTAAAGATTTTATTTATTTATTTGACAGACAGAGATCACAAGTAGACAGAGAGGCAGACAGATAGAGAGAGAGGGGGAAGCAGGCTCCCTGCAGAGCACAGAGCCTGATGTGGGGCTCGATCCCAGGACACTGGGACCATGACCTGAGCCGAAGGCAGAGGCTTTAACCCACTGAGCCACCCAGGTGCCCCAACAGTGATGGGTTTCTTAGAACTATAATGTTTCAGGAGCATTTGGAGTTAACAACAACCATGAATAGAAGACATAATTGTATTCAACTGGTCTTTTCTTTTTTTTTTTAAAGATTTTATTTATTTGACAGGGAGATAGAGAGCACAAGTAGACAGAGTGGCATGCAGAAGGAGAGGGAGCAGGGAGCCCGATACAGGGCTCGATCCCAGGACCTTGGGATCATGACCTGAGCTGAAGACAGCTGCTCAACAGACTGAGCCACCCAGCAACCCCTGTTTTCAACTGGTCTTAAACTTAGTAATAACAGTGTAGGAGGAAGGGGGAAAAAATGATGCTAAAATGTAAGTGGCTTCCTTAATATGGCTGAATAATATGAATATAATGTAACTTAAAAAAATGAATATAATCTAACTTATTAGAAAAACAGCAATTATAGCAATACATATTCTGCCAGAGTATTTGTACAATGAGAGTTGTCATATAATTACAGGAAAATGGATCTAACAAATTGTGCTCAAAATTGTGGTAAGAGTATGTTTTCAGAAAAAGTTAGGGAGATTATCCCTTTTGTGTAAATGATTGATAAAATGAAAATGATTTTGGAAAATGATTGATAAATGAAAAGGCAGATTATAAAAATAATGGGTGGTAATATCCCATTTCTGTAAAAATGATCTTTAAATGTAGAAGAAAAATGAATTACAGTGTATGTATATTGAAATTTAATGGTTTAGATGGTGAGTTTGACTTCTTTCTTTAGGATTCTTGTATTTTTTTTGCATATTTAGTATAAAATAAGCATACTAACTTTCATAACCAGAAAATAATTATTTAGAAAAAGAGGATAACATTTCTGGCTAGGAAGTAGGGCAACTGAATCATTCTACTTTAATGGCTTTATAATTTTTAATTATAGGATTCTCATTTTTAAAAAAGATTTTATTTGAGAGAGTGTGCACATGAGAGAGAGAGAGAGAGTGTGTGTGTGTGCGCGTGTGCATATGCACATGTGCTCACGCAGGGACAGGGACAAGGGGCTGAGGGAGAGGGAGAAGCAGGCTCCCCCTGAGCAGGGAGAGAGAACTGGAAGTGGGGCTCTATCCCAGGGCCCTGGGATCATGATCTGAAATGAAGGCAGGTGCTTAACCCACTAAACCACCCAGGTGCCCTGATTATTCTCATTTTAAACAGTTTTCTTTAATATTATAAATGGTTCTGTGTTAGAAATGTGGTAGAATATTCCATTGTATTAATTTTTTAAATTAAGATTTAAAAAAAAAGATTTTATTTATTTATTTGGCAGAGAGAGAGAGAGAGATCACAAGTAGGCAGAGAGGCAGGCAGAGAGAGAGGGGAAAGCAGGCTCCCCCCTGAGCAGAGAGCCCGATGTGGGGATCGATCCCAGGACCCTGAGATCATGACCTGAGCTGAAGGCAGAGGTTTAACCCACTGAACCACCCAGGTGCCCCAAATATGTTTTTATAAGTACTTTTCAAACCTTTTTTTTGAAAGCTGGTAGAAAAAATATGTAGTAAACCAGTAATAAAAGTAAACAATAACTCTTGATTTTTAAAAAATTCTTATGATGAAATCATACTGTGGAATAAAATAAATTTAAAAGGGTTAACGTCTTTTAGCCAGCACTTAAGTTTTTCGCCCTCCTATTGGAGAATAGGAGGTTTGTAATTTCTTTTGTAACACATTCCTCTCTGGATTAAAGCTACAAACCTTCTTCCCAGAGGTACACATTAATTTTTGCCTGTAATTTCAAAGAGTGTTAAAAACAAGGCTGAGTTTTTCTTAAATGACCTCCTAACTAAGGAACAAGATTTGGGTCACAGTTATTCCATTTCCCATAAATGTCATGCACTGTTCAGTCTCATCAGAGGAACAGTTAAGAGCAACTCTGTGTGTGTGTGTGTGTGTGTGTGTGTTTTGTGGGGTTGGTTCATAGGTGGCCAGCCCTTTTGACCCAGTGGACAACTGTTGCCTTGTGCATGTAGCACCTACTTCATTCTTTTCATCTGCCCCAGCATCCTACCAGATGAATTAAGAAACAAAAACTCACAGCTATTCTAAAGGAGTCTGAGAAATATTGATGAGAGGAAGGACACATGGGAAAGAGGGACGTACGGTTAAAATTTTAGATTCTGGGACACAAGCTAGATTTTAGCCAGTTGTGCCAAGAAGTGTGCATTTGTGCATGGTTGAGTTGGGGTTTGGAAATAGGGTAGGGAGTACTTAGGCTGTTTATAGGCAGTTCCATCTGTGTGTGTCTAAGCATTGGAAGGCCTGTTTAGAAGTTGCTTTACTGCTTAGAATTCTGCATTGTGAGATGGCTTTTAGCTGGAGACAGTGGAAAACCTTCCAAGCTGGCTTGTGCAGAAAAGAGAATCTTATAAATCAGTTGTCCATGAGTGATGCTGACATTAGCAAAACTCTGTGGGGCCTGTATAATGTGATCGGAACTCAGTTTCCTGCTCTTTTTTTCTGCACTGCTGCCCAAGGTATCTGCTTCATTATTCATGTATCATTTTTTTTTTCTGTGTATCATTTTAAGGTTAGTTTGACACTGTGTCCCAAGGTGGTGGTCAGCAACTGTTGGGACTGTGTGCTTGTCTCAGAACTTCTAGCTAAAGTCCTCAGGTTCATTCTGGCTTACCTGACTTTGGTCACATGCCCACCCCTGAAATAGTGACTTGTGATGAAGGGAATCCATTAGGTTTTCCATCCCTGAAGCTGGGAGCAGTTAGCTTCCCCTGAGCCACAGTGATCCTCAAATAACCGATGGGTACTGAGAAAATGACCAATGGGATGGATGCTGGAGGGGCTCCATACAGAGTGCCCCCATGAGGGGCCGGGTCTAACCTCAGACACTTTGGAGAATCTGAGTGGAGCCGTGGGATGGGCATGTGCTGTTTACACCCTCCTGTAAACTGAAGGTGGGGGGAAGGATAGGTTTATGGAAAAGATTAAATAGAATAAAAAAGAGACCTCTGTATTTGAAGTGACGTTTTTCTGAACATTCTTAGAAAACCAGTGCAAATACTTCCAGTGGGGAGGGAGATCGGGAAGAGCAGATTTCTCCTCTCCAGACTGAAATGTGTCAGCAGAAGCATTCTATGATACGAACCAGGCCACCGGGCTGAGCACATTTTATACATTAGCCATGCGAATGTTTAAAACCACACCATATTTAGGTGTTTTTCTCATTTTCCGGATTAGGGCTTCTTCAAGTTCACACAGTTTGTAAACAGAAGAACTGGGTTTTAAACTCACATTTTCGGATTCTGAAGTCCATCTTGTTCCCTGAGCAAGTGTTGGATGTAGCTGAGTTTGCCTGTGCCCACCTCCTGTTGAAATCCTGTCCCTGCTTATAAAAGTGATGATCCGTATTCTACCCATACTCAGCTAGGGCCCTCATGGGACCAGAACAGACCTCATTCTGTGCAGAAGTATTTCCCACTGTGTCACCCTGGGTCATTTGGGGATCTAGGCCATGTTGTATGTGCTCCTTCTGAAAATGGGGCTTTAGTTTCTGTCGGCCCCTCTTATTTCTCTAGAGGTCAGGGTGGGACTAGAGACAGACCTCTTTCTGTCTTATCTGCTTCCCATTTTCTCCACTTTACCTTGAAAATGCCACTTAAAATGGAGTATAATAAAGAATGATACAAATGTGTATAAACATCTTATTTTAAAACCTATATATTCTTTTAGGTTTTTTTTTTTTTTTTTTTTTTTTTAATATAAAAGCCCCTTTCTTGGAGCGGAGGACACAAATTGGAGTTCTGTGAAGTTTTATGATTATAACCTTAATGCAAGCCTGCGGGTTCTGTTTCACTTTTAAAAACTAGTTATATGAAATACTGAATGTTTAAAGATATTTTTCGTAATCTAGTGTTGTCTTGCCCACACCTAAAATTTTTTTTTTTTTTTTTTAATCTTGGCCTCATGGAATCTTTCCAAAGCAGTTAACCTACTTTTCCTAGCAATAATAACTCATTGGTTCACATTTTTTTCATCAGGGCATGTACTTTTAAATTAAATTGCATAATTAGAGTAACAGATACAATCTCCACCAAAGGGGCTGGGGAACAAATGTGACTGCTTCTTGGTGCCATCCACTTCAGCTGTGGGAGCAGCCACACCCCACACGCTGTGTGTTTTGTGCCCGCCGTGACCAGCAGGTGGGTAGTCTGTGTGCTTCAGCCGAGTGAGGAGCCCTGGGTCTAGTGACTCTAGCCAGCTGCAGGCTGGTTTCTAGTGTCTACCTTATGAGCTTCATCCCTCTCCTCACTCGGCCCCAGGAGAGGCCCCAGGTAAACTTGTTCATGGAAAGTGAAGGGACTGATTTAGGGCTTGGCCTGGTTGGTTAGACATGCTGAGGCCAGCACCCCAAAAGTAGGCCAGATGAGAGAGAAACATTCACAACCTTCAAAACACTCAGCACGGAGGTACAGAACTTCTTCTTTTTTTTTTTTTTTAAGTTTTATTTATTTATTTGACAGAGAGGGAGAGATCACAAGTAGGCAGAGCAGCAGGCAGAGAGAGAGGGGAAAGCAGGCTCCCTGCTGAGCAGAGAGCCCGACATGGGGCTCAATCCCAGGACCCTGAGATCATGACCTGAACCCAAGGCAGAGGCTTAACCCCCTGAGCCACCCAGGCGCCCCCAGAACTTGTTTTTTTTTCCCCTGTGGGTGAACAGGACCATCTAGCCTGTTTTCATGTATAAACTGGTTGATTTACATCCTTAAATCATAGGATCATAGAGAAGCATGGCTTGTTTCCTCAGCTATGAAGGCTAGGTTTCTGGAGCCTGGGCCAAGACAGAACTTAAAATTTAACTTTTGGTGCCACCAAGTGGTTGATTTTGAGATAACTACTCTATAATGGAGAAGGATGGTTTGACAAATAATGACTGAAAAAAAAGCTGGGGTGAATCTGCAGAGCATATAGGATTTTTAGGACAATGAAACGACTCTGGATGCTACAGTCGTGGTGGATATAGGTCATGACATTTCCCAAACCCGCAGAATGTACAGAACCAAGAGTGAAGCCTACCGTAAACCACAGACTTCCGGTAACGATGTCAGCGTAGGCCAGTTGATCGTAACGAATGTACCCCTGTGCTGGTGGACGGGGATAATGGGGGACGCTGTACATATGTGGGGGCAGAAGGTATATGGGAAATCTGTCTTTAAGTTTTGCTGTGAACCTACAATTGCCTTAAAAAAATCTTATTAAAAAAAATCTTCCATTCTACATTTTCCCTTCTAGCTACTGGTGGTGTAAGTAAGAGCAAGGCAAGACAGAGCCATCATCTGGGGGGTTGGCTGACTTCTCCAGCATGGATGACAGTCCCTTGATAGAGTTCCCACATTCCAGAGGCTGGGTGCTTAGTTTTGTAAATCTCAAAAACCTTTTATTTTTTTTACTATTTCCAGAGGTGTTCAGTTTTCCAGGGTTATATCATGCTCACTAAACTTCTAAGAAACTTGTTAAGTCAGAATGCTAGAGTAATACTTTACAAGTAGAAATGTGTTTGTAGCGGGAGACCAAAACACAGGTGTTAGCTGAGCAGTTCATTTTCTACTCTGTAGGAAATTTGTATGGGAAGATGGATTACACTGAGTAGGTTGCTTGGAGAAGTCACTGCGGTGGTGTGTGTGTGTCGTAGAGGGAGTGGGGGGTGTAAGGTTGTTTATCTTGAAGGTTAGTATCGTTAAGCTAAAACTGCCTTTTTTTCCTTAAGATTTTATTTAATCGAAGGAAAGACAGTGTGAGTGCACGCACAGGCAAGAGCAGCAGGAGGCAGGGAGCCCAGTGCAGGACTCGATCCCAGGACCGTGGGACTATGACCTGAGCAGAAAGCAGACGCTTAACCCCAAGCTGAGACTGTCTTGAGCACTTTAGGTCTATGTGGGACTCAGAGCTGGGAATACGTTGCTGGGCAGTGCTGATGACAGACTGACCTCATCTTTTCCTCTGGGCACTCTTTTGGAAACTCTGTGCAGAACATCTTGCTTCCATTAACTCGTTCTTCCCTTAGGGCATAGTATGACTGGCAGGGCAAATGCTGTGGACTTGCCAATAAAGCTTTAGTCTCTGGAGACTGTCTGAGCACCATAATTAGCATTAGCATCATTAGCCATCACTCACAGGTTTTTCTTTGTTGCGTTTTTGTTAATTTTTTATAGTAAAAATTTTAATATTTTTTTGTACACTTATAATGAATTGTATAGAAATTCTTATAATTTTAATAATTTCATTCTCAGAATAAGACTTGTTTTATGTTTTGGTGATTGTTTCCCCAAATGCAGGTTACAATTAATATGTAAAATCCTTAATCACTTAGGAGTAGATTCCCAGTAGTAAAACAGTACTTGCTGAAGGCCGGAATTATTCTAGATTCTAAGTCCGTTAGAACACATTTCTGTGGTCCACTTGATGTCTGTCTTGAGACGTCTGTCTCACTATCTACTTGCATGTACCAGCGCATCCTGTAGTTCCTCGTTGGCGCTCCATTATCTACAGTTCTTCATATGGCCTCTCTCTGCCCCCATTTCTGTCCCTTGTCCCAAACTGCTACCACATAGCGTTCTCAGTACTCGGGGGATATTTGCAAAGTTATAAATTGGTAGCCCGTGGCCAGAATCGGATCCCCAGATCTTTTACTTTTGCCAATATGTTGTTTTTAAAAGTTTGACTTATTTGACAAAACTTAAAAATGAGGAGATTCGTAGAGAACTCTGAGTATCCAGTTTCTTTGCATACATGTCCCTCCAGTTATGCAGGGCTTATGTTTCCCCAGGGCAGTGCATGATTAGAGTGGCCTAGAAAGGTTGTGAACCTTGGAGTTATCCTCAGGCCCCACCCTACCTAGCCTTTCACTCATTTATGTTACTACTTGGTCTTGGGGAAGGAGGTGACTCTTGGTGCATAGGAAAAACAAAAGAAAAATAAAAGACAACAGGCCTAAGGAAAGCAGTGATTTTGCATGGATATTTTGCTTCCTGTTCTTTCTCCTGCCTTCTGAGGGGAATTCCTTCCTAACTTGGTCCTAGCCTCGATAGAATCCTGCTTCTCTCAGTATGACACCTCTGATTATGTCCCCTGTGGTTGCAAGAGGGACAGTGTTGGAGTGTCACTGGGAAAAGCATACAGACTTTGGTGTCACAAGACCTGGATTTGAATCCCTGCTCTGCTTCTTATGGAGTTCAATTTCCTTTTCAGTATAAGGAGGGCTATAACTTATCTCCTGGGTTGATAGGAGTATTAAATGGGATTTTGTATATAGAACGTCATGCAGAAGGTAGGTACTCAAACAGTGGCACCTCCATCCCTCTCTTCTATCAAGACATGACTTTTCCTTCTTCATGACCTTAAGGAAGTCTGGCTGAACATTTGCCACTGTTCTCCTGTTCCTTTACACCCCTTTAATCTTATAATAAAGCTAACTTTCTATTCCTTATAATTTCCAGTCTTTCCCAACTGTACACTTCAAATCGTTCCCTTTTCTTTTTGTAGCTAGACTGTATGTGGAATATAAGAATGATGGCAGGAGAATTTACTTTGTTTAGGAAATTATATAAGAAGGCATACCTTCTATCAGATCTCTAATTGTATATATAGTTTTATGATAGAAACTACATTTGTTTTTATAGCAATCTGTTGAAACTGAGTATACATACCTTTCTTCCTCCATTGTATGTTTATAGAAGTAGAGCCAAGGTCAAAAGCTGGAAAATCATCAGCAGAAAAAATTGGTACTGGAAGAGAGACACTTCGCCTGAGATCAAAGGGTCCTGCCTCCATGGAAGACATGGTAGGTTATGTTTATTTAATTCCCATTCTGCTTGGAAATGTGTGGATGTTCATGTTTATTAGAGCTGGAAATAAGGGTAAAGCCACAAAGTTAAACAAAATACCATATACCCTATTAAAGTATGGTCTTTAATTCACTGCCTACCTAAACAATGTGAAAGTTACTGAAAGCATTTAAGAAGGAAATGTAGAAAATAGATACAAGAGAAGAAATGATGATGTATAGCCATCTTCAGCTACCTGCAGAAAATGTTTGCTAGAATCTGTAAACATCTAGCCTGGCTCAAAAACTTAACCAAAATGCTCTGAGGGCCAAGAGAAAGTCTCTTGGCCACCTGTAGTAGCAGTCATAGTTAAGATTTTTTTTTTTTAAGATTTTATTTATTTGACAGACAGAGATCACAATTAGGCAGAGAGGCAGGCAGAGAGAGGAGCGGATGCAGGCTCCCCACCAAGCAGAGAGCCCGATGTGGGGCTCCATCCCAGGACCCTGGGATCATGACCTGAGCCGAAGGCAGAGGCTTTAACCCACTGAGCCACCCAGGCGCCCCTCATAGTTAAGATTTTGATAGTGAAAGATACTCACGACTCCAGTCTCCTCAGGTAAAACATTTTGTAGTCATCTTTGACTCTTCTCTTTCATGTTCCATGTCCCTTTCATTAACAAACCCTGGTGGGTCTACCTCCACAGTAGACCAGAATCCAGCGACTTCTCACTATCTCTGCCCTCATCACTCTGGCCCAAGGCACCTACATCTTGTCCTGAATATTGCAGTTACCTGCATTCAGTCTTCCTGCATTCACCCTTCCCTCTTTCCCTCTGTGCTCAGAACAATAGCCAGAATTAAAAAACACAAGTGGTTACTTTTTTGTCCACACTCTCCAGTGGTTTCCCATGCCACTCAAGATGAAAGCTAAAGTTCTCAGAGTGACGGACATGATCTGACTCTGCATTTCTTTTCGGATCTCATTTCCCACCACTCTCCTCTTGGCTCACGCTGCTTCAGCCACATGGGTCTCCTTGCTGTCCCTAAATACTTTGGATGCGTCACAACTCAGGGTCTCTGTATTGCTGTTCCCTCTATCTGAATGCCTTGCCCATTTTGGGACATGGCTCTACTGACTTCTTCAGGTTTCTGTCCACATATCACCTTATCTAAAAGGCCTTTGAGTATCTTGCATAATTAGCAATTCCTGCCACCCTTCCCCCTGCCCAATCTTGCTTACTGTTAATTTTCTTTAAAGCATTAAGCACAATAGGACACATTGTATCTTTGTTTCTTGTCTGTTTAGTTCCTTTGCTCACATCTTGTTCACTGCTGTCACCCCAGCACCTAGAACAGTACCCAACATATCAAAGGAGTTCACACCTTTGTTGAATTAATTAATAAATGATGCATTTAAACTTGAGAATAATAGAGTTTTGTGATTGACTCAGTCAGTTTTTAAGTGAAAAATGCCAAAAGGGGAATAGAGAAACGGAGGGAGGAAAGGTAGAAGGAGAAAACAGTAGGGGTTAAGGGAGACAGGGTAAGGGCTCAAGGCGGCAAGTGGTGGTCTGCTTAGCCAGTGAAGACAGTGGTGATGATGCTGTCCTATAGGCAGAGGGGGCGTCAGGCCTGTCTGAGGCCAGGGAGTTCCTGCAGGCAGAGGGTATAATGCCAGACCTGGCTAGTTGTGTGTTCCTATTCTCCTGTGTTTTTGAAAAACAAAACAATGTTTTTGAAAATAAGAAAAAAAAAAAAAAAACACTGATTCCCCATGTTTTTGAAAAGCAGAAGAGTGAGACCAGTGAACAGTGAGACCATTTTCACAGAGCAGGATCCCAGAGCTTGTTGGGTGACGATATCCAGGGTCAGTCATGGGGGTGGCTTGTTGGAACAGACACTCAAGGAACCATGAGGCTGAGATTGTGCTTTTGAATGTTTGAGTCAACCAGGATGTTGTCAGCAGGGGACACTCCAGAGGAAGACTCTGAGTTGGGTTCCTGGGTACTGGGTAGTAAGTGAAGGGATTGACATGGAGGCAAGGAAGAGACCTAGGAGGACCAGAAGCATTTTGCAAATGAAACATGAAGAGGTATGTGAAACACTCAGGGCAGGGACATTTGGCCAATCTGAGTCTCTACTTTCCTGGTGTCCTGCATACTCTGAGGCATATTGCTGCGTGAATGAATAAACCTGCGTAGAAGAAAGGAATCTGGAAGAGAATGGAAGAACAGTGAGAGGGAGCTGGTGGGGAGAGCCAGGAGAATGCCCACTGCTTCCCATTCCAGGCTGGGAGGAACAAACGACAGATCTTAAAACCACTTAAAGAGGAAGCAGAGGCAGTGGGGAAAACTCCATGTTCCTTCAGAAGGAGGGTCATTGAGTAGTTAGTATAATTGATACGTGTACAGCACCTGCTATGTATAAGGTGCTGGGGTGAGAAAGAGAAGCTGAAGATCTATCTGGGGAGGTAGGAAAGATTCATTTAAAGATAAACGTTTATCTAAAACTCCATTCCTATTTGCATGGCCTGTTTCATTAAATAGGGTAATTGAAAGTAGCTTGTAATAAAAGGAAAACGCTAGTTTGGTACTCATGTTAATTTTTTGCAAATGACTTATCTAAAGAATTTATAGATTCGAAACAAGTCACCCTCTTATAACCCAGCACAAATCCTGAAAACTGTGGAAGAATTCCACCTGCATACCTCATAAATTTATTCAGTAGATGTTTCTTGAGACAGACACAGTCCAGGTGCTGGTGATACAAAGATAAATAAAGACCTTGTTTCTCCTTTAAGGGGAAAGAGGTGTTGAAAGAAACTTTTGAAAACCAGGGAATAGGTTTAATGTCACAGAGGTGGGCTGATCAGTTGCTGTCAGGGATGGGGGAAGAGAGAGGGGTGGGGGAATTTCCATCCTGAAGAAATGATTGAGTTGGTTAAAGATGGGGAGAAGAATGTTCTAGGCCTGAAACAATGATGGGCTTGGGGAACCTTGTGAGGGTCCATGGGATTGGAGTGTGGAGGGACCTGGTGGGGGGCGAGAGACCTGGGTCAGAATGGGAAAGGTCTTGGAAATGGGGGAGCCATTTAAGAATTGTGAGGAGAGCAACATGTCCAGTTTTGCATTTTAGAAAAATCCCTTGTTTCTAGCAGATGGATTGTTAAGCAGGGTAGATTTGAGGGGGGTGAAGATTGCAGGCAGGGAGAAAAATTAGAAAACTTCTGCAAATACCAAAAAATGAAAGTTGAACCCAGGCAATCAGAATGTGAGTGGAGAAGAGGCGATGAGATCAAGAGCTATTTAGGAGGTAAAATGGTAATGTATTGATGTTTGATTGTGTATACAAAGTACTAATGTTTGTTATGAAAACTTACAGTATGGATAGTTGGATACAAAGGTGGACATCCAAGTTTCTTTGCATAACCAACTTGCTTTATACAGCACATCCAAAATATACCATAAAGAAGGCAAGAGTGGTATATCGTATCTGTTACTGTATTTAAGGCTTAGTTCATATAAATAAGAACATGAGAAAATTGTAATAAAATCCACAAGGAAATAAAAATTGACATTTATAGTAAAATGCATATTTCTAATAAGTTTGGAGAACACAAAGCAACATATATATATATATATATATATATTTTTTTTAAAGATTTTATTTATTTATTTGACAGAGAGATCATAAGCAGGCAGAGAGGCAGGCAGAGAGAGAGGAAGAAGCAGGCTTCTGAGCAGAGAGCCCGATGCGGGGCTCGATCCCAGGACCCTGAGATCATGACCCGAGCCGAAGGCAGCGGCTCAACCCGCTGAACCACCCAGGCGCCCCAACAACATATATTTTTAACAGTATTAAAAGTACTATGAATTTCTTACAATCGAATCTTGAATTCTGCACTTGCACTGAGAGTTGATTATTTCACATCTTTGGGTAATTTCTTTTTCCGCTAGGAAGCCATTTAAAACCAAGTATTAAACTGAATGTAGAACCAGACTTTGCCAGCATTAAACTAAGATTTTCAAAGAATGATAAAATGCATCCAATCGTGCTTTTCACTGAAACCTTTAGTAATAGTTTTAGGAAGAACACAATTATTTTGGTACCATTAATACACAAAAATTACTTAAAAATTGTTGTTGGGGTGCCTGGGTGGCTTGGTTGAGTATCTGACTCTTGATTTCAGCTCTGGTCATGATCTCAGGGTCATAAGATCAAGCCCTTCGTTGGGCTCCATGCTCAGTGAGGCGTCTGCTTGTCCCTTTACCTCCCCCTCAGCCTCTCTGCTTGCTGTCTCTCTCTCTTTCAAATAAATCTTAACAATAACAAAATGATTGTTTCATCATTTCATCCTTATAACATTTCTATTTTTTGTGTCTTTTTATAATGTTTACAATATATTCATATAGTAATATGTATAGTTTATGAAAGATACATACTGTTAAAAAACAATTTAAGAAGGTGTGCCCGGCTGGCTCAGTCCATAGAGCATGCTGCTCTTCATCTTCTGGTTGTGAGTTCGAGCCCCATGTTGGGCATAAAGCTTACTTTAAAAAGTAAACAAATACAATAGAATGTTATTAAAATTAAAAAGAATCATTAAAGAAGACAATTTATGTGATACAAACTTTATTCATGATGTGAACAGTCTCATAGAATTGCAAAATGGGGTAGAAGTCAAGAAGCTTTGATAGGATAAAGATTAAAGAACAAGTGAGAGGAAAATAGAAAATATTTGACCGGTTGGGCCCACATAGTGTGTCTTGTCTGGGGTGAGAACTCCCAGAGCTTGCTTGTGTTTGTAGATTGGCCAACTGGATTATACTGTGTTTCTGATTAAGCAGAGCATTTACAGGGACAAAAAAGATAGATAACATGACACCTTGGACAGTGCAGATCCATCTTGGGCATAAAAGTGATTTCAACAATACAATAAAATTAAATAAACAAATAATAAGAGTATGTATTCAGAAGTGTTTGAGTCACCTTGGGGTAAGCCATTGAAAGCTTTGGAGACTTGGGGCACCTGGGTGGCTCAGTGGGTTAAGCCTCTGCCTTCAGCTCAGGTCATGATCTCAGGATCCTGGGATCGAGTCCCGCATCGGGCTCTCTGCTCAGCAGGGAGCCTGCTTCCCCCCTCTCTCTGCCTGTCTCCCTGTCTACTTGTGATCTCCCTCTCTCTCTTTGGCAAATAAATAAATAAATCTTTAAAAAAAAAAAAAAAAGAAAGCTTTGGAGACCTTCATCTGTAAGATGAAGGCCAAAGCCCTTTTCCTGGCACACAAGACCCCTTAAGATCTAGTCCTGTCTGGTTATACTCTCTCTCTCTCTCTCTTTTTTAAAAGATTTTATTTATTTATTTGATAGAGATTACAAGTAGAGAGGCAGGCAGAGAGAGAGGAGGAAGCAGGCTCCCTGCTGAGCAGAGAGCCCAATGTGGGGCTTTCTCCCAGGACCCTGAGACCATGACCTGAGCTGAAGTCAGAGGCTTTAACCCACTGAGCCACCCAGGTGCCCCCCTGGCTATACTCTTTATCAGACTCTGTGACCTCACATAGACATTGCATATCAATTGCAATACTTTTTTAAAAAAAAGATTTTATTTTATTTAAAGATTGTATTAATTTGACAGGGAGAGACACAGCAAGAGAGGGAACAGAAGCAGGGGGTGTGGGAGAAGCAAGCTTCCCACTGAGCAGGGAGCCAGATATGGGGCTCAAACCCAGCATCCTGGGATCATGACCTGAGCTGAAGGCAGACGCTTAATGACTGAGCCACCCAGGCGCCCCTAAAGATTTTATTTTTAAGTAATCTCTATACCCACTGTGGGGCTTGAACTCACAAGCCTGCTATCAAGAGTCACATGCTCCACCGGCTGAGCCAGCCAGGCATGCCTGTTGTATACTTCTATTTGCAGCGCCCTCCCCTGCTTATCTTCCACCAGTGTATCTTTGAAAAGAGTTTTTAAGTCCCCTTTCTCAAGTCTTCTGTGACTCTTAAGATATTTAAATTTACTTTGCCTGAGATGGCTCTTACATCCTTGAAAAATTTTTCCTTATTATTACATAGTTATTTATTTTCACAGATTTGTCTCCCTTTCTAGACTTGGAGACTCTGTTCTGGCTTTTCTTCTTTGAATCCATAACACTTAACGGTAAGAGTAAAAATAAGTATTTGGTGTATGGATTTGTATTGAGCTACAGAGCACACTGTAGATCTGTTTCCATCCAAATGAGCTGATGTATACAACCATGAACTGGATCCTCATCAGATTTCCCTTACCCTTAGCCTTGACATTCAAGAGATTTCATGTAAAAATATCTCATTTCTCTTCTCTTTGATAAAGCCCTCCGAAACCAAGACAAAAGCAATTGAAAAGATTGATGATCTTCTTGAATTGTACATGGGAATTCAAGATATCGATTTAGGTAAGATGATACTATTTTTTAAGTCTCTACATTTCTTAATTGAATTTAGTGCTTCTTTGTTTTGCTTGCATTTACACTCAATGATACTTTTCAAGGTAAATACTGGAAAGTGATGAGAAAAATGTAATGAAAATAAGGATATAAAACATAAAAGGATAAAGAATAAAGACCTGGCCCTTACACTTTTACTAGCTGCGAGTCAAATCAACTTTTCTAAACTTCAGTTTTTAATCTGAAAACTATAAACTATGATAATAGCCTTCCTTCAAAGGCTTGTTTTATGGATTTAAAAGTTACGTATGAATAGATTTTGTAAATGACACATATGGAATGTATTTGATACATCAGATCTACATTGATTAAATCAAATGTTATGATATTGTGTGCACTTAATAGATTACTGAGAGCCTGTGAGCAATGAATCAGAAAGAGGAAGAGAAAGGACTCAGCTGATGTGAGACTGATCAGGGCAGTTGAGAAGTTGAATTGATGGGTATTTCTTATGTCGTCCTTAGGATATCAGAGTCTTGATTTATCAACTGCAGATAGTAAAATAGTAACAACAAACTGAATTCCAACTGATTTACAGGATAAAAGAGGGGAAATGTTTTGGTTCTTATACCTGAAAACTTCAGAGGTAGATCCTCGCTTCCAGAATGCCTAGATCCAGAGTTCTCATGCTATCACCAGGATATGGCTTCCCTTCTTTCCATTTAGGCTGCATTTTAGGCTTGCTAGTGTCCCTTGGCACCTTCAATGGCTCCATCCTCTATACCTTAGTGTCAAGCGTGATGGGAAGGGGGGAGGGCCTTTTCCAAGTCATTCAAACAAAATGCTGAGGATTGACCCTGACTGGTCTGATGGGCTCACTGAGGTGGTAGTGGTGGGGGTGATGCTTAGGTCTGGGTCAGATGCTCTCCTTCTGGAGCTGAGAGTGACTGAAATCCTAGGCCTGAGCTGGTGAAAAGTCCTGGCCCCTCCCAGGTAGAAGCCAGAAGAAAGTGCCCTTCAGAAGGGCAGAGGGATGCTGGGTGGTGAAACAGTAACTGTGCCCCGTGGTGGGCTTTGTGTCTGCATGCACCCCTGTGTGCATGGAGTATGTTTGTGTGGACCAGGTACTTCATCCATGTTTTTAAGCCGAACACTTGGACTGTTCTGTTTCCCTGCTACCAGGTGTGAAGAATTTTACTCTAGCTCAGGTAGAATATTTGAAACTCATTATTCCACTTCTACTTCCATTCATTCTTACTTTTTTCTTATAGAGTCTGTTCTTACATTTTTCTTGCCTTTCTGAACTTTGAAAATAAAATTTCTATGGTGGATATACAGACGCTCTCTGTAATTGAAGAAATACTGATGCTCTTTTTTCTAATTCCTTGATTCAAAGTATAAAATTTGTATATAATAGATACTTGCTCCACACAGACAAGAAGTTAAAGCTGAGATTATCCTGTAGAAAGATAGCATCTTAAAACTTTTCTATAAAACCTTTTCCTCAACCCTTTTGCATGTGAAAGACACAGATTTGCATCAGTGAGGTGGGCCTATGAAAATTATGCAAATGAAAGCAAAGGGGATTTATCAATGGCAGTCACTTAAATGCAGAATAGGCAGTATTGGTTGGAAAAATAATATATATCTCTGTTTAGTTGAGAAGTTTTCTAACAGTATAATTGAGTATTATAAGATTCAGAAGCTAACATATCAGTGCTAGATTTTGATGAACTCAGATTTAGGAGAACCACACTTTACTTTTTTCTTTTTTTAAAATTAATTTATTTTTTTTATTAACATACAATGTATTATTAGCCCCAGGGGTACAGGTCTATGAATCACCAGGTTTACATACTTCACAGCACTCACCATAGCACATACCTTCGCTAATGTCCATAACCCCACTATCCTCTCCCTAACGCCCCCACCCCCGGCAATCCTGTTTGTTTTGTGAGATTAAGAGTCTCTTACGGTTTGTCTCCCTCCCAATCCCATTTTGCATTTATTCTTTTCCTACTCCTCAACCCTCCCACGTTGCATCTCCACTTCCTCATATCAGGGAGATCATATGATAGTTGTCTTTCTCCAATTGACTTATTTCGCTAAGCATAATACCCTCTAGTTCCATCTACATCGTCGCAAATGGCAAGATTTCATTTCTTTTGATGGCTGCATAGTATTCCATTATATCTATATCTATCTATATATATATATAGATACACACACACACACACACACACACACACACACACACACACCACCTCTTCTTTATCCATTCATCTGTTGATGGACATCTAGGTTCTTTCCATAGTTTGGCTATTGTGGACATTGCTGCTATAAACATTCAGGTGCACGTGCCCCTTTGGATCACTACATTTGTATCTTTAGGGTAAATACCCAGTAGTGCAATTGCTGGGTCATAGGGTAGCTCTATTTTCAACCTCCATGCTGGGAGAACCACACTTTTCAAAGGGGAGAATTTAAAATAGTCTTTAGATCTTAATTTTGGGTATAGGCCTTATAGTTAATTAAGTATAAAATTGAAATAGTTAAATAAATTAACTTTGTTCTTTTGTTATTAAATTTATATATGTATACAACAAGGTGGCTGGGTGGCTCTGTTGTTAAGGGTCTGCCTTTGGCTCAGGTCATGACCCCAGGGTCCTGGGATATGTCCCCATCAGGCTCCCTGCTCAGCAGGAAGCCTGCTTCTCCCTCTCCCACCTCCCCTGCTTGTGTTCCTTCTTTTGCTGTCTGTCAATTAAATAAATGAATAGAATCTTAAAAAAAAAAAAAAGTATGTATAAGTATACATGGAAGAACAATGGACAATGGAGTAATTCTAGGTGAATTAAGGAACAGTTCTTTAAGAATCCATTTATTTCACTTTGGCAAATTCGGGCACTAAACATTCCTCACAAATTCCTTGTAAATTAACTTGTAATCCCATTGTAAAGTTAATTAATCATCTGTAGCAAGTTCCTCCAATGACATGGAAAGTCATTATCATTATACATGATTAGCAATGTGATCAGTCATCTAGGGAGGTAAAATTTAAGGAAAGTAATATTTGAAGAATGTCAATCATTGTTAAATTAGGAATTTCTGTCATTATTCAGATCTGATTAGCATGAAATAGAAATCACAAATGTGATCCTGATTCAATAGATAAATGAATGTATTTGCTTGTTTTTGTTCTGTGATCTTAACTGTCAGAAATGTTAAGTCTTAAGGCAAATTGTAGCCACATCATGTTATTCCAGAGTTGTTAACATAAATTTACATTAAAAAGTGAGAAAGGTAATATGCAATAAAATGACCAAAACCAAAACACTATCTTCACAAAACTTTGGGATGTATTTACCACTTGAAAATGGAAAATAATTGAAATGAGTTTAGGAAGTAACCCTGCACATGATAGGACTTTATTTGGTTGTAGAGCTAGGCTGTGAAGGGACTTTTCTACTGACCCAGTGCCAACATGTGTTGCCTTGGAATGTTATTCATGGTGGGAGAAAAATGGATTCTGGAAGATTCTGAGTCCTGTTTTTTAGGAGATTGAGGTAACTTAATGAAAAAGTTGTGTCCTCTAAGTTTTCTTATGAATATTTAAGGCAACTGTGTTAATTATATATCAAACTATACTATGTCCTGACGATACCAGTTTAGGAGTTTGGAGCTCATCCTAGCCATGTCAGAATTTTAGGATTTCTAATTTATGAAGAGGTCAGAAATGTGTGGAAAAGAAATTTGAATGATAGATTCTAAGTAATTTTTTTCTTATAAAATCTTTTTTAGCTCTGGGGTACCTGGGTGGCTCAGTGGGTTAAAGCCTCTGCCTTCGGCTCAGGTCGTGATCCCAGGGTCCTGGGATCGAGCCCCGTATCGGGCTCTCTGCTTGGCAGGGAGCCTGCTTCCTCCTCTCTCTCTGCTTGCCTCTCTGCCTACTTGCGATTTCTCTCTGTCATATAAATAAATAAAATCTTAAATCTTTTTTAGCTCCTTTAAAAAATACAATGGTATTTTAATAGAGTTAATTATATTTCTTTTTAGGATGATTTCCTTTCTTCTGTGAATTCAAAACAGTGAATACTGTAGAAAGTCATCCATCTTAGGTAAAGCCAATGAGTTTGGAAATAGGTTTTCACTAACAAAAAAGCGTATTCAACATTGGTCATGTTTTTAATGTTTGATTCTTGTCTGAGTTCCTTGAAATGGAACACTTATTTAACACTTATTTCCCACAGACTTTTCATAAAGACCTCCCTATAAAACTATAGATTTAATGGTTAACAGTGTTTAGGACTAATCTTTATTCAATCCTGCTATGTGTCATTTTATAGATATGAAAACAGATTCAGAGACGTTTGATTACTTGCCCAAAGTCAGCTAACAAATTAAAAGCTGAGATTCAATTCTGGAATTTTTTTATGCCAAGATTTTTCATCTGCAGTAGTATCTTATGTTTAAAAGTTCAGTTTAGGTATTTAAAAACTCAGTGGGAAATATAGATTGCCCTATATCACAAAAATAAATTTGTCGTTAATAAATGATGTGGAAGTTCAGTTGTGGGAACGATACAAAGGTATTTTCAAAATGGCCAGTAGAGGTCAGCACTTAGTTGCTGTATGTGATAGAACAATTCTATCCTTTCAGGGGATTTTTTTTTTTTTTTTCCTGGATTGCATTTAGGTGTTAAATATTATTACAGTTTATTGCAGATCCATTATAGGTGAAAAGTATTTTAGTAGTTGTCATATTAATGTGATATGACTTAATAAAAAGTGCTTTTTTTTTTGCTAAAAGCTTCATTTTGCTTTTCTCTTAAAGATACAGTTTTAATAAAAAAAAGATAAAATTATACCAGTTTACTTCTCCTTTAAGAATTTTCAAAATATGTGTTTATACTTTATTTTTTAAAAAAGATTTTATTTATTTATTTGACAGAGATCACAAGTAGTCAGAGAGGCAGGTGGGGGGCGGGGGGAGGCAGGCTCACTGCTGAGCAGAGAGCCCGATGTGGGGCTCGATCCGAGGACCCTGAGATCATGACCTGAGCCAAAGGCAGAGGTTTTAATCCACTGAACCACCCAGGCGCCCCTATACTCCCTTTTTTCATTAGGAAAAATTTGTGCGTGTTTTAATGCATGCTCCAGTCTTAATTTCTTTGAAAATTCATATAGCAAATTACTGTATTTTAAAAGATTTATGGGACACTTTGTTACATATGTATTTCTAACACCTTAATGAAGCTGCCTAATTGATATTTTGTTAACTTTTACCTGACCTAATTGATAATTTTGTTACTGTTACTTGTTCTAACACTTCATTAAGGTGTTAGAAATACATATGTAACACAGTGTCCCAAGGAACTACTGATATTTTAGTTCCTTGAGGGCAGATACTGTATTGCTCATAATCTCAGCTCCTACTACAGTACTTCTAGAGTAAATATTTGGTAAATGTTTATTGACGGACTGTGTAGAGGCACAAAAATAGTGAATTCACTGGGAGTATGAATCCTAACTTCATAAGTTTGAAACTTAAGCCTTTGGGCACATTATTAAATTCAAACCTTAATTTCCACATCTTTGTAAAAGAGGTGTAATAAAAACCTTAGAGGTCTTTAAAACCAACACACTAAATTAAATAATATGTATAAAGTTCCTGTTACATCATAAATAATAGGTACAGCTATTACTATTTTTAACATTGCTCTCTAGTAATTATTGCTAGTACTAATGGTAGTGGTAATAGAGGTAGGACTGTATCCCTGGAGGTCTGACCAACTCTGGGACTGTGTTTAATGTGGAAGTTTTACTTTTCTGCTGTGCCAGCATGAGCACATGAGTGAGATTACAGAGTTTGGACTGTGGTTGGAGGTTGTGGTATGGGCCTCTTAGACCATCATTTTTCTCATTTTGTAACTGAGGAACTAAGGAACCCAAGCCAGAGATTGCAAGTCAGAGTAGGCAAGGTCCAGAATATATCATTCCTGGGCTCAGTGCACTAGACAATGCTGCTGAGCTTCCCGAGGTACCAAAGAGCCATGTACCAAGTTATTTCTTACAGTCAAGTAGGTATGTGTATGTGTGTGAGCGAGAGATTGGCTGACTCATTGCCCATCAGTGAACATATGATTGTGGTCCTTGTGTCCCCCCAGCATTTAAGAGCATCATTCATCTGCACTGTTAGTTTTTGCTTCTGAACAGTCTGTAGATTTTCTTACCTTCTGTGTGCATCTTATTTCTTCCTCTGCTAGACTGTATATCACCCACATGTTAGTATAATCTTTAGGTAACTGTCTCAATAAGTGCTATCTGTGGAGACTATGGGAAATATTTAAAATGGTAGACTTAGCAAAATTCTAAACTTGAGTCCTGCTTTTGCAATACTTACCTTTAAGTTTTGGTTACTCTTCTTCCACAGCCTGGCTACAGGACCAGACCTCTGGGTTTTGCTTTCTCCAATATACGTTAACTGTGTCAGAGCAAAAATTATTTAAAGATAATTACAAAGCAGCCTCCTGTGCATCTTCCAGCACGTTCAGTGCATAAGACACTGAACTTGTTCCGATGGGCATGAAAGACTGAGTAGGCTATTCAAGATCAGTCGGGAGTTTCTTCTTCTTCTTCTTCTTCTTCTTTTTTTTTTTAATTTTAAGATATTTATTTGAGAGCACACAAGCAGGGACAGAGGGAGAGGGAGAAGCAGACTTCCCACTGAGCAGGGAGCCTGATGCGGGGCTTGATCTCAGGACCCTGAGATCATGACCTAAGCTGAAGGCAGATGCTTAATTGACTGAGCCATCTAGGTGCCCCTATTTATTTATTATTTTAGAGAACAAGTACAGGGTGGGGAGGGACAGAGGGAGAGAGAGAAAGCATCTCAAGCAGACCCCCCTCTGAGCATGGAGCCTGTCTCAGGGACTTGATGCCATGACCCTGAGATCATGACCTGAGCCGAAATCAAGAGTCAGATGCTGAACCAATTGAGCCACCCAGGTGCCCCTAGGATGTGAACATTTTTGAGGATTTTAATTGTACTTGTTGTCAAATTGTTTTTCACAAGCTAAGTTTATGAATCAAGCCTGTATGTATCTGAATGTTTGCTTCACTATATCCTGGCTAGCACTGGCATGCCATATAAAACATATATAAAAGTTGCAATAAACTGGCCAAACGTTTTGGCTGGAGCTGAACTGAAGTCTTCTTCCTCTTTGAAGTATTTGTTTTTAGACTGAGAATAAATGCAAAAGCTTTTGGGTCAGGGCTGAGGCCAGAGGCAGAGTAAGAGAGAGAGAGAGAGGGATAATGATGAAAAGGAATCAATTCGTCCTCACTCATAACTGCTTTTTAAAAGTATTTTTTTTTAAAGATTTTATTTATTTATTTGACAGAGAGAAATCACAAGTAAGCAGAGAGGCAGGCAGAGGGAGAGGAGGAAGCAGGCTCCCTGCTGAGCAGAAAGCCCGATGTGGGGCTCGAACCCAGGACCTGGGATCATGACCTGAGCCGAAGGCAGCGGCTTAACCCACTGAGCCACCCAGGCGCCCCTTTAAAAGTATTTTTAAGGCAGGGTGCCTGGGTGGGCTCAGTGGGTTAAGCCTCTGCCTTTGCTCAGGTCATGATCTCAGCGTCCTGAGATCGAGCCCTGCATCGGGCTCTGTTCGGCGGGGACCCTGCTTCCCCCTCTCTCTCTGCCTGCCTCTCTGCCTACTTGTGATCTCTCTCTCTGTCAAATAAATAAATAAAATCTTTTAAAAAAAGTTTTTAAGGCAATCTTAAACATTGAAAAAGGTTATAAATATAGCACAAAGACTTTTTTTCTCTTTGAACATGGGAATTAATGAACAATATTTATTGCCCCCAAATACTTTAGTGCATATTTCTCATGAACAAATATATTTTCCTAGCTAAGCACAGTATAAGCAAGAATTATGAAATTAGCATTGATATATTACTATCCCCTATTAATCATGTGTTATGTTTCACTAAATACATTAACATCCCTTATAGCAGAAGAGCATGTTCAAAATCATAGGTTACTTTTATTTATATCAATTTGGAACAGTTTCCCACTCTCAATTTTAATGATCTTGATGCTTTTGGAGGGTACAAGTTGTTATTTTATAGAATGTTCCTCAATTCTGGCTTGTCTGATTTTTTTTTTTTTTTGGAATTATGTTTATGTCATACCTCTTGCAAAAATATCGAATGTGGTCCTCTATTCTTTTCAATTACATTTTGCCAGGAGGCACAGAATTTAGTTTGTTCTATTTCTGATATTGTTCATGTTGATAGCTTAAAGTGGTGTTTGCTAATTGTCTCCATTATAAAGTTATTCTCCGTAATAAGTATTTGGTGGAGAGATACTTTGAAACTATGTAAATATCCTGTTCTTCATGATCCTACCTTCCTTCCTTTCTTCTGTCCATTTGTCAGTCATTTCTTTGGGCCACATCTCCTCCTTTCCCTTTGGCCTGTGTTAGTACAGAGCTGTTTGAGACAAGGCACAGTTTTTAAATGCTCTTAAGAGCCCTAGTGGATTTTAGCTGAAAGACCAGACCTCTTGGTTCATTCAGAGAAATCTTACAAGTGTTGAATTGTTCAGCCTTAACCTGGGAGGAACAGAGATGCTGAGATTTGGTTGTTGTTCTTTTTTTTTTAACCTAGAGTTTCTTCATCCAAGTCCTAAATCACATCCACACTGTCTCTTTTCAGTTGCTAGTGCTTATAAGGGGCTGAGAAAAAACAGCTCAGCCTCATGGGCTCCCAGCCAGTTGGAGCAGGTCCTGTGTACTCTTGAAGATGCTGGTTCCCCAGATGTAAGAACCGGGCCTAGGCAATTTACTAGAAAAACAGAACACAGATGCCACATTCACTTTCTATCTCAAACTAGAAAGGGGCTCAGGAAAAGTTACCTTGATTCCATTAGTAGACCAATACCTTCTTCTTCACCCTAGCTTGGTTTTCCCATTGCGAACTGTTATCCTTCGTCTTTGTTCTTTGGAGGAACAGGGAGTACTGGGTTCCATTATAGTTGGCAGTGGGGTACTGGTAGAGGGGGCAGAGAGAGCTAGTGACTGTGGGCAGGTGGAAGAGGGGTGACGTACCCTGACTTTCCTGGCAGGGTTAGCCACAGGGTTTCCTTTTTGGAGGAATATCAGTAGTTCTTGACTGGTGGGCTTCAAGGTGGAGGAGAGGCCAGGGGTGACCAATCTGGGTGCAGTGGACAGACTGTTTAAATGCTACCCTGACAGATGTTAGTATATTAGTATGTTACTGTTAGTATGTTGTTAGTATGTTACTGTTATAACTTATGCTAGAAATAGATCTACGCATGTTACACTGAGAAAGTAATTTTTCTGGTGCCGTTTTTCTCAGTTCTCTGATGTTGTCTCATGTATCATTAATTTTTAAAAATTGTTTTTGATAGCTACCACAATGTTTGAAGCTGGAAAGGACAAAGGTAATCCAGATGAATTTGCTGTGGCACTTGACGAAACTCTTGGAGACTTTGCGTTCCCAGATGAATTTGTCTTTGATGTTTGGGGAGTCATTGGTGATGCGAAACGAGAATGACGATGACGTGGATGATCCGTCTCTGGAGAAATGAACATTCTTTTTAAAAATATCCATAAGATCTGATTTTTAGACACTGTTACAGATTCTGGTTTGGTCTGATGTATATGGAATACATTCTTTGAAATACACTTTTGGTTTCTGGGTACCTTTTAATGTGGTTGCAGATGTGGTATGCTTAAAATAAATCACCTAAAATATGATCAATTTTAATATTCATTCAAGAGTCTTTTTAAAGTAAGTTTTAGGAAGTATTTCTAGAGAGGATTTTGCTCCCCATAAACGTCTGTGTTTTCTTTTCCACCCACATGCAAGTAGCTGATTGCAATAGCTCTGTAGCTCTTTTTAAAAATCTTAATGCAGGGAAATTGGGATTAGAGTATGATTTGCCTCTGAGCATCTTCATTTTTTAATACCAGCCTGATCTAGGTGTGTTCAGGAAGCGAAGTGTGAATTATGCCCACTCTGGGTCTAGAAATCGTTTTTGTTTTTGTTTTTTTAATCCACTGAGTAAGGGGAGGAAGATTCCTACAGCCTCTTGATATCTGTGGCCTTCTTTTTTCTTAAAGCAAGGACTGATTTTACTTATTTATTTTTTTGGTTCTTTGTAATTGCTCCTTTTTAAAAACTTGTTAAAATCTATTATACTGTGTATGTGTTTGCTTGTGTGGAAGAAGGGTGAAAAAGGCAGATAGGGTAGAAAGCACTTAAATTTGATTTTTTTTTAAAGCAGTTCTTAAAGCATTCTTTTTCCACTCATACCCACTTTTATGTTATGCTTCATAAGCACTCCAGGGAAGGTTTTTATAGTCTTTGTAGAACTTTTCTTTTGAAAGATATTTACTCAGAAAATAACTGTGCTTGAGAACTTTTTTTTTTTTTTTTTTTTGGGTGAAAGAGCAACGTTTTAAGCCCCCTAAACTTTAGAGGAGATGCTATCAGAAATCGATTTCCCCCAGTGGAAAAAAAGGAGGATGGGAGGAATTGAGAAAATATATTAGTCTATTATTTTAGAGTTCTAACATACTTTCTCTAAAACCTTACATTATTGAGAAAATTGAGGGCAAATGACTGTCTTATCACTCTTATGTGACATTTTATGGCTGTCAGAGAATGGAAATGAATGGTTTCAGCATAGATCATTTAATAAGGCAGAGCATGGTGTGACCAAGCATTTTTCTAAAGTGTTAGATGGAAAATGTTGTGTGCTGCCATGGTAATCAGAAATAATGACCCACGAGGGCTTTATTCCAGGAAATCAGAAGTAGTTCCCTTTTCATGGTGAGTTAATGCTTCGGTAACTGTTGTTTTCCTGCGCAACTTTACTTTTGCTAACATCCACTCCTCTTTCACAGAGGTTTAATGCTTTGAAGCGGATACTCTTTGTCTCATTAATCTGAGTCCTGTACAGAAGCCCTGTTTTAGTCATTAATGTGTAACTAAAGGAGTTAGAACATGGATTGTCTTAATGCACTTGCCCATCATTTGAAAATAGGACCCAACTCAGGCTGTAATTTGTTGTTACTCATTTCATGGATATCTTTGGGAGCTCTCCAAATATCAATTATTTTTTAAAATTATTTTTAATTTTTGATTTTAATTTCTATTTTTAAGATATCTACTGATTCTTAATACCACATCTCTTAGGAGGACACCCAAAGAGTTGATATTTCTGAAGATGAGAAAGTTGAGACCCATAGAAGCACTTTAGTTTAACAAAAAAAAATTTCCTGGCACTAGATGTTAGATTTGCAATGAAGAGTCATTGTTTATTGTTGATGAATGTCTTCTTCCTCCTTCATTTTTGGGCATGCAGGAAGATTGACACTGATTCTCTGTGATTTATGGAATCTCATATTCACAAAGTGAGCTGTGCTCACCATGATTTTTCTAGAATCTCGATGTGTAAGATACCAGTGTCCACGTACAGTGGTAACTCTGCTTGCCTGTTAGGGTTAAATGGTAGTTATCATCATTCAGGGCTTCAGCTGGGTACAGGTTCTTTACTCCTAATAGGTTTTTCCTTGAAATGTCTTTCTCTCTTCACCTCTGTTGCTAAGCTGATAACAAGGTCAGTTTCTCTGTATTATTTTGTTCCCTTCCCTGAAAATATATCTGTTTGTGAACTTCTTGCCATTCGGTAACTCTCGGTGCACAAAAAGAGCAAGGTCTCATTTTAGTTGTCACCGTCTACAGTGTGGGCTACCCTTCTACCCTTCTGCTACAAGGATACAAGTCTATTTTTTTTTTCATTAAACATGCTATTTCATTGATGCCAGTAAACATTTCCAGAAGGCCTCTGTTGTTTTATTTCGTTATTTGTTATTTTTGTTATTTTGTTTTTTTTTCCCCCAGTAGAGAAGACTATTTTATTTTTGATTTCCCTCCATGCAAAATTGCATTTTTCAGGGGCCACTAAGAGCACACTGTGTGTTCTCTGTGGCAGAGTATGTAGGTGGGGACCAATCTTTGGGCTCAATGGGGCCTTGAACATAACTTGCTCCTGATCAAGTATACACATTCTGATGATTCTAAATAGGTATATTTTGGGTTTCTGTGATATTTCAAAAATATATAATTACATGATGTGAAACTTGTTAAGAATTAAATTATAAAAGCACTAATCAGTTAACCTCTACTTGGGGCTGCTGTATCAAATATTGTAATGTTAACAGGTAATTAAAAATAACTTAATTTTTCCAAATGACTATTTTGCTGTATTGCCCCCATATCTTTAACAAATAGAGATTTTTTCCAAGTAAAGCACACTTTCTTTAGGTCCATGTTATTGCTAGACCTTCATCAAGTCTAGAGAGAGCCTTCCTGGCATCCTTTAGTTATCATTGCCTCTCTAGCATAGTTGCAAAATGAAAGTCATCTGCAAATAGAGTTTTCAAAATAATGGTTCTTCTAAATAGGGCACAGTTATCTGCCAAAGATGTAAAAGATCGATCATATAATGACCCTTTCATCCTCTGATACATCTAGCAATATATGAATACTGATAGCATTGTTATTATTTTGGTGGAAATAATGGGTTAGAAGGACCGTTCAGTGTTCTACCCAAACTATGAGTGAATAAAAAGATAGGAGATGTTGTTCAGCTCACAGTCCCAAGAACTAATGCTTTGTGTAAAATGTACATTTATTATCTTCTTGATACAGATTGAAAGGGACATCAGAGTAATTACAAGTCCTTACGCATGTCATGGTTATGTTTCTAAGATTTCGAAGTTTACAAATGGCACAGCTTGTCCCCACCTCTTACCTGAAAACCTAGTTCTAAGAAAAGACTCATGGTTATTATCTGCAGGGAGGATGAAAATTGCATATGACATCCTTATCTCAATTTGAGATGTTAAGCTTCTATAAAACTTAAGTAAAGCCACAGATATTTTTTAAAGCCATAACAAAAAGAAAATAAATTTTCTAATAGTTTTAAATATTTTATATTTTGAAATATTTGTGTCATGCAATGGTATTGACTCTATGCAGGTAAAATATTCTATGTTTTGGGAGGAAAAAAACTTCTGTCCTTTGTAAAAATCATAGCATATACTTTAAAATGTTTTTGAGATTGAATTTTGGAAATTTATTAATTTGCAAAATTATAACTTATATTTTATTTAAAACTTTACTGTATTTCTACTTATAGATTGTACAGATGTTTATGTATTGATCAAAGAGTGATTATAGAGGCATAATTTATAATATTTAAAATATAACTCCTTAAAATAACCTTTTCATGAAAAAAATGATGAATGTTTTTATGAAAAAAATATTTGGGGTTTTAAATGTTTGACTTTTTAGTTTTATTTAAATAAATGATTCAGGGATAACACAAGTAAATGTCTAGGTCTTTTTTTTTCTTATTTTTAAAGATTTTTTATTAGAGAGAGGGTGCGTGCTCGCACTGGATTGGGGAGGGGCAGGAGGAGAGGAAGTAGTAGACTCCCTGCTGAGCAGGGACCCAGACATGGGGCTCAATAGCACGACCCTGGTATCATGACCTGAGCTGAAAGCAGACGCCTACCTGACTGGGCCACCAAGGTGCCCTGGCCTTTATATTTTTAATACATTTTGGTATTTTTTTTCCTCAATGTATTTCATATGAGGTATAATCTCTAAGGTCTCTTAGTTTTAAAATCCCAAAATTAAGTGTTTTGATTCAGTAAAAATATATGAGCTACGCACTGCCAGAATACTCTAAGGTAAAATAGTCATAAGTTGTTTCTGTTTATAAAATAGAGGTTTACCCGGGGTGACATTTTCTTCTTTATTCAACCAATTTTATGGCAGTAGTTTCCAAACAATAGCATAAGTAGAAGAAATACCAGCCCGTAGCTCTTAGGTGGTTATGCCTTTTGGATTCATTTCTCCTTGATGCATTTTGAAGGCTCTCTTAGAGCTGTTAGAAATCCTTAAAAATATGCTAATTCCAACTGTTGGGAGGTGGGGTCCAGAAATCTGCATTTTGACCCATCCTCCAGATGATTCCAATGGAGGTGAATCCTAGACCTTTGCTTTGAGATCCCTGACAATCAGGACCAGCACTGGGTAGGAACAATAGACGTGACTTCAAGAACTCAGCATCTGTCAAGATAGAGATTTCAAAGTGCTCTCCAAGAGGATTAGGTAAGTGCTAAAATGGATGTAAAATCGTATGGGAAGAAGCTATATATGGCAGTAAGATTTCTTTTAATTTCACCAAGTGGGTGATTTTCTAAATGTAAATTGGTATGCTAGAGAACTTTGTTCTTGGAGAAGTAGACTAACCAATTGGTGCACTCATGGATTAATCCAGGTGATAGTTTTGCCTTTGTTTACATGTAATATCTGATGCTTACCAGTGATACAAATAAATATTGGCTCTTTATCTTGCCCTTATTAGGCATTCTCTTCTAGTTTTGTAGATAGAGATCCTTTTCGACACGGTTTTTAGAGTGGGATTGACATGCATGATGACTGATCTCTCTCAATGGGAGTAACCTGTGGTTATGCTGTGGTTTTGATCATGGAGAAACTAAGCTTATAAAAATGCTGCTTGTAGCCTCCTTGTGTGGATTTTTCTCTTAGGTTCCTTCATGTAGGGGGTAGAGTGAATATGATTCATGCTTCATTATCTTATGTGTCATCTAAAAATATGTTGGGAATAATATTTATGATTAAGACAATTGTAGATCCAATAAATGAATTTAGCTTTGAAAAAGTGGTTTCTCTAAGAATTTCTACCCCCCTGATTCGGATGTTATAAAAATAATTTGATATGATTTTAATTTTATTTTTATGGCTTTCCAGTGAAAAGTAAATAGAGATATAAAAAATGAAGTAAACCAAACTCTTCCCCATAAAGCAAAAGGAATACTTTTTCTTCTGCAATGGCACTGGAGAAAAATGAGGAAGTAAAATCCTGCAAGGTTAAGGAATGGTGGAAGAACTATAGGGTGCGTTAGCTTTGGGAAAGGGAAGATGGGAACATTGTTGCCATCTACCTGTAATGTCCTTCCCTCTTCTCCATGCATCCCTTCCTGGGTCTTCTCTACCCACTTTCCATCCATGGGTCCCCAGGCCTCAGACTCTACCCTCTTTTCAGAGGACTCCTCTCTTCCTGTGGCTTTAAGCATCTTTATAGTTACAACTCCCAAACATATCTTCCATTTATCTCTCTCTTCTGAGCTCTATACTCAGATGTTCGACTGATTCCTTGACATCTCAACTTGTGTGTCAGAACTTGAACATGTCCAGGATGAAACTTAAATTTTTTTTAGGGAAGGGAGAGGGACAGAGGGGGAAGGAGGGGGCAAATCTTAAGCAGGCTCCCTGCCCAGTGTGGAGCCCGACATGGGGCTTGGTCTCACAACCCTGAGATCATGACTGAGCCAGAATTGAGTGGGACACTTAACCGACTAAGCCACCCAGGTGGCACCCAAGTTTTTTTTGTCTTATTGTCTTCAATTTTCTCTGACAGAAAGTGGCGTCATAATTCACTGTTCCTTTCTTCACCTACTATGTCTAATTCTGCAGCAAGTTCTTTTTGTTGTATCTCTGGAAATATCTCCCAAATATCTACTTCTTTCGTGTTTCAGTGTTACCTGTTCAATCCATGCCTCTTTTCCATCTGGGCTGCTGCTTCAGACTCTGCGTGGCTGTGCCACCTTCCACTCCTGCCTTCCTCCACCTGGTAATGCGAGTGTTCTGAAAACATTGATTGTAGGCCATGAGTGTTCAGCTTTCTTGAAAATGAAAATATCAGGGTCTTATTGTTTTCCTCTCTGGAGGGACTTAACCTTATGCTCATTTTTGTCTTTGAGGGAAGGGGCACTAGTTTTTGGATGATTCTGCTTTTGCTAAAGGGCTCACAGAGACTAAAGGCTATGGGATGTATGGATGTGTTGGGGAAAGGGAGAGAGATATCTTGTCTTTAAAGGTCCTAACAGAGGAAGATGGTGCCTCGTTTTTTTGCAGGCTTGTGATGGCTCAATAGAGTGTTTAGACCAACTGGAACAAGAGCCTTCCAAAGATTCCTGGTGTCTCATCATTGCAGAGGCAGTAAGACGCACAGTTAGGGGTGGTGTTTGAGTACCCAATTCCCTTGTGGAAGCTTGAGTCATTGAGCAGAGCCCATCAGCCTTCATAGAATCAGCACTTCCCATCCCCTATTTGTTTCTGTTAGTGTTTGTCCATAGTTTTGCCCATTATTGTCTAACAGGAGAGTCACCACACCAGCCCAAATTTCTGGCTTATTCCTGTGGATACCCTGTTCTCAGATTTTTTTTTTTTTTTTTCCCATTTTGGGCAATGACCTGACCCACACATAAACTGTAGAAAAGAGAGACAGTCCCTTGTTTGTGTCTATTGGAGTGTTGGGGGGAACCTTTGCTTTTATACTTGGAAAGATGAACTGAACCAGCACAAGAGCTTTGATGGGAACATGGGCATTTTTGCTAGATGCTAATGGAATCACACCACTTCCCTTCCAGCTTTTTTACAGTGGCCTTCAAAGCCCTACCCACGTCATTCACCATACTCATCCAAACTCGGTGCTCTGGTTACACTGAACTTGCTTTTCACTTCTAAGTTCTTCCTTCCTTAGAAGGAAGTTTCTGTTTTCTCTGTCTTGAACCCTTCCTCCTATTTGGATGGCCAGGTCCTTGTCATCCTTCATTTATTAGTGTAAATGCCACTTCTTTGGCAAAGATGTTTTTGACCTTCTTCCTCTCCATATTCTTGATTTCAGTCCTTGTTTGTTTTCATCTTAGCTCATTATTATTTTAAATTATTAGTTTTTATTTTATATTTCCCATTTGGATATCAGTTTCTTGGGAGTGAGGTTGTTTATATCTCTCACTGTTATACCCTGGGCACTAGCAGGGAGTCTGGTATATATTAAACGCTAACAAAATAATCATTAATGAGGAACTTTAGCAAAATTGAGTGCCTACTGTGTGCTCAATTGCTGGAAGTAGACCAACTCACTTAATCTTCAGCAACCCCTTGAATAAGGTAATGCTTATTTTCATTTTAAGATGAAGAAACAGGTCCAGAGAAATTAAATAACTTGCTCTAAGGCACATGTTTCATTAGTGGCAAAGAAAGGATTTGAACCCAGTTTTAAGTCCTGAGTTCTCTTCCAAATTGATCCTGTTAATACTCTACCAGAGAGCAATGTTCTGAGTCACTCAACTGAAGAAAGCTGTGGAGGGGATTCAAGCTGGGAGAACAAGTTTGTAGATTAAGTTAGCTGCTGTTGTAAGCCTGAGTAAGGGAGCAGCTACTCCGAGGTTAGGCCAAGAAGTGGACTTAAATGGTTGAGTGATGGATTTTAGGTTAGAAACCATGTGCTGAAAGAGTTTGGTGGTTCTTTAGGTTAAAAAAATATATAACTGGCAATAGTTAAGTCTGGATTTTAAAAAAAAACATGGTAGTCACTGGCTTAATAAGTTCTTCCTGGTGTAACTAAGGAAAAAGAAAGATTAAGAAAGTTCTTGACCATTCTTAGGGAATGAGGATCAGTCTTAGAAATCCTTCAAATATGGTTAAATGATTTTGTGGTTTAGTTGTTTTGACTTGGGTTGTGGGTATTTTGCTTCTGGAGTCATTGTTGTTTCAGAAAACTACTAAGGGATGATTACTGCGTTTCTTTAGTTTTTTTTTTTTTAATATTGTGAAACAAATTTGAATAAAGCTGCTTGTTATCAAATGCTCTGTGTGCCATTTATTGTTTGAGAATATAATTAGCATTTGAGGTTTCATGGAGCCTGGAATCTTATCATTAACCATTTTAAGACTAAGATACTTGAGTTCTGAGAAATGAATTGGAAAGTTACATTGCTCCAAAAGTCCATTTCTGGAAAAAAATTCTAATTTGTATGCCAAAGGGATGAGTTTACAGAGATGATTATAAATACCCTGAATATATTCCCTTTCAGTTCTTTTCTATACAGAAGAGTGGTCAGTTTCAACATAATAAATTATGAGTTAGTGAGTAAGGAATATTTGTGAGGCTTCCCTCAATCTTAAACCCAAAGTAAGACTATTTGTAACTGTAGTAATTTAAAAAATGAAGTCAATCATGTACCTTTCCAGAGGATCTTTAAATAATCTTTTAAAAAAATAAATGAGGTCCAAGGTGTGCCTTTGTGACTCAGTTAAATGTCCAACTCTTGACAGCAGCTCAGGTCTTGATCTCAGGGTTGTAAGTTTAAGCCCTGTGTTGAACCTTCTTTTTTTTTTTTTTTAAATTTTTAAAGATTTTATTTATTCATTTGACAGAGCACAACAGGAGGAACAGCAGGGGGAAAGAGAGAGAGAGGGAGAGAAAGAGAGGATGAGAATGAAGCTGTTTCCTCACCGAGGTGGGGAGCCTGATATGGGGTTTGATCCCAGGACCCCAGAATCATGACCTGAGCCAAAGGCAGACGCTTAACCAACTGAGCCACCCCGGTGCCCCTTGAGCCTTCGTTAAAAAGAAAATGAGGTCCAAGGAAATTCTGAAGAAGATATACTGACTGAAATAGAGATAGGTGGTGTTTTCAGGACTGATCATTTTAAAATTCTACAGAGTATGTCTGTGATTCTCCTTTCTGACTTTTTTGATAAACATTGTTAGTCACCTTGGTGTAATATTTTAAAATACATTAATTAGCTTCCAGAAAGATTCCCCCAGGTGGTATAGTGCTCAGAAGGAGAATACCCAGTTTTTCACCACTTTGTCACTTGATGGCAGAAGGGAATTCACCAGGCAGTTTAAAAAATTTACCTCCTCTGACCAGTAGGTGGCATTGCCTGCCCTCGTGGCTACCTCTTCCATCTGCTGCTTCTGTAACCCTCAATACCAAGTCAGGTATTTTATTTTCTTCTTGTAACTGTTCTGACTTGTCTAGCCTGATTTTTGAGCTCTTTTGTAATTTTACTAAGGGTAACTTTTTGACAGTGGAAGTGTCTTGGAAACCGAGTTTCTCCTCAGAATCTTGGAGTTTATATAATGTGGTCTCCGAGAGTGTTCAGAGCAAATGACTAATTCTACAAAACCAACCAAGGCTCTTCTAGATCTGAGAGGCAAAGAAATGACTGAGCACCGACGTACCGTAGGAGGTAATTATGGTTAATATCCTGTGAAAGTTATGGACAGCTTCATACCAAGCATAAAATTAGGTACATTAAAAACTTTAAAACCTTGTTCATGACTTCAAAACTTTTTTTTTTTTTAAAGATTTTATTTATTTATTTGACAGAGAGAGATCACAAGTAGACAGAGAGGCAGGCAGAGAGAGAGACAGAGGGAAGCAGGCTCCCTGCTGAGCAGAGATCCCGATGCGGGACTCGATCCCAGGACCCTGAGATCATGACCTGAGCTGAAGGCAGCGGCTTAACCCACTGAGCCACCCAGGCGCCCCAGACTTCAAAACTTTTAAACAAGTTTCAAGCAAACAGTTAATAGTGAATTTGTTCTTTACCTGAATGAAGAAAGCAAGCTTCTTTATATTTAGTAATTAACATTGTGTGGATGATTCACATCGTGAAAAGACCTTTCCACGGAGGTGGATTTCTGGTCAGATACTGATTTATGTACTACTGTTTAAACAGCTGCCATTTGAACAAACTTGTCTTCTCTCTAATGTTTTTTACATTTAGGCAATTTGCCAATACTTATGAGGTATGATACTTTGTACTTATTATAGGATATTTTCCCCTTAATAATTGTATATCCTATCTATGATCAACTATGTTATTCAGGACACTCATTAGCTACAGTTAAGTGACATTTGTTAGAAACAAGACTTTTTAAAATTGGAATTGTAAATTTTCCTGTAATTATAATAATACAGAACTGCTTCCTTATAGATCATCCTTGTCAGTTCAGATTCAGGGTCTATATGAGTAATTTCCTGCTGGTGTATGAAGTAGAGTGGCCCATGAGAGAAGCAGCTGAATCACAATTAAAAATAATTTATCTGGGCTTTATAACTGGTCACAGTAAATAGAGGCTCACAGGGAAGAGCAGAGATATTAAACCAAAGGGAAAGTTGGAAGGAATCAGTGGCTTCTAGAAAATGTCCCTTTGTTAGACCTCCTGAAAAGCCCTGTTGTAAGCATTAGTCTTATTTTAAATGCCCAAATTCTTCATGTTGCCTTGATAATAAGGATTTCATAACCTCTGGAGCTTAGTAATTGATTCCAGGAAAAACATAGACAATTAGGTGGTGAATGTCGGTCATTAATCTATTGTTAGATTCCTTAATGTAGCTGATCTGTGGCTCATCTTTGCACTTCTGTTTATTTCCTCTGTCCGCAATATTTTATTAATATGGCATGTTCCACATGGTTGAGACCAAATATACAAACCAAATGTTGGACTTGGATTTCACTAGCCTGTGAAAGACCATGTCTCTGATTGACACTCATAGAAGTCTATCCATGTGCCTCATTTTCTGCAGATCTGGGGGATTATGGTTCATCTCTTCAAGCTCTCCACTTCGAGCTTCCATCTCAATTGTCTTGGTGAGAGAGTGCCTCTCCTGATTGATGACCTGAGACATCTCATTGTCGTTGGGTCTCTCTAGGTTGAATTTTATATAAGATATCCTGTTAGTCAGGATTCAGTTACAGAGAACATAATCTGTCGTACTGTTGTACACAGAAAGTGATGTAATATGGTTTATTGGATAGGCCCCAGAGTTGTTAGGACTCAAGAGTTAAGTCTCTAGGCTGAGGAGGCAGACACAAGGATGAATTCCCAAAGCTTTCCTCCCCAACTGGGTTGCTGGTGGAGCTGCTGCCATGGTCAGGAAACTGTTTCTGCTAAATCTGTGACAACTCTGGGCCATACCACTCCTGCTGTATCTGCCTCAGCACAAATGATGTCACGTGCCCTGCTTCTCTCACGGGTAACCTTCTGAATTCAAATCTTGAATGCATGTGATTGGCAGACCTAAATCATATCCAGAATCTGTAGCAGCAAGGGACCCTGGGGAAAAAAGTTTTTTTGGCCATTGTAGAATCAGAAGGATAACACAGTGAGATTGGAATACATGTTGAACAAGCCAACCCACAATATTTGCTACTACCAATAGTCTCCATTTAAGTCAGACTTCTCTTTAAGCAACCCAGCTCCTCTAGTTGGTAAAAAACAAACAAAAAACCAGCCAGCCTTTTTTGGCATGATGCATAGTAAGCAGATAGCCCAAATATATTTATATAGATTGGTAAACTAGTTTTTAAAAGTCAGTGCTGTTTTTAAAAAATCAGTAGTTTAATGAAGAAGAAATAGCTAACATCTTTTATTGAGGCTTATGTGAAAGATGGTGAAATATTGGACATAGAATAAAACAATACCACCCAGCCGATACTATTGCCTTGCAACAACATAATCTATGTTAGAGGATTTTGTTCTTGAAGACATGAAGTAAAAGTGAGTTTTGTAGATTGTTGAGTTGCTTGGCATGAGGGAACCTGGTAGTACGCTCCTTCCTCTGCATTTCTTGTTGGTGATATGACCCATTTCATGACTGCTTATTAGTTGGGGGACTCAGTGGGCAAACATCCACTGTATTTTTGTTTCATTTGCATTTTACTTTCCCTACTGGGTGATTGGAATGTTCCAGTTTTCTTTTCCTTAAAAAAAATAATCCTTTGTTCCTACACAAATGATGGTTTGCTTGAAAGAATTTTATTAGGCTTACTTCATTATTATAGTGTCTTGGTGCAAAAGAAATAGACAAATCATATTAAGGAACTAATAGACTATTAATTGATCTAAATGAACAAATGGCTTTTTTTTTTGCCTCCCTCTTGTGTATTTTTAAAGCATCTTTTCAATGAATTACATATTTCTTTCCAATTGGATTTTTTTCCAATTGGATTTTATAAACAATGTTAAACGTATGATTTTTCCTTTATTTGTGCTAAGTACTGATCTCTGTAAATACTTACTGTTCTTTGTCACTTACTTTTTTTTTTTTTAAGAGATTTTTATTTATTTATCTGACAGACACAGCAAGAGAGGAAACGCAGGCAGGGAGAGTGGAGGAGGGAGAAGCAGGCTTCCTGCTGAGCTGGGAGCCCAATGCAGGGCTCTATCCCTGGAGCCTGGGATCATGACCTGAGAGGAAGGCAGACACTTAATGACTGAGCCACCCAGGTGCCCCTTGTCACTGGCTTTTAGTATAATTCCATCCCTCATTGTTTGGTTGTTGAGACACTCATTCAGCCATTCTCATAATAGGTATTTTTACTTTTGTTTTAAAAACTGTAGATAGTTTGGGCACTTCGGTATCTCAGTCGGTTGGACATCTGACTCTTGATTTCGGCTTGGGTCATGGTCTCAGAGTCCTGAGATCTGAGCCCTGTGTCTGGCTCTGTGCTCAGTGCAGAGTCTGCTTGAAATTCTCTCTCCCTCTGCCCTTTCTCCTTGTTCTCTCTCTCCTTCCCTCTGTCTTTCTAGAATGAATGAATATTTGGAAAAAAATGTAGATAATTAATGTTTTAAATGTTCCATACACTGAGAAATTCATGTTACTGGAAATCTCTTGGCCCTAAGATATAAAGGTTAGTGAAAATATCTTTGTTATATCTTCTAATGCTACAGTGCTACACTTAGAATTTCATTTTGGCTAGAACATGTTGTAGAATGTATAACATTTTCAGTTTTTTAGAAAAGTCTGGGGTTTTCTTAGTCTATCCTTCTTGTAACATGATGGTAAAGTCTTTTGTATCTAATAGCATCAGATTCTTTATCCTTCTTTTCTAGTTCAGATTCTTCTATCATCTACCACAGAGAGAAATAGTTAATACCACTAAACATATCAAATTAAGCAGTATATTAAAGAACAGTAGAGAAAAATGGCTCATAATGGGAGACAATACTACATAATGAAATAGTGCATAAGGAAATGGATTGAAGTCATATAAACTTGGACGCTAGACTAGCTCCACCATTTACAGGCTAGATAAATTACTTCTCCAACATTCCATTTCTTCATATCTTAAATGGGAATAATAATAATAACGTGTTGTGAGGTCATTGTAAGGGTTACATTAAATAATACACCTAAAATGCTCAGCGTATTATCTTGAACATAGTAAATATTTAATAAATTTATTTATTTATTGTTGATATACGTCCAGGCAGAATTTTCACAAACTGGTAGAGAGGTTTCTGAATATGATAGGAGCTAGCTAGAAGTGCCTGATTTGCCTTCTCTGACCTTTCCATTTAAATCATCTTGAAGAATGTGGAAAACAGACTATTCAGCAACAATCTGCCCTACTTGAGAAGGAATTTCCACCGTAGGTGAAATATATAACTTTCTGGAAAAAATTACCCAAATTGATTCAATGTGAGTAGAAAACTTGAATAGTCCAATAACCATGGAGAAATTCCCTTCATCTACTAAATGACTATGTGCAGACAGAAAAGGCGAGTTGTTTATTATTATTATATTTGAAGATTTTATTTATTTGATGGAGAGAGACACAGTGAGAGAGGGAACACAAGCAGGGGGAATGGGAGAGGGGAAAGCAGGCTTCTCACTGAGCAGGGAGCCTGATGAAGGGATCGATCCCAGGACCCTGAGATCATGACCTGAGCCGAAGGCAGATGTTTAATGACTGAGTCACCCAGGCTCCCCAAGTTTTTTATTTTAGAAAAAGACAATTTTTATTTTATAGAAACTGTTGCAGAGCATAGACACATCATGCTAAAATTTTATCAATTACTTTACAAGTGTAGTATAATAATGGTATAAAACTTGATAAGATTTGAATATTTGAACAGAGATTTAAATACAGAGATGAGTATCATGATGGAATATCATTAAAATACTGTATTCAAATGACAATGTCTGAGAAAATGTATACTATTTATTTATAAGGGTGGGAATATGGGGCGCCTGGGTGGCTCAGTGGGTTAAAGCCTCTGCCTTTGGCTCAGATCATGGTCTCAGGGTCCTGTGATTGAGCCCCACATTGGGTCTCTGCTCAGTAGGGAGCCCGCTTCCCCCTCTCTCTCTGCCTGCCTCTCTGCTTACTTGTGATCTCTGTCTGTCAAATAAATAAATAAAATCTTTAAAAAAGATAAAAGAGTGGGAATGTAACTTTGTGTTCAGTAGGATCCAATTGTTAAAAAACATATTTTTGACTTGAGTTTTCATTTTAATCCCAGTTAGTTAAAATACAGTGTTATATCAGTTTTGGGTGTATAACATAGTGAATCATAATTCCATATAACACCTGGTATTCCTCATGACAAGTGCCCTCCCAAATTCCCGTCACCAACTTCTCCCAGCCCCTTGCACCCCTCCCCTATGGTAACCATCAGTTTGTTTTCTATATTTAAAAGTCTGTTTCTTGGTTTCTCTCTTTTTGCTCATTTATTTCTTAAATTCCAAATATGAATGAAACCATACAGTATTTGTCTTTCTCCTACTTTGCTTAGCATAATACTCTCTGACTCCATCCATGTTGTTGTAAATGGCAAAATTTCATTCTTTTTTATGGCTAAATAATATTCCATTGTAGAAATATACCACATCTTCTCTATCCATTCATCAGTCAATGGGCATTTGGGCTGCTTCCATATCTTGGCTGTTGTAAAAAATGCTGCTTTAAACTTTGGGGGACATGTATCCCTTTGAATTAGTGATTTTGTATTCTTTGCCTAAATACCCAGTAGTGCAATTGCTGGATCATAGGGTAAACCCATGTTTAACTATTTGAGGAGCCTCCATACTGTTTTCCAGTTTATGGAGTTATGTTTATGGAGCCCTCAAGAAAGTCAAATGAGAAAATGAATGAAAAGACCTGTTGAAAAGTCAAGTTCATGCACAAATGTGAGGAGGTGGTGGTGGCATGGCGGGGGCCCCTGGGCCACCACCTTCGGGGCACGATGAGTGAAAAGGGAGACCATCTCCCAAAGTCCCCCTTCGCTGCCTCCACCGCCTTCGATGAAGACCTCTCCAGGGACCTCACCCTCCAGCTCTGTGAGGTGTCCCTGCCCACCTCTGTTCCTCCAGCTCCAGCCTTCCAAGGCCTACATCCTCCTCCCTGGGGTTGCCCCATGAAGGGGCTCCTCTCCAGGACTGTGGGCTCTGTGGACAAGCCCCTTTAGGCCCAATTCCAGCAGCACCTGCCTTTGGAGAATCAGGCCCCCAGGGCCCCATCTGGGGAGAGTTCCATTCTTCCAAGCTCACAGTTTCATGAATACCTCGGTAAGTTACAAGATGGTCATATGGAGAAGAAACTGAAATGGAAGAAAGACATTGTCTCAGAATTGTTGAATAAATCCCTGCACGCATTGTCTGCCTAATGTAATATACAACCTTCAAATACTGTTTACCAGGCTGAGCACCGTTTCAAGGCAGCAGGGTCTCACCCAGCGAGCACAGATTCACTCCAAATAGTCAATGAGAGACCCGATCGTTAAAGCCAAGATGTTTGAAATGCAGGAGATCTCATTAGACTTCCTTAATGTTTTCAGACATGATTTCATAGGATCGCCATTCTTCATATTTGTTAAGTTTTTGCTGCCCAAGGAGAAACGCCTATGTCCTCAGGATATCGTGTGCAACTGTTTCGGGACTTGCATGCTATTTCTCTACCTTCACCACGGACCCAGGGCGCCTCCCCACCCCTCCCCCACCCCGCAGGCTCTTGCCCTCAGGGGCTTGTATCACGTTTCTCTGTCCAATCCACCCTCCATTCCCCATTGTCATTAGGAAATACACGATCTGCAAGGCCCACAGCCACGGTTTCACCTCAGGACACAACGGCAGTTCAAGACCGAGATCCCTGTGACTGTGACATGACCGTGCTACCCTCCTCGGGCTGCAGGGGGCTGGGGGAGCTATTTTAACAATACACACAGAAGACCCCGTTCATCTGCATCCGCCTCACGCCTCTTGATTGTCTCCGCTTTGCCTTGCTATGTTATCCCTCCTTCAATTAAAGCTATTTCCCTCTTTTTATATGCAAAAAAAAAAAAAAAAAAAAGTGGCTGCAGCACTTTGCATTCCTACCAATAGTGCAAGAGCGTTCCTTTTTCTCCACATCACACCTCTTGCTTCTTGTGTCATTAATTGTAGCCATTCTGACAGGTGTGAGGTGGTATCTCATTGCAGTTTTTGATTTGTATTTCCCTGATGATCAGTGATGTTGAGCACTTTTTCATGGGTCTGTTAGCCATCTGGGTGTCTTTGGAGAAATGTCTGTTTATGTCTTCTGCTCATTTGTTAATTGGATTATATGTTTTATCGGTGTTGAGTTTTAGAAGTTCTTTGTACATTTTGGATACTGACCCTTTATTGGATATGTCATTTGCAAATATCTCCTCTCATTCCATAGGTTGTTTTTTAGTTTTCTTGATTATTTCCTTTGCTGTGCAAAAGCTTTTTATTTTGATATAGTCCCAATAATTTATTTTTGCTTTTGTTTCCCTTGGCCAAAAGGCTATCTAGAAAGAAGCTGCTACAGAGTAAAAAACAAACAAACAAGCTATGAAACAAAGGTAATAATAGAAATACAAACAACAGTAAAATCTGGGCAGTACAATTGTTCTTCCTTGTACCTTTATTTATTTTCCAAATCTCAGCAATGATTATGTATTATTTCTATGATCGGAAAAGGAACATTATTCAAAAGAAGACAGTGGCTGTATCAAAATATAGTCATGAAGGATATAATAAAACTGACAATATTTATGAAAAAAGATTGGTTAGACAATTTCACTTGGTTAACTTTATCCTCAGAGAGCTTTGGGAAGTTTGTCCTTTAGTTTTTTGCTTCATTTTCTATTTAGTTCCTTAAAAAATTAAGAAAAGAATTTTTTTTAAGCAAATGAGTTTTATCTGTTAAAAGTTGTGGAGGAACTGAATTTGGAATTTAACAGTGTTCTCTAGGTGATGAGTGGGCTTTCTGTTTTAATTTTTTGGTCTGATCCCTTCTCATAATGTGACAAAAATGGAAGAAGGTTGGCTTATTGAAAATTGAAAAGCAAGTAACTTCTATCAAAAGTTCAAGGTAGGGGGATGCCTGGGTGGCTCAGGAGGTTAAGTGTCTGCCTTCGGCTCAGGTCATGATCTCAGGGTCCTGGGATCGAGTTCTGCATTGGGCTCCTTGCTCAGCGGGGAGCCTGCTTCTCCCTCTGCCTGCCTCTCCCCCTGCTTGTGCTCTCTCTCTTTCTCTGACAAATAAATAAATAAAATCTTAAAAAGAAAGTTTAAGGTAGGAACACAAATTCAGTACTTTAATTAGGAAATGTTAGACATTTAAAAAAGGATTTAACCAACTGAGCCATCTAGATACCCCAGCTAAAAAGGATTTATAATAGCAAATAGGATAATTCTACATGTAACTTAGATTTTATGTTCCTGAGTTAACAAATTGAATTTAGAGCTTTAGAGGTACCTAGTTGCACACAATAGACATTCAAATAGTATATGAAAAAAATTTGTTTGCAAGCTATGTTAATTTATACTCTACTCACTCATGCTCCAAGAGATTTAATCTGGAAGAATTCTAGAGTATTTATTGTCCTTTTTGTTCTCAGTATTAACAGATAATACTCTCTTTGCTGTATAAGATCATTGTAGCTTTCTCAGTATTCTACAACTTAAAAAAAAATGTTTGAGAGAGAGCAAGAGAAAGCATGCATGCACACACAGGGGGAGTGGCAGAGGGAGAGGGAGAGGGAGAAGCAGGCAACCCGCTGAAGGAACTTGATGGACCCTGGGATCATGACCTGATCTGAAGGCAGAAGCTGAACTGACTGAGCCACCCAGGCTTCCCAATATTCTACAACTTTTTAAAAAGATTTTATTTATTTATTTGACAGAGAGAGACACAGCAAGAGAGGGAACACAAGCTGGGGGAGTGAGAGAGGCAGAAGCAGGCTTCTACTGAGCAGGGAGCCTGATGTGGGGCTCGATCCCAGGACTTAGGTATCATGACCTGAGCCAAAGTTAGACACTTAACGACTGAGCCTCCCAGGCGCCCAGTTTACAACTTTTAAAAGTTGAGGGGTGCCTGGGTGACTCAGTCACTTAAGCATCTGACTCTTGGGTTTGGCTCAGGTCGTGAACTCAGGGTCATGAGATTGAGCCCTGTATTGAGCTTTGTGTTCAATGCAGAGTCTGCTTGAGATTCTCTCTCTCTCTTTTCCTCTACCCCTCCCCACCCACATGTATGGTCTCTCTTTCTAAAATAAATAGATAAATAACATTTTTTTAAGATTTTATTTATTTGTCAGACAGAGATCACAAGTAGGCAGGGAGGCAGACATAGAGAGAGGGGGAAGCAGGCTCCCCGCCAAGCAGGGAGCCCGATGTGGGGCTTGATCCCAGGACCCTGAGATCATGACCTGAGCTGAAGGCAGAGGCTTAACCCACTGAGCCACCCAGGTGCCCCAAGATAAATAACATTTTAAAAGATTCTCTCCCTTTGCTCCTCCCCACCCTGCATGCTCTCTCTCTCAAAAAAATCTGTATTACTTGAATTTCAAAATTTGGTATTATAAGGATTGGCATTGTAAGGATTATTCAAAGATTCTATAGGAATTCATGGATAATATTGATCACATGTATTAAATGCTCGCAATAAACATGTTAATTTTAGGTTTTACTTTGTTGACAGGAAAGAAGAAAACACTGACTTTTAAATAATAATAAATATGATAATTTAATGAAATATTCAGATTGAAGATATTGTGAAGGGGAAAGTTACTTGAGATTTTAGTGCTCAAAAATAAACATTGTTAGTATTTTATTGTGCATACTTCCAGTAATATTCCTATTTGTTTACTTATATATTTTAACAAATTGTGATCATACTCTCCATATTGCTTTAGATCTTGATTTCTTTTTTTCATTTAACAATATAGAAGGTGTTTCTAATATCACAAATGTTTTTCCACAAGTTTTAATTATTATGTCTTATTCCTTCTGATTACTGTATCACAATTTATATACACTGAAAATTGAGGTTTTTAAAATAGCTTGTCAGTATTACAAGTAACATGGTGATGGTTCTTCTTTTTCCCATTAAAGGAATACAAAATCCCTGAAAGACCTACACATACAAAAAATCCATCAATTTTTCATTAGAAAAATATTTTAAAATTATTTTTCTTTAAAATCCTTAAGGTATGAAACAGAAAACTTGATTTTTGTTATATCTGGTTTTATAAATTTGTAGTCTGTGAAGGAAGATATTTGAAAGAATGGATTCTAAGGTACATTAGAGAAATTACACAAAGGTTAATTAGAAGGAATAATGTGGTAGGCAGACTTCTAAGATGGTTCCCAGTGATTCTCACCTATTGGTGTTGTAGTCCTTGTTTTAATCTTTTCACCTTGATCATGGGCTGGGCTTAATGACTTGGTTTTAAGCAATAGCTATGGCAGGATGATGGGCTGTCACTTCTGTGATTCAGTTACAAAATACGGTGACTTCCATCTTGCTAGAAAATCGTTTTTGTTGTCCTCTTGGCCTGATACTTTGATGAAGTAAGCTGCTGTGTGGGAGAGGCATATGTGATGAGGAAATGAGAAATCTATGGCCAATAGCCAGTATGGAATTGAGGTCTTTAGCCCAACAGCTTGGGAGGAACTGAAGGCTGCTCACAAGCACTGAATGAGCTTGGCAAGTCGATCTTTCCCAGTTGAACCTTCAGGTGAGACTGTAGATCCTGGACCAACCCTGACTGACAGACCACGAAGCACAGGATCCAGATATGCTGCGCCCAGACTCACGAACCATGGCAACTGTGAGATAATAAATGTGCATTGTTACAAGCTGTTTAACTTGGGGTAAGTTAGTATGTAACATGAGAAAGTAATACAGATTTAATCAGGAAAAGGGGGCAATTCAAAGATCATAGAAAAGATACAGATATGAAGGTCATAGGAAACACTGCAGCTTTTACTCTTTTGGGTATCTTTTGCTGAATGGATAATAGTGACTGTGTTTTCTTCTTACAATTATTTTTGTCTATTTAATAAGCATTTCTATAGAAGTTAGCAAATATGGAAAAGTTCAAAGAAAAAGTAAAAAATCACATATAATTTTATCACCCAAATAGAACTACAATTATTATTTTGGTGTACAGTCCTCTCCCTGTCTCTACAAAATCCGGATGATACTTTAATAATGTTTTATAATAACCTGGTTTCTAACCTAAACACATATCACATTTTCCATTTCATTTTCTTCCACACATCTTTTAAATGGCTATAGAGTTGCTTATTGTATGACATATTATAATTTATTTAACCAAATGTCTATTATTTGACACTTAATACTGTATTTTAATACATGAGGTTTGGACTATCCCAGAAAATCAAGGTTACATGGATAACATTTGTGTTTTGTTTCATGCTGTGCTTTATTTCTGAGACATAAATGATAAATTTTCAGAGCTAAAGGAGGGCATAATTTTTAAGGCTAGTTCTCCCAGGCAAATAGCACATTATTCTCCAGAAGATCTCATCAGGGCCATTTCTGTCCAGTATTAAACAAAAAGGCTTAAATAATTGAACCAAGTGACTGACCAGTGGAAGTCAGCTTAAGAAGTATTAAGCATCTATGACCTCCTCATTTAAACAAAGTCTTAGTTGGATTGCAGGGGAAAAGCAAATCATCGTTTGAAATGTAGCTGTTGTAAAGAAAAGGAGAAATATTATAATAAAATACTGCATCCATTGGCCTTAGCAGAGCTTGAAGGATCAAGTAGCTGACCATTATCAGTCGGGGAGAGATCTCACTGTGGGCATTAGAAGCAGCAGGGACGCACGTCATGATCATGTTTCACATTTAATATAGTAGTAGTACACATAGCTTTTCCAGCCTTCTTCCTTACGATTTTTAATCTTGCCTCTTTCTCTGTTGTCTAAAATCAGTCTAAAAATAGTTGGAAAATTTAAGGGGCGCCTGGGTGGCTCAGTGGGTTAAAGCCTCTGCCTTCGGCTCAGGTCATGATCCCAGGGTCCTGGGATCGAGCTCCGCATCGGGCTCTCTGCTCAGCGGGGAGCCTGCTTCCTCCTCTCTCTCTGCCTGCCTCTCTGCCTGCTTGTGATCTCTGTCAAATAAATAAATAAAATATTAAAAAAAAAGTTGGAAAATTTAAAAAAATTTAAATAACTATCTTCCTTAATGTTTCATACTTTGTTGGTTTTTGGCAGGTCATTCTTTTAAAATTCAAACTTCAAGTACGAATGTCAATAACTTAAAAAATGCTAAATTCAGGGCACCTGGGTGGCTCAGTGGGTTAAGCTGCTGACTTCGGCTCAGGTCATGATCTCAGGGTCCTGGGATCGAGTCCTGAGTCGGGCTCTCTTCTCAACGGGGGGTCTGCTTCCTCCTCTCTCTCTCTCTGCCTGTCTCTCTACTTGTGATCTCTTTCTGTCAAATAAATAAATAAAATCTTAAAAATGCTAAATTCAGATTTTTTTTTTGCTTGTTTCCGAATACATTTCACTAAGCATAAGAATTGAATTAGCAAAATGTGGGTAGTCCTACATCTGATGCAGTGTTTTGTCTAGAATCTAGATTATATATTAACACCTTCTCCAATCCTAGAGATTCTGTGATTTCATTTGTAAGAGTGATTAGAAAAATGACTAATCTCCACACCCAAAGTGGGGCTCGAACTCACGAACCCTGACTTGCATGCCCTACCATCTGAGCCAGCTAGGTGCTCCTGTATTTGCTGACTCTGAGTCCACACGATTGGCTGTGTGTATTCTCTCAGATGGAATATTGGAATTTGAAGGATCTCAAGGCACTTTTCTCAGATATAAAGATCTGGACCTTGTGTTTTAGGCAGGAAGTTCTACTCTTTCTCTGAAAGCTTTGAGACAATAACTTTGTTTAATGGCTGCTTTACCAATTTCTGTGGTTTATGGAACTTCTGGGTTTCTTCCCAGGAAATGTACTATACAAAGTGAAAGGTTTTTAGATTGCTATATGTATGTCTACATGAGAATTCTTGTGCCTTTGAAGGAATGTCTGACCTCGGATTGCATTGGGATTCCCATAATGCTGCACATAAAGAGAAGCTGAGTTTGCTTTTCTTTTTCTTTTTTTTTTTTTTGAGTTGTTAAGTTTTTTTTTTTTTTATTCTTTTCAGCGTACCAGAATTCGTTGTTTATGCACCACACCCAGTGCTCCATGCCATATGTGCCCTCCATAATACCCACCACCTGGGGGGAGTTTGCTTTTCTAATCAGAACTGAGACTGACATAAATCCTAGTGTGTATGTTTCAAAAAAGATTTTTTTAAAGCCAAAAAAGCAAAACCCAAATATTTGAAGGTAGTAGAAATATTAGAAAAGGAGAATTGCAAATGAAGATTCTTTTTTCCTAAGTAACCTAGAGAGTTGCTAGTAAAGTAAAAAGCAAAGTAAAAAGCTAGTATAGAGTTACTCTTTAGTAGAGTTACTAGGTTTTTAAGGAAAAAAAAAAAAGGCCTGTTGGGTGGGGGATGTAGTGGGGATTTTTAAATGACTAATTTTTGATATGTTTTATTGCCATAGGGAAGAATGTAAGTATTTCTTGGACTAAGTAAGCATTTCAAATCTTGGAAATGTGCCTTCATGTAAATCCTGCTTTGATAATCCAAAGAGGTCTTGGGATCTCAGCCTTTTTACCTAATAAGCCTATAACAAGCCATATCACATGTCTAGAGAGCATATGCCTTTCTTTTTTCTTTTATTCCCTTTTCTAAATTACTTTCCTCCAAATATCTATTCTTTTTTTTTTACTTCAAAAGATTATTGAGCATCTATTATGCATGGCCCGTATTACATCTCATGTTGGGTGTATGGGGAGACATAAAGATGTGATTCTTGCCTTAGGGAAGACCTAGCCCTAACTCTAGCACTAACACTTAGCTCTTGACAGCAAGGTGTAGGATTCACTGTTGGTTCTAGGTATCATTCTCATAGCTCTGAAGTTCTTCTTCTTCTTTTTTTTTTTTTTTTAAACCAGGAATTCTGTTACTTGTTGTTTGTAATTTTGTCACTTCCTGATTTAAATAACCCTTTCTGCTTCCTCAGAACTCATTTCCCTGACTGAGACATTTTTGCTCCTTATCTTTATCTCTATAGTAAATGCGCAAAATAATAAAATTTACTTAAGTAAGTAAATTTTACTGCCTTCAGACTTCATCTTTATCAGAAAGGAGCTTAATTCTGAAAGCATTAATTTCAAATTTATGTCTTATTAAGTCTAAGAGTTCCCTGAGGACATAGCAATTGAAAGTCTACATTTAAAATCTAATTTAAAGTTTAAAAATAAGAGATACAAATGTAAATTATATCCCTAATTGCTATAAAGGGAATTGTGGGTTCTTAAGTATTTGAGACTAAAAAGTACTTCTATTAAATTCCAGACTAGTGAAGTATGTAAATCATAAAGGTACTGTAAGGATAAGAAAGGGTTGACAGAAAGTTCATTTTGAAAGTAATTGTGATGGTTAATTTATGTATCAATGTGACTGTGCCACAGGGTGCCCAGAATTTCATCAAATATTATCTTGGGTATTTCTGCAAGGATATTTTTGGATGAGATTAATATTTTAAGGGGTTAAGTCTTTTGCCTTCTATAATGTGGGTGGGTATTATCCAATCAGTTGAAGGTCTAAATAGCATAACAAGATTGACTTTCCCTGGAGTAATAGGAACAAGTCTCCAGGCAGACTGCCTTCAGACTTCATCTGTACCATCTGTTTTCCTGGGCCTGCACCTGCTTCAGACTGGAACCACGTTGCAGGTTTGGACTTCTCAGCATCCATATTCATGTGAAAAAATTCTTATAATCTGTGTGTGTGTGTACACACATCTTACTGGTTCTCTTTCTCTGGAGAACCCTAATACATATAACATTTGCTAGTCATATGGTTATTTTAACACTTAGCACACTGCAGATGCCCAATAAGTAATTAACTAATTGATTTATTAATTATTATGCTTACAGGCTTCATAGTCAAAAAGTTTTGGACTCTGACTCTGCTACTTATAGCTGTGTGACCTTGGTCAATTCTGTGCCTCAGTTTCTTCATCTTTAGTAATAGGATAATAATGTTAACTTCCATATAAGGTGGTTGTGAGGATTAAATAAGATGGAGAAAGGAAAGGAGAGCAGACGATTTCCTGTGACCAGCATTCCTATTTATTCGATGTGGTCTGCAGATACTCTCAGAAAAGACAATGGCATACGTGGCATTTCATGGTTCTCTGGTGGGCCCAGTTCAGCCTTCCCTCTCTGGTGAAGCTAAGTCATAACAGGACAGTACTCTGAAAATAGTGGTTCTGAACTCCTGTAGTATAAACATTTTTTTAATATAACACTTTTCCCCCCCTTTTTTTGCATTATTCCATTAATCAAGGAAACCCATAATGACAGCTTCTAAGAATTCAGGAACACTTTTTTTTTTTTTAAAGATTTTATTTATTTATTTGACAGACAGAGATCACAAGTACACAGAGAGGCAGGCAGAGAGAGAGAGAGGAAAGCAGGCTCCCCGCTGAGCAGAGAGCCTGATGCGGGGCTTGACCCAGGACCCCAAGATCATGACCTGAACCGAAGGCAGAGGCTTAACCCCCTGAGCCATCCAGGGGCCACCAGGAGCACTTTTAAGTGAATTTATGTAAGAGACTCAGATACTGCCCAAGGCCTCCATGCCAGACTACATGAGGCTTGAGCTCTCTTGTAGAGCCTATAACAGCACAGTGCTCCTCTTGTTTCCTTGAATTTCCCATTCTTTAATTCCTCATGCTTACCTTTACTTCCACTTTTATGCCATTTGTGATGAGCCCTGGGTCAAGTCCAGAAGCTCAGCCCCTTGGCCATTTGCTCCCAAAAAATCAACCATAAAGAGTTTTGTGAATGTGGTAATTTTCCTGAAGAGCTGAGAGTTTCCTTTACTTCATAGCCTGCTTGCTGTGCTCTGCCCTCTGTTTTCTGCTCAGGCCCTTTCAAAGCCCATGCTTTTGCCAGGATCCTTCCCAAAGATCATGTGCCCCCCATCTTCCCACAAGTAGAGTTTTCCCTCCCTCTGACAGCTCTTCTCACAGGAGCGTGTCCCTACTAGGTCAGACTGCCTAGCTTCCCCAACCTGTCTGACATTCTGTTGTTCATCAGTAAAAACATTTTTGTGTTTGCGTCAAATGATAGGAGTTATGTGTTAATGCATATTGTTTATACAAAGCCACAGACAGGGCTCGCTTTCTGTATGTATTTAAGGTCTCCGGGTACTAATTACAGTGACCAGGGGGCCCCAGGACTTAACAGACTGGGGACCACTCACAAAAATCTCTACTATTGATATTTTATGAAGACATTGTCCATGGATTTATTTATATTCTCGTTCTTACTGCTCTTGTGTCTTAATAAAAACCTAAAGTTCATCCCACTTAAGAAAAATTGTACATATTTCCATTTACCCTAAATTTGTCCCCACTTAAATTTAAAAAAAAATATTTTACTTATTTATTTGACAGAGAGAGAGAGATCACAAATAGGCAGAAAGGCAGGCAGAGAGAGAGGGTAAAGCAGGCTCCCCGCCGAGCAGAGAGCCTCACACGGGGCTCAATCCCAGGACCCTGAGCTCATGACCTGAGCCATAGGCAGAGGCTTACCCACTAAGCCACCCAGGCACCCTTGTCTCCACTTAAATTTTAAGCATGTATTTCCTTTATTACATTCCAGGCCCTAGTGAACACATTCAGTATACTTCAATATTTTATAGACATTGACATTTTCTACCTTTGGCTTTAGCTGTTCCATCTTGAATAATGCTGATTTGTCCCCATGTTTTAGCTTCCAGCTCTTATGGTACAAGCATGGGAATATTACAGACAGTTAATGTTTTCAGTTGCTCTCATGTCAATACATTTTGCTAATTGCATTGATATTAGAAAGGAAGGCATCTGTCCGTTTTCTCCTCTCTGGGTTGTTTAGGAGAAAATGCTGACATGACATTAATAGAAATTCTTCTGTGAAAGATTTGTTTTGCAGTAAAGAAAACTTGGAGATTTCAATCTCTTCTAATCGGTAAGCAAAAATTTTGGCCCACTGGACAATCTTAATTTTTGTGGTATAAACTAGGCACTAGTTAAAACCAGGGGTGTAAGCACTACTTTTATTTCCTCTGTTTGTCATTACTGAACCCTCTTACGGTCTTCCCATGAGAAAAGACCATGTACCCAACAGTTTAGTTCTGGACCAAAAAATGCAGTGATTACTGGTGAGTGCAGAGTCAGCAGCTGCAGGGAGTAGGTTTTGGGTTTAAAATCTAACATTCAGAAAATACTTATTAAATTTCAACTATGTACGTACCAGGTGCTATTCTGGCAACATTCCTGATCCTCAGGGGCTTATAGTTTAGGATGGAAATCAGACGAGACCAGCGATCGGAAAACAACTTTGATGCCGAGTGGTAACCTCTTGAGAGAGGGCACAGATGGGACCCCTGAGAAGGGGGAGAACCCACCCTGCTGGAACCAGGGAAGATTTCACTTGTGGAGCCTTAGGGGTGGCCGGTGGTGGGTCAGGGAGAGCATTTGATGCAGAAGGCAAGGCGTGGAGGTGGGAAGGTGGAGGACAGGTATGAGAGCAAGTGATTGTATGAAGAAAGGTACTGAAATTTCAGTCTGCCATGGTAGGTTGTGTCTGAGGAGGGAGGATCTTCAGGATGAGGCTAAGAAAGTTCTGTGATCCATGATTCTTCCCCAAGCCCTGTAGATCTGTAGGGTCCCATTTTTTTTTAAAATAGTATGTGTACTAATGTATACTGGTTATTCTGTTTATATGCCTGCTAATTATATTACTTTGTGAGTAATTTGAAGTCCTGGTAAGTCATTTATTTATCTTTATATCGTAGATACCTAGCAGGACACCCACCACATGGAAGGTGCTTAGTCCATGTGGAATTGATTGAAGCCCATCTTAAGTTTTGTTTTGTTGCAGGAATAACATTCATTACCTGAAAAGACGTCTCCCTCTCACCTTCCTTATCCCTCCCCATCACACACACACACACACACACACACACACACACACACACACACACACACACACTTTCCAAAGGAAACATGTTTTGAAAGCTGACTTTTTCCTCTGAAGGTTACTGATTCCCAGTTTTCTTACTGAATTTGGCAGGATCTATTTTGTATGAGTTGCAGCTTTGAAGACTGCAAAAGCTGTTGTCAGCTTGGTGATTATATTTTATATTCTCAATTTTGTGGGGCAACAGTGTGTGAAAGATTTGGACTCAGTTGTCTCAGAAATTGCAGATTACTGGCAGCATTCACTCTACTAGTTTTAAATAGAAGATATATTTATATCTATCAATCAATCTATCTATATATCTATCTATTTATCTATAACTTTTGATGGTCCCCATTTCTACAGAATAAAGTCCAAAATTTTGCATGGGATTTAAGACCCATAGCAATATGCCCAAAGAACCTCTTGTTTCTTGCTGTTTTCTCTCTTGTGCTTACGTTTTAGCTAAAGAGAACCCCTCACCATCCACAGGTTCCATCATCTCTTTCAGTCCTCCTATATTTGTGGTGTTCCCTCTGCTGTATATACGTTAGTGACTGTAACAAACTTCCCAAACTCAGGGGCTTAATATGTTTAAAATATCCTTATTTTTGCCAAGATAAGAGTGGAATGCAATCACTCTTAGAGGGTGTCCTTTCTCCACATGTTTTCAGGGATCCCGGTTTCTTCTATCCTGTGGCTCCCCCATGTTCACACCATGACTCCCAAGGTTGTCCCCATCATCTCCAGGCAAGCCAGCTGGAAGGGAAAATGCATGAGAGTCATGAGTCAGGGGGCCAAACAGGCCAAGCCTGGAAACAACAGATGTTACTTCTCACATTTTATTGGTCAGAACTGACACATGCCATGTCTAGCCACAAGGGAGACTGGTAAGCATAATCTGGCAATGCTCCAGGAGAAAAAGGAAATGGTTTTTGGTGACTTGCTAACCAGTATCCTCCATAGTCTTTCCTTCTGGTCACAAATTATTCCATTCCTCCTTTCTTTCATTGAGCATACACATTTCTCTTGATAACCCAAAGACCTATGAAGTCAGTAAAGTGGCACAAATTTCAGATCTTCAGATGATGAACATGGTGCCTGGATGTGGCCTCTTGTGGCAATCTGTCAATAAAAAGGTGATTCATCCCTTCTCCTTCTCAATGTACAGTGGTAAGTCAGGTACAGGATGATGCTAAAAAAATCCAAACAACCCCCTTTCCCCAACCTCTTTTGGAAAACAGAAGAATGCAAGACACTTAGCAATCTCTCATTGCTAGTATATATGAAATCCTGAACAGGCATTATGAAGGATAGTATCCTGTCCTCACAAGATGGGGTGGGAATTTCCTTCCCAGATTAGATTCTGATTTTGCTCTCCTGGTAAAACTCCCTTGTCCATGGTCCTTGGTCCATCCTCTGGGAGGGTCTTCCATGTCCTATTTTCCATGGCTACACTTAAAGGAGGACATTTGGGAGTGTATTCTTCTTGAAGGCTATATAACTTTCATAGCCTGTGTCCTGTTTGTGCAAGTGTGAGGTCCAGAGGATTGTTCTGATGCTCAAGTAGTCCAAGACTTTTTCAGGTTGGGATTATATTTATTTGGCAGTACAATTCACTCAGAAACATAGAAGGCTTTCAATTTGCTAGTGTCTAGTGAGTTCCATGTGCCAGTTAATATATCCAAAATTTTGCCTAGATGTCATTCTCAAGTCTTATTTGCTTTTTTCCCCCCAAGACCTTTCTTCTCAATTTAATGGTGGCTACCTTGAGGTCAGTAGATTTGGGTGGAGGCCATACCATTAATGTAATCTTTGTAATAATATTGAAAATTTCAAACAATTTATATTATTGTTTGCTAATATTTCAAAGAGTAGTATATTAAAATATATCATCCTTGATAAATTAATATTCACTTAGAAAATCTTTTTTTTTTTTAAAGATTTTATTTATTTATTTGACAGAGAGAAATCACAAGCAAGCAGAGAGGCAGCCAGAGAGAGAGGAGGAAGCAGGCTCCCTGCTGAGCAGAAAGCCCGATGTGGGGCTCGAACCCAGGACCTGGGATCATGACCTGAGCCGAAGGCAGCGGCCTAACCCACTGAGCCACCCAGGCGCCCCTAGAAAATCTTTTTACAGGTAATATATACAGGGCTTAAATTTAAAAATATAAATTTTATGAACATTTTAAGAATTTTTGAGATTTTGGTTATAAATTTTATTATAAAAAATTAGTTTGAAAGATTATCAGAAAAGAATACCTGAATTCCTCTGAAACCACTAATTCTATTTAGTTATCCAGTTGCTCTTTTCAATAACATTAGTAAGAAAATACATTTACAGTTTTATACTGCAATCATACGTCAAATAATTAGAATAGAATAAATGTTGACATAGAATAAATGTTGACAATAAATTAGGTGGAATATTGTTTACGTATGTTAAAACAATTTTTTTTTCACTCATTTGAATTAAAAAAATGAAATATTTGGGATTCCTGGATGGCTCAGTCAGTTAGGTGTCTGCATCCACTCAGCAGGGAGGCTGCTTCTCCCTCTGCCTGCTACTCCCCCTGCTTGTGCCCTCTTTCTGACAAATAAAATCTTTTTTTTTAAATGAGATACTAAAATCTTATTCTAATGCTCCAAAAATGTTTGCAAACTTTTTTTTTAAAGATTTATTTATCTTAGAGAGTGTGGTGGGGAGGGGCAGAGGGAGAGGAAGAGAGAATCTCAAGCAGATTCCCCACTGAATGTGGAACTTGATTTAGGGCTCCATCTCATGACCCTGAGATCATGACCTGAGCCAAAATCAAGAATCAGATGCTTACCTGACTGAGCCACCCAGGCACCACTGGAAACATTTTTCTTAATTTTTAACAAAGAAATCTATCCCAGTGACTTTAGTAATAGTCATTATAACCAAATACAATTACTATTTTGTGGTCTTAATAGATTATAGGACTTAATTATGTTTGAAGGTGTGATGAAGTAGCTCCATCTTTCCTTTTGGTTATGTGGTTTGAAATCATAGTTCTGACTAGTGGACATTCTCTTGATGAAACCATGAGGTAATGCATTCTTTGGGAAATATATACTGACAGATGGGAAAAATAATCTTATGAAATTCTGCTTGACATATTGGTCAGATATCATCTGAACAAGTCACTTTGTAGCTTGGTCATGTAAAGAATATTCACAAAACCTGTCTGAAAATCCTTCTCTTAAAAAAAAATCCAAAAACATTAAAATGAAGTAGAATAAAGCTAGTAACATCTGAAGATTCTACTTATATTACCAAACTCCCTGTGGTTAATAAGGTAATGGAACAAAACAGATATGGGAACAAAATTCATTTATACTGATACAATTCTTCTAAGAACGCATACCAGTAATTCTTGGATTTAAAAGGCATCATGAAAGAAGGTACCAATAAAATAAGGCATTTCAAGCCTATGAAAAAGACTTTCAGAATGAAGACTGTAGTTCCGGTAATCCAAAGTACTTTCCAGAAGCATGAATGACCCAAAGTAGGATTTATAAAGATTAAGTTGTAATAAAGTGACTGAAAATGAAAGAGAAGAGGAAAAAGGGGAGCCCTCTTACACTGTTGGTGGGAATGCAAGTTGGTGCAGCCACTTTGGAAAACAGCGTGGAGATTCCTTAAGATATTAAAAATAGAGCTTCCCTATGACCCTGCAATTGCACTACTGGGTATTTACCCCAAAGATACAGATGTGGTGAAAAGAAGGGCCATCTGTACCCCAATGTTCATAGCAGCAATGGCCACAATTGCCAAACTGTGGAAAGAGCCAGGATGCCCTTCAACAGACGAATGGATAAAGAAGATATGGTCTATATATACAATGGAGTATTATGCCTCCATCAGTAAGGATGAATACCCAGCTTTTGTATCAACATGGATGGGACTGGAGGAGATTATGCTGAGTGAAATAAGTCAAGCAGAGAGAGTCAATTATCATACAGTTTCACTTGTGGAGCATAAGGAATAGCATAGAGGACATTAGGAGAAGGAAAGGAAAAGCGAATTGGGGGAAATCGGAGGGGGAGACAAACCTTGAGAGACTGTGGACTCTGAGAAACAAACTGAGGGTTTTGGAAGGGCGAGGCCTGGTAGTGGGTATTAAGGAGGATGCTGCGTGTGGTGCATAAACAATGAATCTTCGAACACTGAAAAAAATAAGATCCTGCCAAGAATACAAGTAACCAAGTGTACTGAATCTTTGGGCACTTTTTCTTAGAAAAAACCCAAATTACAGTGCTTTTGTTGGCATACATTGAAGTTGTTAGAAGCCCATGTTTCTGAAGCTTGGATTTTCCACACATCCTTTAGGCATGGGGATCATCTAAATAAGAACATCTCAGAAATGAAGGCAAGGCCCTTCTCCTGTCTATCTTGTTGCATGAGCACTTTGGGAGGTTGATGCTGCTGCATTGTCCACAGTTCCTAGAGGGTGGCATGACCCTTGAATACGTTTTTTCTGATCCACATTCCTTTGCATCAGGACTGTGTTTCTCTAATGATGAGAGGATGGAAGTCTCGCTGTGGTGTCAGGGACAGTGGGAGATAGTCCTACATCTTCAGTCAGGGTCCTTACCTCCAATCCAAACCCCACTACAACTAACTTTGTTAGCCTCAATAGCAGCAGCAAATGGGATTTTGTGTTCAAATATTTTTTTCAAAAATTGTCTTAAAATTTGGGTTCTAATAGTTTTCATACAGCCTTCCTAGTCAGACCCCCCAATTTCTGGACCCTCAATTGCTTCTTACAAACTGGCCAATTATTTCCTGAGCTCCTTTCTTACAATACTTTGCTTGACATACAAAATAAACGTATGCCCAGAGTTATTCTCTTGCCAACTGCTTCCCCCAGAGTTACAGTCTCAGTGGGCATGTGGTCTACTTTCCAAGTTATCCTAGGCAAGTTTAACACAGGTTTTGTCCCTGTGTAATTTGGGTGTCCATTTTTACAACTCTGTGATAGAGTCCTTTATAATAGTCCTGACATCTTCCATTTTTTTTTTAAATTTCCAAAGCTTTTTTGACTATTATATGTTCTCTGCAGCTCCATATAAATTTCAGACTAATCTTCTCAACTGCTACAAAAAAAAAAAAAAAACAACTTTGCTGAGATCAGGAACTGAAGCTGGAGAAGTAGGTGAAGAGGGAGGAGAGGAGAGTAGGTGGAGCAGGAAGTCACCAAGAAGTCCTCCCAAAGCACTGGCAGGGTGGACAAATCAGAGCTTAAGGGGTATGTGCTGAAATGGTCCACAAAGAGGACTTTGGAGGTCTGTGCTGGGCTGTGATCTGGTTCTTATAGTTGCCTTTCTGAGTTTTCCATTGGGTATCGTGGTGGGTTGCTGCTGGTCAGCAAGGCAGGCAGATGGACATGGACATCTGACCTGAACAGCTGGACCTGGAAGCAGAGGAGAGTGCAGAGTGGGGAACAGCAAGTACAAACTGGGACCTGCTTGCTTCTCTGCATCTCCTTCTTCTCACCTCTAACCATGATGACCCTCAGAGCATAAAGGCTGTTGCTTCATTTCACTTTCCAAATCATGTGCAAGTTTGTAACCCAGAACCAAATAGGGAAGAAGATGAAAAAATATAGTCCCAACTTAGACTGAGACAAAATAAAACCATTTTCTTTTTCTCTGTGTCACCACCTTCATCCAACCAGCCACCAACTCCTGGTGATTCTACATCATTATTTCTTTTTTCTTTTTTTTTTTTTTAAAGATTTTATTTATTTATTTGACAGAGAGAAATCACAAGTAGACAGAGAGGCAGGCAGAGAGAGAGGAGGAAGCAGGCTCCCTGCTGAGCAGAAAGCCCGATGTGGGGCTCGAACCCAGGACCTGGGATCATGACCTGAGCCGAAGGCAGCGGCTTAACCCACTGAGCCACCCAGGCGCCCTACATCATTATTTCTGCATTATAAACCATTCCTTTCTCTGCCATTGTTCTTTCTTAGTTTAATTGCTCATACATTTTATGACTGGAATACTGTAGTAGCCCTTAACTTGTGATTACATCAAAATGGTCATGTAGGTTGTGCACTGTAGGGACCATATGTTTAATGGCTCTCCCTAGAGTTTGAGGTACAACATGCAGAGCTGTACAAAGTTCCATCTCCAGTCTAGCTCTGCTTCCTTCAGTAACTTGGGTCATCCTTTTAAAAGGCAAAATGGACCCTGTCATTTTCCTGCCAAAAATTGTTGGCCTCTCATGCCCTTCAGGATAAAATTAAAATTCCTTAGCATAGCATACAATCCATTAATGATTAGCAGATGAGCCTGAGCTCTGAAATCAGAATTTCTCTTTCTTTTTCTTTTTCTTTTCTTCTCCTTCTTCTTCTTCTTCTTCTTCTTCTTCTTCTTCTTCTTCTTCTTCTTCTTCTTCTTTTTTTTTTTTTTTTAAGATTTTATGTATTTATTTGACAGAAAGAAAGAGACAGTGAGAGAGGGAACACAAGCAGGGGTGTGGGAGAGGGTGAAGCAGGTTTTCCACTGAGCAGGGAGCCCAACATGGGGCTCCATTCCAGAACCCTGGGATCATGACCTGAGCTGAAGGCAGATGCTTAATGACTCAGCTACCCAGGTGCCCCTGGAATCAGAATTTCTTTTCTTTTTTTTTTAAAGATATTTTTATTTATTTAACAGAGAGAGAGGTCACAAGTAGAGAGGCAGGCAGAGAGAGAGGAGGAAGCAGGCTCCCTGCTGAGCGGAGAGCCCGATGCGGGGCTCGATCCCAGAACCCTGGGATCATGACCTGAGCCGAAGGCAGAGGCTTTAACCCACTGAGCCACCCAGGGTCCCCAGGAATCAGAATTTCTAAGTTAGAATTTTATCTTATCCACTTCTACAATGTATGACCTCGGGCAAGTCACTGACTCTTACTGGGTTTCTGTTTCTTTAACTATGAAATGGGGGAGGAGGCTGAGAATAGTACTTTCCTCATTAACTTTTGTCAGCATTCATTGAGATGTAAAAATATAATATTCCTTCCTTAGTGCCCACCTCAACTCTATGCTTCATCTGAACTGAACTCCTCTACTACTAGTTCTCCTTGTTACACCCCATCCTGCCTCTGTACCTTTACACATACCTGAATCACTCTTTTTCTCTTTTCCTGGCTAGATTCTGCTCGTTCTCCAGGACTCAGTGACTCATCACTTTCCTTCTGGCAGCCTCCTCTAATTCCTTCAGCCTCAGTTAGTGACGGTTAGTGATGGTTCCCTTGGGCTGTCTCAGTGTCAGTGCTTGATTATACCACAGTGAATTCTCTTTTTCTGTCTTCCCCACTGTAAACTATAGACTCTTGTTCCTGCTAGACTATCTAAACTCTGGTCTAAACTCTAGACCACGTTTTGCTTGACCGTGTTTTACCTGTCTTTTTAGCCTTAGTTCCTAATGAGCACTAACTAGTTTTTAAGAATGTTTGTTAGCAGGTTCTCAAAAATGTTCATTGAATTAATGTTGAATGATGAGGGCTCTAAGAGGTATTGTTATGCTTTATGGGAAAATATAAAAATGATGGAATATTTTGGGACAATGCATAATAGCAAGAATTTTAGAATTCTGAAGTTTAGTGATTTGGTAGATTTCAAAGTATGTATGTCGCTGTTAAGAATGGAAATTTAAAAAAATGAAAAATTTCTTTTTTTTAACTTAAATTCAATGAACATACAATGTATTATTTATTTTAGGGGTACAGGTCTGCGATTTGTCAGTCTTATATACTCAGTGGTCATTACAGCACATACAGTCCCCAATGTCCATCACCCAGTTACTCCATTCCCCACCCTCCCTCCCCTCCAGCAACTCTCTCAATTTGTTTCCTATGATTAAGAGTCTCTTATGGTTTGTTGCCCTCTCTGTTTTCATCTTGTTTCATTTTTAAGAATGGAAATTTTTTAAAATTTCTTTTCAGCGTAACAGTATTCATTGTTTTTGCACTATACCCAGTGCTCCATGCAATACGTGCCCTCCCTAATACCCACCACCTGGTTTCCCCAACCTCCCACCCCCTGCCCCTTCAAAACCCTCAGGTTGTTTTTCAGAGTCTATAGTCTCTCATGGTTCATCTCCTCCTCCAATTTCCCTCAACTCCCTTCTCCTCTCCATCTTCCCATGTCCTACGTGTTATTTCTTATGCTCCACAAATAAGTGAAACCATATGATAATTGACTCTCTCTGCTCGACTTATTTCACTCAGCATAATCTCTTCCAGTCCCGTCCATGTTGCTACAAAACTTGGGTATTCATCCTTTCTGATGGAGGCATAATACTCCATAGTGTATATGGACCACATCTTCCTTATCCATTCGTCCGTTGAAGGGCATCTTGGTTCTTTCCACAGTTTGGCGACCATGGCCATTGCTATAGACATTGGGGTACAGATGGCCCTTCTTTTCACTACATCTGTATCTTTGGGGTAAATACCCAGTAGTGCAATTGCAGAGTCATAGGGAAGCTCTATTTTTAATTTCTTGAGGTATCTCCACACTATTCTCCAAAGTGGCTGCACCAACTTGCATTCCCACCAACAGTGAAGAGGGTTCTCCTTTCTCCACATCCTCTCCAACACATGTTGTTTCCTGTCTTGCTAATTTTGGCCATTCTACTGGTGTAAGGTGGTATCTCAATGTGGATTTAATTTGAATCTCCCTGATGGCTAGTGATGATGAACATTTTTTAATGTGTCTGATAGCCATTTGTATGTCTTTATTGGAGAAGAGTCTGTTCATATCTTCTGCCCATTTTTTTTTTATATGATTATCTGTTTTGTGTGTGTTGAGTTTGAGGAGTTCTTTATAGATCCTGGATATCAACCTTTTGTCTGTACTGTCATTTGCAAATATCTTCTCCCATTCCGTGGGTTGCCTTTTTGTTTTGTTGACTGTTTCCTTTGCTTTGCAGAAGCTTTTGATCTTGATGAAGTCCCAAAAGTTCATTTTCGCTTTTGTTTCCTTTGCCTTTGGAGACATATCTTGAAAGAAGTTGCTGTGGCTGATATCAAAGAGGTTACTGCCTACGTTCTCCTCTAGGATTCTGATGGATTCCTGTCTCATGTTGAGGTCTTTTATCCATTTCAAGTTTATCTTTGTGTACAGTGTGAGAGAATGGTCGAGTTTCATTCTTCTACATATAGCTGTCCAGTTTTCCCAGCACCATTTATTGAAGAGACTGTATTTTTTCCACTGTATATTTTTTCCCTGTTTTGTTGAAGATTATTTGACCATTGAGTTGAGGGTCCATATCTGGGCTCTCTACTCTGTTCCACTGGTCTATGTGTCTGTTTTTATGCCAGTACCATGCTGTCTTGGTGATCACAGCTTTGTGGTAAAGCTTGAAATCAGGTAACGTGTTGCTGCCAGTTTTATTTTTGTTTTTCAGCATTTCCTTAGCAATTTGGGGTCTCTTCTGATTCCATACAATTTTAGGATTATTTGCTCCAGCTTTTTGAAAAATACCGGTGGAATTTTGATCGGAATGGCATTAAAAGTATAGATTGCTCTAGGCAGTATAGACATTTTAACAATGTTTATTTTTCCAATCCAAGAGCATGGAATGGTCTTCCATCTTTTTGTGTCTTCTTCAATTTCTTTCATGAGTGTTCTCTAGTTTCTCAAGTACAGATCCTTTACCTCTTTGGTTAGGTTTATTCCAAGATATCTTATGATTCTTGGTCCTATAGTAAATTGACAACCTGAATAGACCGATATCTAGTAATGAGATTGACGCAGTGATCAAAAACCTCCCAAAAAAAAAGGGCCCAGGACCTGACGGATTCCCTGGGGAATTCTACCAAACTTTCAAAGAAGAAATAACACCTATTCTCCTGAAGCTGTTTCAAAAAATTGAAGCAGAAGGAAAACTTCCAGACTCTTTTTATGAAGCCAGCATTACCCTGATCCCCAAACCAGGCAAAGACCCTACCAAAAAGGAGAATTTCAGACCAATATCACTGATGAATATGGATGCTAAGATTCTCAACAAGATCCTAGCAGACAGGATCCAACAGCACATTAAAAATATTATCCACCATGACCAGGTGGGATTCATCCCTGGGTTACAAGGATGGTTCAACATTCACCAATCAATGTGATAGAACAAAACAATAAGAGAAAAGAATCACATGGTCCTCTCAATTAATGCAGAAAAAGCATTTGACAAAATCCAGCATCCGTTCCTGATTAAAACACTTCAAAGTATAGGGATAGAGGGAACATTCCTGAACTTCATAAAATCTATCTATGAAAGACCCACAGCAAATATCATCCTCAATGGGAAAAAGCTTGCAGCCTTCCCATTGAGATCAGGAACACGACAAGGATGCCCACTCTCACCACTCTTGTTCAACATAGTATTAGAAGTCCTAGCAACAGCAATCAGACAACAAAGAGAAATAAAACGTATTCAAATTGGCAATGAAGAAGTTAAACTCTCTCTCTTCGCAGATGACATGATTCTTTATATGGAAAACCCAAAAGACTCCACCCCCAAATTACTACAGCAATTCAGTAATGTGGCAGGATACAAAGTCAATGTATAGAAATCAGTGGCTTTCTTATACACTATCAATGAAAATACAGAAAGGGAAATTAGAGAATCGATTCCATTTACTATAGCACCAAGAATGGAAATTTTCTTAATGGAAAGAATGACTAAAGACATTTTTTGGTTAAGGCGTTGTTTACTACCATTAGCTCCATATCCATTACTTTAAGACCTCTTACAAAGATATTGAAACCCACAATATATGGTCAATTAATCTTCAACAAAGCAGGAAAGAGTATCTAATGGGAAAAAGATAGCCTCTTCAACAAATGGTGTTGGGAAAACTGGACATCAACATGCAAAAGAATGAAACTGGACCACTTTCTTATACATAAAAATAATTTCAAGTAAATTTGAAAGTAAATATGAGACCTGAAACCATAAAAATCCTAGAGGAGGACACAGGCAGTAATCTCTTTGATATCAGCTCTGACAACTTCTTTCTAGGATGTCTCCTGAGGCAAGGGGAATAAAAGGGAAAATAAGGTATTGGGACTTCATCAAAATAAAAAGCTTTTGCACAGTGAAGGAAACAGCCAACAAAACCAAAGGCAACCTATGAGTTGGGAGAAGATACTTGCAAATGACATATCAGATAGAGGGTTAGTATCTAGAATCTGTAAAGAACTTATAAAACTCAACACCCAAAAATGAATAATCCAATTGAAAAATGGGCAGAAGACATGAGCAGATATTTTCCCAAAGAGGACATACAAATGTCCAACAGACACACGAAAAGATGTTCAACATCACTGATCATCAGGGAAATATGAATCAAAACTACAATGAAATATCACTTCATAACTGTCAGAATGGTTAAAATCAACAACACAAGAAACAGCACGTGTTGGCAAGGATGTGGAGAAAGGGGAACCCTCTTGCACTGTTGATGAGAATGAAATTGGTGCAGTCACCTTTGGAAAATAGTATGAAGTTTCCTCAAAAAGTTAAAAATAGAACTACCTTATGATCCAACAATCACACTACTGGTTATTTACTCAAAGAATACAAAAATACTATTTCAAAGAGATACATGCACCCCAATTTTTATGCACCCTGATGTTTTTAGCAGCATTGTCTACGATAGCCAAGTTATGGGAATAGCCCAAGTGTCCATTGACTGATGAAAGGATAAAGAAGATGTGGTGTATATATACAAAGGAATATTGTTCAACATTTAAAAGAAAGAAATCTTGCCATTTGGAACAACATGGATGGAGCTCGAGAGCACTATGTTAAATGATATGTCAGCCAGAGAGAGACAAATACCACATGATTTCACTTATATATGGAAGCTAAGATACAAAACAAATGAGCAACGGGGGAAAAAGAGTCAAACAAAAAAAAGACTCTTAACTATAGAGAACAAACTGATGATTACTGGGGGTGCCTGGGGTGGGTGGGTGGGGGATGGGTGGAATAGGTGATGGGGATTAAGGAGTGCACTTGTGATGAGAACAGAGTGATGTATGGACGTGTTGAATCACTATATTGCACACCTAAAACTAACATACACTGTTAACTAAGTGGAATTAAAAATATTTATTTTAGAGAGAGGAAGAGTGTGAGTGGGTGGTTGGTGGGGGGGAGGATCAGATGGAGAAACAGAGGGAGAGGGATAAGCGGACTCCACACTGAGTGGCTGAGTGCAGAGCCCTAGTTGAGGCTTGATCCCATGACCATGAGATCATGACCTGAGTTAAATCAAGAGTTCAATGTTTAACCTTAACTAACTAAGCCACCCAGGTGCCCCCTAACTGGAATTTAAATAACAAAAATATTATTGAGTAATGCATTAAAAGTTCTTTAAAGAGTATTCTGTTTGTTAGTGGCTAATTGTATTACCAAAAATCATAAAGTAGCTATCCTTGGGAAATTATGGACCAAAATCCAGGGAACTACCTGTTAACTCTAAAAAGGTCTGTATGAGTTCAATCATTTTTTAAAAAAGATTTGTTTATTTGAGAGAGAGAGAGAGAGAGAGAGATCATGAGCAGGAGGTAGGGGTAGGGGGAGGAGCAGATTCTTTCCTGGGCAAGGGATCTGATGCGGGACTTAATCCCAGAACCTGGGGATCGCAACCTGAGCTAAAGGAAGATGCTGACCCTACTAAGCCACTCAGGCACCCCTCAATCATTAAAAAAAAAAGATTTTATTTATTTGAGAGGGCACAAGAGCACAAGCAGAGGGAGGGGGAGAAGGAGAGAGACAGACAGGTGGTTCGCTGAGCACAGAGCCCGAGGCAGGGGCTTGATTCTAGGACCCTGAGATCGTGACCTGAGCAGAAGTCAGATGCCTAACAAACTGAGCCACCCAGCTGCCCCAAGTTTAATCATTTTAACAGTGGACCTTACCTTAGTAATTTATACCTGATGTTTCTGATGGCAATCTTTTAATAAAGAGAACAAGTAACACTGAGGTTTTTTTCCTTTAAAATGTCAAATTTTAAACTTAATATGTTTGAAATAAAGTATATCTGTTAAGAAATTTTTTAATTTTTAAATTTCTGGATCAATAATTATTAGGTTTCTTAAAGTTTGAAATAAAAATGTCAGTGCATGGGGCGCCTGGGTGGCTCAGTGGGTTAAAGCCTCTGCCTTCGGCTCGGGTCATGGTCCCAGGGTCCTGGGATCGAGCCCCACGTCGGGCTCTCTGCTCAGCAGGGAGCCTGCTTCCTCCTCTCTCTCTCTGCCTGCCTCTCTGCCTACTTGTGATCTCTGTCTGTAAAATGAATAAATAAAATCTTTAAAAAAAAATGTCAGTGCATGACTGGGTATTTACCCCAAAGATACAGATGTAGTGAAAAGAAGGGCCATCTGTACCCCAATGTTCATAACAGCAATGGCCACAGTTGCCAAACGGTGGAAAGAGCTAGGATGCCCTTCAACAGCCAAATGAATAAAGAAGATATGGTCCATATATACAATGGGGTATTATGCCTCCATCAGAAAGGATGAATACCCAACTTTTATATCAACATGGATGGGACTGGAAGAGATTATGCTGAGTGAAATTAGTCAAGCAGAGAGAGTCAGTTATCATACAGTTTCACTTGTGGAGCATAAGGAATAACACGGAGGACATTGGGAGGAGAGAAGTGAGTTGGGGGAAATTGGAGGGGGAGACAAACCTTGAGAGACTGTGGACTTTGAGAAGCAAACTGAGGGTTTTGGAGGGGTGGGGGGTATGGGGTTGGTTGAGCCTGGTGGTGGGTATTATGAAGGGCATGTATTGCATGGAGCACTGGGTGTGGTGCATAAATGATGGATTTTGGAACACTGAAAAAAAATTAAAAATGTAAAAAAGAAAAAAATGTCAGTGTGTGGACTAAATATCAGAGGATATTAAATCTAAACACTTCTGTGGGCTGTAGATGTTGACCTTTTCCAAAAACCTGTCCTTTCTTCAAATAGGTTCTTGCTTTGATATAAGGAAAAGTTTTAATAAAGATGGAAATGATCAGTCTCAATTTCAGTATCTTGCTTTGTTAGGCTTATGACTCTAACTGCTATCCAGTACATCATAATTGTAAGATTAAGAAGAGTGACTTGCTTCAATATTTTTGCATCTTACAAATGAGTAAGAATATGAAAATCTCCCTAAAGAAATGGGCAAAGGGCATTATTAAAGGAGTCAGAAAAAAATAAAAATGACCAATAAATATATGGAAAAATTTTAGCAGTACTAGCAACAAAATGCAAACCAGCACAATATTGAGATACCATTTTAATCTAGTTCAACAGCAAAGGGTGTGAAGAAGTGGGCATTTTCATCCATTGCTGTTGGGAGTGTAATTTGTAGTCTTCTCTGCAATTTGATAGTTATGTGTGAAAGGCTTTAAAAGTGCTTTTAACATTGACTTGGGAATCCCACTTGTAGGAATTTGTTCTAGGAAAATAATAGGAGAAATGCAAAATGGCATACCTTTAAGCATATTTATTGCAGCCTTGTTTTTGAATTGGCATTGGGTGAGTAACCTGCTTATGCCTTTCTGTGTGGAGGGACAGCCACTTCTGGAATCCTCCTAGGCCCTTATCCACTGTGCACTCTACCCCAGGGGAAAGGAGCAACTTGCTTGGTTGTACTCAGGGTTCTGCTGTCTCCGTTCTGGCACTTCTGATCGCTCTGCCTGCAGATCACCTGCCCTCACTGGCTCTTTGCCAAGAGCAGCTTTTATGGGGAAGTCTTCCCCCCATTGGGGAAGTTTTCCGACTCTACCTGTGCCTGTCTAGGAAACTCCTGAACTCCACATACTGTGCTAGGAATCTCATTGGGCTGCACACCTGATCCATGTCCTCCATCCAACTTTTATAAAAAATAAGGCTGATATTTTGATTTCTATCTGTCTGACTCCTCTCACCTAATCATTTAGTATTGAACCAGGGCTTCCTGACACCCCTAAGGAGTAAAATAGAATTTGGACATCCAAAAGTGTGGGATTGATTAGAAGGGTAAGGCTGTAAAATTGGAAATAATGCAGCAATCCAAAATAATTCTGTTGATGTATATATCGATAAATGATGAAGATTCTAATATAGCATTTTGCAAATGAATGCCTTATTATATATGTATGTAGACCGCTCTTTCCTCTCTTTCTTTCCTCCCCTCTGTTTTCTAAAGCTTCTGTAACCACATACAAATAGGCCAATTGCATGTTTTGCCGCTGTATAGCCTGTACTTATGGCTGTGTTTGTTGTGTTGATGGTGGCTGGTGTGTGCTTTCCCTTATTCTTTTGTCCCACAGGGAGTTTCCCTGATGGAGTGAACAGGAAATCTGGAATTGGGTCAACTTTTCCCAGTCAGACACCTTTGTTACATAGACACCCTTCACAGGATGTCTGGCCGCTGGTGATCTGTGGTTACTGGCTTCACTTCCTATCTTCTTGGCAGAGACTCATCTGGTCAGAAAGGAGCTCATCTGTAGGCCCAAATGAGGCAGTGGTGTCATCTTATTCCTCTAGTGCCCTATTCTGTCTTCTGCTCAGGAAGCTGGAGCTGTTGTCTGAGGAGAACCAGTGCCTCTGTCATCTTTGTGCTGTTGAGGGTTGGGAGAATTCTCCTACTCAGGAGGATAAAACTGTAGATAACACCAAGTCCAGAGAGAGATGATGTACAGAATTACCTCCAATTCATGGAGGTGCCAAAATCATCATCATTTGCAAAGGCTCCTGGGAACTGGAATTTTCCAAATAAGTGAAGTATCTAGATAGCTAGCATTTACCACTTTAAGAGCCTATACTATTTTTCCTAATCATTTTTAATGGAAATCTTGCTAAAGGGCTTTCACTTTATTTTCATAAACATTCAACATTTTCTTAATGACTCAGTCTCATTCTTATAAAAAACATGTGTTCTTGTTCTGTAGAATGGGGATGCTCTCTGACTACATTAAACCATGTAGTCCTGAAGAGCAGCTCCTGGTTATAATTTCATGGTCCTGCCTGTGTTTTTTAGATGGTCAGCCTACTTCCCCTGCTGAAAACTGTTCCACTGATCCTCTGTGTGCTCTGGTTGAGATCCTGCTATGTTGAATTAGCTTTTGGTTGATAAGGGCTCTGATTAGCATTAAGATGTAGTATCTTGTAATGGACACAATTCTGTTGCTGTGAGGCCGTTTTCGTTTGGTTTTGGGTTTGCTGTTGGGTCTCAGCCACTGTGGTAAAAGTGGTCAATAATCAGAACTGTGGATGAATGGGCCATTCTTGTATTTTACAAGATGTCCAGTCACCTTTTTGACAAACCAATTAAAATCACATTTTCATTACAAACAGGCTTCCTTATAGATTAATGATCACTTACATTATAATTGTAGAAACTGTGGTTCAAACAAGTGAGCTCAATTTTCTAGTTTTGTTTATAATAAAATCGAAATGTTTATGAATTTCAGGTTCTGCTCCTGAGGCTGTAAAACTGGAAATCACAAGCTATTTGTAAGAGAATTCCGAGGAGGCAACTGAATGATCATGTTCATTCATTTTAACTCTGTTCAACTTAATTTTTAAGAAAGATTTATTTACTTGAGAGAGAGTGCATATGTGCACATGAGCTGGGGGAGGCGGTGGGAGAGCGAGAGAGAAAGAATCTGAACCAGACTCCCTGCTGAGTATAGAGCCTGTGGTGGGGCTTGATCTCATGACCCTGAGATCATGACTTGAGCTGAAACCAAGAGTTTGACTCTCACTGACTGAGCCACCCAGGTGTCCCTCTATTCAACTTAATTAAGAAAATGATTGTTTTATTGGTTTTACATCACCTAAAGTATGAAGTGCAATTTCTTTAACATTCTGTCAGTTAGGCTGTCTAAAAAAACACCCAAAGCACAGTGATTTAAAAATAAAGTTTCATTGTGTTTTATGATTCTGTAGCTCAATGGGCAGCTCTTTTGGTCTGAGTCAGGTTGGCTAGAGATGGATGGTCTAGGTTTTCCTCAAGTGTCTGGGATGGGTGAGATGACTGGGCCTCTCTCTCTGAAGACTTTTATCTCTGAGGGGGCTAGCCCATGTGTCATACAGTGGCAGAAGGGCTTCCAGCAGCAAGAGAGGGCAAACTCCAAAGCATAGGTAATTTTCAAATATCTGCCTCTGTTACATTTACTGAATATCCCATTAGCCAAACAAAGTCACATTGGCTCTAGTGCATGAGTACAAAGAGGTGTGATTTATTGGGGTCATAACTGCAATGATTCATCACAGCATGTTCTGAACTATCATTCTAACCCTGCAGTTCCCAAGCTGTCTGTGGTGTCCTGGGACACCACAGTGAATTCACAGGGGGTATTATGGGGCATTTAGAAATTTCCAGGGGAACTTATTTATACTCCATCATCGTTAGACATCATGCAAACAATGAGCTAGATGTAGGTCATGGTGTCAACATCATAGTGATACATTCCTCTTGGTGCTGTTGTATCTTTGCAAAGCTGGGTTTTTCATGGTTGCTGTGATAAAAAGAAAGTACTGCATGAAAATTACTGTGGAACAGGGAGTAAGGGTGACGATGCCCAATTTGAGCCCAAGATTGCAGAAGTGGTACAGTGCCCAGCAGGTGCAGAGATCTGATTATGAAGTAAATATGGTTATTTAAGGATGAAATAAAATATGTTAAAAATACATGTGTATTATTATTCAAATGTAATTTAGTTTTTAGGGCATGCATACTTACAAAGTTGTTTGGACCTGACTGCCTAGGAAATGAAAGTATTAAGTATTTCTTTTGGTCTAGGGACACTGAAAAAATTAACAAGATACTAAGGATGCTGTGAAATTTTAGGAGCTGCTATTTCAACTTTATTTGCTACTGCTGATAAAAGAAAAAAGTCAGGAAGGAAAGCTGGTTTTGGGAAAAGGTGAATGGATTCAATTGTGGAGATGCTGAGTCTGAGGGCCTAGTGGGCCATTCAGGGAAAGTATAGAGCTGGGATCCAGGCAGGAGGTGTAGAGCAGAGCTAATTCCATCCCTGAATAGTCATGTGCAGGTTCTCTTTTCTAATAGCTTTGGATATTGTATAAACTCAAGAATTGCAAAAGTAAAAGGTAGGGTAATTAGAAAGAACCTAAAAACCAAAACTTGAAACCAGCCTACAAAATAAATGTTCTTGGTTTAATGTTTTTGCAAATGTTATATGGATGCATTTGAATTTCCTTCTTACATCATGTTTTATTGCAAAAGTTCTATGGGAGAACCATGAGATTTACTATAGTAGAGAAAGAGAAAGTGAACTCTTGACCTCTTAGCCAGGTGTTGTGCAGATAGGGGGTTTGCTTAATTACTTTATTTCCCATTTAGTGCATCACTAGATGAGCCCAGAAAGTCCAGATCATAGAGGGTCATTCACTGTATAGAGAAGACAACCTTATACACACTTAAGTCTTCACAAGATTAGCATCAAGAAGTAGGAGGATATGATGTTAGGAAAGTAAAGACCTCCCACCTTTCCTCCTTCATATACATACCTTTTTTGGCCAAGGAGACTGTAGAAAAGGAATAGAAAGAGAAGATATAGATTTGTGTCTTGTAACTTCCCTCCATGGCTTGGAAAGAATTTGTGTTACAAAAGTGAGAGTAATAGTAAGAACAAAGAGGAGCGATATTGCCCATTTCCAAGTTAGGGGCCATGGAAATCTCACTTTTGTCCTTTTCACCTGTACCATCTTGGTGGTATGACCACAACAATTTGGCTGTGCACTACAAACAGAAGGAGATACTATGGCTTTGTTTTCCTATGCTGTTTCTAATTCCAATGTTTTATAGATGTTGTGACAAGAACCAGTAGGCCTTCCAAGGCACCACCTGCCCACCGTGCCCTGTCAAGGCAGGTGGACAGACAGGTCAGTAGACTGGGTGAGGGACAGAGTAGTCTCGCCACAGTCTGTAGCCAACATAGTAGGGGTGAGGCTGAGGTCACGTAGAGATGTTATTTGGTCCTGACCAAGCAAAAGGTTTCCAATGATTAAGGTTATTCTCTTGAGATCAATAGTAACTTCCTAATGCATGTCAATGACCCCCATGAGGCTTCCTATTGGTTATAAGACATATTCTTCATGCACTTACAAAAATAAAACATTTCAAAAGAAATCTCACTTTAAAGTTCAATTTCTCAGATTTAGCTTTGACATCAGAAGAGTGGAAACATGTCTAAGTTTTGGAGTCATTCCTGGGTTTGAAGAGGGCACAGATTGCATGGAACACTGAGTGTTATACACAAACAATGAATCATGGAACACTACATCAAAAACTAATGATGTACTTGTATGATGACTACCATAATACAATAAATTATACATATATATGTATATATACATACATATATATGTGTATATATATGTATATATATGTATATGTATATACATATATATATGTATATACACGTATATATGCATATGTATACATATATACATATATATATATTTTTTCCTCAGTTCACCAATAGGAATGATACTATTCCCTAGAGAGCATTTTGGAAAATTGAGGAGTGTTTTTGTTGCCTGAGGGGATGCTGTTGGGCAAAGGTTAGGGATATTAGAAAGTTACAATTTGTAGGACAGTCCTACACAAGGAAGAATTGTTTGATGTTCTGCATAACTTTGACTGCATCACCTGTTACTTGGGTAGATGAAGACTTGTTTATAATTATGAGTCTAGAACATAAAAACATTTTACATTACCTCATAATATCTTTTGCATGGTTTAAAAATAGGCTGAATTTTCCATAACTGAAACAACTATAAATGGAAGGAAGAGTATACTTGATTTGCTTCAGACTTTACCAAGAGTTGTTCTGCATTTTGGAAAATCACATTGCCCAATGGCCATGCTGCTTTTGGTATTTGGATTTTCAATACAACATACCTTAATTTGTTAGCAGATATCAACTTCCCATAAATTTCACATGTAGATACATTGATTGCTTCATTAGTCTTCTGGTATGGCTATGTCTGAGCATACTGGCATGCACATTCTTTTACTATAAATTCTATTTTTTTCTCCTTTGTGTTATAGTCAGGGCATTTTTTTGGTTTTGTTTAAAAGTTGTATGTGTAGGTAGGTTACAATTTTTATGGATTTCATTTTAGGACTGTATAAGTGTATTGAAAAATATTTGCTATAGAAAAGGGTGAATCTAACAGTTTGAGAACCACTGAGATGGGAGACATGAGTATTTGGAATCAGTAAAGAGCAGAGTTATTTTTGCAAGAAAACCTTAGAGTTATTGACTTTCCCTGAAGGGCTTATTGGCTATGAGGGCAATAGCACTGAGCCTGATATGAAAGAGTTATTAAATCTTTTAAGAGACTATATTCTGTGTTAGGCACAGAATCAAGATATCTAACCTAATTTACCCAAGGAGTAGGGCTTTTCAGGTGACCTCCTTTTTTTTTTTTACTTTTTTAAAGTTAATTTTTGTCCTCTTGCTGGACAAAGTTGTCCTTTTCATTTGAGGGAATGACCTTGGCAGGAAAAAAAGAGAAAAAAAACCTTTTGATTCAGGTTTTTTTTTCCTATTGGGAAAAATATCCCTTTGAAGGTAAAATAACTATGTGAGACATTCACATTGCAACCCAAAGGGCTCCTTGTTACTAATTGTTATGAGAAGGCCGCCATCAGAGGGGCTTCAGACAAAATGCCCTAATCTACTGACTTTCTTGCATGACAATGTTCCTTATGTAACTCCAGGACTCTGCCCTTTCTGTACGAGAGATGTCTTACCACCTATTATTAACAATATTTTATGCCAGTTAATCATACAAGATTGTTAATGAAGAGGTAAAAAACTATACTTTGAGTCAGAGGGAGTAAGTTCTTTGTTCTAGACACTCAGGGTCATGCCCTGTAGTGATATCTATTTTTTCCTCTCCTTCTTTTGGACCCTCTCTCTTGTGGAATCCTGCCCCCTCTCGCAGTGCCTTCCTGCACCGGACAGTGCTTGTTCAGGGACTTGAGTCTGTCTGCTCAGTCTCTGGTCTGGTTATTTGGAAGGGAGAGAAGTTGGGTTAGGAAAGTATCTCTGGATCTTCTTGGCAGGTCTCTACCCGAGCATAAGCTGATTAGTGTAATGATTCAGAGCCCAGTCTCTTGAACCAGTCAGCCAGGATTTCAGTTCTGGCTCTCCTGTTAATAGTTGTCTGACTTAAATTCTCTGTCTCCGTTTCCTCATCTATAAAACAGGGATTATAATAATACTTAATCTGCGGGGTTGTTGTGATGATTAAATGTATTAATATGTATAAATGGGAAGCAGGGAGGAAGAAAACCTGCTCTACCACACTTACACATTTAAATGGAAGAACGTTCCTAGTTGGTGTTTTATTGCAGATTGGTTGAACCTAAATGACTTCTTTGATTTTTGGATGGTGGGTCTAGAGGAACAGCTGGATAAATGCAAAATGGAAGGAGTCACCAACTTGGGCTTTGGATTCAGGAGTGTCACTCTTTTTTTGCTCAAAAGCCATTGAAGTGTGCCCATTCCATTGACAGTAAAAAACCAAAGACTGGATAACGCCCATGGGGTCTTGCCTCATGTGGACCCTTGTGACATCTCTGATCTTTACTCCCTTTACTGAGCTCTACTTTTTCCTCATAATGCCACTGATCTTCTAATAAACCATATAATTTACTTAGGTATTATATTTATTGTTTCTGATATCTCTTTCTTTACTAGAATAGTAACTTAAAAGGGCAGGATATTGATTTTTCACTCACATCCTTAGAATCTTGAGTTCTTGGCATATAGGAGGTATGTACTCAATAAATATTTATGGAGTGAATGTATGATTCATCAATTGAGGCTAAGGACATTGCTGATCTAATCACACCACATTTTTCCTAACAAGAAAGAAGGGAGAATAGCTATTGAATGGCAGTTAACAATATGTGATGTGGATTCTAAAATGCCTGGTTGCATATTGGGGAAAATTGGATTATGGACTAATTGAGGAGTATTTGAGTCTTTTCCCAAATCTGGTATGCAAATTAAGTGGGAGTTACATTTTATTTCCTGAACTTGCTTTATTTTTAACAAGAAGAATATTAGTGTATTTTTATGGATTATATGGAAGTCGGTAGCCTTGAAATGGTTTTAGTCTTGCAGAGATGACATATTACTGGGGATGGAGTGATGTAGGAAATAATGTGTAAAGACATCTGATTCCTGGCACAAAGGAAACACTCAGGAAATATCTGAATTTTGCCTAGGGCTATTCTTAACTTTAAAAGTAATCAGAGGAATATATAATAAAAATACGTTCATATCAGAGAATCTCACTGTTGGAAAGGATTGGAATGATGTATATCCTCTTCAGGGCTCTTCACAGATGAGTAGAAAATGAATCAAGCACAAAATCAGCACAAGTGAGCTAAAATTGCCTTCCTCTAAATTTTACTCTTTGGCATTCCAGGACAAATCTATTTACTTTTTTTTATACCTAAGATCCTCTCAACTATTTGAAGATAGCAATTGTGTTTTCTTTTCCATAAGGTAAACACCCTCAGTTTCTTATCTAGATTAGTTTTAAGAATCTTCACCATCCTGGCCACCCTATTTTTGATGGAATACAACTTTACAATGTAGTTTTATTTTATATTTATTATTATTATCTTTTGAGAGAACAAAGGGGGTGGGGCAGAGGGAAAGGAAGAGTATCTTTTTTTTTTAAAAGATTTTTATTCATTTATTTGTCAGAGAGAGAAAGAGAGAGAGACAGAGAGAGAAGGAGAGGGAGAGAACTAACACAAGGGGAAGAGGGGCAGGCAGAGGGAGAAGCAGTCTCCCCACTGAGCAAGGATCTCCATGCGAGACTTGATCCCAGGACCCGGGGTTCATGACCAGAACCTAAGGCAGATGCTTAACCAACTGAACCACATAGGTGTCCCAGGAAGAGAGAGAATCTTAAGTAGGCTCCACACTCAGCACAGAGCCCAAAGCAGGGCTAGATTCCAGGACCCTAGGATCATGACTTGAGCCAAAGGCAGATGGTTAACTGAGTGAGGCATCCAGGTCCCCCTACAAAGTAGTTTGTAAAAGTCAGTGGCCAGGGACACTTGGGAGGCTCAGTCCATTAAGCATCTGCGTTTGGCTCGGATGATGACTCCAGTGACCTGGGATTGAGCCCCACATCAGGTTCTCTGCTCGACAGGTAGTCTGTTTCTCCTGCTCTACTCCCCCAGCTTATGCTTGCTTGCTTTCTTTCTGTCAAATAAATAAATAAAATCTTTTTAAAAAAGTCAATTTTCCCAGCACCAGGAATGAAACTTGACCATTCTCTTACACCATACACAAAGATAAACTCAAAATGAAAAGACTTCCATATGAGGCAGGAATCTATCAAAATTCTAGAGGAGAACATAAGCAGTAACCTCTTTGACATCGGCCACAGCAACTTCTTTCAAGATATGTCTCCAAAGGCAAAGGAAACAAAAGCAAAAATGAACTTCTGGGACTTCATCAAGATCAAAAGCTTCTGGACAGCAAGGGAAACAGTCAATAAAACAAAGAAACAACCACGGAATGGGAAAAGATATTTGCAAATGACACTACAGACAAAGGGCTAATATCCAAGATCTATAAAGAACTCAAACTCAACACAAGACAGATGACCACATCAAAAAATGGGCAGAAGAGATGAACAGACACTTCTCCAAAGAAGACATACAAATGGCTAACAGACACATGAAAAAATGTTCATCATCATAAGCCATCAGGGAGATTCAAATCAAAACCACATTGAGATACCACCTTACACAAGTTAGAATGGCCAAAATTAACAAGACAGTAAACAACATGTGTTGGAGAGGATGTAGAGAAAGGGGAATCCTCTTACACTGTTGGTGGGAATGCAAGTTGGTGCAGCCACTTTGGAAAACAGTGTGGAGATTCCTTAAGAAATAAAAAATAGGGCTACCGTATGACCCTGAAATTGCACTACTGGGTATTTACCCCAAAGATACAGATGTAATGAAAAGCTGTACCCCAATGTTCATAGCAGCAATGGCCACAGTCACCAAACTGTGGAAAGAACCAAGATACCCTTCAGTGGACGAATAGATAAAGAAAATATGGTCCATGTATACAATGGAATATTATGCCTCCATCAGAAAAGATGAATACCCAACTTTTGTATCAACATGGACAGGACTGGAAGAGATTATGCTGAGTGAAATAAGTCAAGCAGAGAGAGTCAATTATCATATGGTTTCACTTACTTGTGGAGAATAAGGAATAACATAGAAGACATTGGGAGTTGGAGAGGAGAAGTGAGTTGGGAGAAATTGGATGGGGAGACAAACCATGAGAGACTGTGGACTCTGAGAAACAAACTGAGGGTTTTGGAGGAGAGTGGGGTGGAGGGTTGGGAGGGCCTGGTGGTGGGTATTAAGAATGGCACATATTGCATGGAGCACTGGGTGTAGTGCATAAACAATGAATTTTGGAACACTGAAAAGAAATAAAATAAAAAAAAAGAGTAATAGCAGTTGGCCTATATTGAGACTTACAGTTGTTCCAGGTATTATGATAAATAAATGCTTTACATTAAAAAAATTTATTTTGAAAATTTTCAAAGAAATTTAGCTGAGATAGATCTGATATCTCTAATGACTTCAGAATTGATTTAATGTTTCTATAAAAACTTCATGTAGGATTTTAGATTCTTCTTCTATTCATGTTTATTCATTTGCATTTTTATAAGCATTGCATTGGAACGAGAATCTTATTTTGAAACTCCCCTCTCCCCCCCAAAAAAAGTCAGTGGCCAAAATGATTCACAGTGCTTCTAATTTTTTTTCTGAAGATTTTATTTATTTGACAGAGATCATGAGTAGGCAGAGAGGCAAGCAGAGAGGCGGGGCTTAAGCAGGCTCCCTAGAGAGCCTGATGTGGGGCTTGATCCTGGGACCCTGAGATCATAACCCCGGACCCTGTTTTCATGACTTGAGCCAAAGGCAGAGGCTTAACCCACTGAGCCACCCAGGCACCCCACACAGTGCTTCTAACGGAGTCTGATAAAATGAAGTGCAAAGAGATCACTTACCAAAATGAATAAATATATAAACAAACAGATTAGGTAAGTAATTAAGGGGAGGGGAGATATTGACTAACAACTAAAAGGTCAGAGGTAGGTCTACCTTCAGGTACAGCTGGAGATCCAGGGATTCATTTATCATTTGAGCTCTGTGTTCATTGCTTAGCTCTGTTTTTCTTTGTGTTTTCTTCACTCCCAGAAGGGGTCTCAACATATTTCTTCTTAGAAGCTCCATGTTTACTTCTTACCAAATTAACTACTCATCTCAGTGGTAAAGATAGAATTCTAGAGAAAAACTTAACAGGAAGAGAAAGACACGCTGCTGATCTTCCAGAATGTGAATTTTTTCATAAAGTAAACAATTTTGGACTGCTATGACTTGCTAAATTGGTTTTTAGTGATGCTCCCTTTGAATGCATTCACAGTGCTGCTTTATTTTGTGTCTTCCACAATTCTTCCCGGGATTGATGTCAAATTCACGATCTGAAAGCTGTAGAACTATTTTTTTCAAATTTGGGAAATTAAGATAACAGTTTCCTATCTTTTATCTTTTGACCCTTTTCTAGTTCACACTGTTTTTTTTTCAGAGAGTAACAATAGTTCAACATTTATTGACCACCACACAATAGTACTTACTTCATTCATATTTACAAGTTCTTGGCTTCTGGGACAGGAATTCATTTAGCTTAAAAACTCAAATCCCTTTAAATGAACCAGTTAAATGGTACTTCTTATAATATGCCCACCTGCCTTGACTTTCTAGTTCTACATTAAAGAGCTTTTTAGTTTGGATCCCTGGTTTTAAGAAACAGAGAATCAGTCAGGTTAACTCCAGGTTATGGAGAAGCTTACATGTAGCAGAGACAGAAAAGATCATAAGAGCGGAGAAGTGAATTTTATGGAGGCTTTTGTCTGTGGGCAGGTCCTAAGCAGCAGCATTTCGAAGGTCTTCTATCTACCATCACATCAGTTTTTGACTCTGTAAATTGAGACTGTGGCTCTTTCACTTGCTCTGTTTTTCTGAGTGTGTCTTTTTGTTTGTTTGTCTGTTTTTTAACAGGTTTGTTGAAGTATAACTCCCCTGCCTCCCCCTACTCTTGTCCCCATGTGTTCTCTGTCACTGTAGATTCATTTGTGTTTCCTAGACTTTTATATAAATGGAGTCATAGTCTGCCCTTTTTCTTGGACTATCACTCGGGATACTTGTTTTGGGATTCATCCATATTATTTTGTGTATCACTAGTTCATTCTTTTTATTGCTGAGTGGCATTCCATTGCACGTTTGTTTTACATTTTATTTATTCACATGTTGATGTACATGTGTGTTTCAGATATTGGCCATTACTAATAAAGGTGTTATGAGCACTTGTGTACAAGTCTTTCTATATATGAACACAGGCTTTTATTTCTCTTGTGTAAATAGATAGGAATGTAATGGCTGGATCACATGGTAGGTGTAGACTTAATTTTTCAGGTAATTGCCAAACTGTTGCCAGAGTGGTTGTATAATTTCACATTCTCACCAGAGGTGTGTAAGAGTTCCAGTTACTTTACATTCTCTCCATCTCTTGCTGTGGTCAGTCTTTTAATTTTTTCGTTGATCTAGGGTAGTGGCATTTCATTGTCATTTAATTTGTGTTTCTTTAATGACTAATGATGTTGAACATGTCATGTGCTTATTTGCTGTTAATATATCTTCCTTGGTGAAGTGCTTATTAAAATGTTTTATCCATATTTTCTTAGACTATTTATTTCTTTATTAAGTTTTAAGAATTCTTTATATAGCTTAGTTACAAGACCTTTATCAGACATGTGATTTGCAAATATCTTTTCTCAGTTTTCTTTTTGATCTGTGGGTTACTTGCAAGAGTGTTACTTAGTTTTCAAATATTTGGGGGTATTCCACTTATCTGTTATTAATTTATAATTTATTTCCTTTGTGGTCAGTGAATGTACTTTGTATGAATTGAATACATGTACCAGTTTTGGTTATTTTTTTTCCTTTTTATAGGCTATAGTTTCTTACTTTATTTTGCATGTAGGTAATTATTAATTGACATCAGACATTATGAGTTTTAACTTCTTGGGTGTGAGATATTTTTATATTCCTATAAATATTCTTAAATTTTTTCTGTTTTTCTGTTTGTTTTCCAGTTGCATTTCTTGGAAACACTTTGATCCTAATGGGTCCTGCTTCTAATCTTTGTTAGATAGGAACAGAGTAGAGTTCAATCTAGGGCTACATTTTCCCAACTACCGAGGGAAGACCCTTCTGAGCACTCTACTTGTTGCTGTATGAATTATCAGTTTTTTGTTTGTTTGTTTGTTTGTTTTTAAGTGTGGCTGGTAGAAAAAGTCATTGTTCCTGGGCAGGTGTGAGCACCAGGTATTGTTACTGTGATGGCTAATTTTATGTGTCAACTTGGCTGGGCCATGTTTGGTCAAAGATTATTCTGAATGTTTCTGTGAAGCTGGATTTTGGATGAGATTCACAATTAAATTAGTAGACTTTTAGTAAAGAAAATTGCCCTCCATAACGTGGATAAGCCTCATCTAGTTGGTTGAAGGCCTTGATAAAACAAGGACTGACTTCTGGAACAAGGATTCTTCCAGGAGATTTCCTTGGGACTCAAACTGCAAATCTTCCCTGGTTCTCCAGCTTGCTTGCCTACCCTGAAGACTTTAGATTTACCAAGCTTCTACAGCTGCTTATGTCAATTCCTTAAAATAAATTTCTCACTCTATATATTCATGTCCTATTAGTTCTGTTTCTCTGGAGTACCTTAACAGTTACTTCTAATTTCTAGTGTGTCTTTTTTCCGCTTCAGGTAGTTTCCTCACACACATGCTCTGATCAGTACTCCTCTAAAGAGGAGAACCCTCTTTAGATGTCCAGAATTATCAATCTGTTTAACTTTCTTTCTCTGGTACTGTCTCATGTGAGGTCTTGCTGACTTGGCCGCCTCTATCCCCAGCTCTGTCTCATCACTTCACAGAGTCTGCCAGGCTTCACTTGGGTTCCCCATTCTTGAGTGTCTGGAAACGCTCTTGAGGCATGAAGCTGGAGGCAGTTGTTGAGCTCACTTTGTTTCTTCCCCATCTTTTAGGGTTTAGTGTCTCTCATTGCCTGATGTCCAGTATCTTGAAAACCATTGTTTAATATATTTATCTGGATTTTTGGTTCTTTCAGATGGGACGGTAATCTGGTCCTGTTATTTCGTCTTGACCAGAAGTTAAAGTTTTTAGTTGTATCTTCCTGCATCTTCTTCTTTCATTAATCTGGCTTCCTTTCTTTCTGTGGTAGATGTATATTTATTAATTGCTTTTGCTTATTTGTTTCAGTTCCTTGAAGCTATGATTTACTAATCCTTCTTCTTGTCTTTCTGCATGCATCTTTTTAGCTTCAGTTTTTGCAGATAGTTTATAGATGAGATACTTCTGTGTTAAATGCCCTGACTGAACTACCTGGACATTGTTGAATAGGTTCTGTGATACAAAACAAGACTAACTGGATTGCCCCATCTGCAGTGAGATACTGGACAATTTATCCTAGATAAGACAAACCCTATGCAGAACAAAGCCTGCTTTTATTTTATAGAAAGAAAATAATAGACAAATAATTCAATTTGCCTTTGTCACATTTTATGCCTTCCTACCATACTAGAGTGTAAGCCCCTTGAGAGCAGAGACAGTGTGTCATTATCACTGCATTTTCATCATCTATTGTAATGCCTGGTACTTTATATATATCTATTCTATTATATAGATATCTATTCTCATATCTAGAAAATGAATAAATGTATACCCTCTGCCCCCAGCAGTTCCTATCACTATTTTTCCTGCTGAGAACAAAGCTCAACAAAGTCCTTCTTGTTTTCCTCAGCTATTCTTATATGCCATTCTTGTTTTCCATGACTGTACCATAAATTTCACCTTGGGAGATAGTTGTTTTGGGACTGCTCCACCACCTAAAAGAAACTAAGGGTTAGGGCATTAAGAGGGAGATTCTTGAGAAGACTTTAGCTCTGAAACACTTATCCAGTGTGTGCTGAACTATGTCTTTGCAGAACTGTCAAATTGTTGTGATCCTACTGTCCTTGTAGAGTATAATCTCTGCTGATTTGTAGTTTCTCAGTGATATAGTTAGGCTTGTCGGTTTCCATCTCCACCTAAAACAAATCATGACAACAATGTGTGGGATAAACCCTAGCCTAAATTTGTTCTTAGTAGACATGAATAGTTTCTGATTCTAAACCCCTAAACAAAATTCTAAACTTGTCAAATAATGCTTTGACAAGTAAGAACTGTGGGTATTACATTCAAAGTAACACCAGCATTTCTCACAGAACTAGAAAAAGCTATCCTAAAATTTGTATATAATCAGAAAATATCCCAAATAGTCTAAGTAATGTTGAGAAAGAAAAGCAAAGCAGGAGGTCTCACAATCCCAGACTTCAATCTGTATTACAAAGCTGTAATCATCAAGACAGTATGGTACTGGCACAAAAACAGACACATAGATCAATGGAACAGAATAGAGAACCCAGAAATGGACCCACAACTATATGGTCAACTAATCTTCAACAAAGCAGGAAAGAATGGCCATGGAAAAAAGACAGTGTCTTCAACAAATGGTGTTGGGAAAACAGGACAAAAACATACAAAGGAATGAAACTGGACCACTTTCTTACACATACTCAAAAATAAACTCAAAATAGATGAAAGGCCTAAATATAAGATAGGAAACCATCAAAATCCTAGAGGAGAACACAGGCAGCAACCTCTTTGACCTTGACCATAGCAACTTCTTATTAGACACATCTCCGGAGGCAAGGGAAACAAAAGCAAAAATGAACCCTTGGGACCTCATCAAAATAAAAACTTCTGCATAACAAAGGGCACAATCAACAAAATGAAAAGGCAACTGACAGAAAGGGAGAAGACATTTGCACATGACATATTGGATAAAGGGTTGGTATCTAGAATCTATAAAGAACTCATCAAAATCAACACCCCCTAAAAAAAAATAATCCAGTTACAAAATTGGCAGAAGACATGAACAGACATTTCTTTAAAGAAGATACACAAGTGGTTAATAGACACATGAAAAAATGGTCATCATCAGGGAAATACAAATCAAAACCACAATGAGATATCACATCTGTCAGAATGACTAAAATTAACAACTCAGGAAATGAAGATGTTGGCAAGAATGTGGAGAAAGGGGAACCCTCTTGCACCCTTAGTGAGATTGCAAACTGGTGCAGCCACTCTGGAAAACAGTATGGAGGTTCCTCAAAAACTTAAAAATAGAACTACTCCATGACCCAGCAATTGTCCTACTAGGCATTTATCCAAAGGATACAAAAATGCTGATTCAAAGGGACACCTGCACCCTGATGTTTATAGCAACACTATCAATAATAGCCAAATTATGGGAAAAGCCCAAATGTCCATCTACCGATGAATGGATAAAGATATGCTTTATATATACAAGGGGATGTTATTCAGGAATCAAAAAGAATGAAATCTTGCCATTTGCAACAATGATAGTGGTTACAACTAGAGTGTATTATGCTAAGCAAAATAAGTCATTCAGAGAAAGAAAATTTCATTCATATGTGGAATTTAAGAAACAAAACAGATGAACATAGTGGAAGGGAAAGAAAAATAAGATAAGATAAAAACGGAGAGGGAGGTGGGGTGCCTGGGTGACTCAGTCGGTTATGCCTCCAACTCTTGGTTTAAAGCTCAGATCATCTGAGAATTTTGAAGGGGTGGGGGGGTGGGAGGTTGGGGGCACCAGGTGGTGGGTATTGTAGAGGGCACGGATTGCATGGAGCACTGGGTGTGGTGCAAAAATAATGAATACTGTTATGCTGAAAAAAAAATAAAATTTAAAAAAAAAAAAAAAAAAAAAAAAAAAAAAAAAAAAGCTCAGATCATGATCTCAGGGTTGGAGATCAGCAAGGAATCTGATTGGGATTCTTTCCCCTTCCTCTTCCTCCACCTCTGCTCCTCCCCCTGCATGAACACATACACAGGTGGATGAGTGCACTTTCTAAATAAATAAATAAATAAAATCTTAAACAAACAAAAACAAGCCAGAGAGGAAGGCAAACCATAGTAGATTCTGAACTGGATTCTGAACTGAATAGTTCTGAACTGAATAGATTCTGCTGGATGGGAGGGGGTGGGAGAATGGGGTTCGTGATTGATGGGCATTAAGGAGGGCACTTGTTGGGATGAGCCCAGGGTGTTGTAAGTGATGAGTCACTAAATTCTACTCCTGAAACCCAGGCTATACTATATGTTAACTAATTTAAATAAGTTACAAAAGAGAGAAACAGGAAAAAAATGACACTGAGGAATCCAGTATTCAAATCTAGATAGTGGGATATTTTATAAAACTGATCTTATTTCCTCAAAAAGTCAATGACATGGGGAGAAATAAAGAAAGACTGAAAAGACTTAAGGGATATAACTGCCAAATGAAATGAATAGAATCTCTTTGAATCCTGATTATTAATAACAAAAAGAAACACATTTTTAGATTTTCAGAGAAATTTGAATATAGCCTGGGTATTAGTCACTGTCAATAAATTATGGTTAATTTTTGTTAGGTGAAAAAAAAACTGTACATTGAGTAATGTTATCCATTTAAAGGTTTTCTTAATATTCATACCCTTGACCCAAATTAACTCCTATTATTTGTGAAGCACTTAGCACACAGTCTGGCACAAAATGAGTGTCCAGTAAATGTTAGCTATTATCATTGTTACTGTCAAAGTATTTTCCCTTTTCATCTTTCTTTTCTAGGTTTATCATGGTTTTTTGATACTGTATTATATGCAAATGAAAAGATCTGTGAAAAAACTGTTGACTTGTGCTTTTCGTTCCATGCTTCCAGTTCCCATATATATTTTCTAGTGTGAAGGCTGGTGTCAGTATTGTTATAGTTAGTATTGCAGCCCTGTCTCTTACACACTTTGTACCATCTCCATCCCAAACTATTCCTCTCTCATTTGTCTCAACATGGTCAGTTGGGTGATGTAGCTTCTTCAGGTACTTATAGTTCATCTCAACAAGATGGAAGGAAAGAAGCCATTATTTTACATCAGGCTTATATCATTAGCAGTGGGCAGATGTTGAGTTTTGCTCATGGTGGTTGAATATTGTCCTGGGGTTATTGGTGTTGGCTTCCACCAGCAATAGCAACTTTCTAAAATTTGCTTATTTTGTTGCTGCAGGTGTCTGAACTTCCTGTACTTGGAGATGTCTGGAATTGACATTCTTGACAAAGCTGATCCCCAGCCTTCCACTAGTAGTAAAAACCTCTATCTCCCTATATTAAGCTTTTTCCTACTAAAAAATCTAGTGTGGCTTCTGTTTCTATGACTAAATTCTACATTACAAAGGATAGTAAAAATCCCCAACACTTACTTCTTCCTTCCTTCCTTCCTTCCTTCCTTCCTTCCTTCCTTCCTTCCTTCCTTTTTCTTTCATTCTTTCCTTTCTTCCTTCATTCTTTCTTGTTTAGGTAGGTTCTACACCTAGCATGGATCCCAGTGTGGGGCTTGAACTCATGATCATGAAATCAAGACCTGAGCTGAGATGAAGAGTTGGATGCTCAACTGACTGAGTTACCTATGCACCCCACCTTTTTTTGTATTTTGAAAAAAATTTTAATAGTCCTCGAGATATTGCAGTATTGGGATAATTAATTACTCCTCTGACAATGGAGGGTCTAGATTGACAGCCCCTGGTTATGCTGGACTGTGATGAAGGACAAGGCATTTCATTTATGTTCAGTATTACAGAGGTTTGGGATATAAAGTTTTCAACCTGATCCTTGGGACCTACTCACTCAGAGATAGGTCCTGCCTCTTGCTTTCTCCACAAAATTTAATTCCAACTGTAGGGAACATTTATTTCTTGAGAAAGGTCAATCCTCACACCATCTTTCCACATGGATAGAGATTATGGAATAATTTTTGGCTAATGCAGTATAACAAATATAAAGAAAAAGCATTTAACTCTGAAAAACAGAAACATAATATAAATTAAAATAATTTAAATTAAAAAGATGGAGCCAGGCTTAAAATAATGGAAATCTTCAGGTGCAAGAAATGTAGAGGAAATATAAAGCTAAAGTGGCAATGGGTTGTGAAACTGAAGTAGAACTTGAGGTTGTTAGATCTAGTAAAGTCCTTTTGGGCCACAGTCTGGAATTTTAACACTCATTCAAAGTCAGTAGATGAGGTCTCAGGACTGTACAAGATAGGGAACTGGAACTGAGACCGCTGCATGGAGCTGGAAATCTTATAGAACTATGCCCAGCCCATTGAATGTGGATGGGACAAATGTGACTCACCAGCTGGGAGTAGCATCCTGATTTATCATTCTGGTGGGAAGCCAAGTTGAAAAATTAACATATACACTGATTTAAAAACTGAATTTCAGCAGAGGCAAATGGGAAATTGTTCTCTAGAGATGATCACAGATCATACATGGGACTCCCACAGAAACAACCTTACTAAAGAGAAAAGAAATGGTAAATCCCATAAGGAAAGGAATCACCCAGGAGGGGAACCAGCAGATACAACTAATAAGAGAGTTAACACAGAAACTGGAGGTAATAGAATTATCTAAAATAGACTTTATACTTACTGTATTTAACATTTTTAAGGAGAAGAAACAAGGAATGAAGCTAATAGAAAAACAAGAGAGTATGAAAAATGAACCAAGAGATTAGAAAAAGAATTAAGTAGAACTTTTGGAAATATGAGACATTGGAATGAAAACTTAGTAGTAGGTTAGACATAGCTGAATAGAACATTAATAAATTGGAAGATAGATTTGAGAAAATCACTCAATATAGTATATAAAGAGAAAATCCAAGAGAAATTAAACTGAAAACTTCCTACATGTATCTAATAACATCAAGCAGAAGAATAGAGAAAATGAGAAATAGGCAAGATCTGAAGAGATGTGGCTAATAATTTCTAGAATTGAAAAAAAATGAATTTTCAGATTAAAGGAGACTATTAGTCTTGTTCAAGGTAAATAAAGCCAAATTTCTATCTGGAAGCATTGTGGAGCATCTGTAGATCAAGGATAAAGAAATTTTTTCTCTCTTCCAGAGAGGAGAAATAGAGAGTAGTTACTAAAGGCAATTAAACTGAGAGTGACTTCTCCTCAGCATTAATAGATGCCGGAAGGAAATGGAATGTCATCTTTAAAACGTTAGTGCAAGATAACTTAATAGATGCCAACTTATGATTCTATATATTCAACTAAACTGTAAGCTGACAGATTGTTGGAGAGTACTTGTCTCAAAAACTTAATCCATAAATTAAATTAAAGCATTTTAATTTCATGGTTTCATCTGGAGATTTGTTTAGCTAAGGAGTACCAACAAGGGATAGATGGATTTTTAATGGATTTTGTTTCTTAGGTGTTTCTTATTCATTTGTAAACCCCAGGATGAAAGTAAGAGGATGAACAGAAACAATTCCTTACAGTAATGTAAGTTGTTGTCTTTACTGTGGACAGAGGGAGAGATTATATACATAGGGAAAACCATTAGAGTTATTTTGTCTAGGTTTGGGCTATATTTACTCTGAGGTTTAATATTTGTCATTGGGAAGTGAATATATATGCTTTTGAGCCCATAATTAACCACTGGATGATTAGGAAGTATAAGAAGGCACAATCGCCTCTCACAGTCTTGGGAAGACTCCAAAAGCCAGGTGTGAGCTGCCAAAACCTACCTTGAATGGCTGTAAAGTAGTCCCCAGTGATGATATTCTAGTTTGAATAACTCATATTTAGGGAAATATTCTCTGGAGTGATTACTATATCTTACAGTTTACTCCAAGCTGGGGTGGGTGGAAAATTGGAAGGATGTACCCTAGAACAAGAACAATTCATTTTTTTTTGGACATTTTCTCCTATTGTTTAGCTATTTTCACAACATCATTGTTCTTATTGGGATTGGGTGGGGGCATTGTAATATTATGGAAACTTCTTGTTCTGTGTCTTGGGGGGACCCTGGGAGGAGCCATGTTTTTTGGGAGTTGGTGGAATGGGACATTCTGACAATGGACATTTCATGGAAGGATAAGACAGAAGAGAGCAGGGAGGACCCCATACAAATACAACTGCTAGATTATGGTTTTATATTTTTTATTTTTATTTTCTCCTTCTTTTTAAAAAATGCTTTCCCTTTTTATTTATTTTATATTTTTTATTAACATATAATGTATTATTTGTTTCAGGAGTACAGGTCTGTGATTCACCAGTCTTACACAATTCACAGCAGTCACCATAGCACATACCCTCCCCAGTGTCCATCACCCAACCACCCCATCCCTCTTACCCCGGTCCCCTCCAGCAACCCTCAGTTTGTTTCCTGAGATTAAGTCTCTTATGGTTTGTCTCCCTCTCTGGTTTCATCTTGTTTCATTTTTCCCTCTCTTCCCTTATGATCTTCTGTCTTGTTTCTCAGATTCCTCGTATCAGTGAGATCATATGATACTTGTCTTTCTCTGACTGACTTATTTTGCTTAGCATAATACCCTCTAGTTCCATCCAGGTTGTTGCAAATGGCAAGATTTCAGCTTTTTGATGGCTGCATAATATTCCATCACACACACACACACACATACACACACACACACACACACTCCTCTCACATCTTCTTTATCCATTCATCTGTTGATGGACTAGATTATGCTTTTAAAAAGATGGTGAGAACAACAAGATCAATTCTTAACAGTATGGAGGATAAGGTTATCCAAAAGTAGATGGAGAGTCCCAATCTAGGGGTTTGTTGAAGACAAGGAAATGAGATTAGAAACTAGGATGTAACCAACAGACAGCACTGTGAAGAGTTTTAACTTTTTGCTTTCCCTTTAGATTTTAATGGCAGTCTTATCTACCATGTGGTTAAAACATTTACCCTCCACATTATAATTTCCTTTGGTTATATCTAACCTGTTAATAAAGTCTGATCTATCAGTATAGTGGAGAATCCAGGGATAGGAGAGTAAAAGGATGTGCAGCTTGCCCCACAGTCAATCATCTCTTCCTGAGACTCACTGAAAGCAGTAGCATTCTTTTTTTTTTTTTAATTTTATTTATTTATTTGACAGAGATCACAAGCAGGCAGAGAAGCAGGCAGAGAGAGAGGAGGAAGCAGGCTCCCCGCTGAGCAGAGAGCCCGATGCGGGGCTCGATCCCAGGACCTGAGATCATGACCTGAGCCAAAGGCAGAGGCTTTAACCCACTGAGCCACCCAGGTGCCCCAAAAGCAGTAGCATTCTATGTAGGAAGCCTGCAATCCAGCACTGGTCTGCACTAGGCTTAGAGTAGAGCGGGGGAGCACCTGCTGTGTTGCATGAGTGGTTGCTAAGTGGATGGCTTGGCTCACAGATGAAGAAAGTGGCTCTGAAGGGCCATTAAACTCTTTAAAAAAAAAAGATTTTATTTATTTATTTGACAGAGGGAGCAAGAGAGCACAAGCAGAGAGAGCAGCAGAGGTAGAGGGAGAAGCGGGTTCCCCACTGAGCAGGGAGCCTGATGCGGGGCTCAATCCGAGGACCCTGGCATCATGACCTGATCTGAAGGCAGTTGCTTAACCAACTGAGCCACCAGGTGCCGAGGGCCATTAAACTCTTACAATGATAATTTTTTTCATCCCCCCAAAAGTAAAGAAACAGGAGAACAAAAAACAAAACACAACAGCCGCCGCCACCACTACCACCACCACCAAAAAAACACCTTACAGTCTTACCAACTGAACATAACTTTTCTTGTATTTGCATATTATCTTTCACTTCTGGACCACTGGTGTCTGTATTCCTACCAAGATGTAATCATATTGTTCACGCCATTTTGCCTTTTGTGTGAGCCTGGGTTTGAAATTTTAGGTTTATCAGTTAGGAGTGGTGTGGCACTAAACAAAATACATGTAACATCTTGAGACTTTCGTTTCTTTCATTCTTTCTTTTTTTTTTTTTTTAATGGGCATAACGAGAGATCCCATAATTGCTGGGGAAAGTAAACAAATGCAAGCCCTTTCTAATGGGCTTGCAGCCTTATTAAAGGTAGAGATAGTAACTTACTTGTACAACTGTAAAGAGGATTCTGGAGTGGAGGTTCATGGTCCTCTGCAGATATGCTTCAGAGGGATTTGACTGAGTTCATTGACCAGGAAATGTTCCCTGAGGTAGTGAAGTTTGAACTGAAATCTGAAGGACAGGAGGAGTTAGAGATAAAGAGGTGAAGAAGAATTTCCTGGTCCAGGCAACAGCATAGGTGAAGGGCCTATGTGGAATGGAGCAGGCAGTCTGGGTATATCTGACGCCACTGTGCTTGGACAGTAGAGAGAGTGGGTGTGAGAAGCAGACTGGCATGGCACTGTAGGGCCAGAAAGAGCAGAGCCTAGCAAGAACCTCCTGGCTATGGGGAGAGAATTGAAGGGCCAATGTGGAATTAGGTAGGCCAGCAAGGAACTCTTGTACTACTCACTAGCTGGAAGGAGAGGTGCCCTGGTGGAAATAATAGAGATGGAGAAGAGTGAATGGGTTCAAGAGGTATTTAGGAAGTAAAACCTCAGGAGTTGGTGGTGGATTAATTAGAGGGGATGAAGGGTAACAGCTTAATGAAATCCTCTTGTGACAGAATCAGATTGCTCTAAAATGGCAGACACGGTTTTACCACCTAAACAATAAATAGCTTCCTTTGAAGAAGATGGCTTTTGGAAAAGAATGAATTGAGCATATATAGACATTAAATTTTCTTTCATTTTTTAAAAAAAATTTCATTTATTTATTTGACAGAGAGAGAGACAGAGAGAGAGGGAACACAAGCAGGGGGAGTGGAGAGGGAGAGGAAGAAGCAGACTTCCCACCGAGCAGGGAGCCTGACGTGGGGCTCGATCCCAGGACCCCGGGATCATAACCTGAGCTGAAAGTAGATGCTTTTTTTTTTTTTTTCTGATTACAATAAGAAAGTAGATGCTTAATGAAAGAGCCCCCCAGGTATCCCTAGACATTAAATTTTCTGATATAGTTGCAAAAGTAATTTTAAAAACACATCAAGCCATAGCTTCAGAATATGTAAAGTACTGCTTTAAAAAAGTCACATATGGATTCAAGCCAGTTATTTTCAGAATTAAGGTTTTATCAAATGATAATTTATAGAGGTGGGAAAAATGAATAGAAGTGAGACTTCTGAAAATATTTGATTTAAATAAAAACCACTTTAATTGGTGCAGGTCTGGAAGGGATGTCTTGTTTAGAGCCAGTCACAATGTATTCGGAAAGGTGTGTTTGGGGATAATGTTTTTTTTTGATAGAGGACTGACTTGATAAGGGACATACGGATATTATGTATTTTGATTCACTTAGCAAATATTTTTGGGGGGTTTAGGTATGACTGTATTCACCTGATATAATTGCACTTGGCACGACGTAGTTCTAACGCAGACCAAGAGATTTACTCAAAAGATAAAATGTAGTGTAATTTTCTTTACAAAATTATTCACAACATCCTTGAAAATACCAAGTTCTCCAGCTCCCTTAAAATAGGCAATTTATGAACACAAATATTTTACACACATTTCAGGAACATTCTGTAATGTAAGCCTCATGGTTCCAGATATCATCAGTAAGTTAATGACTCCTACACTGAAATCTCTAGGCCAGATGATTCCCCTTAATTTAACACTTGTATGTCCTCTTATTAGCAGATATTTTCTAGTTCTTCCTAGAAGCTCCTAGGTCATGGATAAACAGTGGTGAACGAAATAGCAAGGTTCCTATCCTCATGGGTTTAGTGTAGGAGAGTGTTAAACAAGTAATCTTACACAGGAATGTATCTTTCTAAAGAGTGGCCAGTGCTTTGGTGGAAGAGAGGTGTAGGGCAAGACAGAACAGTGTAGGAGATGGCGTCACACTCAGTGGTCAGGAAAGGCCTTGCCAAGAAGGTAACACTCTTAGGCTGTGACCCAGAGAATAAGGAGGCAGCCAAGCGAGGATTCTGTTGGGGAAACTGAGGCAGATGGAGTAGAAGAGCTGGCACATTTGAGGGACCAAAGGAAGGTCAGTGTGACTGGAATGCTTGAGTAAGTGGATTTGTGGACATTTAAAAAAAAATGCTGACAAAGTCAGATAGTGGGGAAGGGGTAATAGGGAGAGGAGGCAAATCAGAGGTGACTTGACACTACATTAGGGAGCCCAGATTTATAATAAAATTCTGGGTCTTTCTAAAACATCAACCCCCCCCATGTAAGTTTGGTATGGCTATCTGTCTCTTGATCAAGGAAATGGTTAAATACTTTCCTTAGGTAAGTTTTCGAAGATTATCTGAAAGTAAAAATGCTTTCTCTGATTAATCTTGCTCAGTCATCTGATTGTAGGAGAACATTTTGTGTTGCACAGTTTGAGTGCTAGTCACTTCTGGCCTGGGTTATTTAATATTCCGGACTAATGAGACAGTTTGTGTGCTTGAAAAAGCAGAGTGGGAAAAACGATTTCACTTTTATAATTAACTTAGGTCTTATGTAGTATTCTTTTGTTCGTATAGTATTAGGTTTTAAAAAGAATCAGGGTTCTTGCTTATGAAGGCCGGTCTGATTTTCCTAATAATTTAAAATCTTTCTCTGATTCGTTAGCGTGTTGTACCCTCATTAATCTAATTCATCCAGAGTTAACAGTGTTTTGCCTTGCTATGCCTATCTTAACTGTTATCAAATTCCTTTGACCAAAGGGTTTTCCCCTTTATTTACCAAGTCTTACTCCTTTTTTAGTCTTAGTGTCTTCAATTTGAATATATATTTTTATCGTTTTGAGAGTATTAGGTATACATGGTAGAGCCCAGTTTTTATGGCCACTGTACTATGACTTAATGGTATAGTGGAAATGGACATGGGTAGACAGACATGAGTGTGAATCCCAACCTCGCTGTTTACCAAGCCATGTCATCTTTGGTTAGTTACATAAAATTTCAAATCTTACTTCTCTCATTTGTGGAATGGAGATAATTCTTCACAGAACCCATAGAACAGGGTTAAATGGAATGTATGTAAAGGGTTGCATAGTGCCTGTCACCTGGCAGGTGCTCAACTGTGTATGTAGTCTTCAGCAAATCACATGGCCCCACTTAGAACTGTATTTCAAATAGCTCAGGTAGATTTGCACTGGTTCATCTGTGTTCTTCCCAGTCCCTTTGTGTCCAAGGACACACTTATTTCTCTCTTAGGATAGAAGGAAGGGCTTCTGGGTAGCATATGGCTGGCTGTGGCTAGAGGGAACTGCAGAATGTCACACTATCTTGATCCAAAGGCTCTGCAGCTGGGGTAGGCAACTAAGGGAAGTCTAGACCAGCATTTAAGTAAAAGGTCCTAGCCTTGGGAAAGAAAGCGTGGTTGTAAACTAAATGCAAATGTGCAGTCCAGGGCTATAGTCAAGAAGTCAGGTCATCCATTCCAAAAACCCTGATTGAGAAACTGTCATATGTTAGGGCCTATGCAAGCACTATGTTCACCAAAGTGAACAGAGCATGTTCTTATGATGTAGAAGGGGAGCACCTCAGATACATTTCAGCGTGGAAACTATTGTTATCATAGCACTAAGCAGGGAAAGTGTGCAGGATCTGAGATTTTGAAGGAGAGAGGATCATTCTATATTTCTGGGAGAGAGATGGGAGACCAATTGTTTCAGAAACCCACACCTGAGCCAAGAAGGAAATCAGTAGTTTAACAATTAATAACAAGGATAGGAGGGTAAATTGTGGGTCAAGTAGTGAAGAATAGGCTCTGAATTACTGTGTTTCTGGTCTTTAAAGGAGTCAAGCTGGCAAGGCAATGAGATTGGTTCTGATAGTACTTGTGGGATGCTCCCTGGAGGGTCCAATACTGCTCAGAGAACAGAGACTCTGCCTGATCCACCAGGAGACTGAAATCTTGACCTTGTTTTCATGAGCTTGAAGGGGAAATGGCTTAAATGGGTATGTAACTTCTGTTGGATGTAGTCTAGATCAGGATAAGATTTATCTACAGACTAATAAAAATTTCTGCTCATTTTATGGGAGGAGAGAAATGTCAGTGAACTATTTACTTTTTATCCTGGAGATTCTAGTGGACTTCTATGTTTGGGGACATTTTTGAAAATTGGCTGAGTGTTCTAAATCTTAAATGGAAATCTCACCAGAGACTTTTTTCTTTTGGTGGTGGTGGTTGGGGGCTCAGAGGCTGTGTACATTGGTTTATTCTGTTGCCTGGCAATGTCTGCTCTACAGACGTAGCGTGAACCTGTCTCCAGACACCGAGATATATATTGGACAGTCCATAGCTCATTTATGGGAGCCAGGAGACCTGTCTTTTGTTCAGTTCTGGTTATTGTCATTCCATTTATCTCCTTTTCTTTAAAATGCATTCTCAGGAGATCCAGCTCTGTGATTATCTGGGGGAAGATTCTGCTGAGAAAGTAATGCTGGAGAGACTCGATGTATTTACTGTTGTTCTCTGTAGCCAAGGTTAGTCAGGTTGATTTCCTAGTAAGTCATTTAAGAATAAGCAGTAACACTACCTCACATTTACATTAGGATTACAGAATAACCATGTTCCAAAATTTTCTTGGATGTCACAATTCTGGGAAAGAGAGGATTTATATGGGAAAGACTTTAGTTCTAATTACAGTGTATTCCTGTGGTTCCTACAGCTCCCTGTTCCCACAGTTCTTATATATAAATAAGTCCGGAAAATTATTTGCACAGTGAGGCAGAAGCTACTTATTTGTTAAATTATTAAAATCTGTGAATATAATCTAAAAATCACGAGGGTATTTAAAAGTCAGCATCTGAGTATATTTTTCCTTTCTGATTGCTGCACAGAGAATTCTGTTACCTGGTTTGTTGCTTGAAGACCCCGTGTTTCAGAGCGATTTGTCAAGCAGCAATAGATAACTGAAACAGTGGGTCAAATACCTTCTGGTTCATGAATGGCCACTGGGACCTTGCAGAAGAATTTAGTCTCAACTGGGCCCATGTAGCAAGCTAGGAGTGGTTCCTCCTTCCCTCCCCTCCTTCCTCCCTCCCTCCCTCCCTCCTTCTCTTCCTTCCTTCCTTCCTTCCTTCCTTCCTTCCTTCCTTCCACAGAGGGAGAGAGCCAGAGAGCAAAAGTGGGGGGAATGGCAGAGCAAGAAGGAGAAGCAGGCTCCCCACTGAGCAGAGAACATGTCATGGGGTCTCGATCCCAGGACCCTGGGCTCAGGGACCTGAGTTGAGGGCAGATGCTTAACCACCTGAGCCATCCAGGAGCCCCACCTAGGAGTGGTTTCTTAGAATGTGAGTAGTTATCAGCAGTGGAGGACCCCAGGGGTCTTTGCTATGATTCTTTTATTAGGGCTTGCCAGAGACTCCAGAACATATCTTTGTTTACCATAGACGCTTGGTATTCCCCTGGGTTTACTACTAATGAGCAATGAAGAGAAGGGTGGAATGCATCAAAGCTAGGACCTCCTACAAGGTCCTTTTTTTTTTTTTTTTTGCTCTAACTATACTCACCTGGCTATACATTATATCTCCAGAAGTTAATTTTTTTTATAACTGGAATTCTGTACCTTTTGAGTCCCTTTACCCATTTTGCCCACCCCACTCCCCACCTCTGACAACCATCTATCTGTTTTCTGTATCTGTGAGTTTTTTTTTTTTTTCTTCTCATTTTTAGGTTCCACATATGAGTGAGATCTGCAGTTATTTGTGTTTCTCTGTCTGACATTTTACTTAGCACAATGCCTTCAGGATCTATCCATGTTGTCACAAGTGTCAGGATTTTCTTCTTTTTTATGACTGAATGATATTCCATTGTATATAGCTGTATCACATTTTCTTTCTCCACTCATCCATCTGTGGAGACTTAGGTTATTTCCATGTCTTGGCTATTGTAAGTGATGCTGCAGGGAACATGGGGGTACAGATGTCTTTCATTTTCTTTAGATAAATACTCAGAGGTGGGGGGCATCTGGGTGGCTCAGTGGGTTGGGCCTCTACCTTCGGGTCAGTTCATGATCTCGGGGTTCTGGGATCAAGCTCTGCAGCGGGCTGTCTGCTCAGCAGGAAGCCTGCTTCCTCCTCTCTCTCTGCCTGCCTCTCTGCCTACTTGCGATCTCTCTCTCTGTCAAATAAAAGATTAAATAATCTTAAAAAAAAACACTCAGAAGTGGAATTGCTGGATCATGTTGTGGTTCTGCTTTTAATTTTGGGGGGAAACCTGCATAGTGTTTTCTGTAGTGGCTGCTGAAGAGACTTATTTAGCTCTGGGTCCCACTCAAAACAAGAAGCGTTAGGCCTAATTGATGAAAAGGTTAGAGCAGGACATCCAAATGTGGTATCAGTTTCTCCATCTCCAAACAATGCTGAATTGCTCTCCGGGGCTAATAATTTATACTCCCACTGGCAGTTTTATAAGAATCTCCATTCTTTTGCATCTTTTTATAAAGATTTTATTTATCATTTGAGAGGGAGAGAGAGTGCATGTGCACACAAGTGTACACTCAAGCACAAGCTGGGGAGGTGCGGGGGGGAGGGGAAAAAGGGAGAAGCAGGCTCCCTGTTGAGTGGGGAGCCTGGCATGGGCCTCAATCTTAGGAGCCTGAGATCATGACCTGAGCCAGAGTTAGACACCTAACTGAGCCACCCAGGCTCCCCTTCATTCCTTCATATCTTTATGCTTGTTATTGCCATGCTTATGTATGTATATATTTATTTATTTTAAAAGATTTTATTTATTTGAGAAAGAGAGCGAGAGAAGGGGGAGTGGAGAAGCAGACTCCCTGCTGAGCAGGGAGCCCCACTCGGAACTTGATCCCAGAACTCTGAGATCATATCCTGAGCTGAAACCAAGAGTTAGCTGTTTCACCAGCTGAGCCACCCAGGCGCCCCTTGCCATGCCTTTTAGTGATTACCAATCTATTGAGTATAAAAAAGGGTCTCATTGTGGTGTTAATTGCTAATTGGTGTAAATGGTTAATGGGTGTAAAATGCGTTTTGTTGATTGGTAATGATTCTGAGCATCTTTTTACATTTTTATAATTTTTGTTTTCTCTCTTTTGAGACATTTGTGAATTTTACCCATTTTTTAATTGGTTTATCTTTCTTACAGTTTTTTTTTGATGTTATTTATATATTTTTGAGTAGAATCCTCATTTGCTTGCTTTCTTTTGGCTAGAAAGAATAAAATGGTGAGCTTATAGTGAAGAAGATTCTCTTGTTAAGGGGTCTCCTGGGTATTTTCCTGGTGGCTAATTTCCCTCTCCATTTAGTCCTTGCCTCATTGAAGAAATTGGTAAACTTTTCCCAGGACTTGGGACCTCACCTTTTGTCTTTTGGATTGCTTGAGGAGTAGGGGTGGGATATGGGTAGGGGTGAGAGAGCATTCAGGGGGAGGAGACATACCTTGATTCCTGTAATTTTCTATTTCTCTGTCTAGTTCCCATGTCAAATGCTGCCTAGAAGCCCTATTCCCGCCTTTGAGTATTGCTGTTTTCAACATTTATCTGGTGTTCATTTTTGGGGGGTTGAAGTGGGCAGCAGTCTGTGTTCTTGCTTTTTTCTGCCATTTTACCATGGAAGTCTCTGTGACAACTTTTTAAGGTTGCCCTTGATGTTCATTTTATTTATTTATTTATTTATTTATTTATTTATTTTTTAAAGATTTTATTTATTTATTTGACAGAGAGATCACAAGTAGACAGAGAGAGAGGGGGAAGCAGGCTCCCCGCTGAGCAGAGAGCCCGATTTGGGGCTCGATCCCAGGACTCTGAGATCATCACCTGAGCTGAAGGCAAAGGCTTAACCCACTGAGCCACCCAGGCACCTCTTGATGTTCATTTTAAGCTGATTTCCTTAGGGTAATGGTATTGGAGAGAAGAGATTATTTTTACCTTTGCTTCTGTGTTTCCCTTGGATGGTCTTGCTTATTCATGCAAAACTCCACTAGAAGATGGTGGGGGTGGAAGTGGGTATCACATGCCACAAACTAGACGGTATAAAATGAAACCTCTCCCTCTCCCTGTAATTGAAAATTTCTAGCTTGAGCCAGAAATCTTTTTTTTTTTCTTAAAGATTTTACTTATTGGGGCGCCTGGGTGGCTCAGTGGGTTAAAGCCTCTGCCTTCAGCTCGCGTCATGATCCCAGGATCCTGGGATCGGGCCGCACATTGGGCTCTCCTCTCAGTAGGGAGCCTGCTTCCTCCTCTCTCTCTCTGCCTGCCTCTCTGCCTACTTGTGATCTCTGTCTGTCAAATAAATAAATAAATATTTAAAAAAAAACACAAAAAAAACAGATTAAAAAAAAGATTTTACTTATTTATTTAATGGAGAGAGAGAACAAACAGAGTAGCAGACAGAGGGAGAGGGAGAAGCAAACTCCCTGATGAGCAAAGAGGCTGATGTGTCACTGGATCCCAGGATCCTGGGATCATGACCTGAGCTGAAGACAGATGCTTAACCGACTGAGCTACCCAGGCGCCCCCTGAACCAGAAATCTTAATCCAACCACTTAGAAATAAACCCAGGCACTTTTTTTTTTTTGCATGCATAACAGTATTTTAATTCTTTTTAAAAAAATTCCTGTTTATTTATTTAAAAAAATTAAAAAAAAATTTTAATAAACATATAATGTATTATTAGCCCCAGGGGTACAGGTACCCTTCCCAATGTGCATAACCTCACCACCCTCTCCCTACCCCCTCCCCCCGGCAACCTTCAGTTTGTTTTGTGAGATTAAGAGTCTCTCATGGTTTGCCTCCCTCCCTTCCTACCCCCAAATCCCCCACATTGCATTTCCAGTTTCTCATATCAGGGAGATCATATGATAGTTGTCTTTCTCCGATTGACTTATTTCGCTAAGCATAATACCCTCTTCCATCCACATCATCGCAAATGACAAGATTTCATTTCTTTTGATGGCTGCATAGTATTCCATTGTATATATATATACCACCTCTTCTTTATCCATTCATCTGTTGATGCACATCTAGGTTCTTTCCATAGTTTGGCTATTGTGGACATTGCTGCTATAAACATTCGGGTGCACATGCTGCTTCGGATCACTACGTTTGTATCTTTAGGGTAAATACCCAGTAGTGCAATTGCTGGGTCATTAGGTAGCTCTATTTTCAACTTTTTGAGGAACCTCCATGCTGTTTTCCAGAGTAACCCAGGCACTTTTGACATTTTTCTTACACCTTTCAGGTTTAAATTCAGTCAAATATAGGACCTGCAACACCTTGCTCCACAGCTTTTTTTTGCCTCTAACATTGCTGCTAAGCTTGGCTTGGGGAGAGGTGCAAATGCCTTTCCAGATAAGTGGGAGATTTCTGTGCCCCAACCAAACACTTAGATCTTTGTTGCTGTCTCTTGAGAAAGTGCTTGTCTTGCTGAGCCTTCAGTGTTCCCATCCAGTCTGGCATCCACAGACTTGTTACCTTTTACCCATCCAGTCCTTTGTCCCAATCTCATTTGTGGCTGCGTGAGTTAGTTTTCTATTGCTGAATGACAAGTGACCATAGACCTGATGGTATAAGACAACAGTTACATGTTCTTTCAAAATTTCTGTAGGTCGGAAGTCTGGGCTCAGTTTACCTGGGCCCACTGTTCTTCATCTTCCATGGCTGAAATAAAGGGGTTGGCCAGACTGTGTTCTCACCCGGAGGTTCTGGGGAAGCATCTACTTCTAAGCTCAATGCAGGCTGTTGTCGGAATTCATATCCTTTGCTTGTATGACTGAGGTCCTTGTTTTCTTTAATTTTTAAAAAAATTTTATTTATTTATTTGAGAGAGAGAGAGTGTGAGAGTGGAGAGGTCAGAGGGAGAGCAGACTCCTGCCAAGCAGGGAGCCTGATGTGGGACTCGATCCCGGGACTCCAGTATCATGACCTGAGGCAAAGGTAGTCGCTTAACCAACTGAGCCACCCAGGCGCCCCAAGGTCCTCATTTTCTTGTTAGCTGTCACCTAGAGGCCACTCTCTGCTTCTAGAGAGTGGTCCCTCAGGTTCTCGTCATGTGGTCCTCTCAAAAGGCTCTCCTCACTACATGGCTGTTTGCTTGCTCAAGGTCAAGAGAAGACTCTTTCATTTCCAATCTCTTCCTATAAAGAAGGGCCTTTAAAGGGCTTACTGAGTTAGGTCAGCCCATCCAGCATAATCTCCCATTTAATTAACTCCAATCAGCTTATTAGGCATCTTAAATACATCCTCAAACCCCCTTTACCCTTGCCATGTAAGATCACCTAATCGTAGCTGTAAAATCTCGTCATATTCACACATGCTACGCATACTCAAGGAGAGGGGCATACAGGCAGACACAGGGGGTGGGAATCTTGAGACTATCTTGGAAGCCTCAGAATCTTGAGGCTCATACTGTACTGTGGGACCCGCAGGCCTCCAGCTCTCTCAGATGCTCTGTTGTGTCACTCAGGGACTGAGAGGAACCTCAGGACTCTTTCCAGCCTTGTCATGCAGTCTGCCATTCCCCTCTGTGGGAATGCAAAGCAGAGGGCTTCTCATGCAGCTCTGTTTCAGATCCTTAGGCTTAGAGGGAGAGCTACTTCCCTTTTTATCCTACAAGTCCTGGCTGAAGTAGGCAAAAAATAGGATTCTCATATCATTTCTAATTTTTTTCTTTTTTTGCCAAACTCTTGTCACCCCCTCCAATCCATGAAAATTTTATTTGCTCTCCTCTTTGGTGGTTGGGGGAGCAATTGAAGAGATGGCTGGTTAAATACTGTTCCAGATCTATGCTTATGGCAAGAACTCAGCCCCATAAGCTTTAAAGCTAAAAATTAACTTCTTTGTTCCTATTTGCATTTTGTCTATGGTCTAGCTTTCTTGGGGCAGGAGAGGCTTGGATTAGTTTAAAGAGGGGTGGGAACTACAGGGTAAACAAAAGGATTACAGGGCTATCTCATGGCTCCCCTTCCCCTGTTTATGGATTAATACTTCATATATAACCTGCCACATTAATTTATAAAACAGTCTCAGTTTTCTGAATCATCTTGAGAGTTGGATTAGTTCCATGTTAATTTTTATGCCTCATCTACTGTATTCTTGATCTATGAGCATTTTCCCCCTTCTTTGAGCAGGTTGAAACCCCAGAGAAGGGCAAATTGAAGCAGTTCTAGAAATTAACAAAATGTTAATTAAATTTCCCCTTGCTGAGGGAAAAGCTGAACTTGGCAGTGTTTCAGGGAGAATAAAGGACTCATGCTAATACTAATTAAGAATGTTACTCAAGTGAAATAATTGGAAGTCAATGCAAACCCAGAGCTTAGGAAACATAAAGAGTGGTGCTGAGTTGGAATAAAAGTAAATGGGCAAAATGATGTGTCCAAAAAGAAGTTGGTATTTCTCCCCAGAATATTTATGTTAGCATAATTTTACACTCAGCTACTAACCACCATTTCCTTTTGCCCCCAACCCTCAACTGAGGGTAGGCTCAATTGTCATATAGACAATCTGCTAATCTTGTGGCATTAATACAACTCATGGAAAAATCTCAAAGGAGAACATAGTGATCTTGGTTCCCTGTTTCCTTAACCAGACGGGGACATCGTTGGGCTGCTAATTCACCAGGCAGAGCTTCAGGGGGGCACTGCTCCTTTCACCTGCCCAATATCAGTCTTCCTGACTGCTTTCTTCATGTTCTTTCATCTCCTCTCCAAAGGAATGGTTTATCTTGGACAAAGTCATCTTGTTTCCACACAGATAATTTCTGAGTGCTCCTTAACTCCTGATTTTTAATTTTTTTTGAATTTATCTTTGCTTTATGTGGATAGTATGACCATTTTAGTGAAGAGCAGATTTTTATCTTTGTATCTCCAGTGTCTAACATGAACACCAGGAACATAGTAGCTGCTTATCTTGTTAGTAATATGAAGACATCAATGAAATATTTATTTAGTTATCTATCTCCCCATTAGATAGTACCAAACATACTGCCTGACACATAGTAGGTTCTCAAACAACGTTTACTCAGTAAATGAATTATAACCGGGTGCTGCTGTATCTCAGCATACTGCAAAAGAATAATAAACTCTGAATAGAATTTGAGAATATACTACCACAGAAGTAGGTAACAAAACATTGCCAAGTTGGTCTTCAAACAATTACTGGGAAGTGGGGCAAGAGGAATACAATGAGGGATAATTTTTAAGAGGCTATAAGTGAGTAGGTGGGTGATCTTGCTCTGCAAACTTCACAAACTCAAGCACATTTCTGATTTGAAGCACAGAACAAACACATCCTCTCTTTCCTTGAGATGAAATACATCTCTTTAAATGCTCTCCTGAAAATCGTTATGAAATCCTTTCAACCAAATGGCCTCAGGGATTTGAAATCTGAGCTGATGTCTGAGTCAGACAGTTGGAATAATTTTCATTAGCAGAACTACTTGTGCCACTGCTGATTTGGTAAATACCTCAGAGCACATCCCATTTATTCCCCCAGTGGATGACCTTAATTTGCTTCAGCCAAAATGAACAAAGAAATGATGAAGAACAGAGCCTGTTTCTTTCTCAGTGATATGTTCAGGTTTGAAAATCATATAAGATGATCTTTTTTTTCTGTCTATGTTTCCCTCAACATTTTCCAAGCTCTTTACTCTCCTCCGTCTTTGCCCATAGTTTTTAAATAATTTTAATTATCTGGTTATAGTAATTTTTCCTGCAATGTTGACCTTATAGAATCTGCTTTTCTATTTCTAGATTAACTAAAAGTGATAATTAAAACAAAACAACAACCCCTCCCCCCCAAAAAAAAACCCAAACAAAATTAAGGTAAAAATTAGTTTGATTCCAGATGTGTCATATTCTTCTTTGTTAATCCAGATGTCCAAATTGATAACAACATATCCAAATTTGATCAGCATCTCAATTTCTTTGAGATAGTGTTATGTATTGGGAAGACCATAGTTTTTAGAATCAGATGTATGTTTGACTCCTGATCTCATTACTTACTCCAAGATGTGTGACCTTGAGTATATTTTTAAATATCTCCTGATTGGAAAAATGTGGAAAAAACCCAACTGCATCATAGGAATTGCTTGAGATTTAACTAAATTAAAAGACCTCCCTAGTAAATGATATTTTCCCCCCAAGCACTTTAACTAACATTGGAGTTTAATGTTGATTTTCTAATCTTACTTTTAAAGAGCCTTGCTGATGACTAGTCTTCTCATAAGTAAATGTGCAATAATTACCAAGAAGATTTTGAGATTTTTGTGACATTTAAAAATAATATTTTGGTGATATAGTTCTATTCTTTGCAAATTGAATAGTTGAGAAGAAAGTGATAATCCATATTTAATAAAATTTTTTCCAACTGATGAAGAAAGTGTAATTGAACAAGGAATTGATTGACTTGGTGAAGATTAGAGTTAGTTAAGTCTGATTAGATCCATGGATTTCCAGTTGAAGGCTATTATGACACATCCAGTGATTTCTCACTACTGTCCTTCTGTTTGTATCATCTCCATCCTACTTTAGAACCTCACTACTCTTACCAACATGAGATCAAGAGCATCTTACTTGGCACCTCTGTCTCCAAGTTGCTCATCTCTACAACCCATTCTCTTTGGGATGGTCAGATTAATCAGATTGTTACATTCTCCTCCTCAGCCACCTCTACTGGTTCTCCATTGTCTATTAAGTCATTTCCAAACTCATTAGCCTCGCACTCACTGTCCTTCACAGTATGGCATCACGTTCATACGTTTATTTGACAAGTGGTATTGAGTGCTTGCTATAGGCCAGGTCTACGTTCTGGGAATATAACAGTGAACTAAACATAATCTCTGCCCTTAATGAGTTTATATTCTAGTTCATGGTTCTCAAAGTATAGAAGGGGATCTGGAGGAGTTTTGAGACCCACTCAGGATACCTGCAAAATTACTTTCATAATGAAAATTACTTTCATAATGATACTAGGCATCATTTGTCATTTTGACTCTCACTTTTTTAATGTGTATACAGGGAAGTTTTCCAGGGCTACCTAATATGTGATATCATAGCAGTTTGAATGTGGACTGAATGTGGAGACAGATGTGGGAATCTAGCTGTCTTTTATTAGGCCAGAAATTAAGGAAGATTGCAAAAATATAAAGCAATGCTACTCTTTTAATGATTTTGCTTGAAAATATTCTTTCCATAAAAATACTATTCATAATAACTTGCAATAGGTTTATTTTTATTATTTTAAGATGCATTAATATTTTAAAATTTATCAGTTTAAATTTTTTTGTTTTTTTCAAAAACAACTTTAAGTATAGTTGAAGTATAGTTGATATATAAAATACTGCAAAAAAAATTCTGTGGCATATGTTTAGTGTATATAATTTGATGAATTTGGGTGTATGCATGTATCCACGAAACCATTGCCACAGTCAAGGTAATAAACATATTTATCACCTCCGAAAGTTTCTTCATGTCCCCCTTCCTCTGTTTTTGTGGTAAGAACAATTAATGTGAAGTCTGTTCTCTTTACGAAAGTGTTAAGTGCAACTGTGTAGTGTTCTTAACTATAGGCATTGTGTTGTATAGCAGATCTCTAGAAATTATTCACCTAGTATAACTAAAACTTTCCACCAGTTTTAATACAGCAGGTATTTATAGATGTATCCTATATAAAAAATGCTCTTTGTGGCCCTTAGTAATTTTTTTAAAAAGATTTCTACTTTTTTTTTTTTAAGATTTTATTTATTTATTTGACAGACAGAGATCACAAGTAGTCAGAGCAGGAGGCAGAGAGAGAGAAGGAAGCAGGCTCCCCACTGAGCAGAGAGCCCGATGTGGGCTCGATCCCAGGACCCTAGGATCATGACCTGAGCTGAAGGCAGGGGCTTTAACCTACTGAGCCACCCAGGCACCCCTGTGGCCCATAGTAATTTTTAAAAAAGATTTATTTTATTTATTTGAGAGAGAGAGAAAGCAAGAGAGAGAGCTGGGGGAGGGGCAGGGGAAGAGGGAGAGAATCTCAAGCAGACTCCCTGCTGAGCATGCAGCCCCATGCCAGGCTCAGTCTCATGACCCATGAGATTATGACCTGAGCCAAAAAAGAGTCAGATGCTTAACTGACTGAGCCATCCAAATGCTCCAGCCCTTAGTAATTTTTAAGAATGTGAAGTGGGTCCTGGGACTAAAATGTTTGAGAACTATAATTTCAGTTATTCTAGAAAATAAACATAACACAGAATCAGTATAGTAGAGCATCAGATAATAACAAATACCATGAAAAAAAAATAAGCCTGGAAAGGAAATAGATCAATTGGATGATCAGTAAGGATCATGGTCTATGACCTGTGCTCTGGTTTAACTGAATCATCTAAACTTCCCTGAACATAGTCCATGCTTTTCTACTACCGTACTTCATAATGGTGTTTCTTCTGCCTGTTTTGTCTTCCCATTTTCATTTCTTAAATATCAATTCTTCTTTCAGGGCCCAACTGAAATGTCACCTGAGCCATGATTCCTTCCCTCATTTTCTTCTTAACAGAAGTGATTAGTCTCCCTTTTACTGTTCCTAGCCTCAATGATAATATTTTGATCTCTTAACACTCATAATTTTATGCTTTGTACAAAATTTATAGTTATATGTATACCACTCATACCCTTCTCAAGTTTATGAAACTTTTTAAAAGTTGGGGACAGTTTCTTATTTACCTGAATACAAACCTTCTTTGTACCAGTGAGGCTTAGGTTCAGAAATAACAGAAAATCTTGAAATAATAGTGGTTTCATCAAGAATGGAAGTATATTATTTCTCACGTAAGTCAGGCAGTGAGCAGTCCAGGACTCAAGAAGTGAGTCTTGGTATAAAAATCTTTAGGGCTGGTAACATCTTCCATCTTCTGCTCAAGTATCCCAAGACTGTGGTCCTCAGCATCCAGATAGCAGCATCTTTGTTTCAGTAGGAAGAAAGGAGAGAGAGACAAAGATCAGGGGTCTAACAATGTGCATCAGCTCTCTGTTAAGGAAGGTTCCTGGAAGCTGCTAAGGTGACTCTTCTATTTATACCCTGTTGGTGGAACTTAGTCACATGTGCAAACCTAACTGCAGAGGAGGCTGGGAAATGTAGTCTTTTAAAAAAATATTTATTTACTTATTTGAGGGAGAGTGCACATGCATTGGGGGAAGGGCAGAGGGAGAGAGAGAGAATCTCAAGTAGACACCCTGCTGAGCATGGAGCCCAAGGCGGGGCTTGATCTCACCACGCTGAGATCATGACCTGACTTGGTTGCTCAACCTACTGAGCCATGCATGTGTCCCAAGACTGGGAAATGTAGTCTTTATTTTTAGTGGTCTTGTGCTCAGCAGTGGAGGAAAGGGAGAATAAATATTGGGGGACCACACTCAGTGTCTCTTACACTCACTTCCCAAAGTGTCTACCATAGGCCTTAATTCCAGTTAAAGGCTTAAAATTAACTAGCAGTTAAATAATACTGAGCTTCAATTTCAGAATTATTTGTTGGATAATGAATACAGAGAGACTTCTGCTCATTGTAATTTGTTTGTTTTCTTTGAAGGAGGCATTAGAAATCATTAAGGAACTCTACAATCTATCTTTTCATACTGAATTATGACAGTGTTAATCAGTTACTCAATTGCTACCATTAGGCCAGGGAGCCTTTTTTAGAGGCTCCCACTTCATTGTTATCACCATTTTACCTTCTGCTTAGCCTTCCCGACAGTGATAAAGACTTCATCAACCCTTTCTTTTTTTTTTTTTTTAAAGATTTTATTTATTTATCTGACAGACAGAGATGACAAGTAGGCCGAGAGGCAGGCAGAGAGAGAGGAGGAAGCAGACTCCCTGCTGAGCAGAGAGCCTGATGCGGGGCTCGATCCCAGGACTCTGGGACCATGACCTGAGCCGAAGGCAGAGGCTTTAACCCGCTGAGCCTCCCAGGTGCCCCTCATCATCAACCCTTTCTTATCAGAAGTGTTCCCAGCCTTTCCTGTGTCACGTGATACCCTGGCCTCAGGTTTTCTTTATAGACTAATCACAGGGGAAAAATACCTTGTAGATGGTGCCTGGGTGACTCAGTCAGTTAAGCATCTGTCTTTGGCTCAGGTCATCCTGGGATTGAGTCCCACATTGAGGTTCCTGCTCAGTGGGGAATCTGCTTCTCCCTCTACCATGCTCCCCTTCTCATGATCTCTCTCTTTCTTTCTCTGGTAAATAAATAAAATCTTAGAAAGCAAAGAATGAAAGAAAGAAAAGAAAGAAAAGAAAAGAAAAGAAAAAAGAAAAAAAAGAAAAGGAAAAGAAAGGAAAGGAAAGGAAAGAAAGAAAAATACCTCTTAGGAAAAAAAAAACAACCCAACAAAAACCCTGGTGGCTTGCTCAAGTTATTAGGTTAGTATGCATATTTGTTCCACATAGAAGCAGATAAAAGAACATTTATAATTTCAAAGTACTAAAAATATTGGAGCATTGAACCTATGCTCTATATTTGCTTTCCAGTTTCTTCTCACTGCATGCATATCTTTGTAAATAATAGAGCCTAACTTTAAGTTTTGAGCTGGGATCTTTATTTACACAGAATGTTGCCCTAGGATCTCCAGAAGCATCCTCTGACCACCTTTCCTCTCTCCTCCAAACCTTCGCACACATAATATTTACATCTGGTTCTTAGCAATTTCAGGAAACATTCACTCATCCACAAAGAAAATTCTGAGATTTCTATACAATTGGAGTTGTATTTAAAACAGTCCATTTTGTCTATAGTGATTGTCTGTAAATACGGAAACTTGCCAATTTTAGGATTAACCCAGAGGTTAGTTCTTTGAAAAAATTGAAATAAAAAAAAAGAGAACTTGTTAGAGATGGCATTTACTGTGTTTGTTGTTACTTAATTTTTCTTTCTTTTTTAAAAAAGATTTTATTTATTCGTTTTGACAGAGAGAGAGAGAGAGAGAGACAGAGAGAGGGTGAAACCAGGGCAAGGGGCAGAAGCAGAGGGAGAAGCAGGCTCCCACTGAGTAAGGAGCCTGATGTGGGACTTGATCCCAGGACCCTAGAATCACGACCTGAGCCAAAGGCAGATACTCAACTGACTGAGCCATTGAGGCATCCCTTAATTTTCATTTTTACATGTCTATATTCTCTTTGAACTATATACTTCTTGAGGACTATGCCGTGTCTGAGACAGTAGTTATAAAGTGAAACAGAGTTGCCCTTAGCTGACGAATTAAGACAATGATGATGAAATGAGATTTGTTTTACCATGGAATGAAATTTTCACAAAAGAAATGAACACTATAGAGAAAGTGTTCATCATCTATTCATTTATCTCACAAATATTTATTGAGGGCCAATCACAGCGCCCAGCATTATGGTAGATACTAGGAAACAGTGGAGAGCAATATTGACATAGTCTCTATCCTTATGGTATGTATAGCCTAGGAGAGAAAGACAAAAATGTAATAAATGTAAAATATGATGAATGCTTGTGAGAGAAACGCAGACTGGGAGTACTCGAGGTTGGGGGGAGGTGCATTTTTGGAGTTTTCATATACAAATAACTTACTTGAATAACGAAGAGGCCTTTGTGAGGCATTATTCTTCTCATTTATAGATGAGGAATTAGTCTCAGAAATTAGCAAGACCCAATTTCCTGTAGGCCCAGACCTGGGCTTGTGACTGTAAACCCAATGTTCTCATCACTGTCTCACACAGCAGCTAGAGTGCCAAGGGGTGTGACATCTGTGGCTGTGCTATGTCTGCTCCCTGTCTTTTTGCCTTCACCCCAGGCTTACAACCCCCATTGGCATCAATTAATTAATCATTGGCATCCATCACAGCTGCCTGGAAGCCATGTGGGTATTCTGGCCAGCATGGCCGTAAGTGCTCTTTAACTAGGGTTAGTAATCTAGTGTTCATTCTGGGAGCAGCCCCTGCAATTAGGAAAGGGGCCAGGGAATCTTTCAAGCAGACATAAACTACAGAAACTCAGCCAAAAAGCCTTATTAGGATGAGCCATTATGCAGCAGTATGCTCAGTGGTCTGTTTTCCTGGCCTATTAAGTAGAAGTCAGTTGCTTCAAAGAGAAAACAGCATTGAAGTGTCCAAGTTCATTTCATTTTATGTTTAGTACTATTGAGTTGGACAGAATAATGAACACTGCTCTTGGGCATTTTCCTTCATTGTTCTGAATACCCAACTAACACCCAACCATTCCCTGATTCTCCCAGAAAAACTCCTTTCTTATGAATTTTTGAACCTCTTGGAAATTTCCAAATGATTGCTCTATTAATAACCCTGGTGAAATTGAGGAGGTGGTGATAATTATTTCCTTGATATATGATATAGTAGAAAGATTATGGACTTGGAGATCAACCTGAATTGTCTAACTCTTTGACTTTCTAGCTGTGTCAATTTGGGAAAGTTTCTGGCCTTCCTTGTGCCTTAGTTTCTTCAAAGGATGGTTGAGAAGATTAGAAGAAAAATATGTAATGTAGTTAGTACAGTGTCTGGGACATAACTTGTCCCCAGTAAGTGGGAAATGTTATTACAATGGTTAAAACCCCTCCTTTTTTCCCCTGAGAACTCAGTACAAATTCTAGTATCTCTTCTAAAATTTTCTGGCAATGTTACTTCCTCAGGAGTTCACCTTTATTATAAATTTATTTCTTTTTTATTTATTGAGGTATAATTGACATAGAATTATATTGTTTCAGATGTACAACATAGTAATTCAACACTTGTACGTATTGCAAAATAGTCACCACAATGTAAGTGAAATAATGTGATACTCGCTCTCTGACTTATTTCACTTAACATAACACCCTCAAAATCAATTCAGGTTGTTGCAAATGTCAAGATTTTATTCTTTTTTTATGGCTGAGTAACATTCCATTGTGTGTGTGTGTGTGTGTGTGTGTATATATATATATACATATATATGTATATATATATCTTTATCCATTCATCCATCAATGGATACTTAAGTTGTTTCCATATCTTGGCTATTATAAATAATGCTGCAAAGAACTAGGGGTGCATATGTCTTTAGTGTTTTTGTTTTCCTCAGATAGATACCCAGAAGCGGAATTGCCAAATTGTATGGTAGCTCTATTTTTAATTTTTTGAGGAAACGATACTTTTTTCCATAGTGGTTGCACCAAATTACATTCTCACCAACAGTGCACAAGAGTTCCCTTCCACATCCTCCACCAACACTTGTTATTTCTTGTCTTTTTGATAGTAGCCATTCTGACAAGCGTAAGGTGATATCTCATTGTGGTTTTGATTTGTATTTCCCTAGTGAGTAGTGGTGTTGAGCATAGTTTTATGTGCCTATTGGCCATCTGTATATCTTCTCTGGAAAAATGTCTAGTCAGACCTCCTGCCCATTTTAAATTGGATTTTTTTTCTTGTTGTTGTTATTTAGTTGTATGAGTTCTTTGTAGATTTTGGATATTATTTCCTTATCAGTTATGGATATATGATCAGCAAATATCTTCTATTCAGTAGGTTTCCTTCTTGTGATGGTTTCCTTTGCTTGCAAAAGCTTAGTTTAATGTAGTCCCCCTGTTTATTTTTTCTTGTGTTTCTCTTGCCTTTGAAATCAAATCCAAAAAAACCCCAAGCCCTCAAAACCCAAAACGTTGCTAAGATTGATGTCAAGTAACTTACAGCCTAAAACATCTAAGATGTCCCAATATGTAAGAGTGCCCAGTGATGGGGACTTTGGAGATTATAATATGCAAAAGTCAAAGCAGAAAGTCATGCACAGTAGATTTTCTGCTGTCTACATTCCACTTCTTTTGTAGGAGACTTAGGGAATTAGCCCAGTCATTGAAAGTTTATAGGATCCAAAACTATAGTGGTGTGGTGAGATACAGACAGTGTAGATGATTGTAAAACATAAGCATACACTTGGATCTTAGGACAATGTTTTTCAAATTCTCTGTACCATCTTCTCAAAATCATCTGGAGAACTTACAATATAGATAACTAGAATATCTGGGTGATGGATACTGGGGAATATCCATTTAAAATAGGACACCCAGAGGATCTTGTATACTTTAAGGTTAAAGAAGAGTGGATAATTCATATTAAATGCCAGATTGAGAACCATATCAGAGAGTCCTGATACAAAAGATCACTGACCCTGTGAAGAAGTTACCTTCTCCTCACTCATTGAAGAGTTGCTTACAGAAGGACTGGTTACATGGAAAAGGAATCTGGGAACAAGGCTTTTGTCCTGGCAGTAGAATTGCAAGATCTTAGTCTAGAAAGAGTGTTGAGGTTTCTGGAATAAGAATCAAGGCAAAAAGAATCCCAAAGACAAGAAATTAAGCAGAGAGACTGAGATTGGGCAAGATCTATTAGAGGATTTACAACAGGGTTGCCTGTTTACTTCCCACCCTCCCAACTAGGCTGTGGTCTCCCTGAAGGTTGTGTTCATAACTTCTTTATCTACATTTCTTTTTTACTTAATATAGGGCTTAGCACAAAGTAGGTGATTCTGCTTTGAAGGTAAGATAGACATTAAATGACTCACTTTAATCCAACTCAACAATCATTAGTTGGGTGTCTACTCTGTGCAATGGCTTAACAATACAATGGTGAATAAAATATAGTCCTCGCTCTGGAGGAGACCAAGAACTAAAAAAAGAACCACCCGATTACGATGTATTTTTTTTAATTTTATTTTTTATAAACATATAATATATTTTCCTATTACGATGTTATAGGAGATGTTGAAGGGGAAATTATCTAGGGAGTTTGAGAGGAGAGAATCTTTCCCTGGGACTTAACAACTGGTCAACATGTGCTCTATAGTCAAGGCATTGAAGGGCTTTCCAAGTGAAGAAAACAGCCATAACAGAGGTAGGAAGGAATAAAAATGAAGGTATCTTGGGAGGTGGTGTCAGAGGTCTGGTGGGTGAGAGCACAGCACAGATCATGGGTAGTGGGTTCTGGACCTTGTGGATCATATTAACAAGACAAGGTTTATTCTGGAAATATTTGGATTTGTCAAAGTGTTTTAAGGGGTAGAATCACACAATTCAACTTCTACTTAGAAGTTGAATGTGGACTGCATTCCACATTCTGGAGGAGACAGAGAGGTCTGGAGGAGACAGAGAGGCTGGGGCAATCTGGGCAGGGCAGCAGAGTGAGCAAAACTTAAATTAAATGAATTACTTAAATGAATTCATTTAATTAAATGAATTACTAATGGTAAATAACGTTTTAAGACAAGTACCCTCTGAGTGAGCTGTTTGCTCTTGAAAAGGTTCTCCACATTGGAGGCTACTGGAGTCACTGTGTGACTGCTACAATAGATTTACCAGGTTCTAGGAGGGCACATTTGGTTGTCTGTTATTTATTCTCCCCGCTCCCACAGCTGGTTCTTGCTAGCTGGCCTGCCCTGAAAATGAAATGCAGTTCTATGATCTGGAGGAGAATTCACAGGCTCCAGGGGACCAGTTGCTCTGTGATTTTTAACAATTAACCAGCATGAGCTCTTTCCCTTTACCTTGAAGAGTTCCTCCTCATGTCAAAGCCATTACAAAGGAACATTACCTGGCAGGTCTCAAACCACACTGAGTTTTGAGAACAGAGCCAGCAACTTGTCTTTTCCACCAATGGTATTTGCTTTTAGGATCAGGATTTACAAGCCCAATTGCTGTTATTACATGGATTCTTTTTTTTTTTTTTTAATATGGAAATGCTTAAAAAAAGGAAACATGGAACACTTTACAAATTTGTGTGTCATGGTTGTGCAGAGGCCATGCTGATCTCTGTATTGTTCCTATTTTAATATATGTGCTGCTGAAGTGAGCACTGGATTCTTTTTACCAAAGTCCTGGTGTTACATTTTCTCAGCTATAGAATTTTTTGTTTTTGTTTTTGGGTCAATAAATGTGCTAGAAAGTCGTTGAGTTGAAACAAAAAAGTTATTAAAATTGTTCTCTTTTTCCATTCTTTCATTCTTTCTTACCTACCCCTTCCTCATAAACCCAACAAACATACTCTCTGCAAATAAACTCTGTGTTTAGAGAATAACAGAAATGACACATCATATGATCTGATTTTACCTGGATTGTGTCATATTGACATATGAGAAGGAATGTTGGATCAAAAATAAAAACACCTGGTTTATGTTCCTTTCAATGGCATTAACTAGATGTGTAACCTGGGGTAGTCTACTTCACTTTTCCCAGCCTTAACTGCTATAATATGAGGGAGATAAATATGAGAGAGAAATTATATTCTATTTCTATAATTCTTTCTTTTATTTTTAATTTTTTAAATTTTTAAAAAGATTTTATTTACTTATTTGACAGAGAGAGCACAAGTAAGCAGAGTGGCAGGCAGAGGAAGAGAGAGAAGCGGGCTCTCTGCTGAGCAGGGAGACCGATGCAGGGCTACATCCCAGGACCCTGGAATCATGACCTGACCTGAAGGCAGTCTGCTTAACCAACTGAGCCACCCAGGTGTCCCCTATAATTCTTTCTATTTCTAAGAATTGGGGATTCTATAAGCTACACAGGAGTGATGACATATTTTTTCTTGTGAGCAGGAACATCTTGGGTGCTGCTTTGGAAAAGTTGATTCACCTGTGGGATGCATATTTGTTGATTGCTTCTTTGGTATCTATTTTTCATTTCTACACCTTCATATATATATATTCCCCTTCAGGGATATGTTTTACTTTGCTTAGCTATGCAGCCAGCATGGAATGGACACCATTTCTGGCTCCAGAGGTGGATCTTGACAGGCTTAAGCCAACAAGTGTGTACCATTTCCTGCATGAGGTTGTTCTAGGATGGGCAACTAGCCAAATTCAGGCCACTGAGAAGTGCAAAAATTCTTTTCAGTGGGGGCTCCCAGGAAGTAGCTTCCTTTTTTTTTTTTTTTGAGAGGTGGTGAAGAGCTTCCCCTCTGCTGGTGTTGTGGGAGAAGTGAGATCTCGAATAAATGCTACCATGAGGGAAGGTGAGCAGAGCCCAGAGAATCCCAAAGGAGCCAGAGCCCAGTTACTATATGAAGTTCTGAGTCAAACCAGGCCTGCAACAGCATCTGATCTTTTAAAAAACTTGTGAGCCAATGAAATCATGAAGTTTAAGACAATTTGACTCAGTTTCTCTATTGCTATCAACTCAAAGATTCATAACTTTTTCCCCTAAGGTTTCATGAAGTTTATTTCTGATTACTAATTTTTTACCCCCAAAATAAAGAAAAAGTATGCTTATTTCTGCATTTTTAAAATAGGCGACTCCTAAATCAAATGCAAAATGTTGAAAACAACAAAAATTTTAGAGTCAATATGAGGTAGACAGAAATAGCTTTATAAATGTTTACTGAATGAATGAATTTCAGAATAAATTAGAGGAAAGGTACTATTTCCTGGGTGCAAGGGAAAGGGTAGGTAGGAAAGTAGTTATATGAATGTTTTTTGGGAAAAGTATGGGATGGTCATAAAGTCTAAACTGTTGGAATTTTCCTTTTTCTTCTCTCCTGAGATATTGCTTAATGTATTTTTTTCCTTTCATTTAAGTATTCAGGAAGAAAGAAGGACCTAAGGTTGGACCTAGGGAGCAGCATGGACCGCAGGGGACACCAGGCCAAGGGCCCCCATAGCCGTGCTAGCTTGCAGGGCAGGGAAAGAGATGCCTGTGGTTTTCCCAGACGAGGCAGAGAATAGTAGTTCCAAAGAACTGCTGATTTATATTTTAGCTCTTGCCAAGTTGTGAAAATAGTGAAGGATGCTTAAGACTATTTAGCATTCAAATTGCTATCTGATTAATCATATTTAGAAGACTGGATTCCTGGATATCTCCTTCACTCCCTATCTACTGACTTTTGAAACATGATAATTCCCGGGAGCCTCCGTGGCGCCATGGGTTAACTCTGATTTCAGCTCAGGTCATGATCTCAGGGTCATGAGATCCAGCCCCCACTCTGTGCTGGGGGTAGAGCCTGCTTAAGATTCTCTGTGTCCCTTTGCTTCTCCCCTTCTCAAAAATAAATAAATAAATCTTAAAAAAAGAAACCCATAATGCAAACCGGTAACACTGGCAATCACCCATGAACCTTTAAATTACACTGATTAATAACGTTGGAAGCTTCCTCAAGAAATAAACAATGGCACCAGCAAAAAAACCCCCCAAAACTTTTTTGTTTCAATTCAATCTATTGATTAATTTAACAGGTGTTTTATGAACACTTCAACAGGTGTCTAGTTAGCAGGGAAGACTGATATTTAAGTACCAATCACAAAGTTGGTGAGTATTACAGGAGAGGAAATGTGGGGATTATAACAGAGCAAGGGATCTAACCTAGAGGAGGGTAAGGAAAGCCTCTTCAAGGAAATGATAATGAAGCAGAGGTCTGAGGAATGAGCAGGTGCCACTCAGATGAAGATGGGGAGAGGAAGGAGAAGAGTGTTCCCATGCGACGAGCCAGTGGCTGCAGGGATGGAGGCACCTGTGAGGACCTGTGACAAGTTCAGAATGGATGCAGGGAAGAGGCACAGTGAGATAAAGCCACAAAGAAGACCAGATTTTGTGAGTCTCTATGGGCCAGGTGAAGGAGTTTGGGCTTTAATTAAAAGGGAATGGAAGGCTGCTGTGCGGTTTAAGCAGGAGAGCAACAGGGTCAGATTAGCATTGAACCAGGACCACATCTGGCACAGGGGCAAGAGGTCCCCTCCCTCCAGTTCTGTTCGATTTTGTGTCTACACTATTGCCTCTACGTCCCCACGAAAGTGCTGCCTCTTTCCTTTTAAAACACTGGAAACAAGGATGAAATGGGTACTGTTTGTTTCCAGAACTGGTTACATCACTGCTTTTGTAGCAATTTGTTTTCCCCAGTAAATCAGAGCTTCTCTCTCTTAATTATAGTTTGGATTTTCAGTAGCTCTGACTTCTTGTAAAGCAGCACTGATTTTCAGCTCTTAAATATCAAGATGGGAACAAGCATGCAGGCATGGGTTCTATAGTCTTGTCTGGGGCTGGCCTGTACTTGGCAAGCAGCTGCTGATGAGGCTTACACTGTGGCTTGTTTTCGGAGTGTTCTTTTGTGCAGCCAGAACATAGTTCCACGTAGCTCTTTTCCCAGCGATGTGAAGCTGCCTATACCGACCTGCAGGTACTGCTCTGTCCTCCCTCCTTCAGTGGCTCTCCTCCTGGGAATCAAAATTAGCCTCCGAAGGTATGAATCAGTCTTCAGTCCTCTCCTGCACCTGTTGTGTCCACCCCAGGGCAAGTGCATTACTTTGCTTGCTTGCTTTTACTTTAAAATGTTGAGCCTTCTTTCTTGGTCTGTTTGTAAATGCATAGAGCCTCTTATTGCTTCTAGAGCTTTGGATACAGTGATTGCTGAACACCACCAGTAGAATGACTGAAAGTGGAAAGACAGTAAGTTCTGAGTCTGGACTGGAGCATTAATTAGAATCAGTGGTTTGCTGAGAAGAGCTGGCAGCTGAGTAGAAAGATGTGAACGTTCGTGTTTGGTAATTTGAAGAGCCCCTGAATGATTGGTAATCAGAGTCACTGCTCTGAAGTCTACTCAGGACCCAACTTGTTGACTGATAAGGATGCACTTCTCCATAGGAAAGGGCACCACTCAACAGAGAAGGCTTTCACAGGTTCTTTACTGGATACTTCCTCCCCTGAATCTCCAATATTGTGGAAAGGTTCAAATGAGATGATCAATATAAAATGCTTAGAGGAATGCCAGGTACGGTGAGCAAATGGGCACATGCTATTCTTACTATAGATGTTGCAGTCACTATACAGAGCTGCCTCACTCTGTAGGTGGAGCTGTGATCACTCTTCCTGAAAGCCCGTAATCCTTTCACTTACTTGCTGGGCCACTGAGTTATGCAACAACTGTGTATTGAGTATTTAAAAGTACCAGCTACTAATTCTACCTAGTTGAAATGGGTGTGTAAAGTTTGCTTTATTTTCTGAGATTTTGGTTTTCTTTGGAGGCATGTCACACATTCAAAAAAATAGTTACTGATTATTAATGGTGTGGTCACTTGCTTTCCCTTGTGGATTGAGAGCAAGGGGAGTTGATATTGATGGAGTAACATGGGTTTTTCTGCTTTATCTTGAGAAACCATCACTCACCATGTCTCTGTTTCTTTCCATTCCTTACTTGATTTTTCTCTATAGCACATTTCACCATCAGACATACTCTATATTTTGAATTTTATTAATTTAGTAGTTTATTTTCTGCTTCCCTACACTGTAGTATGAGCTCCACAGGGAACAGTTTTTGTCCATTTTCTTCCCTTCTGTATTCCCAACTCTGAACAGTGCCTGGTACATGTGCCCTACAACTATTTATTGAGTAAAATCTGTTCCACTTTGAAAGCTCTGTCTCATACTATGCTTTTGCCAGCAGCTATTCAGCTTTGCAGAAATTTATCATCTTAGTGATAACAAGAGTATATTTTAAATAATAAAAAAGGTACATAAGATTGTATGTTAAATATCACTATGTTAAATTAATAATTTCCAACAACTTAATTGATCAGATAGACACATAACACATGTGAACATGATAGGTGCCCTTGAGAATATTGCACAGAGAATCTGGAATTGTTGATTGGTCCTTAAGAAAAGGAGACCAAAATTCTCCAGCCAGGTGGAGTGGGCACATGTGTATACTTGTGTATGTGTGTTGCTATGTATGTGTGGGGGTGCATGCATAAAGTATAATGATACTGATTTATAGAGAGAGATGGAGATACCTTCACAACCTCTCTCGAAGAGTAATTTTTATCAATGGGAAAAGACTTTTTGAACAGGTTATTTAAGCTGCCATTCAAATGTTTCCTGACATTGCCCATGTTATAGCTTCTATCAAGTTATTTGATGCAACTACCATCTATGGGTGATTTGCTAAGAAAATGGAGAAAGCAAGATCACATTTAGTCTGATGAAGAGATGCAGCACGTGTGGAAAGAGAATCCTCCCTTATATTTGGGGGAATAATAAGATCAATGCAAGAGACTGGGAGGGCAGCATCCAGAGGCTGGAGAGGGCAGTGGGGGAGGGCATTCATTGTTAGTGTGGTGGCCTCACTGGCAAGACAGGGCAACCTCAGCAGGGGCTGGTGAATGGCATGGGAAATGACTCAGCCACTTCAGTAGGAGGAAGGCTTGGGCTTGAATCCTTCTTGCCTCTCAGTGGTGGCTTGGAGCCCTGAAAGCCAGAGCCTTCTTGCTTTAATAACCATACCTAACACTTAGTATAATACTTACCATGTGCTAAGTCTTTGTCCAGGCCTTTTGCATGTATAACACCTAGGTTAAACTGGTTGTCCTGCTTGCCCTAAAAAGTGGCAGATATAGGAACTGAATCCAGGTAAACATCCAAGTCAGTGTGAATCACTGCTGTGCCATATGGCATTTCTCACATGCCTTAATACCAGTTAGTTTTCCTTGTTCAAGACGTATAGATCACGTAGGTGAGCCCTTCACCAGTTGATTTTGAAGTATATACCATTATTAATTGGTAGGATAAGAGAATGAGATTGCTTTAGATAACTACTTGAGAAGTGATCTGAGGGAACACCCTTACCCATGCCAAATTCAGAAGTTACTCCAGACCTGTTTACTTGAATGAAGAAGGGAAGAACTTTGCTTATAATTGTTGGTGGACATCATCTTTGAGTGCTGTGCACTTGGACAACTCATTCTAATGACAAAAACCAGAGACCACTTATAGCCATAAGCTGAACTGCTTAACACAGGCTGTGAAAATGAAATATTTCATATCACAGCCAGGAAAATGAGGTTTCTTTGAAAAACAAAGCAAAACATAACGATGTTTTGTTGAGCACCAAAAAAGTCCAGACCCCTCACATTCTCCTCCTCTTCAGCAAAGCTAGGCTCTGCTGAAGATCCTCTGATTGGTTAATCTTAGTACATTAATAGTTCCTAATGAACCACCTCTCCTCTGCTTCTGCCTTTAGAGAACTTATGTTCCATTGAGGGACAGAAATAGAGCCATTTACATACTCTCCCTGATTCTCAGAGATTTCTGGGACTGATTACTCTCCTTTTTGCTAGAGAAGATAAGATGCAAATGTAGGAGCTGGTCCATGAGGGTTGGAAAAGTGGGGTGCTTTCTGAAAGTTAAGCCAGCAGTCAAGAACCACACATCAGAAGATGAACAAAAGAGGAGCTAGACCCCTGCCTGATGGTTGTAGCAGTTTGTATCCATGTAGCCCTAGCCCCTCCCTCTTCCCTGTGGCCAGGTCTCCCACCCACTCTGAGGAGAGTTCCATCCTTGGCCCTCTTTGGGCCACATCTCCCCTTTCTGCACTGGGCTCCATCAGGAAGGCAACTGTAGTATGTCCATTTGAAAGTCAGAAAAAAAAAAAGTAGTCAAATAAAAGAGATTTAGAGTGCATCAGGGTAATGATTCCAGGAATTTATTTTTGTAGCTCTTAGTATAGAAAACAGACCTGAGTACAAATAGAAGGAGGATTAAAGAAAGTGTCATTAAAATTGGTTCTTAAAAAGATGTCTGAAAATGAAGACAGATTTGTGGTGAGATAAATAACTGTCCTGGATTCATCAACAAAATGAATTGTTGAATCCACACAATGTTATTTACTGTTTCAGGGGCACCCATTGGGTTCCAGCTGGTTTCTTGCCTTCAGCTGGCCTTGCTATTTTCCACTGAGGGACATCTGATTGTCTCCACCACAGCTCTGAGTCCAAGCAAAAGCTAATGAATGAACTGATTGGTGTTCCTGCTGTCCTTGGGAGTGGACATACTGGTGGGAAGGGGGAAGTGGGGAGAGTCTCATGAACCCTTCATTTGCTCTAAGAATTCCAACTCAAATGCAGTTTCTAATATAAACAGGATTGCTTTAGGACAAGTTAGAAAGAATGAGTGTGCATATGTGTGTGTGTGTGTGTGTGTGTCTGTGTGTATAGGGAGCATAGTCTCTGTCTCTCTGACACACACACACACACATACACATACACACACGTGTTGCTGCTTTGTATCATTTTAAATCTTCAGTCTGAGAATAGAAACCATTTATCAGGATTTGTTGATTCGTGTAGCTGGTGATAATATGGTAATGGGCCAGTAAGGGAAAAGCTTCTAAGTGTGTGGGAACTCCAGCCTTTTTCTTTGGCAGATGTCCCTTCCTTCCATACTTTGATTTTGAAAAGCCTGGAGTTTGTTGAGAGAAGAACTAATCTTTAAAGTCTCTCCAAGTGCTCAGTGATACTGTATTGTCAGTAATCCTCTTAGTGCAGCTAAGCTTCTAATGAGACAGTGGAGAAAGGAGGTAAATCCCAATCCAGTGAGGCCTTGTGGCATAGTGTCTCAGAAAACAGCTAAGAACTCAAATAGTCCTGCTCTTTTTATTTTAGGAAACTCTGCGTACTAATACAAGTAAAAAAAGAGTTTCATACTAAACAGAAAACAAAGAATAAAGCCAGAGTCATTTCCAATCCAGCCAGTGAAAGGAAATATCAGGACCCTATTGTGGCTGCTCCCACCTTGGCAGGGTGCTGACCTGGTGTGATGTATGCTGGGTGGGAGAGGAGGGACAGTGCGCTGGAAGGAACCTGAATCTGCTCATGGAGAAAAAGAAGGCTTCACAGAGTGAACATGAAGCTTCTTTCAGTCCTCTCTGCTGATCCAGTTGTAGAAAATGTTGCTGGGTAATTTTTGAATGTAACATCTGGGAATGAGTCCCTTTGAGGTGGGGCCCACGGAAGACAAGTTTTTGGAAGGGAGAAGGCAGGAAGGATGGGTTTGGTCAAGGTGTGAGGAGAGGGTGGGTAGCCAGAAAAGTGTTAAGATGTCACAATCTTGGGGGTGTGGTGACTGATGATCAAGCAGGGGTTTCTTCCTATGATCTCTATTCATTGCTTTGGACTTTTATGCCAGGAAACTTGGTTACTGCCCTCTGCTCTGGGACCTGCAGTCACTGAGGCTACTTTTCTCTGGCCCTGCCCTGTTCATGCAGACACTAAGGAAAAGGGAGAAAGTGGATACCAGGAGGAGACTGAAAGGTGGAAATCTCAGTTTGGAGACTTTCTTTTCCACCTCTGTGACTTGGTGGGCCACTTACAACGAGGGTACGTATCTCAGGGATTGTACAATCTGCTAGAGAATCAGGAGCCTCCCAAGAGGCTGCTATGAACACTGAGGCTCCTCCCCTCTTACTCCAACCGTCTCAGTGATTATTTTCCGGCCTCCATCTTCCTCTCCCGATTCAGAGTTCATTCTGATTACAGCCACCAGATTTCCCATCTTAAAAGGAACCTGGATCATGTCATCCTTGAGCCCCAGACTTCATGGCGGCTCTTGAGGGCTCCCCAAATGATGTTTATGCCATTAGTCTGCTACTCGTTGTCTGTCCTGCTCTGGGGTTCAGGAAGCTGACTTCTACAGATTGCCTCCCTCACACTTCCTTGCTCTCTGGCTTTTTGTTGGGTCTGGCTGTTGGCTGACACTGGCAGGATGTTGTCAGGGGATGGGATGCATGGATATTTACCTCCCCCCCGCCCCTTCCTGCGTTTGCTTGATTGTGGCAGAGACCGAGTCCTGTTCCTCTGCGTAGGCCACAACTAGTGTCAAATCACTGCATTTTTACAGTGTTGTGGTAATTCCACTCACTTCCCCTTGTCCTTTTGGAACCATGGGTGGAAATAGTTGTCTGCTGTTACGAGGTTCCGTAAGCATTATCATCCCGAGGTGGGTGCTTTACCTTGTCTACTCCTCTTAAGTAGGGCCTTTCTTGAGACTTCTCCTGTCCTCTTTCGGGCGTGTCATCACTTTCTTGCTGCAGTCCTGTCTGTGTCCTGTCCTCTCCGGCTCAGGGAAACAGAGGTATGTGCTCTACCTCTTGTCTGACATACAACTCTTTCCTCTCTGTGCCCTTGTGATTTAGTTTTCTTCACCAAGCACCAACAACTCTCATTGGAAGGTTTGGAAGGTTTGGAAGGTTTGGAAGGTCCTATGTAGTGCCTTGCAAGGTGAGTGTCAGACACTCCAGTCCTGTCTGTACGCCTGCAGTTGTCTTATCTGGTTTAAATATTACTGGCGGCAGGAATTCCTTGCCTCCTAAGGCGACAGTATTCACTCAGTTTATCCAGTGAACATTTTTACTGTCCACCGTGTGCCAAGTGCTGTGTATGGTCTTACCCCTCAAGAGGCTCGTAACAATGAGAAATGAACGTATGAATAAGCAGTCATGGTATAGGATGCATATTACTTTAGGGATATTTATAGCTGTAAGAGCATGGACAAGGGATCACCCAGTCCTGTCTTGTGCACACGGGAAAATCTTCATCAGCAAGGCAATGCTTGAGATTGTGGAGGGTGAAAAGAAACTCTCCAAGCAAACAAGGGTGGGTAGAACATGCCAGAGGAAAGAACAAGATGGGAGAATGTACGGGTATTTAAGGGAGCTTTGTGTGCTTGGGCAATGACAGTTGGGTATGGCTGGTGAGTCAGAGAATGGCAGAAGAGTTCTTTCTCACCTGCATTCAAAATCTACCAGCATGGGGTGCCTGGGTGGCTCAGTCGTTAAGCCTCTGTCTTTGGCTCAGATCATGATCTCAGGGTCCTGGGATTGAGCCCCGCCTTGGGCTCTCTGCTCAATGGGGAGCCTGCTTCTCCCTCTCTCTCTGCCTGCCTCTCGGCCTATTCGTGATCTCTGTCTGTCAAATAAATAAGTAAAATCTTAAAAAAAAAAAAAATCTACCAGCCCAAGTGGTGCTTGGGTGGCTCAGGTGTTTGAGTATTTGACTCTTAGTTTTGGCCCAGGTTGTGGCCTTGGGGTTGTGGGATCAAGCTCCGCGCTGAGCTCCGTGCTCAGAGCAGAGTCTGCTTGTTCCTCTGCGCCTCCCTCTCTGCCCCTGCCTATCCCCCTCTGCCCTTCCCCCTGCGCAGTACCTGTGCTCTTTCTCTCAAATAAATACATAAAATCTTTAACCCCCCCCCCCAAATCTACCAGTACCATACTTAAACAGAACAAGTCTAATTCATCTTCTGCCTGAATACATTTGTATTTCTTAAAGGAGCTACTCTTTAGTTACTTCCTAGCAGTTTTGGATTATTGTCCCTATTTTAGAGATGAGGAAACTGAGGCTTACAGAAAGTCAGGGTTGAGGACACACACAGCAACTGATGGAGTTAAGATTACAACCCAGCTGTCTGATCCCAGAGCCTGAGTGTGAAGGTGCTGCGCCATTCTACTGTACTCCTTCCATACTGATCCAAGCTTCTATGTTGTGGTGGTGGTTACCTTCAGGTCACTTTCTAGTTTGTTAGTATTTGGTGGAAGAATGTCCAGAACTGATAGTGTCCTAGCATTAAAGATGTTGTTTGGCCAGTGCAGTTTTAAGTGGTATTAGTGCCTCCATTGTTCCAGACTGTTCTCATAATGATGAAGAAAGAGACTACATGGCCTCCAAGTAGTCACGTCTTACAGGTAAGTGATGATCAGTCCACAGTCAACCAGCATCACCAAGTCAACTATTCCCCAGCTTTGCCTACCTAAGTTCTTCCAGGTCTCAGTTTAAATGTTACTTCTTGACCTCCTAAACTAGTTTGGGTCTCCCTGATGTATGTTCTTTGAGTGTCTCCTCCTTTCCCACATGTGAGGCTTATCACAATGCATGGTAAATAATTATTTATTAGTTTCCAGGCTATTAGTCTCTGTTTTGCCTTGATGATTATTATTATTTTTAAAGATTTTAAAAATTTATTTGTGTGAGAAAGAGAGAGAGAGAGAGAGCAAGAGCACACACGCAGAGGGAAAAGCAGGCTCCCTTCTGAGCAAGGAGCCGGATGCTGGACTTGATCCCAGGACTCTGGGATCATGACCTGAGCCAAAAGCAGACACTTAACCAACTGAGCCACCCAGACGTCCCTAAAGATTTTATTTTTTAAGTAATTTCTATCCTCAACATAAGGCTCAAACTCATGACCCCGAGATCAAGTGTTGCATGGCCCACCACTGAGCCATCCAGGTACTCCTTCCCTGATAGATTTTTAAACTACTTGAGGACAGAGGCCTTGTCTTCATTGCTATGGAATTCCCTTTATTTAGTGCTTGATAGGCATCCAATGTGTACTTGTTGAATAAATCCTTTTCCTAATATACTGTTGTTCCTATCCCTCTTTGACCCCAAGGGTCACCACTCTCTTGACTTTATCTGGCAACACTGATAGTTTTACTGAGTTTGAACTTCATATAAACGAAATCTAACAGTATGTGTTAGGTTTGTGTTTGATTTCTTTTGTTCAACATGTCAGGCATAACTATTTTCAATCTCTTTCACTTCCTATCAGAATCCTAGGGTGGCCTCCAAGACTTTTTACCCCCACCCCTGCTCTATATGTTTCGCCTAATTCCCCAGATGGAATTTGCTGAATTTTACTCCTCTGATTAGGTTATGTTATAGGGCACAGCCTACTCGAGAAAAGGAGATTATCCAGGTGGGCCTGTCCTCCTCACATAATCATTTAAATGTAGTGAGTCTTCTCTGGATTGGCATCAGCTATCTAGAAAATGGCCTCAGTCCTCCAACTGCAAGAAAGTGAATTCTTCTAACAACAAAAATAAGCTTGGAAGTGGCTTTTTCCTCAGAGCCCCAGAGAAGGTGACCAACACCTTGATTTAAGTCTTGTAACAGCAGCAGTAGAGAACCCAGCCATGCCATGCTGGGCTTCTGGTCTACCAAACTGTGTATTAATAAGTGGCTTTTTTTTTTTAAGCTGCTAGGCTTGTGGTCATTTATTATACAGCAATAGAAAATTAGTCCAGTCCTCCAATGCTTTACTAGTTTGTTTGCAATAACCTTATAAAACAAGTTGCTTCATTATATACACATTTTGTAGGTAATTTATTACACAGGACTCACCAGAATGTTGTGTTGCTTAAAACTAGAAGGTTTATGGATGCTTTCCTAAGATTGCCTTTTGGCCAAGAGGAGCTTTTGACTATACTAGCTTTATTAGATTTCTTTTATTATTTATTTATGTATTTATGTATTTACTTATTTACTTTTAAAAAGAATTTCTTTCTTTACTTGACAGAGAGAAAGAGGAAGAGAGAGAGAGAGAGAGCACAAGCAGGGGGAGTGGCAGGCAGAGGGAGAAGCAGGCTCTCTGCTGAGCAGGGAGCCTGATGCAGGACTCGATCCCAGGACCCTGGGATCATGACCTGAGCCGAAGGCAGTTGCTTAACCAACTGAGCCCCCCATGTGCCTCACTTTATTATATTTCAAGATGATAACAGTGTTTTGTTTGTTTGTTTTTCCCATTCAGGCTATTAACTCAATTGTTGTCAAAAACTCTGCACTCACCTGGCAATATATAAACACTGAATTCTAGGTACTCATCAGTGAATATGAAACCTGGTTTTGTCAGTTATTAGTTGTGTGCCACGGACAACTTACCCCCTTGTGAGCCTGAACTCTTCATTTTAAACATGAGCTTGGATACTTTCCTGGTGGCCTGTCTCAGGCTTGGAGATGGAGGGGCTTGTAAAGTGCTACTTCCTCACCCTCTGTATTTATCGTTGTTCATTTATCCGTTACTTTTTTGAAGGTAGTTTTACCGAAAGACACTAAAAATAATGGGAACAGCAAGAAAGCTTTTCAGGTTTCATCGTGTGTGTGTGTGTGTGTGTGTGTGTGTGTGTTTGTGTGTGTGTGTGTGTGTGTGTGTGAATTCACTTGCCTATGCAGGAAATTGGTACCAAAAGAAATATCAAGAAGAATTATTTCCTACCCTCAGGGGGCTGACCTTCAAAAGGAGATAAGGTGGACTCACATACATCATTTTCTTATTTTTGTGTTTCCCTAGTATTCTCTTATTCTAATGACAAGGGTGTGGTTCCTTTAGAAAGCGGGATTGCTCTAGCACATTTTATAAAACCAGTGAAGTCATCTTTCCACTGTGAGCTATCCTTGGAAGGGAAAATGAGAATGGGAGGGAGAGATGTATTATTTCAAGGTAGTGGGCCATGAGCGACAGCTCCCACTGCTCGTGGTGTGCAGGAATGTTTCTGTAACCGAGCTTATAAACACAACATTCTTGACTAAGTGTGTTGTAGAATGGAAAAATCAATGACTACACTAGGAAAGAAACTGTCATCATAAACAAATACCATGGCTGGCATTGGTGGCACAGAAGGATCGTAGGCTTGATGTAAAAGCTGGTGAAGATGCTCAAGTTACTAAAAAGATCCCAAGAAAATCAGTTCTAATTTTCCTAATTGTTTCCCAGAACGTACAGATGAAAGACCTACTCTGGTGTAGTTGAATTTGGCTGCTGTTATATAAAATTTTACAAAGCTTAGGAGATCTTTATTATTTTTTCCCCCCTAAAAACCAGTGGAATTCTAATGTTTCACTTGGGAATTGTGTTTGAAATCTGAATACAGATGTGTGTTTATGTCTTAATTTCCTATCAACACAGATGTTTACTTCAGAAACACAATCACTCTGGATGCTTCCTGGATTCTCACCCAGTTTTTCCACAAGAACGTTGTCTTGTCTTATGAAACAGAGCAGCTGCTGGGATATTTAACACTTTTTGGAAAATTCTAACTTTTTTTAAAAAATGAGGCTTTCTACAGGGGTGAGAATTTTGGTTTCGTGTTAGAATCTCTTCTCTGAAGGGAATTTGGTTAACTCGTATGGGCTGAGGGGTGGGAATGAGAGACTAGAAGTAGAAGTAGAATAGGTGGAATTACCAACACATACATTGCCGTCATGGTAAAAAGGGGATGAAAATCAAAATAATGAAATATCCTTATTTTGTAATAGAAGGTTAGACTGTTGTCAATAGACCTGGTTTCCAGGATCAGATAACCACAAGTTGTTTTTTTTTTTTTTTAAAGATTTTATTTATTTATTTGACAGACAGAGATCACAGGTAGGCAGAGAGCAGAGACGCAGTCAGAGAGAGAGGAAGGGAAGCAGGCGGACCCTGGGATCATGACCTGAGCTGAAGGCAGAGGCTTTAACCCACTGAGCCACCCAGGCGCCCCCACAAGTTTTATACTATGTCTAATTCACAGTAAATGAGACAGAATTCTACTCTGTATTGTGTAGAGCATTCTTCTTCTTCTTCTTCTTTTTTTTAATAAGATTTTATTTATTTATTTGTCAGAGAGAGAGCAAGAGTGAGCACAGGCAGATAGAGTGGCAGGCAGAGGCAGAGGGAGAAGCAGGCTCCCTGCTGAGCAAGGAGCCTGATGTGGGACTCGATCCCAGGATGCTGGGATCATGACCTGAGCCGAAGGCAGCTGCTTAACCAACTGAGCCAGCCAGGCGTCCCTCTTCTTCTTCTTAAAGATCATTTATTTATTAGAGAGAGAGAAAGCGAGAGAGAGCTTAACCGGGGGGAGGGGCAGATGGAGAGGGAGAGGCAGACTCCCCGGTGAGCAGGGAACGTAATGAAGGGCTCAACCCCAGGACCCTGTGATCCTGACCTGAGGCAAAGTTGGACACTTAACTGACTAAGCCACCCAGGTGTCCTTGTGTAGAGCTTTTCTAAACTTTAGGTAAATCAAGTAAACTGGGCACTCTATAACCAGTCTTACAACATTCGACTCAGTGTAATACAGGATTATACTATAGTTTTCAGATATCTTTGTCTTTCCCTTTTTAAAAGAGATTTATTTTTATGTAATCTTTATACCCAACATGGGGCTTGAACTCAAACCTCAAGATCAAGAGTTGTTCTCTCTACTGACTGAGCCATCTAGGCGCCCCAAACATTTTTTTAATTATTTATTTATTTATTTCACTGAGAGAGATCACAAGTAGGCAGAGAGGCAGGCAGAGAGAGAGATAGAGGAGGAAGCGGGTTCTCCACCGAGCAGAGAGCCCGATGCGGGACTCGATCCCAGGACCCTGAGATCATGACCTGAGCTGAAGGCAGAGGCTTAACCCACTGAGCCACCCAGGTGCCCGCCCCATACATTTTTATCTCTCCAATTTCTTTATTCCTCTCTTTGAATCAAGTTAGAATAAGAGAAAGGATCTTTATCTCAAATTCAGGGTCCCTTGCAAGTGAGATTTGGTAGACAATTTTGAGAAAGGTTTTTTATAAAGATTTGGAACAACTTAAACAATTTTTGGAAAATTCATCTAAGGATTCCTGTTTATGTGCCCCCTTCTCCAATTTGTAAGTTCTCCTGTAGCAGTGTTTTAGGCTTCTGACTAGATTATGTATCTGTATGCCATTTGCTCCAAGCCGTGTAAAAAGCAGTGTAGATGAGGGCTTGTGGGCTCACTGACCTGTGTGTGAGCTGGTGGCTACTGGGTGCTCCTACTGCAATGGGTTAAAGAAATCCTTCATGATGAAGAATGATGTTAAGCAACATGGTGGATTCAGAAGTTCATGAAAAGAGGCTGCCAACATTAACATCTTCAAAACAAGATCTTTTACCTCAGATTGCAAATGTCAGTGAAATGAAGCATTATCATTCTTTGGCTGCTGTGCAGCTTTCAGCAATGGAGCAATCACATTTCCCGTTCAGAAAGTCCTTTGTCGGCAGCTGCTGTATGGAATCAAAACCCAGGACACAGTATTGCAGTTGGGGAGGGGTGATTCCAAGATGTGTGGAATCCTTTCCCTCACTGATGCAGAAGACGACACTAGCACTTAGGTTTGCTCTATGTGAGGTCTTAGCTTGCCTTTTCTGAAAGCAGATCAGGACCCTTGAGTTTGCAACCAATACTGTGGCAGAAGTACTTGCAGTGACAGCAGAAGCAATTTCCACCTCACTGGAAAGAGTTCTACCTCTTAGTGATTGTGTTATGGAAGTTCTTGGAGGAGGTAACCCCATCTGACCCTTGGTTCTGTGCAGCTTATAGTGACTTTATATAGATCCTTTGATAGGTGCCTATTTTTAATACAAATGATTCTAAAACTTTATTGGCCTCTTGCCTGCTTCAGCAATTTTTAGATTTTGGGCCAGTGTTGATTAGAATCCAGCACACTCATTACTATGGGTAAGTAGTACAGTAATCTTAAAGGCAGCTGGACATTGTGAAGAGTAACAGCTGAAGTCAAGCAGTTCTAGGCTGCATACTGGCGTTGCTCCTTCCTATCTGTATTAGTCAAGGGTCTCCAGAGAAACAGAGTCAATAGGATTTATGCATCTATCTATCCGTCCATCCGTCCATCCGTCCGTCCATCCGTCCATCCATCCGTCCATCCATCCATCCATCCATCCACCCATCCAACCATCCATCCTTACTTATGAGGAATTGGCTCACAATCTGCCATCTGCAAGCTGGAGCCCCAGTAAAGCCAGGGTTTAATTCTAAAGGCCCGAGAACCCCATTCCCATGGTGTATATCCCAGTCCAAAATCAGGGGAAGATAGGAGTCCCAGATCAAGCTGACAGCAGGGAAGGGGGTAAATCTTTCCTTTCTGTTTTTTTTTTTTCCTTCAGTAGATTGAATGATGCCCACCCATGTCAGGGAGGGGAATTTACTTCTGTTAGTCCACCCATTAAAATACTGCTCTCATTGGGAAACACCCTATATAGATGCAGAAATAATGTTTAATTTGGGTACCCAATGGCCCAGTCAAGATGACACATAAAATTAACCATCACACAAACTGAATGACTTTTAGGAAACTTACTAATGCTTTGTACTTCAGTATTTTTTCACTGAAAGTGCAGAGATAACAGCTACTTTGTTATACCATACTGAGGATCCGAAGACAGTTTATTCAAAGTACCTAACATAAGGCAGGAAATTTATTTCTTTTCAATACATTTTTGTGAAGGGGCATCAATCAATGAAAACAATTTTGTTCAAAAGCAGCACATACTTATTATAGAAAATTTAGGACAAACACAAAGAAGAAAATAAAAATCCTATAACCTTAACACTATTAATCTTTTAGTGGATAATATTTTCCCATTTATATCTTCAGTATACATTAGTGTAAATCTTTCAATGATTAAGTTTTATTGTAGTATCTCAAATTTTTTTGTTTAATATTTATTTATTTATTTTAATTTAAAATTTTTTTTAGTGTTCTAAGATTCATTGTTTATGTACCACACCCAGTGCTCCATGCAATACATGCCCTCCTTAATACCCACCACCAGGCCCTCCCAACCCTCCACCCTACTGCCCTCCAAAACCCTCAGTTTGTTTCTCAGAGTCCACAGTCTCTCATGGTTCATCTCCCCCTCTGATTTCCCCCAGCTCACTTCTCCTCTCCTTCACCCAATGTCCTCTTTGTTATTCTTTATGCTCCACAAGTAAGTGAAACCATGTGATAATTGACTCTTTCTGTTTGACTTGTTTCACTCAGCATAATCTCCTCCAGTCCCATCCATGTTGATATAAAAGTTGGGTATTCATCCTTTCTGATGGAGGCACAATACTCCATAGTGTATATGGACCACATCTTCCTTATCCATTCGTCCGTTGAAGGGCATCTTGGTTCTTTCCACAGTTTGGTGACCGTGGCCATTGCTTCTATGAACATTGGGGTACAGATGGCCCTTCTGTTTACAACATCTGTATCTTTGGGGTAAATACCCAGTAGTGCAATTGCAGAGTCATAGGGTAGCTCTATTTTTAATTCCTTAAGGAATCTCCACACTGTTTTCCAAAGTGGCTGCACCAACTTGCATTCCCACCAACAGTGTAAGAGGGTTCCCTTTCTCCACATCTTTTCCAACACTTGTTGTTTACCATCTTGTTAATTTTGGCCAACTGGTGTAAGGTGGTATCTCAATGTCATTTTGATTTGAATCTCCCTGATGGCTGATGATCATGTGTCTGTAAGCCATTTGTATGTCTTTTTTGGAGAAGTGTCTGTTCATGTCTTCTGTCCATTTTTTGATGTGATCATCTGTTTTGTGTGTGTTGAGTTTTTTTTATAGATCTTGGATATCAGCCCTTTGTCTGTGGTGTCATTTGCGAATATCTTCTCCCATTCTTTGGGTTGCCTCTTTGTTTTGCTGTTTCCTTTGCTGTGCAGAAGCTTTTGATCTTGATGAAGCCCCCAAAGTTCATTTTTGCTTTTGTTTCCTTTGCCTTTGAAGACAAACTTCTTGAAAGAAGTTGTTGTGGCCGATGTTGAAGAGGTTACTGCCCATGTTCTCCTCTAGGATTTTGATAGATTCCTGCCTCACATTGAGGTCTTTTATCAATTTCGAGTTTATCTTTGTGTGTGGTGTAAGAGAATGGTCAAATTTCATTCTTCTATACATAAGTGTCCAATTTTCCCAGCACCATTTATTGAAGAAACTGTCTTTTTTCCACTGTATATTTTTTCCTGCTTTGTTGAAGATTATTTGACCATAGAGTTGCAGGTCCATATCTGGGGTTTATACTCTTCCACTGGTCCATGTGTCTGTTTTTGTGCCAATGCCATGCTGTCTTGGTGATCACAGCTTTGTAGTAAAGCTGTGTGATGCCCAGTTTTGTTTTTCTTTTCCAACGTATCCTTAACAATTTGGGATCTCTTCTGGTTCCATACAGATTTTAGGATTGTTTGTTCCAGCACTTTGAAAAATGCTGATGGAATTTTGTTTGGGGTGGCATTGGAAGTATAGATTGCTCTAGGCAGTATAGACTAAAGTAACAATGTTTATTCTTCCGATCCATGAGCATGGAATGCTTTTCCATCTTTTTGTGTCTTCTCAATTTAACTGATTGCACAGCATTTTATTGTTTGGGTATACTATAATTTATTAATCATTTATTGTGTGTTTATATGTTTTGCTACTACTGACATCCTTGTATATGCATTTTTGTGCATATGCATAGTTATTTACTTGGGGTAAACTCCTATAAATAGAATCACTGGGTCAAAAATTGTGCATCTTTTAAAGATATTTGATAGGACTTGCTTAATTGTCTTGACAAATGCTGCATCAATAGATACTCTCAACAGGAATGTATGGCAGTGACAATTTTTCTTTACCCTTTCCATTTCTGGGATAAAAAAGTGACATATTATCTGACTTTGCATTTAAAAGCTTGTTAGTAAGTTTAACATTTGTTTATTGATCTTTTATATTGCTTACCCCCCCTTTTGAATTGCTTTTGTGTGTCCTTAAAAATTAAAAAAAAAGACTTTTTTAAAGAGTAATTTTACGTTCTTAACAAAATTGAATGAAAGCTGTTGAGATTTCCCATATATCTCCTGCCCTTACACATGTATAGTCTCCCTGATTATCAGCATTGCTCAACAGAGTGGTGCATTTTTTATAACTGATGAACCTACATTGACATATCATTATCACCCAAAATCCATAGTTTGATCTAGGGTTCACTCTTGGTTTGAACGTTCTATGGGCTTGGACATATGTATAATGACATTTATTATGTTATAATTATTATAATATCATACAGAGTATTTTCATTGCCCTAAAAATCCCTTGTGTTCTACCTATTTATCCTTCTCTTCCTCCTGACCTCTGGCAACCACTGAACTTTTTACTGTTTCCATAGAGTTGACTTTTTCAGAATGTCATATAACTAGAATCAAACTATATGTAGCCTTTTTGGATTGACTTCTTTCACTTGGCAATATGTGTTTAAGGTTCCTTCATTTCTTTTCATGGCTTCATAGATCATTTCTTTTTAGAACTGAATAACGTTCTGTTGTCTGGATGGATGTACCACAGTTTATCCATTCACCTACTGAAGGGCATCTTGGTTGCTTCCAAGTTTTGGCAATTATAAATAAAGCTGCTATAAACATCCGTGTGTAGGTTTCTGTGTGGAAATAAGTTTTCAGCTTCTTATGGTAAATACCAAGAGCATGATTGCCTGATTGTATGGTAAGGATATGTTTAGTTTTGTAAGAAACTGCCAAACTGTCTTTTATAATGGCTGTACCATTTTGCATTTCCACCAGCTACATATGAGAGTTGTTGTTGTTCTACATCCTTACCAGCATTTGGTGATGTCAGCATTAGAGATTTTGGCTATACTAATAGGTATCAAATCATATCTCATTGTGGTTTGAATTTGCATTTTCCTGATGTCATATGATGTGGAGCATCCGTCATATGCTTATTTGCCATCTGTATATCTTCTTTGGTGAGGTGTCTGTTAAGATCTTTGACCCACTTTTTAATCAACTTATTGTTAAGTGTTAAGAGATCTTTGAGTTTTAGACAGATGAATGTCCTTTATCAAATTTTTTTGCTGATATTTTCTCCCAGTTTGTGGATTGTCTTCTAATTTTCTTGATGTTGCCTTTTGTAGAGCAAAAGTTTTTAATTTCAATGAAGTCCAGTTTATTTTTTTCATTCATGGATCATACTTTTAGAGTTATATCTAAAAAGTCATTACCATATCCAAGGTGAGCTCCTTGAGGGCAAGGGCTGTGTTCTCTGTACTCTACAACTCTGAAACCCCAGTACAAGAACAATGCCTGGCACACAACCAGTGTTCCAAAACTATTCGTTAAATCAACAGAAACAATGTTCTCATATGGTAGGTCCAAGAGTACTGTTTATAAAATGTTTTAGTAGCAGTATGGATTAAGCGAACTTTTGTGAGCTGATCTGAGAATCAGACCTTCAGGAGCAACATGTTTCTGGAGGAAAGAATGCTGGGATGTTCACATTTATTTTCAGCACTAAAACAATAGTTTTGTTCCCAAATTCTGAAGGATCCATTGTACTCTTCTGAGATTGGCACAATTCCTCCTAGACTCAGTGGAAATCATATGCCCATGGGAGAGAATCTGGCTGCAGTTGAATAGAAGATGTTGGAGCAATACTAATAAATCTCAGAGTGAATATAGTTTGCATGTGCAATAGCTTATTCCCATAATTCAGAGTTTCCTGAGTGACTGAGAAGCTCCAAGGTAGAGCACATCCCACGATCATTTCCACACAGTGCTGAGCTATTACTAAACTCTGACCCGTTAAATGTCTCATTCAACACCCGGAGAGTTTGTGAAGCAATGCTATTCAATTTGCTGTATCATTTCACAATATTAATTGTGATTCCTAATATAGGGGGGATACTGAGAATGTGCAGTTGGCTCACAGTCTAATGAAGAACACCCTTAACTTTCTTTCCTCTTGAGGGTGAATTTTTCAGCACTGATGCAGCAGTAGTGGGTTCAATTTAATCAAAGTTTTCCAGAATTTTTCTTGCTGAGGAGTGAATCACTGCATTTTCTGATGAATTATGGGAGGAACATACATGTATTTTCAAGTTTGTAGCGTGCAATGTGGTATGTTGTAAGACAGTCACGTGAAATTTTTCAGAAGTAGTTTGGTTTCTCTTTCTAGCTCTTTATAATCTGTCTTCAACATATATTTTGAATCTCATTTCTTGTTCTCACTTTTGTACTTTACACATCAGTGACATAGTATTTGGCATGCCCCTGAAGGCATCATACACAGTGGCTGCTTCAAAATTATATAGAAGAGGCCTAGTGTAGACAATCTGGTTGGAATAAGGGACTAAATCTTTACTTTGGAGTTTTGTTTATATAGCAGGCCCACTGCTCATATGTGGGAGAATATGATCTTTGGTCCGAGCTGCCATAATCTTTTGTTAAGATGTTGCAATAACCTCATAACTGATACCCTTACTTACACCTTTGCTTTTACAGTCTATCTCCAATATATCTTTTGAGCAACATACCTGGTCTCTTATTCTCACACAGTAGACCAAGTGGTCTTGTTAACACAGAAGTCAGATCTTGTCATTCCTCTGATAGACTCTTCTGATATCTTCCTATTTTCACTCCAAATAAAAGCCAAACTCCTTACAATGGCCAGAAATGTCCTACGCTACCAGGACTTCTGTACCTTCTTAGTCCTTTACTTCTCTTGCTTATCTTGGCCTCCTGGCTGTTCTTTGAGCAGGCCCATATGTTCCTGGCTTTTTTCACGGGTTTTCTTATTGTCTCTACTACATGTTGTCTGGACACCCACATGATGCCTCTCCCCCTTTATCATTTGCTTCAACACCTTATTCATCTCACTTGCCCTCTCCACTCCATTTGACATTGCTTATTTCCCCCATTTCTAGAAACTATTCTCTTGGATCATGGACACTACATCCTTCTGGAATTATTCATACCTGTTTGATCATTCATTTTTGGTTTCTTTCATGGGCTGCTCCTCCGATGTCTCCTCTTTCACTGTCAGGTGTTCACTTCCAGTCCCTGGTAGTTCTTGTCATCTGTTGTTTTCTTGAGCAATATTATCCTCTCTGAGGTTTTTATTTTTAAAATGTTCTTATTTTGATTCCAGGTAGTTTAATGTACAGTGTTTAATTAGTTACAGTATAGTGATTCAACAATTCTATACATGACTCAGTGCTCATCCTGATAAGTGTACTCTTAATCCCCTTCACCTATTTCACCCTTCCCCCACCCGCCTCCCCTCTGATAACCATCAGTTTGTTCTCCATAGTTAAGAATTTGTTTCTAATTTTTTTTTTTTAAGATTTTATTTGTTTATTTGACAGACAGAGATCACAAGAGACAGCAGAGAGAGAGAGAGAAGGAAGCAGGCTCCCCACGGAGCAGAGAGCCTGATGTGGGGCTCGATCCCAGGACCCTGGGATCTTGATCCGAGCCGAAGGCAGAGGCTTTAACCCACTGAGCCAGGCGCCCCTCTAATGTTTTTAATTACTTGCTTTTATGCTCATAACTTTACAATCTCTTTCTTGAGCCCAGCTCTCTTCCTTGAGATTCAGATGCAGAGGTCCTGCTATCGGCTGAACATTTCCATCTAGAGGTTTATGGGTACCTCAAAATTAGCATGTTTAAAAGGAATTTATCTTCTTCGCTCAGTGGGCTCCTCTGTCCGTGTTTCCTATCTCAGTAGGTGGTACCATCTAGCCGGTTAAAAGTTATCTTGAGGGGCGCCTGGGTGGCTCAGTGGGTTAAGCTGCTGCCTTCGGCTCAGGTTATGATCTCAGGGTCCTGGGATCGAGCCCCGCGTCGGGCTCTCTGCTCAGCAGGGAGCCTGCTTCCTCCTCTCTCTCTGCCTGCCTCTCTGCCTACTTGTGATTTCTCTCTGTCAGATAAATAAATAAAATCTTAAAAAAAAAAAAAGTTATCTTGAGTCCTCTCTCCCCTTCCCTCCTCACAGCCAAATATCAAATTTTGCTGACTGTATCTCTCAAATAGTTCTTAGATTTTTTTTTCCTCCCTTTTTAAACTTCTTACCAATAATGGATTCAATGGTGGTCCCAAAAATATATGTTCAAATCCAAATCCCTGGAACTTTTCAATGTTACCTTATATGGAAAAAGAGTGTTTGCATATGTAATTAAATAAAGGATCTTGCGATATCATCCTGATTATCTGGGTGGACTCCAGATCCAATGACAAGTGTTCTAATAAGAGAAAGGTAGCAGGGGAATTGTGACGGAAGGGGAGAAGACATGGACACATGGAGGAGAAGGCAATATAAAACTGAAGACGGGGGGCACCTGTGAGGCTTAGTTGGTAAAGCATCTGTCTTCAGCTCAGGTCATGATCCTGTGGTCCTGGAATCAAGCCCAACATTGAACTCTGTGTTTAGTGGGGAGCCTGCTTCTCCCTCTGCCTGCAGCTCCCCCTGCTTGTACCCTCCCTTTCTGTCTAATAAATAAATAAAATCTTAAAAAAAAAAAGAAAGTAAAGGTAGCAGATTGGAGGCATCTGACCATAAGTCAAAGTCAAGAAATGATTATGACCACAAAAAGCAGGAAGAGGCAATGAAAGATTTTGGACTTACAGTTTCCAGAAATAGGAGACTGTGGAAGAATATATTTCTGTTGTTTTTAGCCACCCAGTTTGTCGAAAATTATTGTGGCTTCCACGGGAAATTGATACGCTACCTTTGTCAGTTTAGATCTTTGTAGTCTGTCTTGGATTAGTCTGATAGCTTCCTCACGGTCTCTCAGCCCCTGGTCTTAGCCCTCCTCAGTTGTACTGTTTACTCTGCAGCCAGAGTACTTACACTCAAGGCTTGATTTGGCCTTGTCCTTTTCATGTTTCAATCTGTCTCATTCCCCTGCACCTGTCACAGACTCCTGCATAACTTTAATGCTTATTCAGTCTGTACTGCTGTGCCCCAATATTTTTTTTTTATTTCATTGGTCCTGTAGACCCTCACACTTGGATCAATCCAGCCAACAAGTGTGTCTACTTCTATATTAGACTATTGGAAAAATTCATATAATTGTGTAGCTTTTTGCTGCTATATTTTTGTGGTCTCCAGTCTCAGATTGGTTTTCCAAAACTGTTTGATAATCTGGTCAGCTCCCTCTCTTGATGGTTCTCAGTGACTCTTCTAAAACTTCATCATTGCCCTCAAATATCTTCTGTTTTGCTTGTTTTGTTCCTGCCCCCACCCCTAGTTCCCCGCTCCAACTAATGGATTTATGAGTCCTCTTTGATTATATTTTTAGCTCTTTCTATGGGCTACTTCTCTAATACTGGTAAACATGCAGACATCTTTCTTGTTTTAAACAAACCAAGCTCTCAACACTTTAAAAATTATGTGACCTGCTTTGATAAAGTAAGGAAAAATTTGTAGGTATAGACTAAGCTCTCTTAAAAAAAAATGGGGTGCCTGGGTGGCTCAGTTGTTAAGTGTCTGCCTTCAGCTCAGGTCATGATACCAGGATCCTGGGATCAAGCCCTGAGTCTCCTGCTCAGCGGGAAGCCTGCTTCTCCCTCTCCCACTCCCTGTGCTTGTGTTCTCTCTCTCGCTGTGTCTCTCTGTCAAATAAATAAATAAAATCTTAAAAAAAAAAAAAGACCCTCAGTGAAGCCTTTGAAAAGAGCTCTGAACTTTTGTTTTTGTTTTTGTTCCATTTTATCCAAAGAGGAAAAGAGACAAATTAAAGAAATAGGTTAAGTGTCTGCCCATGTTACCAGCTATTTGCTGATAATAACATTTCTTCTTTTGTGACTGGAAGGAAGGGCAAATTACTTTGCTTTCATCATCAATTCCCACTCTTGCAATTCTGATATACTCAGCACTGGGCCCTACTAGCACCGTCTGCTACTATCTACTAACAAGTTTGTACCTGCCTCATGGGGTAGTGGGAGTGAGGATGAGTCCTACAAGGAGAAGATGCCTCGGCAGAAACTTAAAAAGAAGAAGTAGGAATTTTCCACACAGTGACAAGGAGGCAGGAGAGTCAGAGTGAGACAGTCAGAGAAGGAGCTGTGGATGATGGAAGCAGAGTTTGGGGTAAAATGTGGAAAAAGCAATGAGCCAAAGAAAGAGGGTAGCCTCTGGAGGCTGTAGATTATCCTCCAAAGCTTTCTGAAGGAACATACTCCTACTGATACTTTAATTTTAGCTCCGAGTGACCCTTTTTCAGTCTTCTCCTGAACTGTAAGATAATACTTTTATGATGTTTTTAAGTCACTAAGTTTGCGGTAATTTGTTAAAGCAGCAGGAGGAAACCAAAATGCTGGGCACAGAACACAGTCAGAACACAGTATGAATTTCCTTTTTTAACCTAGAACTTAGTGACAAGTTGTTTTAGATCGTATCCAGGGAGTGCTCTCATTTTAAGAGGCTATGACAGGCTCACCAAAGCAGCTGAGGGCTTATTCACCCCAAAGCCACCATGACTGACTCATTGTCTTATGGACTTTCCCTTGGACACTTCTCTTCCCACCTTCTTTACTTCCCTTCATGTTCTCTGGTCACCATGTTACCCAACCACTTATCCTGACCTGCACCCAGGCTTATGAGCTACTTTCTTGCTAGGACTTAGTTAGTAAGCCCTAAACTTCTCAGCTTCTCCACTTGGTTTTTATTTATTTATTTATTTATTTATTTATTTATTTATTTTGAGGAGTTTATTTATTTATTTTACACACAGAGAGAGCGAGCGAGCGAGAGAGAGACACAGCAAGAGAGGGAATACAAACAGGGGGAGTGAGAGAGGGAGTAGCGCTCAGCAGGGAGCCCGATGCGATGTGGGGCTCGATCACATCATAACCTGAGTTGAAGGCAGATGAAATGACTGAGCCACCAGGTGCCCCTTCCACTTGGTTTAAATGTAAGCACATATTGATCCTTTCTGGCTTAATGCTCCTTGCCAGTCTGAGAAGATAACTGGCTTTTCGCATAAAGGTCCTCAACCCCAAGGACCCTATTGGGATCAACCAATCCAATCACCAGTTTAGACAGCATTCAGATGCACACATTCATTTCAATGTACAGTTGCACCTGAGCATTCGACTGTGTTTGCTCATCTGTTTATTCATGTGTTAAACAGTAATTTGTTGAACAGCTACTCTGTGCCAAAGATTTGGATAGAAACTAGGGATATATAGATAAGTTATGGTCTGTATCATTAAGGAGTTCATAGTCTAATGTGGAATACAAATGTAGAGATAATTATTAAGGGCAGAGTTGGAAATATGCATAGGCTGTCACTGATCTCAGAGGAGAAAAGCTTTCCTGGGGTAGTGGGAGTGGGGATGAGTCCTGCAAGGAGGAGATGCCTTGGCAGAAACTTAAAAAGAAGAAGTAGGAATTTTCCATACAGTGACAGGGAGGTGTACATGGAGGAGGGTGTGAATAGAGAATGCGTAGTAATAGGCGTTCAGAATAAAAAGGGACAAATTAAGCAAAAGCACAGGGAATTAAGGGAGTGTGAAAAGAATAATAAGCAGTTGAATCTAATTGGAATATCGAGTGTGAAGCAGAGTTGGGAAAATGTTGGAGTGTTGGCAGGCGCCAGACCTTGGAGGACCTTGCATGCTCTGGACTGAGCTCAACCCTAGTATCTGGCTGGCTGTCATTGGAATGCATCCAAGTCATCAACACTGTTCAAAAAAAAAAAAAAAAGCAGCGAGCAAGAAGGCAAAGATGCCTGATACAGGTGGATTCATTGAAGGGATCAACTTTGTTGCTTCCATGAAAAGGATCTCAGATATTGGACTTTTCTAAATCCTCTCTAGGAGGCTCAAACCATGAATAGTCCCATTGCAATGTTGTGATGCTCAAGAAAAACACTATTGCAATAACTTAATACTTTTCTACCCACATTTAGATGGCTCTTGAATGATTCAGAAGGAAACTTTGAATGGGATATGGTTAGAAGCAGCTTGGGAAGTTTCGTTAGAAAGGTTAAGTAATATGAGAAGAGCCGTCCATAGATAACTAAAGAATGGGCATTGGAAGGTTCCTTTCCTTAATTCCTTCACTGACTCCCATCAACTTCTTGCCCCTGACACCCACTGCTTTCCAAGAAAACCTCTTAATCCTTAGGTAATTTGGGCTGAAGATACTTCTAATTCCTGAACAGCATTAGATTATCTGCAGAACTTCCCAGATGCTAAATGACAGGCAAATTATTTAGGTCTTTTAATTCCAGGAGGCAGGGTAGTATAGCTGAAAGGGCATAAAATGTGAAGTCAGCCTTATCACTGAATATTTACCTACTTTATAGCAGGCTGTTAGGTGCTCAGAAAACAAGGATAAGCCTTGTGCCTGATTTCTGGAAGCTGACAGTGAAATGGAGGAGATCTATAACTTTAATAACAATGTGGTAATGAAATGATAGGGCTCACAGGATACTGTAGAGTAAGAGATGAGACATTTAGCCAAGACCAGAGTGAGGGCTCACAGAAAGATAAGCCCTTAGCTGGGACTTGAAGTTTGGGAAGAAATTAACTGGGAAAAGAAAGCGAGGTTAGGGCATATTTTATTTCCCTCTTTTCTAATCTGTGTTTCATTTTTTTTTTTTGTGTCTTACCACAGAGTCTCTTTATGGTCTGTACACAGAAGATTTGTGGTCCAATAGCGTCACTGTTTATATATCTTCATTAAGTTCTTGTTTGATTGGAAGGAAAAGATCATTTATTTCTGGATTAGATGAACTGAATCAGCAATTTACTCAGGGTTTCCTAATGGATACCATTCAAAGCAGAATACATTTATTTACAAGGGCCTTGTCCTTTGAGGTGATACCCAAGCAGCCCATTAGCTTTGTTTGATGTCTCATTAGTACACAGGCAGTTGTTTGGGGATGCATTAGGGTAGTGCGGAGAACCACAGATGTGGCCTATTTATGGACAGTCTGACTGTTAGAGAACAAATGGTCTGCTGGCCTCACTCGGTTCCTAGAGAATCACAAGCTCTCTCATTTCCCCTCTTCCCCATGCCACACCTCTCCCCCCAGACTGGTCTCTCTTTTTCTTTTGATGGTTGTTCGTTTACTTAAAAGTGCCTTTGAGAATCTGATGAAAACCAAGACTCTTTATTTAAGAAGATGCATGAGATCAGACAAAAGCAATTAAAGAGTGCTGAGATTTTCTCCACCACTTCCTTGCCTGGCAAATAGAACCTTCAGTGTAAGGGAAGCGACTTTTTCTCTCCCTCCAAAGAGTTCTTCTTGCAGAATAGAAACCAAGTTGTTCTATATGATAAAGTTTCCTAGAGAGAAGGAGAAAAAGAGATGGGTAGAGAGGGAAATGCTTTAGGCAGTGGAGGGTTGGTGCTGGAGGAGTAGTTTTTCCTGGGTTTTTGAGGAGAGAGATTCTGGAATAACTGCAGAAAAGAAGTAAAATGGGCAGGAGAGCAAAAGGCATTTTCTTTAAGTGCTTTTACACATTGCGAGTTTGAGTGCCTTTGAATAGTAAGAGTAAAATATAGAATTTCTTGTGCTCGCTTTGGCAGCACATATACTAAAATATAGAATTTCTTATTTTTATTTATTTTTGCCATTGCACTGTGCTTCTTGGCTGTAACAGGGCTTTGAGAGAAAATCACATTGTGGGTACATAGGCCTCTTCACATGATTCTGTAAATATAACATGGAGGAAATTGTGGATCATCCACCACCCAAGCCTTGTTGTAGGTATCCAGGTTAAGAATTATCTGCTGTGGTGTTTGGATTACTGAAATAATCTGCTAATTCATCTTCCTATCACCACTTTTCTTCTTCTCCCATATTTTCTGTATTATAGTCACATGGGTGTGGTGCATAAACAATGAATCTTGGAACACTGAAAAAAAAAGATGTAAATTGGATTATATAATTTTCTTGCTTATATCATTTTAATGGCTTACCTATTTGCTTAAGTTTCATGGCCTGAATTGTGTTCCCTCCAAATTCACATGTTGAAGTCCTAACCCCCAGGACCACAGAATGTGACTGTATTTGGAGATAGAGTCTTAAAGAAATAATTAATTAAAATGATGTCATTATGGACCTAGTCCAGTCTGACTGGTACCATTATTGGGAGAGGAAATTAGGTTCAGAAGAAAGACACATAAAGAAACCAGGAGAAGATGGTCATCTACAAACCAAGGAGAGGGCCTCTGAAGAGCCTTGCTGACAACCTTGCAGACACCTTGATCTTGGACTTCTAGCCTCCAGAATTGTGAGACAGTAAATTTCTGTTGTTTAAGCCACCCAGTCCTAGCAATTAGAGCTGGAAATAGTTTGTAGTAAGTAAGATCCAAACTTTTTTTTTTTTTTAAAGATTTTATTTATTTATTTGACAGACAGAGATCACAAGTAGACAGAGAGGCAGGCAGAGAGGCAGGCAGAGAGAGGGGGAAGCAGGCTCCCCATGGAGCAGAGAGCCCGATGTGGGGCTTGATCCCAGGACCCTGGGATCATGACCTGGGCCAAAGGCAGAGGTTTTAACCCTGAGCCACCCAGGTGCCCCGAGATCCAAACATTTTATAATGTCTTACAAAGTTCTGTGTAAAATTTGATCCTGCGTAATTTCCTCTTGCTCTTTAAACTCTAACCATCATGGTCTTCTGATGACAGGACTTTAAAAAAGTTATTTAATCTTCATGCTCATTGTTCCTTGTGTCTAAAGTCGTTGTCCCCTCAGTACCTCCACCCTCACCCCTCTGTGTAGCTAGCTCATTTTTATCCTTTATCTCTCAGTTTGTTACCTCTGACTGTCTCTAGCCCTCTGCCCCATTTATGTATGTATGTTCATTTGTATTTTTACCGTAGTTCTTGGTTTTCTCCGTAATAGTTTAACATAGCTTGCAATTATTTTATTTTGTTTACCTCACTAGCATGTTAACCCCATGGGGGCAGGGCATCATTTGGTCTTTCTCATCCTCTTTTAACTCCAGACCAAATGCTAACAGTTGGCTCCATTTCTAAGTCTAATGGACACCCCTACTGCTCACCTTACTTGACCACTCAGCAACATCTACCAGAGTAGATTCTCTCCTTCTGGCCAAACTCTCTTCCTTGACTTCTGTTGGATCCATGCTTGCTTCCAACTCTGTGGCCACTCCTCGACCTCTTTCTCCTTTCTCCTCATCTTCTTCTGGCTTGTAGCAGTTTTTTAAGACTTGATCGTAGATTCTCCCTTATTGTTAACTCTCTCTAGTTTTTCCAAAATGCAAATGAATCACTGCCCATGTTAATACCTGTAGTCCAGATTTTGTTGACATTTAAGATACTGGAAACACTTAAACTTCAACATACCCAAGTCAGAATTTATAATCCTCTTTCCAAAGCCCGTTTCTCTTGCAGATTTTGTTGCATTGGAGACTGCACCACCATCCAACCAGCTGTGGAAATCATCTATCTCCTGTTTCCAGTCTGTGATTAAAATCCTTTTGATGTTGCTGCCTAAATATCCCTAAAGTGTTCCCACATATCTCTTTATCCCTGCTACTCTTGCCAGGTCCAAGCTACTGACCTCTTTCCTGCACCGTTACTGCAATATTCCCCTACTGGTCTCCTGGTATTTAACTCCTGTTTGTGTCCTTTCTATTCTCCAATGCTACTACTAATATGTGAAACATATTTCAAAAACACAGATCTAAACATTTTTCTATGTAAAACCTTTCAAATTCTCCCCATTGCTCGTAGGATAACAACTAAAAACATCAACATGGCCTTCAGTTCCACCATGTCTGTTTCATCCTGAGTCTCTTCCGTCATTCATCTCCCTTTTGGTCACAACTATTTTCATGTGGTTCGTGATATGGCTCATGCTCCTTCTTTCCTCAGGGCCTTTCTACTCATTTCTCTCATTCCCCTGCCCACCCCACCTCATACCACTTCACTTAGATTACTTCAACTTGTTCTTCAGATCTTTGCTCATCAGGTCTACTTCCTAAATTTACTTTCAATGCTCTGAATGAAGGTTGTAGTGATATTTGAGTGATTGGAGAAGGTACCTGTATTGGTTAGGCTAAGGGTAGAATATTATGCAGCAACAAATAACCTCACATCTCAGTGGCTTAAGAGAACAAAATTGTATTTTTTCCTTCATGCCACAATTTCAGTACAGACTACCAGTGGGAGCTCTGCTTTCCATAGTCACTTAAGAACCCAGACTAATGAAAGCTCCATTGACTTAGTTCCATGATCTCTCTGTCAGAGAGAAAATAATGTGGGGCATGTGTTATGACACTTAAAATTTTAGTCTAGGAATGTTACCTGTCTCTTCTACTTATATTTCATTGGCCAAAGCAGGTCATATGGGTATACCTAATTTCAAAGGAGATAGAGAATATAATCCCACCATATACTTGGAAAGAGAAGAGCTGGAAATAGTTTGTGAACAACACTGTAACAACTTTCATAGCAACCTTCCAGGTTAGAAAGAAGCTTCTATGAGTCAAGGTGATATCTATCTATCTTTCTTCCTTCCTTCCGTTCATTCTTTCTTTCTTTCTTCTTCACTGAACTCTGGGCAGCCTGTCTAGACTCTAAGTTCTGTAAGAGCAGAGGCTATGTTTTGGCCCTTTTTATATTCCTAGTGTGGAGTATCTGTCATGTAGTAGATGTTACTAAACATTTATTGGCCGAGTGAACAAATGAATAAATAATAGCATTTGGTGATGGCTGGTTTTATTTAATTTTTCAGAGATATGCAGACTGAGGTAATTTTTCCAAGAACATACCAAAGTCTAAATAATTTGTGTGTTCTTTTCATTTGGAATGAAGAAGCCAGTGATCAAGTGTCTGGTCCTCTTCTACTCTTTTCATTGTATGCTTTGAATCAGGCATTTTGGAAGGAGAGGATATTATCCAGAATTCCAGCTACCTTTATTTTCTGCTTTATTTATGGATTTTTTTTACTTTATACATGCTGAAGATATTTTAAACTGTTCACTATTATTTACTATTTGATTAAAAACATTTTCAAACATAGCTTTGCCTCTTTCTGATTGATAAGATTTGAACTGATTCCTTTTCCAGAAGGATGGCTTCCATTTGAATTGGAAATATAATCCAGATTCAAAAACAAAGAAGTTAAACATTTTTTTTCTGGTTCCAGAAATCAGCGTTAAAAGAAGGAAATATGAGAAACACAAATGTTTCTGAAATCTTACTGAACCGTATTTATTGTTGTTACTAAATGGGCTTCCCTTAGCTATTTTCAAGTTGAAACCATCAAAAACAGGGTGAATGGCCAGATATATGGAGATGGTGGAGATCCTAACACTTTGCCAGCAAGTTCTTTCCTGGCATAGAGCCTAAATGGGGCCAGCATGTTGGAGCGTCCTAACCTTCATTTCCTTCATAAAACACTTTTGTATTCTTTGGTAAATATGTTCAAGAAAGGGACTCTAGCCCTTGAGTCACATGTTAACCTGCTGTCTCATGGCACTTGTGGGTTGGTCAGTTTGTCAGCTGTCTTAGGTTAACTGAAAGACAGAAGTCCTAATGGCTGCTGACTGGACTGGTAATTACCGACACCCCCCCCCCAATTTGGTCTCATTTCATTATTTAATTCCAGTGAGGTATTGATAGCTTTGCTGCTAGGTGGTTACTGCACTTAAGTAAATCTTAAAGCTCAGCAGAAAACAGTCTGATTAAGATAAAGAGGATAAGTACCTTGTTCTTTTATTTGTCTTGCTCCAAAAGACCACAGTTAAGACATAATAAAATAGGTTCTTTGGAAATAGGCTGATCTCCTAAATGGAACTACTGCTGGGCAATTCAATGCAATAAGAAAATCCAGTAGAGTTGTCGTTCTAGATGTCCCATTTGTCCTCAGGATGAAAAGTTTGTTTGTTAGTTTTTGACTTGAGAATATATTTAAATTTTGCTCCTGACAGCACAAGCTGACTATAACATTACTATTATATGGCCTATTAGTGTTACATGGTACATATATCCTGTTGGTAGGGGATAGAATTCTTTTAGTTCCTGGCATTTATCTGGTATTAGGGGTATTTGGTTAGACCAATAATAAGCTCATATGTCCTTGTATGATAATAAGCTGCCTTCTTGTTTGCCTTTCCTGTCTGATTGGGAGAGCTTTGAGGGCAAGAATGTATCTTCTGTGTTTTTCAATTGATTTTATTTATTTTTATTTATTTTTTTAGTTGTTGAAAGAATACATTTTATTTTTTAAAATTTATTTATTTAAACTCAGTTAATTAACATATAGTATGTTATTAGTTTCAGAGTAGAGTTCAGTGATTCATCATTTGCACCCAGTGCTCTTACATCACGGGCCCTCCTTAACGTCCTTCACCCAGTTACCCTATCCCTCCATTCACCTCCCCTCCAGCAACCCTCAGTTTGTTTCTTATGATTAAGAATCTCTTATGATTTTTCTCCACTGATTTCATCTTGTTTTATTTCTCCCTTCCTTCCCTATGATCTTCTGCTTTGGTTCTTAAATTCCACATATGAGTTAAATCATTTAATTGTCTTTCTCTGATTGACTTATTTCGCTTAGCATAATACCCTCTAGTTTCATCCATATTGTTGCAAATGGTAAGATTACATTTTTTTGAGGGCTGAGTAGAATTCTGTTGTATGTATATATACCACATCTTCTTAATCCTTTCATCTCTTGATGGCATATGTACCCCAGTGTTTATAGCAGCAATGTCCAAGATCGCCAAACTGTGAAAAGAGCCCAGATGTCCATCAACAAAGTTCAATTGATTTTAAATTGTAACTTGAAATGCTTCATGCAGCTGGGACTGTTGCTGGGTAACAATGATGCCAGGGGTTTGGGGATTGACCTAGTCAGAAATACTGGGTTAGCTGTGAAAGGCCTTTTCCCTGGCCTGTGGGCCCCACCCCTCATCACGCACTGCATAACTGGGCCTTGGATCATTGACACCTTGGCTCCTGGGCTTCTCTCAGATGTGCTGGGGGTTTCTTGGACTGCAGTGTCATTTTCATGATCTTTATAACCTCCTCCCTTCCTGACTATTCCTAATCTCCTGTGGGAACTGAATATATGCTTGATGAATGAGCAACAGAGGGTGTGTGTGGATGCCTCTAATAGTTCTTGGGCTGCCATTTCAAAGTTCCTGTCACTACAGTCTCTCCTTTGGGATTTAGGCAATATCTAAGAAGACCTAAATGAAAGTCCCTTACCTGAGAGAGATATCAATGTCATTCATGTCAGCAGAGGTCAAAATGATGCAACCTGGGACAGAAATAATTTGATGGGAGAGGGGTGGATGGGGTGTCAGAAAGACCTACACAAGGGCCCTTCCTCAGGCTGCCTGGCTGAATGGGGTCTCTGGGTGAGAGGAGGGTGAAAGGAATGGGCTGCAGGTGGGGTCTCCGGGTGAGCAGGGAGCAGTATAAGGATGCCGAGCCCTGGAGAAATACAGATACTATTGAAAGAGGGAGCACTGAAAATGAGGGGAAGGGGTTGCCAAAGACCCACCAGTGCTTTAAGGTTTTGCATAAGGAGTCCTGATTTATTCTGCCCACAGCAAAGGTTGTGTCTAAGGAAATCACGAGTGCAGTGAAAATGAACTTCTCAGATGCAGGGTCACAGGGTGGCCTGTGAGAGCCCTGATTGTCTAACTTTCTCTTCATTCTAGGAATGCATATAAAGCAGAGTCAAGGTCATTTTGGAAATAATGAATTAAACGAAAAAACAAAACAGAAAATACCCCTACTAGCTAACTGTTAGCTTACTGGGCACTCGTTAACTAAACCTTGTTTGTTTACTGAATGTGGAGCAGAATTTAAAAATAATAATGAGTTTGCACATAACATTTTCTAGTTTATAAAGCACCTTCATGTACTGAATCTTTTCAGTATTCCAGTAAAGTAGGGAGGTCTGTTGGTATCCCCCATTTACAGATAGGGATGCTGAGGCTTGGGGCAGTTGCTTAACTTGCACATGTTTACGTGGCTGCCAAGTGGCAGACGTTAAGACCAGAGCCCAGGCTCTCCTGATCTGAGATCTGTGTGTTCTTCTGTGCCAGCATGCCTCCAACCACATTTCCCAGGCGAGCAGCTCAGGCTTAATTGTCCAGGGCCTTTTCTTGCCTGGCTGTCCCAACCTAAACATTTCTAGGATTACTTCTTGACTTCAATTTTGACCTTGGTGAAGTGTGTTGTTTTAAGTCAAGGTCGTGAAGATTTAAGGTGATAGTACGTAAATTATGGCTTTTATTTCTCAAATCTGGTGTCCGTCAGGGTTTACCCGACTGTAGCTGAGGTTATGATATTTACACAGTGTTTTCGTGTGGGGACAGAAGCAGATGATAGTGCTGAGAGATGTTTATCCAGCTTGCAGAAATTCAAAGCCCTGTTGTTGTCTTGAGCATGTTGTGCTCCTTTGGTCCCTGTATTCTCAGAAAGAGAAGTTACTTAGGGAAGTATACGGTGCCCTTGGGCTGAAACTTGACTGTTTCCAGTGGGCCCTTCAGGGGCCTCCACCCATCATGTGGGTGGCCCTCACCACTGCCTCAATAGAAGGTCAGCTTTGCTTACTTACTTCAAGTAATTATCATTATTAATTTACTAATAAGGGTGCCGCTTATTAAGTGCCTTCTATGTGCCAAGCACGGTGCTAAAACCATTTATACATGACCTCCAATACTGAAAACCATTATATAAATTAGGCATCATGATCTGCATTTTATTGGTAATGAAAACAGAGAGTTAATTTATACAGGTCCTAGAATTAAGTCAGCTTAAACTTGGCCAGTTTCACTCTTGTGTCTGAAATGTTAGTATGGGCGATTCTATAACAAATTAAAAAAGATACAGAACTTTATTAATTCTTGTACACCACAGTGGATAAATTAAAGACCTCTCCTCGTGATTGTGCCTAACCCTGGGAACTCTCTGAGCTTGTTATCATTCCTCAGGCCTGCTGCTCCCGGGTGGTTGGGTGTGTGTGGCTGTACCTGGGGTCTTTTCTTTGGTGGGGGCAAGCTGTGCAACTCTGACCTTACATGGGTCTTTTTGAGCACAGCCATTTTGATTGGCTGAACTTTTCACTTCCTGTATCACTTCTGGATCAATAAATTAAAAGGGTTTGTGCGTCTGTGAAAAGGTAGGTTTCTTTTCTTTTTGTCTTCTTCTTCTTCTTTTTTTTTTTTTTTTTGAGAGAGAGAGAAAATCTGAAGCATGTTCCATGCCCAACATAGAGCCAGACACAGAACCCAATCCCACAACCCCGAGATCACGACCTGAACCAGAATGGAGTTGGACGCTTAACTGAAAAGGTAGTTTTAGACCCAAAGGATTTATTTACCTTAGAGAATGTCAGGGAGGCATACTGGCTCTTGAAATGAGCCTCTTAGAGTTGTTTGCAGTAAGTGCTAGCCTGCTCTCCTGTATGAGTAATTTCTCTCGGGAAGTGACTTGAGTCCTTGGAAACATCTGGCTCAATAAACACACACCATCCGCACAGCTGGGCTTAGGGAAAGTTGTGCTGGCGAGCAGCTGTTGTGGAGTGGGCTTGGGTGCCGACAGTGACCTTGGCAAATTCATCCAGTTTATTAGTGCCTCCATTTCCTTAATTTGGATTCAAATATGTAACACGAGTTTCAGCTGCGTGGACCATGAATCCTCTAGTGCTCTGGAATGATCCTGAAAAAACAGCTCTGTAAAATATCTTGCTTTCCAAACACTACAGCGTGAGCGTTGTCGTTGGCCAGTACTTTTGTTGGAGAAATTTTCTTTTTCTGGTGGAGAGAACAGGAGAGCTTCAGTTTCTCCTCTTGCAGGTGGCAATGAGGCCGACTTCCCTCTTGTCTCTCTTGAAAAAAAAAAAAAAACTACTAAAAATGACCCCAACACCAAACAGTCATGTGTAGCAGATGCATCCCGCTGTTTGGGGGTAATGGAGCAGGTGTGTGGGGTTGCTACATCTCATCGGAGAGAAGGAAACAGCTGAGAAGGAAGGATTAGCCATCATTCTGTTAAGAGTCTCCGACCACTGCCCCCCCCCACTGGTGTCCCCTCAGGGGACACCCACCAGCAGCTCCTCAGCTCAGGCCTTTCTCTTGCCCAGCATCTTCCTCCTTTATCCCACGTCCCAGTAGCCCAAATCGCTGTCTCCCCTGTCAATTTATGGTAAAGCCATTTGACATCTTCTCTGTTTAAATCCCTCTCTTCTGCCCTGGGTGAGGACAATGGATTTACCTTTAATAACCAGGCAAGTTCATTAAGGTATTTTCCGAGAGGAGAAGAAGTCTAGTGTGTGGAAGAAGTTTCCTTCCTTGTTTCTTTCCTTCCTTCCTCTCTTCCTCTCTTTCTTCTTTGGGTTGTTATTGGTTTTTCATAGCAACTGGTTTATTCTATGAATTTATTCACCTTGGTCTCCCTAAGGCAGCAGGCAGAGTGATTATTCCGATCACAAATTAGACTTGTGTTTCCTTTCCTTAAAACTTTTCACAGTCCGGAGTCAGATTCAAGCTCCCATGGTGGCCTTTGGGACCCAGAGTTTTGCTATTCCAGGTTCCCTCACTGACTTCTGACCAGCCATGACCCCTCCCTCACTGTGCTCCGGCCAAGGTGGCTTGCTGGGTCCAGCCAAACTCCCTGGCATCCCGGGACCCAGAGCTGCCCCTCACTTCTTTCAGGACTCTGATTAAAGGTCTTAGGATTAGGGAGGTCTTCCATGACTGCTTTGTGAAATTGCACCCTCCACTCTTCCTTTACCACAAAATATTGTTATTTAATCATTTATATTACATATATATTTATATTATATAATTTATATTACAAATATATATATATTTGTTGTTGCTGTTGTTTGTTTCCCTGCACTTGAATGAAAGTTGGAAGAGTAGAGTTTTATTATATTTTTTTCTGACTTAGTGCTCTTTCCACATTTCTTTTTTTTAATTTCTTTTTATTTTTTATTTATTTATTTTTTTAAAAGATTTTATTTATTTATTTGAGAGAGAGAGACAGTGAGAGAGAGCATGAGCGAGGAGAAGGTCACAGAGAGAAGCAGACTCCCCGTGGAGCCGGGAGCCCGATGCGGGACTCGATCCTGGGACTCCAGGATCATGACCTGAGCCGAAGGCAGTCGTCCAACCAACTGAGCCACCCAGGCGTCCCATCTTTCCACATTTCTTATAACAGTGACTTGCATGTAGTTGTCCTTGATACATATTTTTTGAATGAATGAATGAATTGAATGAATGAATGAATGAACGAATGTGTTTAGCAGACAGCTATTTCTTGAGCACCTACATGTGTCAGAGCCTATGATCTCTATTTTAGCAGATTATATTGTGAGAACTAGTTATGCAAAGATCCTTCCTTAAATGCAGCATTCCCCAAATGTAAAACATTGTTACTTATGTTCCCCATCTCCTCTCATTTTTTCTCTCAGGTTAGGTACCCAGGAAGCCTATTGTTCTATATCAGGAGTTGGTAGACTTTTGCTTTAAAGGGCCAGACGGTAAATATTTTAGGTTTCGTGGGCCATACTGTTTCTGTCTTGACCACTCAGCTTGGCAGTTGTCCCAGGAAAGTGGCCATAAGCAGTAGGTAAAGAACGAATGTGACTGTCTTCCAACAAAACTTCGACCCAGAGTTTGCTAACTCTGCTTGGAAATTTCACAGATTTCTTTCACAAATCAACCCCAAATTTGTTAGTGCACCGTTTGGTACCTTTCCTACAGTAACTGATATTTTAGGGAATTCTGAAGAAGAAAGTTTCACTGAGCAGGAACCATTGGCTGGTAGTAGAATTTAAGGAATCAGCATAATCTCAAATGAAGATCACATGGTAGTGGGGAGGGAACTTTCCCAATCAACCTCACACTTTAGTTCTTATGCTTGAGAAAGTCCTACCCTGTTCCTCAGTAGTCAGTCTCAGGAGACTGAAAACAGAAGACAAATGGGGGCATTGGCCAATTCATTCTAACTTTGCCCAAGTTCAAAGTGATGTGAAAAACAAGCATTCTTTCATGATCAGATTTTAACATATTCACTAGGGATGATCTGTGCCCTCAGACAGTTAAAGGGCTTCCTTTGCCAGGATTATAGTACATTTTGTAGGAAGTGTATCTCTAAATATGAGGCTGGATTACCACCCTGGTGCTGGGCAGCTCTCTCTCAGGCTCAAGTTCCAAATTGTTTGTTTTATGGTTTATTTTTCATGGTTTTTTTTTTTTAAAGATTTTATTTGTTTACCTGACAGACAGAGATCACAAGTAGGCAGAGAGGCAGGCAGAGAGAGAGGAGAAAGCAGGCTCCCTGCCGAGCAGAGAGCCCAATGCTGGGCCCGATCCCAGGACCCCGGGATCATGACCTCAGCCGAAGGCAGAGGCTTTAACCCACTGAGCCACCCAGGCGCCCCTATTTTTCATGGTTTTATTTGCCAGGAAAGGCTATCTTCGGTGAGCATGCTTGACAACATTGCTGAATTTCTGGATCCGCGGCCTGGCTTCAACCTTTCTAGCCATAGGAGAGATTGTATTAATTTAAATGTTAGGTTACAGGCAAATCAGGGGGTTCCATATGTTCCCTGTCTTGTGCCATCTCTGTTAATTTGAAACATACTGCTGTTTGGCAGGGCCAGAGCAGATTTTTGGCAACTTAGTAGTTACGTGTATATGTGTAGTGTTTTTTTGTTAAAAAAAAAAACAAACCAAAAAACAAAAAATTAGGGAAAAAGAGCTGATGAGTCAAAGTATTTCACAAAACTGAATTTCCACGTATAGATTACAGAGAGAATGTGCTTCATTAGTAAGATGCTATTGTATTCTGGTAACCAAAATTAAAAACATATTTAGGAAATGTTCCATTGCTTTTCCAGGATTGTAAGTTCCGTATGGGCTACGTGTTGCTATTTTTTTTTAAAAAAGCTTTTACTGTTTATTCTTCTTGTGTGATAACCAGCTTTGAAGAGGGTGTTTCCTGATGAAACTTTGGACGGTAATGTAATGTCACTGTAGAGATTTGGTTTCTTTGGTTTTGTACAGTGTGGGTTTTCTTATCAAAATGCTGGATGAAAACACATCAGAAACACATATTGGGTAAGATGTGAAGGGAACAGAAAGGCTGTGCTAGAAAGGAGAATTTATTTTAGAACATTGTCCTGTCCAGTCAGAGGGGAAAATAGGGAAGGGAGAGTAGGTATTTTTTAGAAGAAAATTACTTTCTTAGCTTAGATACTATTAATAAACAGTTATTCCAAAGAATTACAAGGTTATCTTTTGGTCTGGGTTTTTTTTTTTTTTTTTGGCTTGTGGCATTAGCTTTTTATCAGGAAAAAAGAAACAATTTGAATAAATATATAACCTGGGAAATAAATTTTTATGTCTACCTAATGATAAGATTACAACTATGTACACTTCAGATAGGAGTTTATTAGAGCAATCACTCTCTATATCGCAAATTAGATGTACTTCTTCCTCTGCTTCCCTTTTTCCTTCTTCACCTTCTCCATCTCCTCTCTCCTCCATCTCCTCCCCTTCCTTCTCCTCCTCTTCTTGTTTGAATCTATTAATAAAAATAATAACATTAAACAGTTTTTGGTTTTAAAATGGGATTTTATATAACTAGACAATCCACATAGTGTTGGATGTTAGATACAAAGCCAGATAGTTCAGTTAACACGAACACGTGTCCTTCCTATTTCTAGAACAAGATGTATGACGTGAAACCCTGATTGTTTTTTTCCCTTTTACATCCAAGTTAGCTCTATTATGTTAGTATCAGCAGATGGGTTTAATTTGAGTAATTTTTCACTTTGGACCACCTCATGCTTTTTCCCGGGAGCCATAACTGAGAGTGATCTCATAGAAGGGATTGCATAAATGATACTCATTAGGGTTGTTTAAGAACTTGAGTGGATATGCCCAGTTGATAATAAAATTGGAAAATAAACAATAATTAAACATTATCAAAAACCCTAACCAAACTCTTTTTCAGATCTCTGGACATTGTGATAAGAGCTAAATCAGATGTTGTGACTAATACGTTACTTGGAATTTAAATTTAAGGATTTTTGTTGTTTTTGTTGTTAGCAAGTCTAACCTTTCAAATCATGCATATTTTTAAAATAAAAATTTTATTTATTTATTTATTTTAGGAAAAGAGAGAGAGAGCATGCATGCATGAGGAAGGGGCAGAAGGAGAGGGAGAGAGAATCTCAAGGAGACTCCATGCTGAGCACAGAGCCTGATGTGGTGCTCAATCTCATGACCCTGAGGTCATGTTCTGAGCCAAAATCAAGAGTCAGAGGCCAACTGAGCCCAGGCACTCCTCAAATTATGCATATTTAATTTAATTAATTTTTAAAAGATTTTGTTTATACATTAGAGAGAGAGAGAGAGAAGGTGAACACAGACGGGGTGGGGGAGAGCGTAGGCAGAGGGAGAAGCAGACTTCCTGCTGAGTAAGGAGCTCCATGTGGGACTTGGTCTACATGAGTTGAAGGCAGATGCTTAACCAACTGAGCCACCCAGACATCCCAAATTATGCATATTTTAAATAATGTATTACTTTTCATTTTGATTTAGAGATTTAACAACATTTTAATCTTTATTATTTAGTTTGCTTATCATGTCAACCTTATAAGATGGGCATGTTGTCCCTGGTTTATTGGAATAGAAGCCCTCCAAAGTTAATCCAATCACTGTCTGGTGGTGGTGAGATTAGACCTGAAAAGCCGAGGGAGAATTGACACTCAGGTGTGACTACTAGGTTGTGACTTTAGGCACATGCCTTGTGAATTTATGTGTTGTATTTCAGAACGAATAAAGGTGGTGGCTTCGGTAATCTGGAACCCATCTAATGAAAATATTAAAAATGGCTAAAATACTACCTTCTTCTCATGGACAGTTACCTAACACAACATACTGCTGAGAGTTACAGTGAAAAAAAAATGCATATATCATCTTCCTTGCTTTAACGACACAAAATTAGTTTTAGTTATACTTCGTACATTGAAGACACTTTGTGGAATCATGGTGTCAATGTTAAGTTTGCAGCTCAGCATGTAGACTGGCATCTGATTCTTACCTTTCCCTCTGGCCAAAGCACGGTTTTCTGTCCCTGTGAAGCCAGGTATGGTCATGTGACCTGCTGTTGCCAATGAAACAGGAAGAGAGAGAACGTCTGGGTGGAAGCACTCAAGAGCTGGGTGTGTTTCTCTGTGCTCTCTTTCCTTCGCCTTGGCAGTCACTGAGGCACATGTTGATGTGGAGATGCCATTACACTGAAGCAGTCAGGAATGCTCAGCCAACACATGGAGGACAGCTGCCCTGGAGAGCATACTGGACTGGTGATGGACTCCGAATAAGAAATAAACTTTTGTTGTTAAGTCACTAAAATTTTGGTTACTGCAGCAACCTGATCAATTAAAAATGAAACTGAGTAAGGTAGTTCTTTTAATTCCCCAAAGGTTCCCACTGGGCCATGGCATGCTATTACCTCTTTTAAGCAATCTACTTTCCTCCCACAGCAGCCCCAAAATCAATATTTTTGAGTAATATGTGACTATATCATAGAGTTACTGAATAATTTGTAGAGTCTAGAATTATTAAGGACACATCGCTCAAAATCTCTTTTAAATCATTTTTTCAGTGAGGTCAAACTAGTTAGTTTACTTTTTGGGAATTCAAGAAATACCTAGCTAACCTGTCAGTCATATTCTACCATTAACTATCAACAATTCTTTATCTCTAAGATTAAGTATATATGACAATGAATCAGTTCTAAGCTTATTGGAGATTATATATATATATATATATATATATACACATATATTCTATATAAAATAAATTCATACATCATACATATATATACATACATATATTTAACTATTAAAAGCTATGGTACATGTTTTATAGCTTTTTTAATAATATGCAGAGTGCTATAGAAACAAATTATCTTTCCAAGGGTCTGATCCCTTTCAGAGAAGAGGCAACAAAACAGATCATAAACCTCATATCATGCTGGCAGTGACTATACATATACATACACACACACACACACACACACACACACATATATTTAGCTCTGTGTCTGTTCATTCTTTTTTATGGCTGAATAATATTCCATCACACACACATACACACATATACACACATATATCTATATCTTTGTATCTATATTTATCAATCGCATCTTCTTTATTCATTAAAGAGTTTCAATGGGGGAGAACTTCCCTCTAGATTAGGTGTTGCTGAGAAATGAATCATCCATTAAAATTTTACTCAACTGATTATTAGAAATATATATCTTACTTTCACACATTTTTGTACACTTTATATAAATGTCTGACTCTGGGACCACATGCTAGAATCCTTGAAGTTTAAGCTTTCTTAGTTTTAATCATTTCCCTGGGCATCAGTGAGGGAGACTGACAGGGGGAGGTTAGAAAAAAAAGAGGACATAGCAAGAGAAATGCGGGTGAAAAACCCTGGATGGAGACAGTTTCAAGGAACAAATAACCATCAGTAGCATATTCCACAGAAAGCCAAGTGAGATAAGGACTGGAAAGAATCCTGGTAGATACAAGGTCATTTCTGACCTCATTGTACATGGGCAAATATCTATTTCTCTTCCCCTGATCCTCTAGAATGGCTCCTAAACCCTGCAAGAATATGGAAGTTGAGCTTGTCAGTTGGCAAACATCATTATGTGTCCTAAGATGAAAGAAGCTTCCTGAAATCTGAGAATATGAAGGAAATATGAATATGAAGAAAATTTGGGAAACAATCCTATTATACAGAAGACCATTATGTTGTCTGATTAGAGAGCCTTGATAGCAGCTACCTACATAACAGCCTTCATAAATGGTTAATGTGTGATGATCACATTTTTATATATTTTGCCCCATGATGAATTTCCTTGAACATGTTGATATGTTTTTCCTTTGATGTATTTTTCATCTCTAGAAGTCTCATTGGGTTTTTAAAAAAATCTCCCATTTTTATCCTCCTCATGTTTGTGTTTTCTTCTCCCTCTCAAACATAAAAATCATAGTTATAATTGTTTTAATGCCCTTTTCTGCTAATTCCAACTCTACAATTTCTGGATCTGTTCCTGTTTGATTTTTCTTCTGGTTGTGGGTCACATAAAACTGGCATTTTGAAAAAGATTTTGTGTATTTATTTGACAAACAGGCAAGTAGGCAGAGAGGCAGTCAGAGAAAGAGGGGGAAGCAGGCTTTGCCAAGCAGAGAGTCTGATGCAGGGCTCCAGCTAAGCACCCTGGGATCATGACCTGAGCCAAAGGCAGAGGCTTTAACCCACTGAGCCACGAGGTGCCCCACAACTGGCATTTTTTGATTGGGTACCAGACTTCTGGAATTTTAGATTATCGGGTATTAGATTTGGTCATATTCCTTTCAGAGGTGTTTCCGAATGTTCTGGTATGTAGTTAAGTTGCTTAAATCAGTTTGACCTTTGGAGACTTGCTTTTAATTTTTGTTAGGGCAGATCTTGAGTAGTATTTTGTCTAGGGCTAATTTAGTCTCTCTACTAGGGTGATAACCTTTCTGAGGACTACCCAATACCTTGAATATTAGGACATCTTTCAACCTCCAAATTGGATTAGACAGCCTCTAACCAGAACGGAGGGAACATAAAATATTCCCAGCCTTGTGTAACTTCAGGGAATTGTTTGATTCTGTTTATTAGTTCTTTGCTTGGCCTTGGCAGTTTCTTTTCATGAATGCCAGGACAGTCATATTATATCTTTCAAGATTGGAGTGGGGGGACCCCTCTGCACTCTCTCTGTGCAGTTCTCTATTCTTTAGTATTCTTTTCTATGCCTTCTAGCTTTCTTGGCTTCCCTGTTCTCTGATGTCTGTGTTATTAACTGAGTGATACCACTGGTCTCTCTTTGGGTCACCCATGCTCTGTGTTGCAGATTAGAAATTCTTCTAGGTGATAAGCAGGAGTCATCTCAATGGTTTTTATTTTCCCAGGGATCAAATCTCATGTTGCTTCTTGTTCAATGTCTGAGAACGATTTTTTTCCATATATTTCATTTGGTCTTCTTATTGTTTAAGGTAGAAGGGTAAAGCAGTCCCTGTTACTCCATCTTGGCTGGAAGTAAAAGTTCCCAGCATGCTGATTGCTGATTGATGGATAAGAGTAATGGTTTCTTCACAAATATTCTTAGAAATTATTGTTTCTTTTTTTTTTTTTTTATTTGACAGAGAGAGAGAGAGAGATCACAAGTAGGCAGAGAGGCAGGCAGAGAGAGGAGGAAGCAGGCTCACTGCTGAGCAGAGAGCCCGATGGCGGGGCTCGATCCCAGAACCCTGAGATCATGACCTGAGCTGAAGGCAGAGGCTTAACCCGCTGAGCCACCCAGGTGCCCCAGAAATTATTGTTTCTTAAACACATAAACAAAGGCTTGCTATGAAAATAACTTGCTTTTTACCTCTTCTGAGGTCTAAATCTCCAAAACATTTTTTTTTCTCATTATGTTGAGTGAATTTGTTTAGTGTTATTTTTTAAAGAATAAATTTTCAGGAAGATCTGCAGAAAAGCTGATTGAAAGAGTAAGTTCTGATAGTCCTTCACTTTTTGAAAGAAATATTCTAAACAATAATTAGTTTTCACTGCAGAGTGGTTTTCCTGCCAGAGCTATATTGATTGTAAAATGTGTTGATGAACAAATGCAGACCACTTATATACCTCTTAGTTTATCCATATATTACTCTCCTGTGTTATTCTAATTAATTAAAAAGAGACCAACAAACCAGTCAAATGTGAAATCATTTTCATTTTATGTGCTCACTGACTATGAAAGAACTGAAATGAATTGTAAATTACAAACCAGAAGCTTTCTAATTACTGTAGTCCTGTTGTAACTGTTATTTGTACAAGTAATCCAGCTCATGTTGACTTTGGAGTACAGAATGATACAGTAAGAGGTTCTGAAGCAGCAATGTGTCCATGGTGCAAACATTGCAGATGTATGTTCTGAAACTGAAGGAAACATCACTGAAGATTGAAGCATAAAGAATACCCCCATGAAACATTTCTTTTTCTATTGAGTTATTTTAGAAACAAATTTCATAGGGTCCAGTCTTTCTGCCCTGGTTATTTTTATATGGAAATTTCAGACTGAAAAAGTCATTGTGTAGTTTTGAATGAATTTCAGGCTAGAAAGGAATTATTTCACTGAGGAATTAGGACAAAGGAATGCTATATAGGCTAGATACAGAAAATTGTTCTTCCTGTATTTGTCAACTGTGCATTGAGTGTCTCCACTATGTGTGAGACACAGTGCTGGGAAATTAAAACCAACCAACCAACCTACAGAGTTATTTTCTCAAAAAGAAGGGACTACTTTGAGTTTTATTGCCTTCTAAGTTGCTTGTTTAATACTAAACAGTGGATTTTTTTTTTCTCCCTTGGTTCATAGAAAAATGTGGGACAGATGGTAATTCTTCATGATATGACATAATTTGATCTTCAAGGTTTTGTTTTCATCTATCATTACATTAGTTTTGGCTTTTTGTTTTGTTTTGTTTTGTTTTTTGGCCTCTCAAAAAAGAAAAAAAAAGAAGGATTCTTTTCCATTAGCCATACTTGTTAAAAAATTTAGGGCTACTTTTAGAGTTCAAGTAAAAGCTGCATTATGTAACTATACTTTTCAGATTTTAAAGGTTTAGGCATCCTTGCCTGTTATTTGGCATGGTTCTACTGGGCTGTGTTAAGTTCGGTTTCTATACTGGTCTTAACTTCTTATATATCTTTTTTTTTTTTTAAGATTTTATTTATTTATTTGACAGAGCTCACAAGTAGGCAGAGAAGCAGGCAGAGAGAGAGGAAGGGAAGCAGGCTTCCTGCTGAGCAGAGAGCCCGATGTGGGACTCGATCCCAGTGCTTTTGTATCATCGATCCCAGGACCCTGAGATCATGACCTGAGCCGAAGGCAGCGGCTTAACCCACTGAGCCACCCAGGCGCCCCAACTTCTTATATATCTTGATCTCATCTCTGACTGCCCAGTTTTGACCTATACTTTTTTTCTCTGGTTTTCTGTCTGCTTGGATGTTCTAGTTTGAGTCCTACCTCAATTAAACTCTTCTGGCTCTTGAATCTCTGCATCACTTCCCAGTAGATGATTTGTTCACTCCTGGCACAGAATTTTTGTTGGTTGGCTGTCCTGGTAGTGGTGAGTCATTCTCCTACTCCACCCATCACTGCTCTTTGGCACGAGCCTGAAAAATGTGGCTGTGTACCTGGAGAAGTCTGTAGCCAGGACCAGGTAAATGTCTTTAGCTACTTTCTCCAAAAGGAGTTTGCCATTTACAATGCTTTTGTATCATTTCATGCTTTCATTTTGTATCACTACTTCTGAAACCCTTTGGGTCACATGTACATTGGATTTACCCAGGATCTCACAACTTGGCTCTGAAGAGTGAAGAATGGAATCTTAACTCACTATTAACAGACTCAGTTTATTCTGGTCAGTGTAGCTCCACCACTTTCAAGCTGCCAGATCCCATTTAATGATCTGCCTTACTTTGAGTACATTCTTTTAATATCACATCTATTTAGGTACTTGATTAATTAGAACAGTGGCAAAATTTGCTAGTTTAGCTATTTTCTTAGAACTCTAACCAATAAAATAAATCTGGAAGGCTGAATCATCAAGAAACCTCATTAGAATAAATTAGCAATGACTAGTAATTATTGATAGTTGAGTTGAGTAAAATAAGTCAATGTACATGTATTGAAAACTCACTCCTTGACCAGCGCTGTTAAGTCCCTGAAAAAGACATGGACTTTGCCCTTTTGGAGCTCAGGGTCAAGATGGGCAGGTAGACCCTCAACAGACAATTTCAAGAAGATGTAGAAAGTGCACAGTACTCCCTATACACAATACACTATTGGAAAGGGTGGGAGGGACAGCCAGTCTAGTCTGGAGTTAGCGTGGTTGGGACAGGTGAGGAAGAAATATTCCTACAAGAAGTGATGGTTGGACTGAGTCCTAAAGAGGAGCAGAGTTACCCAGGTGAAAAACCTAGGGCAGGAAATTATAGAAAGAAGAAAAATGACTTGCCCTGAGTAAGAAAGACTTGGTCCCTCACCTTCTAGAGTGAAATGATTTTGTTGTAATCTTATGTTATAGGTTAGAATGGCTAAAATTAGCAAGACAGGAAACAACATGTGTTGGAGAGCATGTGGAGAAAGGGGAATCCTCTTACACTGTTGGTGGGAATGTAAGTTGGTGCAGCCACTTTGGAGAACAGTGTGGAGATTCCTCAAGAAATTAAAAATAGAGCTTCCCTATGACCCTGCAATTGCACTACTGGGTATTTACCACAAAGATACAGATGTAGTGAAAAGAAGGGCCATCTGTACCCCAATGTTTATAGCAGCAATGGCCACGGTTGCCAAACTGTGAAAAGAACCAAGATGCCCTTCAACGGACGAATGGATAAGGAAGATGTGGTCCATATACACTATGGAGTATTGTGCCTCCATCAGAAAGGATGAATACCCAACTTTTGTAGCAACATGGATGGTACTGGAAGAGATTATGCTGAGTGAAATAAGTCAAGCAGAGAGAGTCAATTATCATATGGTTTCACTTATTTGTGGAGCATAACAAATAACATGGAGGACAAGGGGAGATGGAGAGGAGAAGGGAGTTGGGGGAAATTGGAAGGGGAGGTGAACCATGAGAGACTATGGACTCTGAAAAACAACCTGAGGGTTTTGAAGAGGAGGGGGATGGGAGGTTGGGGGAACCAGGTGGTGGGTATTAGAGAGGGCACGGATTGCATGGAGCACTGGGTGTGGTGCAAAAACAATGAATACTGTTATGCTGAAAAGAAATAAAAAATTTAAAAAATGAATTTGGATTTTGTGTAATACTCTATAGTATGTCCATGTTAGTATCAAGAATATTTTAAAATCTTTATAATTTTAGTATAATCATCATTCTAGGAAAATGCTCCATATTTATCCTGTGATTTTTTTATACCCCTGGCAAATCATCAGTTACTCTTGTGAAAATTAGAATCTCAGTTTGAAAGCTTTGGCAAACACTTCAGAATGTTGATTATATATTTAGACTGACCTAGTTTGAATCCTGACTCCATCTCTTCCTAAATGGATGTATTACTTAAACTGTCTTAAACTTTAAATTAATTTATTCAATTATAAAATGTGGATTCTAGGAGATGGAAATGAAAGCATGTGTATAGAGAACCTGTTACAATAGATCACTTGGTTCATGAGTGGAGATTATATGGTCTTCTTAAAGTTGGGGAACATGTCTGTCTTGTGCCTCCTTTGTATGCTCAGCACAATGTCTGGCACAGTAAATAGTTACGAGATTGATAAGGCAAGCACTCATTATTTAATAATGTCAAGACTCTTCATTTCAATGTCAACTTAGAAGTTTTGAACAGTGCCTGGAATGTATTAGGTCTCAACAAATATTTCCTGATTGCCGGATTTGATGAATAACTTCAATTCGCACTTGTCCTCAGAAAATGAGGACTGAATAGAAGGTGGGCTCTATAAATTCGAGATGAATCCTGCATCACATACTGTAGTAATTGTGCTCAGTGTCTACTGTGAGAAATGGCTATAGAATATGGATGCAGAGAATCACATGAAATAAATATACAGATCAATGAGTGGAGCTCATTTCAACCACCTCTCAGGTCAAGAAATTAAACTTTGTCAGCCTCCTCAGGAGCCTCTCCATGCTACATCCCAGTTGCAGTTCCTTTCCTTCTTCAGTCACCACTGACTTTTACAGTAATCATTTCCTTGCAGTTCTTGGTTTTCTCATCCAATGTGCATCCCTAGATACAGTACAGTAGTATTGTCAAATAAAAGAAAAATCAGTGTAGTGTCTTGAGTCTCTTTTAACCTACAAATTCTGCTTTTATCTCTATTATTCTCTTTGCAGAACTTGGTCTGTTTTGCTTGACCTCTCGAGTTTCCCACCATCAGGAGTTTACTGATTGAATTCTTATGGTGCATTCAACTTGTTCCTTTGTTCCCTGTATTTCCTGCAAATTGGCAGTTGGATCCAGAGAAATGATCAGACTGAGGTTCTAACCCTTTGACAAGACTATGGATGCTGATGTTTTCTTTCTTTTTCTTTCCCCTCTCTTTTCCTTGAGGTATAATTGACGTACGACTTTGTATTAGTTTCAGATGCACAGCATGATTCAGTATTTGCATATACTGCAAAACACTAACCACAATAAGTCTAGTTAACATCTGTCACCACACATAATTACAGAATTTTTTTTTGTGGTGAGAACTTTTTAGGATTTCCTCTCTTAGTAACTTTCATATATGTAATACAGTATTATTAACTATATTTGCCATGCTATCCATTTATATCCCCATGGCTTTGTTATTTTATAACTGGAAATTTGTACCTTTGACTTCCTTCTCCCATTTCTGTCACCCACGGACTTTGCCTTAGGCAACCACCAATCCGTTCTCTGTATCTATGAACTGGGTTTTCTGTTTTGTTTTTAATTTTTTTTTTTTTTTAGATTCCACATATAAGTGAGGTCCTATGGTATTTTTCTTTCTCAGTCTGACTTCTTACACTTAGCATAATGCCCTTGAAGCCCATTCATATCGTCACAAATGGCAAGATTTCATCCTTTTTAATGGATGAATAACATTCCCTTTACATATATACCCTAATTTCTTTATCGCTGGCATCCACTGATGGACACTTAGGTTTCCTTATCTTGGCTGTTGCAAATAATACTACAGTAAACATGAGGGTGTTTTCAAGTTATCTTTTCAAGTTAGTATGTTTTTTCCCCCCTTTAGATAAATACCCAGCAGTGGAATTGTTGGATCATATGGTGATTCTATTTTTAATTTTTTGAGAACCTCCATACTGTTTTCTATAGTGGCTGTACCAATTTACATTTCCACTGATAATGCTTGAGGTTCCCTTTTTGTCCACATCCTTGCCCACACATATCTCTTGTCTTTTTTAATGATAGCCTCTTCTGACAAGTGTGAGGTGATATAACATCATGGGTTTGGTTTGCATTTCTCTCATCATCAGTGATGTACATTTTCATGTACCTGCTGGCCATCTGTATGTCTTTTTTGAAGTGTCTATTCAGATCTACTGCCCATTTTATTTTTAAGATTTTATTTATTTATTTGAAAGACAGAGATCACAAAAAGGCAGGCAGAGAGAGAGGAAGGGAAGCAGGTTCCCTGCTGAGCAGAGAGCCCGATGTGGGGCTCTATCCCAGGACCCTGGGATCGTGACCTGAGCCGAAGGCAGAGGCTTTAACCCACTGAGCCACCCAGGCGCCCCTCCTGCCCATTTTTTGATTGGATTGTTTGTTTTGCTGTTTTCTTTCACTGGGAGGTATATCTGAATTTCATCAACTTGATTTTCATTAAGTTTTGATTTTTTTTGATGTTAGTAGCTGTTGATGCTTACATCCTTAATTTATTATTCAATAGAGATATTCTAATTTTATAGTTTCTTTTTCATCATAAATGAAATACTTTTATAAACCAATATTTTGTCTTTTAAACTATTTGCCCATTGTTTCAGTTTATGTAAGAAAAGGAGAGTAGATCTTTTTTTAAAAAAATTTTTATTTTTTATAAACATATATTTTTATCCCCAGGGGTACAGGTCTGTGCATCGCCAGGTTTACACACTTCACAGCACTCACCATAGCACATACCCTCCCCAATGTCCATAACCCCACCCCCCTCTCCCAAACCCCCTCCCCCCAGCAACCCTCAGTTTGTTTTGTGAGATTAAGAGTCACTTATGGTTTTCCCCTTCCCAATCCCATCTTGTTTCATTTATTCTTCTCCTACCCCCTTAACCCCCCATGTTGCATCTCTGCTTTCTCTTATCAGGGAGATCATATGATAGTTGTCTTTCTCCGATTGACTTATTTCGCTAAGCATGATACCCTCTAGTTCCATCCACATCATTACAAATGGCAAGATTTCATTTCTTTTGATGGCTGCGTAGTATTCCATTGTGTATATATACCACATCTTCTTTATCCATTCGTCTGTTGATGGACATCTAGGTTCTTTCCATAGTTTGGCTATTGTAGACATTGCTGCTATAAACATTCGGGTGCACGTGCCCCTGCGGATCACTACGTTTGTATCTTTAGGGTAAATACCCAGTAGTGCAATTGCTGGGTCCTAGGGTAGTTCTATTTTCAACATTTTGAGGAACCTCCATGCTGTTTTCCAGAGTGGTTGCACCAGCTTGCATTCCCACCAACAGTGTAGGAGGGTCCCCCTTTCTCTGCATCCTCGCCAGCATCTGTCATTTCCTGACTTGTTAATTTTAGCCGAGAATAAATCTTTTGATTGCTTATCAAGGCTGGTTCCCCTTTTAAACTATTGTTTAAGTTAATAAGTTGTTCTTTATCATCTTTGGATTTCTAAAAATATTATAGTGGACTCATTTAATGAGTTTCAATCCACTGCAATTCTTTCCTTTTTCTTTTTTTGAAGTTTTAAAATTATAATTTATTCCATACAATGGCATAGTATGAAATCTATAAAATTGTGTTTTTATTTTTTTAAAAGATTTTATTTATTTATTTGACAGACAGAGATCACAAGTAGGCAGAGAGGCAGGCAGAGAGAAGGGGGGAAGCAGGCTCAACACTGAGCAGAGAGCCCAATGTGGAACTCGATCTCAGGACCCTGAGATCATGACCTGAGCCGAAGGCAGAGGCCCAACCCACTGAGCCACCCAGGTGCCCTAATTGTGTGTTTTTTTAAAAAAATTTGAGTATAGTTGATATACAACGTTACATTAATTTCAGGTGTACAACTTAGTGATTTGACAAGTTTATACATTATGATGTGTTCACTACAAGTGTAGCTACCATCTATCCCATTACATTGCTATTACAATATTACTGACTGTATTGTTTTTCACTTAGCATAATGCTCTCTAGGTCCGTCTATGTTGTCTCAAATGGCATGATCTCATCTTTTTTTATTGCTGTGTAATATTCCATTATATATGTTTTTTGTGTGTGTGCGTGTGTATTTATAAATTCCACATTTTCCTTATCCATTTGTCTATGGATGGACACTTAGGTTGCTTCTGTATCTTAGCTATTGTAAATAATAACTTCAACAAACAATGGGTGCATGTATCTTTTTGAGTTAATGTTTTAGTTTTTCTTGGGTGGATACCCAACAGTGGAATTATTGGACTATATGATATTTCTATTTTTAATTGCTTAAAAGTTTTTTGAGATTTAAAATTTATTTATTTATTTATTTAAAACATTATTTATTTGAGAGATTGAAGGTGGATGTGGAAGAGGGAGGGAGGGTGAGAGAGAGAGAGAGAGAGTATTTTCAAGCAGATTCTCTGTTGAGCATGGAGACCAACATAGGGCTCAATTCCAGGACTCTCAGATCCTTACCTGAGCTGAAATCAAGAGTCAGATGCCTAACTGACTGAGCCACCCTGGTGCCCCTAAATTAAAAATTTTAACTAATTAATTTTATTTTAATTCCAATATAGTTACCATACAATGTTATATTAGTTTCAGGTGTACAGTACAGTAATTAAGCAATTCTGTTTATTACTCAGTACTCATCATGGTAATGTACTCTTAATTCTCTTCATTTATTTCATCTATCCCCTCACCCACCTCTCCTTTGGTAACTATCAGTTTCTTCTGTATTGTTAAGTGTCTGTTGTTTGGTTTGCTCTTTTTTTCTTTGTTCATTTGTTTTGTTTCTTAAATTCCACATGTAAGTGAAATCATATAGTATCTGTCTTTCTCTGACTGACCTATTTCACTTAGCATAATACACTCAAGGTCCATCCATATCGTTGCAAATGGCAAGAGTTCATTCTTCTTTATGGCTGAATAATATTCCACTTGTGTTTCTGTGTGTGTGTGTGTGTGTGTGTGTGTGTATGTATGTGTGCCACATCTTCCTTATCCATTTTTCAGTCAAAGGACATCTAGGCTTTTTCCATAATTTGGCTGTTATGGACAATGCTGCTATAAACATTGGGGTGCTATAAACAAAGGGGCATGTGCCCCTTTGAATCAGTATTTTTGTATCCTTTGGGTAAATACCTAGTTGTGTAATTGCTGGGTGATAGGGTAGCTCTTTTTTCAACTTTCTGAGGAACTTCCACAGTTCTCCAGAGTGGCTGCACCAGCTTGCATTCCTACCAACAGTGCAGGTGGGTGCCCCTTTCTCTGCATCCTCACCAACATCTGTCATTTCCTGACTTGTTAATTTTCGCCATTCTGACTGGTGTTAGGTTATATCTCATTGTGGTTTTGATTTGTATTTCCCTGATGCTGAGAGATGCTGAGCACTTTTTCATGTGTCTGTTAGCCATTTGGAGGTCTTCTTTGGAGAAATGTCTGTTCATGGCTTCTGCCCATTTCTTGATTGGATTATTTGTTCTTTGAGTGTTGAGGTTGATAAGTTCTTTATAGATTTTGGATACTAGCCCGTTATCTGCTAAGACATTTGCTGATATCTTCTCCCATTCGGTTGCTTGTCTTTTGGTTTTGTTGACTGTTTTCTTTGCTGTGCAAAAGCTTTTTATATTGGTGAAGTCCTAATAGCTCATTTTTGCCTTTGTTTTCCTTGCCTTAGGAGAGGTGTCTAGGAAGAAGTTGCTGTGGCTGATGTCACAGAGGTTGCTGCCTGTGTTCTCCTCTAGGATTTTGGGTTCTCTATTTCTGAGTTCTCTATTCTGTTCCATTGATCTATGTGTCTCTTTTTGTGCCAGTACCATACTGTCTTGATGATTACAGCTTTGTAATAGAACTTAAGTCCAGAATTGTGATACCACTAGCTTTGGTTTTCTTTTTCAACATTTCTTTGTCTATTAAGGGTCTTTTCTGGTTCCTTACAAATTTTAGGATTATTTGTTCCAACCCTGCACAAAAGGTGGATGGTATTTTGACAGGGATTGAATTGAATTCATAGATTGCTCTAGGTAACATAGACATTTTAACATCTTTATTCTTTTAATCCATGAGTATAGAATGTTTTTCCATTTCTTTGTGTCTTCCTCAATTTCTTTCATGAGTATTCTATATTTTTCTGAGTACAGATCCTTTGCATCTTTGGTTAGGTTTATTCCTAGGTATGTTATGGTTTTGGATGCAATTGTTAATTGGGATTGACTCCTTAATTTCTCTTTCTTCTATCTCATTGCTAGATTTCTGTGCATTGATTTTATATCCTGATGTCCTGATGTGTTGCTGAATTCCTGTATGAGTTCCAGCAATTTTGGGGTGGAGTCTTTTGGATTTCCCCATAGAGTATCATGTCATGTGCAAACAGTGAGAATTTGACTTCTTTGCCTGTTTGGATGCCTTCTATTTCTTTTTGTTGTCTGATTGCTGAGGTTAGGGCTTCTACTACTGTGTTAAACAGCAGTGGTGATAGTGGACATCCTTGTCATGTTCCTGACCTTTGGGTCAGGAAAAACTGTTTATCCCCATTGAGAATAATATTCACTGTGGGGTTTTCATATATGGCTTTTTTATGATATTGAGGTGTGTTGCCTCTATCCCTACACGGTGAAGAGTTCTAATCAAGAAAGATGCTGTACTTTGTCAAATGCTTTTTCTGCATCAAAAGAGAGGATCATATGGTTCTTATCTTTTCTTAATATTAATTAATATAGATATTTGCAAATAACATATCTGATAAAGAGCTAATATCTAAGATCTGCAAAGAACTTATCAAACTCAACACCCAAAGAACAAATAATCCATCAAGAAATGGGCAGAGCACTGAACAGACATTTCTCCAGGGAAGACATACAAATGTCAATAGACATATGAAAAAAGATAAGCCCATTTATAGTCAGAGTAACTACTGAAAGATATGAATTTAGTGTCATTATTTTATCTGTAAAGTGACTATTTCTGTATATTATCTCTGTTCCTTTCTGGTGTGTGTTACTTTTGAGCTCTCTCTCTGCTTAAAGGATCCCCTTTATTATTTCTTGCAGGGCTGGTTTAGTGATCCTAAATTCTTTTAGTTTCTGCTTCTCCTGAAAGCTTCTTATCTCTCCTATTTTGAATGACATCCTTGCTGGATAAAGTATTATTGGATGCATATTTTTCTCATTTAGTACCCTGAATATATCATGTCAGTCCTTTCTGGCCTCCCGGGTCTTTGTGGATAGGTCTTCTGCCAGTTTAATGTTTCTACCCTTATAGGTATGGACCTCTTTCAGGATTTTCTCTTTGTCTCTGAGATTTGCAAGCTTTACTATTATATGCTGAAGTGTTGCCCTGTTTTTATTGATTTTGAGGGGGTTTCTCTGTGCCTCCTGGGCTTGAATGCCTGTTTCTTTCCTCAGATTAGGGAAGTTCTGTACTATAATCTGCTCCAATATACCTTCAGCCCCCCCCAACCCCCACTTTCATTTTCTGGGATCCCAATTATTTTAATATTGTTTCACTTTGTGGTATCACTTATCTTTCAAATTCTCCCTTCGTGATTCCGTAGCTATTTATCTCTCTCTTTCTCAGCTTCTTTATTCTCCATCATTTGGTCTTCTATATCACTAATTCTTCTGCCTCATTTATCCTAGCAGTTAGAGCCTCCATTTTTTTTATTGCATCTCATTAGTAGCCTTTTTGATTTTGACTTGATTCGATTTTAGTTCTATTTCTCCAGAAAGGGATACTCTAATGTCTTCTATGATTTTACAAGGTTGGCTAGTATATTTATAATCATTATTCTGAACTCTAGTTCTGATATCTTACTTTTTCTCTACTGATTAGGTCCCTGGTGGATGGTACTGTCTCTTGTTCTCCTTTTTGAGGTTAGTTTTTCTATCTTGTCATTCTTGCAGAAAGTTGTTGCTTTTCTATTTGTAGAACTGCAACAATTATTTTCTTAGGTCTCCAGTTGAGTTTGCAGGTGTTTGGAATGGTTTGTTAGCAGTCTAGCTGACTTGCTGGAACCAAACAAAACTAAGGTCTCCTACTCTTCCAGAATTCCCAATTTTGAGTATCTTTTTGAAGAACCAGATCTTGGTTTCATTGATTTTTTTTCTGTTGTTTTTCAGTCTCTATATAATTTATTTTTGCTCTGGTATTTATTATTTCCTTTCTTCTACTCACTTTGGGCTTTGTTCTTCTTTTTCTACTTCCTTTAGGCATAAGGTTAAATTGTTTATTTGAGTCTTTTTCTGGTGTGTGTGTGTGTGTGTGTGTGTGTGTGTGTGTGTTAAGCTTGTATTGCTATATACTTCCCTCTTTGTACTGCTTTCACCGTGTCCCAGAGATTTTGGACCACTGTGTTTTCATTTCCATTTATCTGTATGTATTTTGTTATTTCTTCTTTGATTGCTTCATTGGCCCATTGTTTTTTTAGAATCATGTTACTCAGTTTCCATGTATTTGTGGTTTTCTTCTTCTAATATAGTTCTAGCTTCATCCCATTGTGGTCAGAAAAGATGCATGGTATGATTTCAAACTTCTTAAATTTATTGAGGCTTGTTTTATGGCCCAATATGTGATCTATTCTGGAGAATGTTCCATGTACACTTGAAAAGAATGTGTATTCTGTTGTTCTGGATGGAATATTCTGTATATATCTGTTAGGTCCATCTGGTCCAATGTATCATTCAAAGACATTGTTTTCTCATTGATTTTCTGTCTGGATGATCTATCTATTGATGTAAATGGAATATTAAAGTCCCCTACTATTGTAGTATTGCCATCAGTTTCCATGTCTGTTAATGTTTGTTTTATGCATTTAGGTGCTCCAGTGTTGAGTATAGATATTTAAAATTGTTACATCCTCTTGTTGGATTAAGCCCTTTATCATTATATAGTACTCATGTTTGTTTCTTGTTACAGTCTGTTTTAAAGTAATTTTGTTTGTTAGAAGTAGTGTTACCTTGGCTCTCCACCCCCCCCCCCCCCACTTCTGTTTGCGTGGTGAGTGTTTTTCCATCCCTTTACTTTTAGTCTGTATGCATCTTTAGGTCTGAAGTGAGTCTTTGGTGGACTGTATATAGATGAGTATTTTTTTTTTAACCATTCCACCACTCTGTATCTTTAGATTGGAGCATTTAAGCTATTCACATTTAAAAAAAAATTATTTATTTGAGAGAGATAGACAGAGATGGGGAGAGAGAACACAAACAGGGAGCTGGGGAGAGGGAGAAGCAGGCTCCCCACTGAGCAGGTTGCTGGTGTGGGGCTTGATCCTAGGACCCTGGGATCAACTTAGCTGACTGAGCCACCAGGTGCCCTTAGGCCATTCACATTTAAAGTAATTATTAATAGGTATGTACTTATTGCCCTTTTTAAAGTTTGTTTTTTATTTCTTCTCCATTCCTTTTTTCTTTGCTTGCTCACTTTCTTTGTGATTGATGAGTAGCTATAGAGTTTTCTTTGGCTTTCTTTCTTTTCTTCTTTTTTTTTTTTTTTAAAGATTTTATTTATTTATTTGACAGAGAGGGAGACACACACAAGCAGGCAGAGGCAGGCAGAGAAAGAGGGGGAAGCAGGCTCCTGGCTGAGCCGAGACCCAATGCGAGGCTTTATCCCAGGACCTTGAGATCATGACCTGAGCCGAAGGCAAAGGCTTAACCCACTGAGCCACCCAGGTGCCTCAATGTTTGGCTTTCTTTTTATTTTTTGTGTATGTATCATAGATTTTGGGTTTGTACTATGGTGAGGTTCGTCTATAACATCCAAAGTAAATAGAAGTCTATATTGATTTGATGGTCATTTAAGTTCAAACACATTCTTAAAAAAATAAAAACAAAAACAAAAAGAGAAAAAAAACTTTTTATTTTCCTGTTTCTTCTTCTATTCCCCTTTTCCTTCCTTCTCTACATTTTATGTATATATTGTCATAGTCTGCATCTTTTACTCATATTTTTCTTATGTCTAACTATGGTTATTTCTTTTCCACTTAAAGAAGTCCCTTTAACATTTCTTGTAAGCCTGATTTAGTGGTGATAAAATTTTTTATCTTTTGTTTGTCTGGAAGAATCTTTATTTCTTCTTCAAATGTGAAGGACAATCTTGCTGAATAGAGTATTCTTGGATCTAGTTTTTTTTTTTTTTTTTTCTTTTTCTTTTTCCTTTCAGCGCTTTGAATATATCATGCCACTTTCTTCTGGCTTGCAGTTTCTGCTGAAAAATTGGCTGATAGTGTTATAGGTTTTCTCTCTGTAGATAACTTTGTTACTTTGTTTCTCTCTTGCTGCTTTTAGGATTCCCTCTTTATCTTTAAACTTTGACACTTTAATTATTATGTGCCTTAAGTTCATCTTTTTGGAACTCTCTACACTTCTTGGACTTGGATGTCTATTTCTCTCCTTAAGTTAGGGAGGTTTCCAGTTATTATTTCTTCAAATAAGTTTTCTACACCTTTATCTCTTTCTTCTTCTGGGACTCCTATAATGTGAAAATTCATTTGCTTGATGTTGTCTTCTTCTTTCTTCTTCTGGGAATCCTATAATGTGAAAATTCATTTGCTTGATATTGTCCAAGAGATTTCTTGGACTTTTAAAAAATTCTTTCCTCTTTTTGCTGTTCAGCTTGTGGTCTTTCCATTATCCTATATTCCAGATTGCTGATATGTTCTTTCACATTCTCTAATCTACTACTGATTATTTGTTTTTATTTATTTATTTATTTTTATTACAGTTATTGTATTCTTCTGTTCTGATTCTTTTTATTTTTTTATAATTTAAAAAAATTTTTAATAAACATATAATGTACTGTTAGCCCCAGGGGTACAGGTCTGTGCTGATTCTTTTTAATATTTTCTATCTCTTTATTGAAGGTCTCACTGAGTTCTATTCTTTTCTCCAGCCCAGTATCTTTGAATTCTTTAATAAGCATATTGCTCATCTGTTTCATTTAATTCTTTTTATTTATTTATTTATTTATTGATTTGACACAGAGAGAGAGAGAGAGAGAGATCACAAGTAGACAGAGAGGCAGGCAGAGAGAAGGGAGAAGCAGGCCCCCCGCTGAGCAGAGAGCCCAATGCAGGGCTCAATCCCAGGACCCTGAGATCATGACCCGAGCTAAAGGCAGAGGCTTAACCCACTGAGCCACCCAGGCACCCCTCATTTAATTCTTTTAGTGAGGTTTTTCTTTTTCTTTTCTTTCCTTTTCTTATTTATTTATTTATTTATTTATTTATTTTTGTAATTTCTTTTGTTGCCTATTACTTTGTATCCCTATTTTGCTTGACTTCCTGTGTTTGGTTCCATGTATTAGGCAAAATGACTACTTTTTCTAAGTTGATGCAGTGGTCTTATGTATGGGGACCTCTGTGCAGATTGTGTATACTTGGTGACTTTTGCGGGCTGACTAAAGCTGTGGCTGTACGTGTTAATTACTCTTTTGAACAATGGCTTTTACAGAGAGAATAAAGGAAAAAAATAAAATTAAGAAGGAAAAGGAAAATAATAAAACAAAAGAAAAAAGCTAAAAAAGAAAAAGGAGAAAGGAAGAAGAACAAGAAAGAACAAAATCAAAAAGAAAAAAGATGAAAACAAGAGAAATTTTCAGAAGTGTTTAAAATAAAACATTAAAAAAAAAAACCACAAAAAAACCTCACCACAAAACCATGGCTTGTTTTCTGTGCCCCAGCACCACAAGGTGGCTAGTGTGGGTTTGTGGATCCTTGGGTTGCTGAGGTTGCAAGCTCACAGTGAGCTGGAACCCTTCACTGGTCTGAGCTTTTAAGGTGGATGGATGGGGAAAGAACATTCCTGTAGTTCCTGGGTCATTTTAAACTGCAGCCTTTTTTTCCCCCTGTGTCCTAGCACGGCTAGGTCCGGTGTGGACCAGTGGACCCTGAGCATCCTGAAGTTGCAAGCTCTCTGTGACAGCTAGACCCACATGTTATGGTATCTGGACCCTGCTCTGGTTTAGGCTTTTAAGATGGGGTGGGAACATAAGCCTTATTGTTCTCTAGTCCCCCTGACTGGAGAGTCTTCCCATAGTTCCCCCACCTCTTGGCAGAGTTCTAGTGTTGTCTTTTTATATGCTAGGGTTTTTTTTTGTTTTTTTTTTTTTGTTTTTTTTTTTAAACTGCAGGTTTTCTTTTGTGCTCAAGGACAGAGGAATCTGTTCTAGGCCCCTCAATACCATCCCTCCCCACAGCCATCCACAGCTTGGGGGGCGGTGTTTCCTTTTTTAATGTGTCTCTGACTCTCTTGTTCTCTTGCCATTCTCTTTGTCTTTTGTTGTTCAATAGCTGTTCAGTCAGCCCTCAGTTCTTCTTCAGGAGGAAATTCTCTATTAATAGGTGTATTTTGGTGTGTTCTGTGCAGGAGGTGAGGTTCAGAGTCTTCCTACATCATCATCTTGAGCTGGAAATTGCAATTATTTTCCTTATTGAAGCTCAAATTGCCCCATCATTGACCAGTGATACCTCTTCAGATTGGTTCTTGAGTCCTGTTTATAGCTTCTTTGCTCTCTGGTATGTTAATTGTAAGATATTCCAGGTTATTCTTGTACAGTTTCTGTTCCAGACTTGGCATCAACAATTTCTTCAAGAAATTCTGGCTTCTTTTAATGGGAATTAATTTCATTCATAGGAATTTTACTACAGTGTTGAGCAGTTTCTAGGCTTTTCATTGGACAGGTAAGATATACATACAAAGTATGTGTGTGTGTATGTTTTTGTATGTATACACAGATATCTCTTTTTTATTAAGATAAAATATCTCATGGAGCTGTTTCAAGTTTAGTGCTTGTTTTCTGCACACAAGCATTTTTAATGAGGTAGAGTAGAGAAGTTGGTTAATAATATGCCAGCTGACTCTGCAACCAATTGATTAAATAAAGAATCCCAAGAGCTTTCAAATATTTGATATAATATTGCACAATTACTTCTAATATGTGCATAATGCTATTAATGGGATATCATTTTTTTAAAGATTTCATTTATTTATTTGTCAGAGAGAGCACAAGAAGGGGGAGCAGCAGGTGGAGGGAGAAGCTGGGTCCCCACTGAGCAAGGAGTTGGATGTGGGACTCAGTCCCAGGACCTGGGATTATGACCTGAGCTGAAGGCAGATGCTTAATTGACTGAGTCACCCAGGCATCCCCAGGATATCATTTCTATACACTTGAAACTTGCAAATGTTCAAGTGGAAAATGTAGAGAGACTGTAGGGATGTTTATTATAGGTTATGCTTTGGTTTTGTGATTCAAATTAACCTTCTTATAATAGTATTATATAGCTGTAAGTTATTATACAGTTATTTAGTACCATGCTGACTAACATAGCAATTCTGTACTCTCTAGCTACTTGTTAATCATTTTATTATTCCTACCACCTACTATAGTGAGCTTGGTGGGCACATAGTAACTGCTTAACTAACATTTGTGAAATGAGTATGTATTGGTGCTGGTAGTATTCCTATGAGTAAGTTGTGCTTTCTTGGCTCTATCCTCAAAACATTTGCAGGCACTGACATTTTTACATACTGACAGTTTTACATACTTTATTGGATCTGTCTGACCTGAGGAAGCAAGTCAATTAAGAGCTTTGGGCCTTAATCTGAGAAGCAATGTTAAAAGGCTCTCAGTATTATCATCAGTGTCTGTAAATTTCCTAAATACAGTCTGTCTGTGTTTTGTACCTTGCATTTTTTCCATTACATCATGAAGGTTAATTGTGAAAGAAATGATGGAAATGTGTTTTAAAGGGTAACACTAATAAAAAATTAAAGGACAATGTTGATGAATAAAATATGTAAATTGCAATGACATTAGACCTGGAATTGGAGATGATGTTAATATCTTACATTTTTCATTAAATGGCTTTTAATTAACTCCTAAGAGAGTAGTTACTCTGCAAAGCCATGTAAAATTAGACCATTCAGTCACTAGTTTTTTTCAGAAATTTTTTACTCTGCTACTTTTTCAGATAGAATTTTTCTTTTTAGCTTGACTAAATTATTGAGATTATAAAAAGGGAAGAATGGTAGTCTCACTGTGTGTAAAGATTAAAGGGAAAAAATATGACTCTTTCCATTTATCTTTCTGTTTAAATACTGCTCCAAGTGAACTGGCATTGATAGTGGACCAGAGATATGATTTTCTGCTGTTTAACTAGGGATACAAGTTTAAAAAAATTGAATTATTTGCCAAAATTAAAAATTTTGAGTTTTTTTTAAACCTCAAGTGTGAATTTCTGGTACCTTGAAACATCAAAATATTTGACAATGATGGACCCACATATTCACATTACAGCTATTGACTGGAGATGAGTACTGAAATTTCTCTAGGCTCTGCCTCATCTATGGTCTCCCTGATGTTGAGACCGAGTGTCAGTCACCACTTATTAGGAGAGAAGTGAAACATTTCTTGGATCCTTTTCTCTAGCATCAAGGGCAAAGTAGAAGATAGATGGAAGATTGCATATGTCAAGAAAAATAGGAGAGAACAAGAGGGAATCCTTTGTGTGTATACACATAAGAGAAAGGTATTTAATATAAAGCTATGTCTGTTTTGAAAGAATATGTTTTGGGGCACCTGGGTGGCTCAGTGGGTTAAGCCTCTGCCTTCAGCTCAGGTCATGATCTTAGAGTCCTGGGATTGAGCCCCACATCGGGCTCTCTGCTCAGCTGGGAGTCTGCTCCCTCGCCCCCCTGCCTGCCTCTCTGCCTACTTGTGATCTCTCTCTCTGTCACATAAATAATTAAAATCTTTAAAAAAAAAGAAGAATATGTTTTCATTTTTTAAATACCATCTGAAGTTCATTTATTTAGAATCAAGAATTTATATCAATTTACAATTTATATTTTTGTTTCTTTTTAAAATTAACATATAATGTATTATTTATTTCAAGGGTACAGGTCTGTGATTCATCAGTCTTACACAATTCACAGCACTCACCATAGCACATACCCTCCCCAATGTCTATCACCCAGCCACCCCATCCCTCCTATCCTCCTCTCCTCCAGCAACCCTCAGTTTGTTTCCTGAGATTAAGAATCTCTTCTGGTTTGTCTCCCTCTCTGGTTTCCTCTTGTTTCATTTTTCCCCTCCCTTCCCCTATGATCCTCTGTCTTGTTTCTCAAATTCCTCATATCAGTGACAACATATGATACTTGTCTTTCTCTGATCGACTTATTTTGCTTAGTATAATAGCCTCTAGTTCCATCCATGACATTGCAAATGGCAAGATTTCAGTTTTTTGATGACTGCATAGTATTCCATTATCTATCTATTTATGTATCTATCTTTGTATCTTTGTATCTATGTATCTATCTATCTATCTATCTACCTATCTTCTTTATCCATTCATCTGTTGATGGACATCTAGGCTTAATATAAAGATATGTCTGTTTTGAAAGAATACAACTTTAAAGGTCATTAGGAAGTAAACCATTCTAGGGCTGTGACTGATACAAGATAAAGATGATTGATAAAAAAGAAAAACCTAATGATCTGATAAAGGAACTGACATACCAGTAGGATTTCTTTTGGAATGTGAATAAAACAGGTGCAGATGCTTTAAAATGCAATGTGTGTTAGTTGGAATAATTGATCAGTTATCAAAATTTTTTGAAGGTGGTAAAGATTTTATAAGATTTTACTTATAAGATAATCTATAAGTGTAGCAGAAACTGTGTCCTAAACAAAGGCAAGCATTTTATAGATAGAAGCCTGCTAGAAATACTGCTTCTCAGTGTGGAGCATTTGTAGAGTTTTTAAATTGTGGCTGATGAGAACACAGATATAGATGATATTACCAAGTTGTCTATATTTATCTTGGTATTGAGGAAAATGTAGTGTGACTGAAGAACTTTTAGGTATGGTACCTATGACAAGTATAACATCAAGAAATTGTTTATTTTTCTGTGTTGAGAATAATCTTCAAAGGTTTAATGCAGAATGGTCAAAATTAGTTCAATGATAGGGCTCTTTGAGTGGTCATGATTTATATTTATTATAATATTATAAAATTTAGATCCAAGCTGGCAACATGTTATAAGGATGTGAGGCTTATGTCTATTCCTTACAGCATCATCAGGAATTGCTTTGTGGTAGAAAGTGAAGTAGAATATATGCCATTGACTGAATGTACTCATGGCATGGACCATGGACAGTTCAGTCATAGTGACTTGAATTTCTAATCAATGGTTTGTTGGAGGTTAGATACTACAGTTGTGGCATTGTGTTATAAATATTTATGTGTAGGGTTTTTTTGTGCTTAGTATTTTTCTTTAAAAAATTTTTTAATTTGAATTCAATTTAGTTAACATATACTATATTATTATATCAGGGGTAGAATTTAGTGGCTCATCAGATGCATTTAACATCCAGTACTCAATTACATCAAGTGCCCTCCTCTATGCCTGTTACCCAATTATCTTTTCCCCCACCCACAACCCTCCAGCAACCTTCAGTTTGTTTCCTAGAGTTAAGAGTCTCTTATGCTTTGCCTCTCTCTCTGTTTTTATCTTATTTTATTTTTTTCCTTCCCTTCCCCATGTTCATTAGTTTTGTTTCTTAAATTCCACATATGAGTGAAATTATATGGTATTTGTCTTTCTCTGAGTTATTTCACTTAGCATAATAACCTCTAGTTCTATCCATGTCATTGCAAACGGTAAGATTTCACTCTTTTCAATGGCTAAGTAATATTCCATTGTATATACACCACATCTTCTTTATCCGTTCATCTTTAATGGACATCTGGGCTCTTTCCATATTTTAGCCATTGCGGATATTGCTTCTATAAACATTGGGGTGCATGTGCCCCTTTGAATCACTATGTGTGTAGGTGTGTAGTTTGGGAAATTTTTCTTTTTGTTATCGGAGGAAATATCCTGCCTTGACTCATCAAGAAAGAAAAGAATATAGACTGATTTGACAAGATTAAATATCAAAGAACCATTTTCTTATCCCCCCCCAAATGTGGGGCTTTCCATATACTCTCTTAGACGACAAGGCTTAAGCTGAGCTGAGGCTTATTACTTTCTGGCCCCAAGTGTAGCCCTTGGGGCTACTTGTTTGATGGTGCCTGGTGGACTCCTGTCTACTCATCAGCATGGGAAACATAAAACATGTTTTATATCTCAGCGGCCAGAGAAGCAGAAAACCATTGAGAGACAACAGCCAAAGCTGTGCTGCCCTTTAAAATTGGTTGGTTTTTATTATGTATTTAATTTATAGGAAATAATACAAAGAACAATGGTAGAGCAAATAGCTGTGTACTTAACATTCAGCTTAATATGTAGAACTTATGTACTTCCATCTCTCCCTACCTTCTCTCTCAGCACCCAGACATGATCAGTATCTTGATTTTGAGTTTTCATTCTCTTGCTTTTGTCTGTAGTTCTAGCAGATGCTCATGTATCTTTTTTTTTTAAAGATTTTATTTATTTATTTGACAGAAATCACAAGTAGGCAGAGAGGCAGGCAGAGAGGGAGGAGGAAGCAGGCTCCCCGCTAAGCAGAGAGCCTGATGCGGGGCTTGATCCCAGGACCCTGGGATCATGACCTGAGCCGAAGGCAGAGGCTTTAACCCACTGAGCCACCCAGACGCCCCAATGCTCATGTATCTTTAAAGAAGATGTGGCTTACATTACACACTTTTGAACTTTATATAAAAGGAGTCCTCCTCTATGTATCTTTTGGTGACTTGCTTTTTGCTCAACAATCTGTTCTTGAAATTCATTCATGTTGATACATGCAATTTATTTATTTTCACTTTTGCATAATATGGCTTTGTATAAATACAAACACAGCCTTCAGTTCCATGTTGCTGGACATTGGGATTATTTACTTTTTTTCCCCTCTGCTGAATTAAGCAAGACTATTATTTCTGTGGAATGCCCACTCTATGCAAGGCACTGTTCTAGATTCTGGGTATACCTCAGGGAGCAAAAGAGACAGAATCCTAACTCTTACTGAACTTATATTCTAGTTGGAAGACACAGGAAAAAAAAGTAAGTTAATATGATTTGTGAGAGTGTGATAAATGTGATAGAGACAAAGCAGAGACAATGATAAGGAGTGTTTGTGTTTGGAATGGAATTGAGATCTTAGGGTGATCAGAGAAGATCTCATTAAGAATATGAATGGTTGAAAACGACTTGGAGATGACAGAAAAAACTATGTTCCAGGCAGAGGGACTAGAGCAAGGACCTTGGGATGGGGGGAAACTTCCCTTATGTTTTGTAAATTTCTCCTGGTGCACAGGTGCAAGGGGTTTTCGAATGTATGTTACTAGACTGGGAACTTCTAGATCATGGGCTATGCAGTAATGTACATTCTTAATTTGATGTACTGGTCTGTGTGGGTTAACTGTTGGAACACACAGTCTGCTCTCTTTAGTTTCCTTTTCCTCTCATATCATCTTCTCCTCCTTACATTAGTTTGGAAGTTATACACTCTATTTCTATTCATTTAGTGTTTACTCAAAACATTTTAAGATGCATACTTAACAAGTCTAAAGTTGATCACTAAAAGAACTATCTTGTGAATAATATAACCTTAAACACATTAACTCAATTATGCCTCTATAATTTTATATGCTATTTTTGTGCAGTATTTTAGTTCTTTTTTTTAAAACACTAAACACTATTGCTATTGTTTTAGACACTTATACTGTTGATTTATGCAATCAATGCTTATTCTAATTTCTCATATATTTTCTAATTTATTTATTTCTCTCTCTCTTTCTTCTTTCTTTTTATGATTATTTATTTATTTGAGAGAGAATGAATGAGTGTGCAAGAGAGAGAGAGAGCACAAGCCAGGGGGAAGAGGCAGAGGGAGAGGGAGAAGCAGACTTTCTGCTGAGCAGGAAGCCTGATGCAGGGCTGGGTCCAAGGACTCTGGGATCAAGACCTGAGCCAAAGGCAGACACTTCCCCGACTGAGTCACCCAAGTGCCCCTATTTCCCAATTTCTTTATTCATCATCCCTTCTTACATCTCAAATTTAAACCTGGGATCATTTTTTTTTTTCTCCTTGCAACACATTCTGTAGGATTTCCTTGGTTGGTGGGAGAGTGTTGACCACAAACCCTTTCAATTTTTGTCCATCTGACTTTTGGGAAAAAAATTATGGGCTGGCTTGAGCAGTTGAGTTGCATTTGTGTAATATGGTCAATGCATAAGTCACTTTCCTTCAATGAAACAGCCTAGGTGACAACAGTGAGGTGTTATCTGAAATGTGTAGTGTTCTAAATGAAGCCACAATAGAATCCTCTGGAAACTTGTGCATGGGGGCAATTTAGTCAATATGGAAGGCTGTCTGGTTCCACATGCCTCTCTTTAAGGGAAATAGTAACTCAAAAGTATGTCTGTCTAGGCACAAACTCTATATGCTGCAGCCAGGATTGTTGGGGGAAAGCGTGACCATTTTGGATCCTGTGTAATGAATTCTGAAACATTCCCCAGATACTTGATATATTCTGCAACTTTAGGGGTGAAAGAAAGATTAAAAAAAAGCAATTGGACGCAATTAAAATTTTTTCCATTTTATTCCTGACTAAAAGTAAACTGCTGTGATTTTAAACTTCATTGGTTTTGTTATTACCTTAATTAAGGAAGAAGGAATAAACGTTAGGTAGGGTAATGTAAAAAACTGAATTCTATGAGTAAGTGATGAATTCTGACAAAATCTTCTTTTACTTGCATATTAACCTCCTTTCTAAATCTCAAAATGAGTCATTTTTCATTTCTAACAGTGTTACAATCTCTCTACAGTGATCATTCAAGTTTAGGAACATTTTTATGTTTTACTATTTTACAATTAATGCTTGATGAAGCTGGCAGACATTTAGAACTTAGTTGGACATCTTCAAAGCAGGAGATACTAATAATTTTCTTGTTCTAGTTCTTCATGCCTCTGTGTATAAATATGTAGATGTGGTTATTAGATAATGCATGAAAACTAATAAAATGTTAATTCATAGAATAAGATTAGATATTGCTATTTTTGAAAAAGGAAGTAAAGGCAAGGAATCTTAGAGTAGTCTCATGAATCAGGGTTTGTAAGACATCTATTTTCTTTTTCAGCACATTAGCTAGGTTGTTTAAACTATCTTGAGACCAACTTCATTCAACTTTCATAAATATTCTGGTAATAACTGTCAGCACCAGGAATTTCTTTTTTTTTTTTTTTTAAAGATTTTATTTATTTATTTGTCAGAGAGAGAGAGGGAGAGCGAGCGAGCACAGGCAGACAGAATGGTAGGCAGAGGCAGAGGGAGAAGCAGGATCCCTGACGAGCAAGGAGTCCGATGTGGGACTCGATCCCAGGACACTGTGATCATGACCTGAGCCAAAGGCAGCTGCCTAACCAACTAAGCCACCCAGGCGTCCCAGCACCAGGAATTTCTAACAAAAGAACTATATTTTTAAACAAAGATTAAGACAGATGGATTGCATTTTATACTTTTTTAAATGATTCACTTCATTTGCCAACTTAATAACTTACCCAGTTGCTTTTGATCAGCAGCTCCCATATTATTGGCATATCAAGTCTTACCTTTTTTTTTTTTTTTAGTGCCAAAGGGAGGAAAGTATAGGTAATATAATCAAAATTTATATACTTTAAATTTTAAAATTTTCAACAATCCTTTCTTCATTTCCTACTTGAATATCGGCTCTTTTAATTGTGAACTGTTTGACCAACCTTGGACAAGTTACCTAAACTCTCAAACCTCAGTTTTGTCATTTAGAAAATGGATATAATCAATAATGGTACTTAATTCATAGTAATGCTGTCAGGACTAAATAAGACTATCACATAAAACAGAAAGGATATTTTCTGGAAAATAGTAAGTACTAAATAAATGAACATGATTTTTGTTATTATTAATACTGGAATAGTAGCTGAAGTGGCATTGGTTGAAGGCATTGTAGTTGAGAAGACAAAGGTATTACAAAGACAGTGTGATGAATGGACTGCCATGACCCAAGATGATGGCAAGAGAGGGATAGGTAGTCTGAATTGTTTGCCAGTGTATTTGGTTAATCAGGGAAGTGTGGATCGAGACTGGTAAAAACAATGATGAGGAATAAGAGAGGCATGATTCTTAAAGGAGCATGGATTTTTACTTGAAGGAGGGGGAACAGAAATCTGGATGGAAGCCTTGGAGAATAAGGAAAAGACTGATCTCCAAAGCCATGCCTGGTATATATGGCAAAATGGGCATTTGTCTCTCGATGGGCTTTTGGGGAGGCTCTGTACTTGTGGTACATCCAAGTTTCAGTGTAGACAAGGTGTTGGAAGAAATCGAGGTTGTTGTAAAGGTATTTTTACTCTGAGAGGAGCTTCTCTGAGACACAATAAATAATGTTCCTCTTTCTTTTAGAGAAAGAGGAACATTATGGTTGGTTTAGAGGAAAGCAGTCCAAAGTGAAATGGGAATGAAACTGTGGGAAAGGAAAGCTGAGTAGAGTGAATTGTATCTTGGATGATGATCAAGAATAACATGTGTGTGAGGCACAGGCTTCCAGAAGGAATTAGACCTGTGTTTTGGTTGCTGTCAAGATAGGGAAATCAGCCATGAAGAGGGAGTGGGACTAAGGCTATTTGAACTGGTGAGTGTGGTGGCTGGAGCCTCAGGTTGCAGGCTACCAGAGGCAGTGAGAGGATAGAGGGAAGTTTACAAGTTGTGATCTTGCTTCTTCCCTATTTCCTTGGGATAATCAGTGTTCATTCCTTTATGACAGAAATTGGCAGCAGCTGCCCAGGGATAATAAAAAAGCAGCACAAAAACTCTTTTGGGGTGGGATGTGGCTGAAAGCAGCCATGAAGAGACCAGCTGCCCTTGGGCCTTCATTGCTCCATTTCTTTTCCCTCCAAATGCCCAGGGATGATGAAGTTACAATGTAGGAAGACTTCTTCCCTTCAGTGCATTTTTGAGTGAAACCTAATCAGAGGATCTACCTGTGCAGTGACAGTAAAAGGCAGGGTCAGGTGAGGTTTTGTGGTGCCTAGAGCCTTTTATATTCCCGTCCTCTCACTTAACTCACTGGGACTGACAAACTAAGCCTGGCCCTCAAGCCATTCTCATGACACAATTCCGGATGGAAGAGCTAATGCTCTTCTGTTCACAAGCACACAAAACAAAACAAAGATACAAGAACCCTGAAAAGTAGAGCTATTATACATGAAAGACAATAAACTGAACACCATATATCATCTGAAGCAATATTATTGTAACAAAATGTACCAAGAATTTAAAGTATGCGTGATAAGAATACTTATTAGTAATACAAAGCAGGAATGAGAAGTTATAAATAGGAACTAAGGGGAAATATTCAGAATGAAGAATGTGATATTGAAATACAGTATATGAGCACTGGGATAGGTATCAGAAAGGACATAGCAGAAAAATGAATTAATGAAGATAAGATTGAAGAACTTACCCAAGGGGAACAAGATAGAATAAAGAGAAAAAAAAAAGACCAAGAAATATGACTGGAGAAGTGCAAATAGGATTGCACCTGTTGATAGGATTTCATAAAGGAGGGGAAAAATAGAGAATAAATACTTGAACAAACAATATGGTTTAATCTCTCACGTTTAAAGATAAAAAAAATCCCAGTGTGAAAAGGCTCGTACAGGACCAAACAGGATAGAGAAAGGAATATTCACATTTGCAAATTTAATATCAAAATATAGGGACATTAAGATGAAGAGAAAATTCTAAAAGCTTCCAGAAAGAGATTCCCCACTAAGGAAAATGGGCCAGATTGACACCACTTTTCTCAATACACACATATATGTATAAAGGAATAAATAATTTTAAGGCATTGAAGGAAAGTAACTTTGAATTAAAATTTGGTTTTATCCAACTAAATTGTCATTCAAATATGAAAATATAATAAAAAATACTCTCAGCCCTTAAGGCCTTGTTGCACAACCCCCCACCAATCTCTCTTGGAGAAAACCTTCAAATCAGAAGAGCTTTGGGAGTTAAGAGTAATAAAATAACATGTAGTTTTAATATAAAAAATAAAATCCTGCATCAAAGAAATAAAAAAAGTGGAAGTACAACACAATGAACCAGGACATTTGTTGGAGGGAAAGATATCAATGTTGATAACTTTAAGAAATCAATAAGGGTTAATAAATAATTCTTCCAGTAAAAGCAATAGCCATAAGAACAAAAATCGTGTTTACTTTTTTTTCCTTTTTAAAAATTCAAGTGTAGTTAACATACAGTGTTATGTTAGTTTCACAGTGTAATGATTCAACAATTCTGTCCATTTCTCGGTGCTCATCAGATGCTTACCTTTTAAACCAACAGAAGGAAAGTAGTTCTGTCCAAATGGAAATCATGGAAGGGGAGAAAAGAGGGAGAGAACAATAAAAAGAAATATGAAATAAGGTGGCTGAAATATATCTGAATATAAAATAAGAACAATTGATTTAAGATCATCAATTAAAAACCTAGGATCTCAGATTGGATTAAGAAAACAAGAACTAAGAATATGTGATCTTCATCCAACACAAATAACACAGAAAGATAGAAGGATTGAGAAAAGAGAGTAGTCAACCACAGGTCAGAATAGAGGTGGGGTAAGCAGTTTAATAACTGACAAAATAGAACTTAAGGCGACAAAATACCATATTTCTAATGATATACTTTATGTACAGGTAAAAGGGAAATTAGAGGAAGAAGATATACTATCATGAACATATCTGTACTAAAATGCCTTGTTAGAATGTATAAAGCAATAAGTGTCAGAATTTTACAGAGAAACAGATAAATCAACAATTAGAGGTGGAGATTATCATATAATCTTAGAAACTAAGCAGTCAAAAGAAAAAAAGGAAAATTTTTATAGATTAAAATGCAATTAATGTTTATTCTATTATATAATATATAATATAATATATTATTATATTATTCTAATTATTCTATTAGATAAATTGAAGACTATACACTTAATCAGCATAGAGTATATATTCTTGAGCAATCAAAAACTGTTATAAAAATGTATCTCGGGACTCCTGGGTGGCTCAGGTGGTTAAGCGTCTGCCTTCGGCTCAGGTCATGATCCTGAGGTTCTGGGATGAATTCTCCCATCGAGCTCCTTGCTCAGCGGGGAGCCTGCTTCTCCCTCTGCCTCCCTCTCCTCCTGCTTGTGCTCCCTCTTTCTGCCTCTGACAGATAATTAAATAAAATCTTTTAAAAAAGTGTATCTTGTATTAGACCACAAAGGAAGTTTCAACAAATCTCAAATGAATAATAGCAGCTTTGTTCTCCGATCTCATTGTAATAAAATTGAAAATTATCAACAAAAGGACAGCTCAAAAACAAAACAAAACTCCCGTCTTATGTTTAGAACTACATAATTATTTTATTATTTATCTATTATAAAATAATTCTTGGATTAGAAAAGATACTATATAGGAAATTAAGAAATACTTAGCACAGAATGATAGTGAAAATACCGCATGTTAAGACCTGTGGGGCAAAGCTGAAGAAGGACTAACTTTGATGGGATAGATAGCTTTAAATAGAGCCAGTAGGAAACAAGACAGGTTTTAAACAGACAAGATTAGCATTCAATTCAAGAAATTGGAAAAAGAGCAAACACAAAGGGAACAGAAGGAAACAATAAAAATAGAAGCAGAAATAAATGGACTGTGTATTAATTATAATTAAGCTTTCTAAAATGAAAAGCTTTTTTTGAAAAAGGTTTTTGAAAAGGTTAATAATATAGTCATATTTCACACAAAAGTTACCAAGAAAAACAAATTCAGATAAGCACAGAACAAGAAGGTCCATGCGAAAACTTCATCTTTCTTTTTTACGTGCCCAATGGAGATAGAGATTGCCTGAGATCCCCAGAATGGGTCATCTTGCTCATGTCATTAAAAATATCTTCTGCCAAGGGGATGCAGATGTTTACACACCTTGTGTGCATGTGGAGATACCTGTCTACCTATTACTCCTCTCCCCAACCTGTATTTTATCAATTCTCCAATTTTGTTTCCTCCTTTTTTAAAAAAAATTATTTATTTATTCATGGGAGACAAGGAGAGAGAGAAGCAGAGGCAGAGGGAGAAACAGCCTCCCCCGTGAGCAGGGAGCCCAATGCAGGACTCAATCCCAGGACCCTGGGATCATGACCGGAGCCAAAGGCAGATGCTTAAGATAGGGCTGTAAAGGTGTATTGCTGGCTTTGCCAACTGAAAAAAAATTTTCTTTTGATGGACTTTACAAGCAGGTATACAGAAAAGAAAATATTGACAGATCAGTAGCTGAATACCAGAAGATGTGTTGATTTGCTTCAGTAAGGAAACAATTTCTGGAACAGTCCTTGTGTTTGGAGCCATCACCTCTTTAAATTTAGAAAATCCACTGTCATTTTCCAAGATACATTTGTCCTCTGAAGAGTCCAAAAAGGTGAGTTGAGTGGGCGATGAAGGAAATCACTACCTCTGCATTCTTCAAGTCTTTTATGATGTAATTAATTTACAGTTTCTCCAGAAATACAATATTGATGATTAATATAGCATTTGCTAGTTTTTATGTCCTCAGGATTACTTAAGTAATTCTGATGGACAGTGCCTTAGGGGCTGAATCTCACTTTTGTTGTTGTTGTTGGTCATTCTTTGATCATTCAGCCTTTGTGTGTTGATGCCTTCCATATGAACAGAATAATGACTTCTGTTTTGACTTAGAGTCAGAAATAGGAGGGAAAACCATGAGCAGGTTCTCACTACGTTGTTTGGGTGGTGACGTCACAACACTTTCATATTGGTCCTGATAAAAGCAGGGAACCTAAGCAATTTTCACTAACCAGACCTTTAACCTTCTGATGTATTCACTTTGGTGAGTACGGCAAATTCCAAACAAATACATACTAGATGAAATATACATTAAAATCCCAAGGCAGAAATGTTTGTGAGCTAACTGTTTGGTGTAGTTTATGTCTGGAAAACCCTCTGAGACTTGACTGTGAGTGTAGGCAAGAATGACGAGTAAAGGTTTAAATTATTCCTTTCCACTCCAGGCTGGTCTAGGCAGGTCCACTACGGTTTCCTTAAACATCCATGCTATCCTCTTCTTTCTTTTCTTTTCTAAAAAAAGATTTTATTTGTTTATTTGACAGAGAGAGACACAGTGAGACAGGGAACACAAGCAGCAGGGGGAGTGGGAGAGGAGAAGCAGGATTCCTGCCAAGCAGGGAGCCCAACGCAGGGCTTGATGCCGGGACTCTGAGATCATGACCTGAGCTGAAGGCAGTTGCTTAACAACTGAGCCACCCAGGTGCCCCCATGCAATCCTCTTTCTTCCCTACTCTTCAGATACGGTATACAAAGGACAAATTCTGTTCAAAGACAAGTATTCATGTGAATCTATCATACTTTCATTTTACCATTTTTTCTCTTTCGATTCAACCTCTTCTCTTGCCTCTTTTTTCAGTAGCCTAGAATACTGTCTTTCCAAATGGGATTTGGGGTGTTCTTTACTTTTCATTCCTCTTGCATCCTAGAAATACATTCTTAGATCATTTCAAATGATGAGTTCAAAAGAGTCTCAGCCTCTACTTCATGACCCACTCCTATGCATTTCCATCCAACTTTTTCCACCCCTTGAGGGGGATTTGACAGCTTTACTCCAGATCACCTTGAGATTGTGTATGGTCTGCTTTCAATGGAAAAGTATCATTCATTCAGTCAAGCCAACTTGTTGGTACTCGAGCAGATGTCACCTTTTGATCACTCACATCTTTTGGATGAATTGTTTCTTAATTTCCTGAATACCAGAAGACTAGAAGTCAGTTCTGTTTGTTTCTCGCCTTGGCTTCCTTAACATCACACGGCTGCTTCAAGTATCAAGAAGAAAAAAGAACTTTTAGTGTAGTGACAAACTGTGACATGAAGACTTCTATCAATCATGTCAAAGCTGTTTGTTTTAAAAATAAATTTTGTGTCAGGGTTTTCAGCTGCTAAAATTCATGGTTTCAATTTCATGACATTAATCATAAATAATAAGACAAAACCTGATCAGCACTCTAACAATTACTGAGTATCTGGTCCAAGTCGTAAAAACTGTTACTGACTTGAGGTAGGTTAATTTAGAGACCTTCAGAAATGAGTTTGGATTTCAGTGCTTGAAAATGTCACATAAAAATGTAATAAATCTGTTACCATTATCACATTCTTTAGGTGATAGTGGCTTTGGTAGTTAAAATACAGCTCATAAAATTTATATTTATGTTAAGGCTAATTTGTTTTAAAACTTTTTAGAGGGGGAATCTTCAGAAAGGCACCAAATTGGAGTTGATAAGTATAGAATATTTAAACAAAGTGAATCAACCTAAGCCTCAAAAGATGGAATTTTAGGGGCGCCTGGGTGGCTCAGTGGGTTAAGCCTCTGCCTTCAGCTCAGGTCATGATCCCAGGGTCCTGGGATAGAGCCCCGCATTGGGCTCTCTGCTCAGCAGGGAGCCTGCTTCCTCCTCTTTTTCTCTCCACCTGCCTCTCTGCCTACTTGTGATCTCTCTGTCAAATAAATAAATCTTTAAAAAAAATGGAATTTTAATGACAGATCAGTCAAGCAGTGATCTACACTTACTTGATAAGACATTCTAGAATCTAACATAGAGTTAGATTCTATCTATGCTGTTACTAACATAGATTCTATGTTGTTACTAACAACAGTAAGTTGGCTAAATGATGTCAATGTGAGTGATTATGGAAACCAGTCAGTTTCTTTTGGGGAAAGAAAATCTCTAAAAAGAAGAGTGATTTCAAGATATCTTTATGGGCTTTCCAGTGTTTTCTTTGATAAGCTGAGATTTCTTTCGATGGTTGTCATGACTTTCTCTGTTTTGGAAGTAGGATTTCATAACATTACTGAACATTTTGCATGATAAAAAATAAAAACGAATCAAATAGTTATAGTTATCTTGTTCTTTTGGAGGATATGTTAATTTGATGCAAAAGAGTCAGATTTGGAGTGTCATATTTTTAGTCTGGGTCTCTATTTTACCCCAAGATTTTCTTTGCAATGGAGTAGAAAGGTAAATTGTTTTTGAATTACTAAAAATCATTATCTCATTCAATTAATTTTTTTTGTCTCAACAAAATTTTTTTTATTGATGAAAATTTGGTAGCAGGACTGAACATTTGAGGTTCTTATTAAATCATACTGAGTTACTGTGAATTTAAAACATTTTAAAAACTTAAAATGTTTAACAGATTTTCTAGTTTTAGTTCTAGATACATACAAGTGAAGCTATGCTTTAGCTTGTATGGAGACAGATACTAAGTGAACTATAGCAGAATGTCCTAGATTTTACATTAATCGTCTTTGGAGAATCTTTTTCTTCCCTTACTTACAAGCAATGTATTTTGTAATGAAACACTAGTTCATTGATCTCTCTTTAAATTGCTTGCTGATAGAAATCAGTTAATAATGAATAACTACACATTCCCAAAAGACCATCCATGTCAGCAAGTAGACTCTCTGAATAGAGCTCTTTAGAAAATATTAGCAAAGTTTTACAAATTCCCGTGTACAACCTGAGAAATTGTTGAAACATGTCATAACATATATAGTATGTATATCTCAATGAAACTGAAAACAAAAATCTCGGACCACATTTGGTGACAAGTCAGGATGAGTTTTTCTCTGGAAGTCTCTTTGACCTCTAGTGTAAATGGATTTCCTGCTGGGTCTTCCTAATCCTCTCTACACAACTAAATCCTAAACATGTCTGAATCCTAAAGTCCACCTAAGGTGAGTTCCCAGGTGGGGACTCCTGGTGCAGCTGTTAGGAACGTATTTGTATCAGTCAGAATACTACAGTTATTTTCTGGACTCTCTTTGAGAGCAGAACTATGCCTTATATTCTCAATGCTAAGTACGGTCTGTGGCACATAGGTAGATATTTAAAAATAGGAGTTACCTATTTTTTAATCTTTGTAACTATGTTATTAAGGAGACAAAAATCCTCCTTTATTTTATTTTATTATTTTTTAAGTTTTTTTAAAAAAAGATATTATTTATTTATTTGACCCAGAGAGAGAGAGGGCACAAGCAGGGAGAGTAGAAGAGGGAGAAGCAGGCTCCCTGCTCAGCAGGGGCTCGATGTGGGACTTGATCCCAGGACCCTGAGATCCTGACCTGAGCCAAAGGCTTAACCAACTGAGCCACCCAGGCACCCCCCGCCTCACAAAAATCCTCCTTTAATTTAATGAATAAGAAACTGAAGGGCTGACATGTGAAAAAAGTTGTTCAAGATCTTACCAGCTCTAATAAGTAGCTGAACTAAAATCTGCAGACAGGTCTGCCTCAATCCAGATCACGTGCTTTATCAAGGGCACCAGACACTGTCCACATAGCTATAAGGGAAGTTGAAGGACCCTTACTTAAATCTACTCCAAGAATGCATTTCTCTCTCTCTGAGTCCAGCATAAGCCAGGAAGCTCTGAACTCAGCCAACACTAGTTTTAAGGGATCAATTAAGGGAACACTAGTTTTAAGGGATCCAAACTTAAAACAACTCTGAATTTAAAAACATATAGTAAATATTGATTAATAAATGCCTATAATTCTGGATAAGAACTATATGACATAAAGGACTGACAAGGAAATTGAAAGAAAGCAAAAATAATTGAAATTAAATAATTGAAAGTAAATACAAACTCATTGGGCATGGTATTTACATTGAAACCTGGCTCTGTCAACTTTAAGACTAATGATTGTCTTACATGTTGCTGCGTGGATCATCATTCTGTTTTAAGACTAATGAGACCCGGAAGATGGAGGTGTTGAGCATCTAATGGTTTCTATTATGTTTTGCAGATCATTTCATTCTGCTTGTTGGAACTATAAAGTTGTTCTTGAAAAATATGCAGCCCTTTGGTTTAAAGATGTTTTATTTTAACACATATTCAGGAAAGTCAGTTTCCAATTATGGTAAATCTAGAGAACTAGCTTGGAAATTTCTGCAACTTATTTTCATCATGGAATGAAAGGAAGAAACAAAGCATAGAATATTAGATCATTAAATGCAATTTTCTTTACTTTTCTTTCCTTTTTTCTTCCATAAGAAAACTGAGACAAAATGTGCTGAATTAGTTGATTACATAATTTGCTAATACAGAGCCTGGCTAGTTCCATGTCTCTTGGTTTTTGACCTAGATATATGTGTTTTTTTAGCTAAAGGATAAAATGCAAGGTTAACTTTTGAGTAAAAGATAAAATTTCTTCATACAATGAAAGATTTAAAATAAAATGGTTAAGGTAAATTTCAAATGTCCCTACATACTGAAAAGAAAGTGCCTTTCATTCTTACCACTTGACTCAACAGACATTCATTAACGTTGTTTCCCTTCCAGTTTGACCTGGACCCAATAATCAGTTTTTCCAACTATTCTCACCATCATCCTCAATTCCCTTGAGATATTTACTGTCCATTCACCCCTTTTCTAGGCCCCCTGTTATGGATCAATGATCTGTCTTTTTGGGTCCTGCCTCTGGGTTTCTGAGAAGTGCTCAAAAAAGTTGCATAACCATGCTAATGGTGTCATTACCAGTGCAAATGTTCCAAATTCAGCTGGGCCTCTGATGATGCTTAGCAGTTCTATTCTTACTCTGTGTCAGGGTCCCTTTTCCAGTCATATGGATTTCGAGAACAGTTACTCTTTTTCTCAATCTCTAACCTCATCCCTGTCTCCTACCTGAGCATATGGTGCTTTCACCTTTACTCAGAACATCAGGACCATCATGTGAGCATTTCCTCAGTATTCTTCCTATGCACTTCTGAAATTAAATATACCTTCTTCGTCTTTCCTTCCTTTCTTAAAGGGATCATAGGAGTGGTCAAGAGAAAGGGCTCTGGAGTGAGATAACATCTCAGCTCTTTAATCTAGTAAATGTGTGACTTTAGATAGATTCCTTACTCTGTGTCTAAGTCTCCTTCTTTGTGTGATGGGTGTAATAACAGTATTTACCATATAGGCTTGATATAAAGAGTAATGAGGTTTATACATACATACAGATACATAAAGTGCATGCTACTTGGCACAAAGTAAGTATACAAGTTAGCAGGACTAATTTTATCATTGTCATTTTTGTTGTTATTGCCTAGGAAAGAAATTGTTTAACTCTATCCTCAGTTAACTCCACCTATCTCCTTTAGGATTTTGAGCTATATTTGATATCCTTTCTCTTTTCAATCCATCTCCCCCCAGTGCCATTTTCTTTTCAGTTTAAAAGTAGGGGAACCTGGGTGGCTCCGTCAGCTAAGCACCTGACTCTTGGTTTCAGCTCAGGTCATGATCTCATGGGTTGTGGTGTTGAGTCCTGCATTGTGCTCCATGGTCAGTGGGGAGTCTGCTTGAAGCTTCTCTCCGTCTGCCCCTCTCCTGACTCATGTGTTCTTTCTCTAAAATAAATAAATAAATCTTGAAAAAAAAAGCATGCTCAAGCATTTCATTTCCAAAAATATCAGTAATGAGCCTCTCTATTTTTTTAGTTAATATCTAACTATAAACCTTATCCTGACTTTACCCTACCTTATTCTTGTCTGTCCATTAGCATACAATTCTGGTAACTCTAAGTATTTTCTGAGCTGCTGCTGGAACTCTAGCCCAGAATTCATGGTTGAGTGGGATGGTAAAACCTGCTAATTTTGAGATGCTATGATTATATGACTAAAAAATGTAAAACTTACTCTTTTTCATCATTAAAAATGAATTCAGGGATGGCAGCAAGGGGGTGGAGCAGGAAGCCATGGACACTCCTTTACCCTTTAAACATAATAATTCACCAGATTTCATGGAAACCTTCCTTTTGTGAGAAATCTAGAAACTAACTGAAAGACTCTTACTCTTCAGGCAAACATAAAACCAGATTCATTGAAGCCAGTAGGGAGATTAAGGACATCTTCTTGCCAGAATCCCTATCCCTGGCATAGTGTTATACACAAATTAATATGTGTGATAGACCACATTAACAGAATAAGAGATAAGGATCACATGATCATCTCATACATGCAGAAAAGCATTTGACAAAATTCAACACCATTTTATGATAAAACTCAACAAATTAGGAACAGAAGTTTACCTCAATATAGTAAGTTTATATATTAAAGCTTATAGCTAACATCATGCTCAACAGTGAAACAATGAAAGCTTTTCCTCTATGATCAGGAAAAAGGCAAGATTGTCCATTCTTGCCACTTCTATTCAACATAGTCCTAGCCAGAGCACTTAGGCAAGGAAAAAAAAAACCCATTTGAGTTAGAAAGGAAAAAATAAAGTGATTTCTGTTCACTGATGACATATTTACTTATTTCTTAATTTTTTTTAATTTTAATTTTTGGCTGGAATTTATTATTATTATTATGTTCAATTAACCAGCATATAGTACATCATTAATTTTTGATGCAGTGTTCAATGATTCATTAGCTGTGTATAACACTCAGTGCTCATCAACACATGTGATGTGTTGATACCCATCACCTTGTTATCCCATACCCCCACCCCCTTCCCTTCTGTAATCCTCAGTTTGTTTCCCAGAGTCCAGAGTCTCTCATGATTTTTTTTCTCTCTCTCTCTCTGATTTCTTCCCATTCAGTATTCCCTCCCTTCCCCTGTGGTCCTCCACACTATTCCTTATGTTCCACATATGAGTGAAACAATAGGATAATTGTCTTTCTCAGCTTGACTTATTTCACTTAGCATAATCCCCTCTAGTTCCATCTATGTTGATGCAAATTGCGGATATTCTGGTGGCTGAGTAATATTCCATTGTATATATGAACCTTATCTTCTTTATCCATTCATGGTGTTGAAGGACATCTCAGCTCCTTCCATGGTTTGGCTATTGTGGATGTTACTGTTGTGAACATTGGGGTGCATGTGCCCCTTCTTTTCACTACTTCTGTATCTTTGGGGTAAATACCTAGTAGTGCAACTGCTGGGTCATAGGATAGCTCTATTTCTTTTTTTTTTTTTTTTTTAAGATTTTATTTATTTATTTGAGAGAGAGACAGTGAGAGAGAGCATGAGCGAGGAGAAGGTCAGAGGGAGAAGCAGACTCCCCATGGAGCTGGGAGCCCGATGTGGGACTCGATCCCGGGACCCCAGGATCATGACCTGAGTCGAAGGCAGTCGTCCAACCAACTGAGCCACCCAGGCGTCCCGAATAGCTCTATTTCTAATGTCTTAAGGAACCTCAATATTGTTTTCCAGGGTGGCTGCACCAGCTTGCAGTCCCACCAACAGTGTAAGAGTGTTCTCCTTTCTCCACATCTTCACCAACACTTGTTTCCTGTGTTGTTAATTTTTGCCATTCTAACTGGTATAAGGTGGTATCTCATTGTGATTTTGATTTGTATTTCCCTGATGGCTAGATATGATATTTAATATAAAAAACCCTAAAGAATTCACACACACACACACACACACACACACACACACACCCTTGTTAGAACTAATAAATGAATTCAGTAATGTTTCAAGATACAAAAATCAACATATAAAAATCAGTTTTATTGCTATACACCAGCAATATACTATCTGCAAAGATAATTAGGAAAATAATCCTATTTACAGTAGCATCAAAAAGAACCAAAAATTTAGGAATAAATTTAATCAAGGAGGTGAAAGTCTTATACTCTGAGAACTAGAAAATATTGCTGAAAGGAATTAGCAAAGACATAAGTAGAGAAAGGCATCCCATGTTCTTTTTAGTGGGTAATAGTACTTAAAAGCCAAGATCAGGGCATTAGGTGCACGCATTGCCATTGCAGTATTGTTGATCCTAGGCACTCAGTGCACAGAACTAGATGATATATATGTGTATACATACGTATATACACACAGACACCCACATAACTACATCCTCATATATGCATACACACGCATATATGTATATATTGTATAATGTTATATAATAATGTATATAATGTATATATAAATATATATTTATATCCATATTTTGATATATATCTATATAAGGTAAATCCTGAATTGACACAGATATCTCCAATTTCAATCCAGTCCGTATGGTTCATTCTAGTTTTCCCTTTCACATTTGTATCTCCTTTCTCTGACAGTGAGATACCTGGCTCCCTTTAATCTTAATATTTTTTATTAGTTGATAGATATTCATGAAAATAATCTCCCACTTCAGCTGTCACTATTTTCCCTTCATGGATGCTCTCTTGGCCCACTCAGACTCTGACAATACCTATCAGGCCCCCCTTCTACCTTTCCATGGGCACTAATAATCCACGCCAGGCTACTGTTTCCCATAATTCCCTTCACATGGACATTCTGCATACTGCTCAGGCTTTGACTTTCCATACTGGGTCATCCTTTATCCCATGCTTCCTCATCCCATCTCCCCTTCATATGGTTGTCCTCCTTAATCTGTTCAGATAATGATGTTCCATAATACTCTGCCTCTCTAGGAAGATGCCCTCCTCACCCTCACTAGGCTTTAACACTTTGCTCAAGATTACCATGGCTACCTCTTACTTTCAGCATAAATGAAAGGCCAGGAAAGGAAGGGAAAGAAAAGGGAAATGGGAAACTGTACCCACTGGAATTTACTTCTAATCCCGGTTTCTGCCTCCAGTGCTGACCAGTCTTAGTCCATCTTGCCTGCTCGTTGCATCACGTGCCTTGCCAGTTGAGCGTGATTTCTTACTAATTCCTGCTTGTGACCTGCTTGGCCCCATATCTGCTCACTAAATGTGCCACTGGCTTAATCTCTTCCAGTGCCATGTTCCTATCTCCCTCCAGCTGCAGATAGCAATTCAGGATCAGGTTAGCTTCTGACTCAACCCACTTCTGTAGAAATCACAACTGTTCTCAGGATTGAAAGATCGGATGAATGATATCAAAGAGTTATCCTTGAAGAGTAGTGCTTGAAACTACAGCTGTGGAGGAGGTTGAAAATAAGGATAAAGAAGAGGAAACTAGATAATACCTTGGGAAGAGTGTTTATGTGTTTATATTTAGGGAACAGAAAGAGAAAGAAAAAAGCAGAGTTATCTTGGACTAATCTACAGCCTGGAAAAAATTGAAGTAATTGGTTTAGGTGACTAATTTTTTGAGAAGAATTTGACTCAGTGCTGTGTCCTTAAATAATTTAAATTGGAAGTATAGTGGTATTATTATAGACCTGGTGTAAACTAAGAAATATGACATTATAGAATAATTTGTTACAGTAAAAATGACTCAGTAGGTTGAGTCAAACTCAGTGATTCATCTATACAGCTTGTCAGATCATCTGACAAGCATTTTGCCTGACTTTAGAGTTCAGGGTCAGTTACAGAAAGTTTTGCCTCTTCTGTTTTAGTCAACTTTTGGGTGGATAGTTTGTTATGACAATAGTGGTCTTATGAACTCATTATAAAAAGCCTTGTGGAAGAGATGCTTTGGACAACAGTGCTGTCTCTTAGATTGTGTGGCTGGTTATTTGCTGAAAACACCTTTTTTGCTTAGGTGACCTTGTTTAGATTGGCAAATTCTCTGGAAATGTGGGTAGCGTGTATATTCATTTTATTCACCACTGTATCCCTATTACCTAATATACTGCCTGGCATATTGTAGATTTTCAAAAAGTACTTGTGAAATTATTGAATGAAAGGAGATGGTTCTACACTTCTTTAAGAAGTCATCATTTGATGGTATACAACAGTTTTTGAGACAGCTGTGGGAAGGCAGTCATGGCTTAAAAAATTTCCAAGACAACATAGACTCTAAGAAACAAAACATATGAATAAACAATTAAACAAACAAAAAGCAGAATCAGACCTATGTCTAAATACATAGAACAAACTGATGGTTGCCGAGAGAAAGGGGATGGAGAGGGGGGTAAAATAGATGAAGGAAGTGGGAGATACAAGCTTTCATATGGAAGAAATAAGTCATGGGGATGAAAGGTACAGCATTAGGAATTTAGTCAATAGTATCATAATAGTGTTGTATGGTGACAGATGGTAGCTACATTTGTGGTGAGCATAGCATAATATATAGATATGTTAAATCACTATGTTATACATCTGAAACTGATGTAACATTGTGTATCAGTTATATTCAAATAAAAAATTAAAAAAAATGTGTAAGGCAATCCTCAAGGAACATCAATATGGAATAGATTAAAGATTTTATCTGTAAAAATGCAACAGGTGCTTTCCCTTTATAGAAGTAGATATAATTTTTTATTGTGTTTATAATTTAAACCTTTCCTATTCAAGCTTTGACTCCCTACAGTGGGTCACCTTTCAGTGCAAATGCTTTCCTCATCTCATCTTCTCTCCACATTCTTGCCCTCAAACAGTAAATCACTAAGAAACAGGTAGCTGGATAACATAACATTTTGAAGTCTTTTTTAGAAACAAGTAGATGGATGCCATCTTGCAAGACATTTATGCTGACTGGATCTTCTTTTGCTACCCCAGCGCACACACAGTAAAATTTCAAGTAATTGCGGTCATAAAACCACCCCATTTATAAGAAAATTACTGCAGTGATTAAGTAGTTTAGTAATAATATATTTTCCAGATGGCTTAATGAGAGTTACTGTAAGATGATTATTTCCATCATAATTTTGTTTTTATCCCCATTGTTACATTTATCAGATAATAACATTTTCAATAGTTTGGCGTTTAACTTTTTAAGAAAATAGCACTTAAACAAGTATTTCCCATATAGGAAGAAGGCGACTAACCTTTATTTAGCTTATGCTCTATTCCTAGCAGTATGCTATTTAATCGTAAAAGATTTATCTTTCTGCCAAGTGAAGCATAGATAATAATTAGTCGGTATGTTTCATTAAAAGAAGTCAGTTATAAAAAACCCTAATAGTTAAAAGCTAGGGTTCAAGAGCAGACAGATCTCATTTAAATTCTGGCTTTTCTCTTTTCTAGCTGGGCTTTTGGACAAGTTTTCTAATGTTTCTTAGCCCAAACTTCTCCATTAATAAGCTGGATTTAATAATATTGCTTATTACATTGAGATGTTTAGAGCATTCAGTGAGACAATACCTGTAGAGCAGTTAGCTTAATACCTGGCATATAATAAGGGCTCAATAAATATTAATTTTCTTCATTATAGAAGGCTATCTGGCTTCTCTCACTTATTTTAGTGCTTTAAAGGTTGTTCCATGTTGTAGTACATATCAGTACTTAATTTCTGTTTATGACTGGGTAATATGTCTTTGTGTGAATATACCACATTTTGTTGATCCATTCATCAGCTGGTTGACATTTGGGTGTTTCCACCTTTTGGTGATTGCAAATAGTGCAGCTATGAACATTTGTGTACATGTTTTTGCCTGAATATCTCTTTTCAGTTTTTTTGGATATATGCGCAGAAGTGGGATTGCTGGATCATATGGCAATTCTATGTTTAATTTTTTGAGACATACAAACTGATTTCTTTTTAAATTAAAGATTTTATTTATTTATTTGATGGAGATATAAAGCATGCAGAAGCAGGCAGAGAGGCAGGCAGAGGGAAAGGGAGAAGCAGGTTCTCCACTGAGTAGGGAGCCTGATGTGGGGCTCTATCCCAGGACTCTGGGATCATGACCTGAGCTGAAGGCAGCTACTTAGCCAACTGAGCCACCCAGGTGCCCTTACAAACTAATTTCTGCAGTGCCTACACCATTTTGTATTCCGACCAGTGATGTATGAAAGTTCCAAATTTTCTACATCCTCATCAAAACTCATTATTTTCTGTTTTTAAAAATGATGGCCAGCCTAGTGGTCTAAAGTGTTTGTGGCTATTTTCATGTCTCTACTGGTCTATCAGCTTTTCTGGGGGAGGATTTAAATCTTATTTCCTTTTCTCACACATTGAACAATAAATGAATTTTATGTGTTATTATAGCAATCCCAGACTTTAAGGAGTCTGTGATTTAGTGGGAGATATAGATGCATGAAGATGTTTAAAACCTGCAGAAGGAGCCCTATGGGAAGATATGCAGAGCACAAGAGTATAGAGGGAACATTGTTGGATGGCTTTTCCTGGGGCACTGTGGGAAGGCTTCACAGAGGGACTGACTGCTGGACTGGGTCTTTGTGAGGGAGCAACTTAGCTAGGTAGGGAACTAGGTCAATGGTATTCCCAGCAGATGGAAAATCATAGGCAAAGGCAGGCAAGTGGGAAAGAGCATGTTGCATGTAGTATTTGAATGGAAGCAAAAGAATATCTCAACAGTGAAAATACTGTTTATTGTTTATTTGAAGTGTCAGAAGTAAGAAAGAAGTCTTATTTACACTGCCATGAGTTGTATGTAAATTAATAGAAGAAAAATAATACAAATAATACAAATATGTCAAAAAGATATTAAAGAATAATGGTAGTATAGAGCAATGACTACATTTCAGCACTAACTGGCTCTATAACCTTGGGCAGGTTGATGACTTAGTGAAATAAAAGGGCCAGAATAGATGGATTTTAAGATTCTTTCTAGCCTAACCTTCTATGAAGCAAAACAAACAAGCAACTGACTCCACAGTTTCTCTTTTTGACTGAGAAGTCTGGTAAAGTTAATCAAATCCTTTAGACTTGTTCATGTGTGTGGAAGCAAACACAGACATTTTGCTCATCATTTCCATATGGCCTATTGGTAGCCATCATGAGGCATTTTGCCTGGAAACTTCCCCTCAAAATATTGCAGAGAATAGAGAATTGAAACAGCATGTTGCGATGAAATATTTGTTAGGGTGGTTTTCATTTGTATGTGAAAAATCAGATTTATCATGTCTTCCATTATGCACTCCACCTTCATCCTTTCTTTAAGATGTCGGTATACCCTCACACAAGTGAACACTTAGTCACATATATTTTACCCTGCTTGGGTTTGCTTTCTGATATATATATTTTTTCCAGTAGTACAAGAAACAGGTTGACCGAGAGATTCTTTTGAAATTTGGCAGATCTTCATATAGGCCAAATTTCCTAATATCTTAGCTCTTAGCTTCTTCTTTTTCTTTAGCCCTCCTCCAGGCTTTCTGGTATTTTGATTTCATGCTTGTAAACTGGACACAAATTTTCCACTGAGAACATTGGACAAAGGCTGATGGCCTCACTGCTGCTTATTATAAAATGTTATATTTCAAACAGTCATGGTGGTAGCTTGAAGAATGCTTTCAGAGGAGTACCATCTATCATGCAGATCTATGTCATTTTTCTTCCACTGAAGCACCTCAAATATAATTTAAGGAAATCACAGAGTTGTTTCTGTTGGGAATAAACAACAGATTTTCACAGTTACCGCTGCAGATCTCATTAGTAGAAGAACATGTCTTTACTGCTGCAAAGTACTGGAAGGCTGAGGTTTTTTTTTTTTAAATTTTATTTTTTATAAACATATGTTTTTATCCCCAGGGGTACAGGTCTGTGAATCGCCAGGTTTACACACTTCACAGCTCTCACCATAGCACATACCCTCCCCAATGTCCATAACCCCACTCCCCAACACCCCTCCCCCCATCAACCCTCAGTTTGTTTTGTGAGATTAAGAGTCACTTATGGTTTGTAGGAAGGCTGTGTTTTATGTTTTCCCAATAGGCGTAACTCCTGTAAATTGGCTACTATTGGATCTAGAATCATTTAATTCCATCCTGTTTTTAGTTTTCTTTGGTAAATAGTGATAACTGTTTAAAAATTTCAGGTGGGTAAGGATGAACTACTTTCCCTCAGTCTTGCTAACATTGCAATGAAATATGTCTTAAACCAAACCGGGCCACAAAAATAGACATTTGGTAAACAAACATTTATTAGCCAACAGGCACAAAATACTTCATAGATCCTGTGCTGTAGGAATCTCAGGTTTCTGATTGTTGTGGAGCTCTGCCACCACCTTGGAATAATGGCTCTCTCATGGAAGACACAAGAACATTTTAGAAGCAAGATGCTGCTTCTCTTATGGTTGATATTAGGCAATCAAAAATCCTCTAATAACTGGGCCTAGGACCATCTGCAGGATGATCCCGGGATCAAGCCACAGGTACCGTCTTGAAGACTAAAGCTAAAGATCTCACTGTATTCTTATACTCTGATCATTTGAGAATGATAGAAGTTTTCAAAATATTTTAACCCAAAAGTTCATTTTTGCTTTTGTTTCCTTTGCCTTTGGAGACATATCTTAAAAGAAGTTGCTGTGGCTGATATCGAAGAGGTTACTGCCTATGTTCTGCTCTAGGATTCTGATGGATTCCTGTCTCACATTGAGGTCTTTTATCCATTTCAAGTTTATCTTTGTGTACGGTGTAAGAGAATGGTCGAGTTTCATTCTTCTACAGATAGCTGTCCTGTTTTTCCAGCACCATTTATTGAAGAGACTGTCTTTTTTCCACTGTATATATTTTTCCTGCTTTGTCAAAGATTATTTGACCATAGAGTTGAGGGTCCATATCTGGGCTCTCTACTCTGTTCCACTGGTCTCTGTGTCTGTTTTTATACCAGTACCATGCTGTCTTGGTGATCACCGCTTTGTAGTAAAGTTTGAAATCAGGTAATGTGATGCCACCAATCCACAAAGCTTGAATCCTTTAAATTTCTCAAATGAGGATGTATTTCTAACATGGACTTTGCTAGCAAACAAACCACCAGTATCACCTATAACATTCTATTTTTAACATGAAGTACGCTAATTCATAAAACATCTGTTGATGATCCCAAAGCTGGAAATGGGAACACTTGTAATAGCTACCTCTGGAGTGTGGCCTTAAGAGGGTAAACCGGGCTGGCCTCCTCTGGAGTACAAATTCTTGATTAGAGCCTCTAATTGTACCTGGTTTGTAACTGAACTAATGATGTGATAACCACACTGTCTATCCTGAAATGCTTGAAAGAAAATTACAACCAGTCAATAATACCTTGTGTCTTAGTTTCCTATTGTTATTGTAACAAATTACTCAGAATTTAGTGGCTTAAACAATACAAATTGATCCTCTTATAGTTCTGGAGGTTAGAAATCTGAAATTATCTTGTGGAGCTAAAATCAAGGTGTTGGCAAAGCTGCATTCTTTCTGGAGTCTCTAGGGGACTATCTGTTTGCTTATCTTTTCCAGCTTCTAGAGGCTGCCCACGTTCTTGGTTCATGACACCATTGCGCCATCTTCAAAGCCAGCAATGGCTAGTGGAGTCTTTCTCATGGTGCATTCCTGTTTTCTGCTTTCATCATATTTCCTTCTCTGACTCTTCTCCACGCACCCCCCCCCATCTTCCTTATAAGAACCCTTGTGATTTTTGGACCCACCTTGATAATCTAGAATAATCTTCCCATCTCAAGTCCTTTAATCACATCTGCTGAAGTCTCATTCACAAATTCTGTGGATTAGGATGTGGACATCTTTGGGGAATCATTATTCTGCTTGTTACCTCCTGCTAATATTCTAAGTAATTCCTTTTAAGATAATTTTAATTCAACTTCAATTATGGAGTTCTATGGGGAAAATAGAAATGACGTGGGCTTTGGACCTGGCAGATCATTGTTAAATCTTGGCTTCATACCCAACAAGCTGTAGGCCATAGGAAAGGAAAATGGAACTATATATAATATAATGTACCTCACCAGGAAGATTAAATAAAATAATGGGTGAAAACCTGGCCCAGTGCCTGTCATGTAGGAGACACTAAATAAATGCCAGCTAAAGGTAGCTATCATGATCATTAGCAGAACTATAGAGCTGGAAAGAACCTCAGAGATCATTTCTACTTCTTTCAGCAGTAGAACTACCTTTTTTGGTCTCAAACAAAATCTTTTTTTTTTTTTTTAGTTGAAGTACAGCTGACACACAGTGTTCAAACAGAATCTTACATGGAATTTTATGAAGAGCCTCAGTCTACAACAAGCAGTAAAAGGAACAGATAGGTCCCTTGGGTGGAATAAGTTCCTTTCACTTTGTCCTCATCATGTCTCTCCTTCTTTTCCTTCTGCCTTCCCTTCTTCTTTTTGGCAGGTAAACATCTTTTGCTGTTGCCAGATCTAGTCCAAGGATAGTAGCTTGAAAGCCATGGATTTAGTCCAATCTCTCATTTTGCACTGAAAGATGAAGAGGCAGAGAGAGGTTAAGTGACTTCCAAGGTTGCACAGCTACTCAGTAGAAGAAGAGGTATCAGAATGGAAGTTAAAATAAGGATTCTTAGTTCAATGTTTTTTCTCTATATCGTGTTGGAGGTAGATATAGTTGAGTGACCAGAAAGCTTTACAGAAATGAAGAATTTTAGGAAATTTAGTTAAGGCAAAATATCTTAAGTGATGGCAAAGATAAAAGCAGCCTTTCTTCTACCACAAAATCTGGTTTTGTATATTGTAAAAGCAGTCCTTAGAAGTAAGAGAATTTGGCACTTCATCAGCACCACATAAAAGGAATGTTGTTTGTGAGATGTACTAGATTAGAACCAGCTTCTCTTCAGTGAGACAGTGTTAGAATTTTGCTTGACACTGGGGTTCTCCACCAAGATTTAGAGTTTTGAATTTAGGTTCCAGAGAGCTGGAGCTCTGATGAAAATCTCAGAACACACTGGTAGGACCAGGCAAGCGCTACAAAGCAATTTGAGTGTGGCTGTCTTTTGCAGCCCAACCAAGCTAAGGGAGACCAGATGTCTTCATTTTCAACTTCCCTTTCAGCTCTAGGTCAGAATTCTCTCTCTGCCAAGTGCTCTGGGGTGTTATAAGTGAGACAGGATAAATTGCCTGCCAAATTTTGCTATGAAACCAGCTTTAGTCTAGCCAATCCCTGAAACACAAAATTTCATTTCTTTTGGACTTAAAAATTCAACAGTCCAATGAAACAGTGTAGCCCTTGTCCAAAATTAGTGCAGAACTAATAGGTTACTAGTTTTAAAATCAATGTTATTTAACTCTGGAATAAACAATATTTCATTTTTTCATGAATGAACATAAAAGTAAACATTGAATTATATTTTATCACGGTTACACTCAATGTGATATCTTGGTTATGCTTTAGGTATTCGAACAAAAATGTGTCTATTGTCTCTACAATAAATTCAGTCCATGGTAAAGACTCATTCACAATAAAATTTTTTAGTGCATGTTATTTAAAGACACACATATTATTGATGACTGTTAGAACCTTCAGCAGAAAACTACTTATGAGTTAGTTTTCTTGTGAAAGAATTTGTTCATTTCATAAAAAAACAAAAACAAAACCACATCATATATCCAAAACCTACCCATTTGATCATTTGAGTCTATTTTTCATTCTGACTGATTATACTGTCTGTGTCACTTACTACTGACAAATTGGCTGGAAAGACACTTGAGACTTTTCTTTTTAACATTTATCAATTTATCAATATTGATTTCCCTTAAGAGGCAGTCTGGCATGGTAATATGATAGCATGAGCATAAGAGTTACGTAGGCTTGAGTGAGAGTTCTAGCTTTAGCACTTACTAGCCTTAGCAACCCAACAACTTTAGGAAAGTTCTCTTATCCACAAGATAATAATCTGTGCCTTGCCTGGTTTTGAGAGTATTACCTGGAATACTGTTGTAAAAGTGTCTTGTGAGATATTATAGAACACTGGTTTTCGCTTCTCTGATATATGTCAGATATCTGTTTTGATAAGATTTTAGGAAGCTACTGCAGTGTATTATTTCCATCTTGGAATAGTAGCAGAATACTCCCCCTATTCCTTATGTCTGTGATCAGGTTTATGTTTCCTGTAGAACTAGCTGTCACCTCTTCTTTGGAAGGTCTGAGTTAGTCTTCTGTGTACAACATTTTGCTCTTACTCAATTATTCCAATGCTACAGAGTTTCTTCACTTATTTGAAGTTTAAGCCATGAAAATTTCTACTCCTTTGTACCTTGACTTTTGTCTGTCTCCTTGGGATTTTTTTTCTTTTGATTTTTCATTCTTGAACGATTTCCTCCATCCTGAGTAAGTGCACTTCAAGCAAGATGTATATAGAACAAGAGGGAGAAAGCCATTCTTGTCAGACTATCAAATGGGTTGTTTGGGTTGTTTGTAATAGTTCATCTAAGAAAATAATTGGTAAGAAAGTCATAAAAATAGTTATGTCTGTGGTCTAAAGGCATAGTTAATGTACAAAATGTATTTGATATTATAATCCAGGGTGATAAAGAGGAGAAAATGATACTTAGTGGGATGGAAGTTAAAATAAGGAATCTAATGATTTTGCATCCAATTCTAATATTGGGGGTTAATTTTCCCACACCACCAAACAATTCTTGGATACCAGCCTTGTGTCTGACAATTCAACTCAATTCTGACATTCGTTATCTACCTGAAAATAGTGTCATATCCACAGATTAAGGGCTCAGTTCCACAAGACTGTCCCCTAACTCCTAACTTTAGAAACCAGTCACAAGTCCGAGTTGTCACTTGTGTTTCTGACTGAATAGATATAAAATGGAATTTCCAATGATAACTTTCCCAACAATTGGGATAAATCAATTTGCTAGAGTGGCTAATAGAACTCAGAGGAGCATTTAATTTACAAGATTACAGGTTTATTATTAAAGCATATAATTCAAGAACAGCCAATGGAAGAGATGCATAGGGCAAGGTATGGGGAAAGGGTGAAGAGCTTCCATGTCTTGTCTGAGCACACCACTCTCCCCAAATCTCCATGTGTTCACCAAAATGGAAGGTCTCTGAACCTTCTCCTTTTGGATTTTTATGGAGGCTTCATTATGTAGGCATGGTTGATATCATCGGCCATTAGTGATTGAACTCAGTATCCAGCCCCTCTGCCTTCCCTAAAGTTACCTCATTAATGTGATAAAAGTCACTTTTATTATGCCTTGGAATAATAAAGATATTATCATTCTGAGACTTTTAGATGTTCTGTGCCAGAAACATGGACAGAAACCAAATATATTTATATATTTATTATAAATCATAAAGTCACATTATGTTAGAAAAGAGAGATTTGCTAAAGAGAAAGAAGAAATATCCTATATATAAAGTACATAGGTGGAAATCTACTGTAGAGTTGACATATACTGTTGAAATTATAATTAGGATTAAAAACGAGACCATCATAGAAGAACTAACCATTTTGAGGTTATATTAAGTGACTATCTGAGCAAACAGATATGCCTCTAATTCAAAATATAAGATTGATACTAGTTTGGATGTCATAGGAATGCAATACCTGTCAAGACACATGTTGGAAGTCTTCTTTGGCTAAACCAAGAACATGAAGAATGTTTGACTTGTATTGCTGATGGTTTGAAAGTTTTGTTTCCTCAAAGGTATGAGAATTGACCTGGTTAATGAAGTGGTTATAACCAAAACTGTATGACAATGTTATCCTGTCATTTGGTTGTCTTTTGGCGTCCAGATCTCTAGGTTCATAAAATAAATCTTAGCTACAAGAGAATGGAATGTTTGAAGACACATTAAATAAGGTAATGCATGTAAACACATAGTGTAAGGTTTTGGATAGACATTAAATTTCTTCTTAGAATTTCAATGTATAGCAGTATACATGAAATGTTTCTAGATCTTTGACCTTTTTTTTTTTTTTTTTTGAGATTTTTATTTACTTGAGAGAGAGTGAAAGTAAGAGAGATCACGGAGGGGGAGAGAGAAGCAGACTTGCTTCTGAGCAGGGAGCCAATGTGGGGCTCAAACCCAGGACCCTGAGATCATGACCTGAGCTGAAGGTAGACACTTAACTTTTAAGAAAGTCAAAGTATCTGGGGCACCTGGGTGGCTCAGTTGGATAAGTGTCTGACTCTTGGTTTTAGCTCAGGTCATGATCTTGTGGTAATGGGATAGATAGCCCATGGTGCACTGCACTCAGCATGGAATCTGCAGTTTGGATTCTATCTCTCTCTCCCTCTCTTCCCCCTTCTGCCCCTTCCCCTGCTCACAATCTCCCTCCCTTTCAAAATAAATAAATAAAATCATTTAAAATCTTTAAAAAAGAAGCAAAGCTAAATGCTTTCCTATTTGTTAAATATAAAATATTTTGCTTAAATTTAATTTAGTTGATTACTAATAAGGATGAACATCTTTGTATAGGTTTATTGGCTTCTTTTTTCTTTCCTTCAATTTATTTTTCGTGAATTTTATATGATTTTCTTTATTTTTATTTTATTTTTTAAAGGATTTTATTTATTTATTTGACAGATAGAGATCGCAAGTAGGCAGAGAAGCAGGCAGAGAGAGAGGAGGAAGCAGGCTCCCCGCTGAGCAGAGAGCCCGATGCGGGGCTCGATCCCAGGACCCTGGGATCATGACCTGAGCCGAAGGCAGAGGCTTTAACCCTCTGAGCCACCCAGGTGCCCCTATTTTTATTTTTATTTTAAATTTTTTCCAGCATAACAGTATTCCTTGTTTTTGCACCACACCCAGTGCTCCATGCAATCGTGTCCTCTCTAATACCCACCACCTGGTTCCCCCAACCTCCCACCCACCGCCGCTTCAAACCCCTCAGATTGTTTTTCAGAGTCCATAGTCTCTCATGGTTCACCTCCCCTTCGAATTTCCCCCAACTCCCTTCTCCTCTCCATCTCTCCTTGTCCTCCATGCTATTTGTTATGCTCCACAAATAAGTGAAACCATATGATAATTGACTCTCTCTGCTTGACTTATTTCACTCAGCATAATCTCTTCCAGTACCGTCCATGTTGCTACAAAAGCTGGGTATTCATCCTTTCTGATGGAGGCATAATACTCCATAGTGTATATGGACCACATCTTCCTTATCCATTCGTCCGTTGAAGGGCATCTTGGTTCTTTCCACAGTTTGGCGACCGTGGCCATTGCTGCTATAAACATTGGGGTACAGATGGCCCTTCTTTTCACTACATCTGTATCTTTGTGGTAAATACCCAGTAGTGCAATTGCAGGGTCATAGGGAAGCTCTATTTTTAATTTCTTGAGGAATCTCCACACTGTTTTCCAAAGTGGCTGCACCAACTTGCATTCCCACCAACAGTGTAAGAGGGTTCCCCTTTCTCCACATGCTCTCCAACACATGTTGTTTCCTGTCTTGCTAATTTTGGCCATTCTAACTGGTGTAAGGTGATATCTCAATGTGGTTTGAATTTGAATCTCCCTGATGGCTAGTGATGATGAACATTTTTTCATATGTCTGATAGCCATTTGTATGTCTTCATTGGAGAAGTGTTATATGATTTTCTATTGTTATATGTATATTTTCTGGTTGAGTTGTAAAAATTTTATATACAAACCTATGAAATACTTATGAAGATATTCACAAACAAAGATATTTTTCTTGAAAAATTTTTTACATGGCATTTTATTGTATACAGAGATTTTGATTTTTAAGTATGAAATTTGATTTCTGCCCTTGGTGCCATGCTTAGGAATGCCTGCCCCCACTCATTTTTTGGTGAATATTCATCTACTGAAGTATAATGTTTGAAGGTGTTATAGAAAGCAGAATTTCTCTTTTTGTTTTTAATATTTTTGTCAAGGAAAGCAAACTTTGGATTAGAAATGTAAAGTGTAAATTAGAGAGAGAAAACAGATTTTCAGGAAGAGTAAAGAAGTTGGTTAAGTAACTTCTGTTTCTTTTGCCTTGATGAATCAGGCTCTAGCATTCTGAGACAACCAGCAAAAGAAACTAGAAAACCCCCATAATTTTGGTTTTCTTTGAGTAGTTTTGGAAGAATTAGAGCCAAAAGAAAGGCAATGAACAAACATTGTTTTGATTTTCAAAAAGAGGCAGAGGAAGATTTTTGCAGATGTTAGGCTAGTGAGCTTAGTTCAGGAAAATTTTTAGAATGTGTTATTAGAAGGATGCTTCTTGTGATCACTAGAAACCAGTGTGGTTCACTAAAAAAGAACCAGCTCATTTCTGGGTTACATTATGCTTTCTTTTATTAAAAATTAGAATAGAGAAATTGTGTGTTTCTCACTACATTCTTATAGATATGATGGATAAATTTGAGTTGGATGTTCAATTAGATAGATGGGTAACTGTTTGATGGGCTAAACCCAAAATAATGATCGATATATTAATTTAAGCCTAAGGGAAATTTTGATAAAATTCTTCCATTGACTTTAAACTGTTCAAATTTTATCAATGACCTTAAAATAGGTATTTGATACATATAGAATTAGCATTAGATAAGTAGTAAGAATATATTGTGTGAAAGAATGAGTATGAAAATATAGGCAAGATATACTAAGATGAAATTTGATGAAAATCTAAATTAATTTTTTTCACTAAATGTGCAGCTGTTAGATTGAGGAAATATGACTAAGAAGCTCATCTATGAATTATTTAGAAGATGTCAGTAACTTCAGTGTAAATCAATATATGGTCACTGAGAAAACCAACTGTGTTCATTGTTGCATTAGGAACATGATCATGTCTAAACTGAGGGAAGTGGTAGTCGTTCCTTATTTAATACTGGCCAAATTGCACATGATGTGTTGTGGTGTCAACTATTAAACACAAATAAAGAGAGATTGATGCACAGTAAGAGATTCATGACCAGCATGGGGGAACTGGAAACCATGCATCAGGATGATGGCTGAAGGAACATGAGAAGAAAAGCGGAACTGCCCTCAAACATTTGAAGATCTATCATGTGGTGAATGTAGAATTAAGTCCAATGGTGATAGGGTTCAGCTCCACATAATGAAGAATTCTACAGAGTTCTTTTTAATCGGAGAAACAAGTTTATTTATTTATTTATTTATTTATTTATTTATTTATTTATTTGAGAGAGAGGAGGAGGAGCTGAAGGAGAAGGAGAAAGAGCCTCAAGCAGACTCCATGCTGAGTGTGGAGCCTGAGGTGGGGTTTGATCTCAGGACCCAAAAATCACAACCCAAGCTGAAACCAGGACTCAGAAGCTTAACCAGCTGCACCACCCAGCCGCCCTGAGAAGCTAGTTTTAAAGAATGGGCCAAACAATTACTCAGGCAGACATGCTACAGAAGAATGAATAGTTTGCCCTGTAGACCCTTTAAAATCTGAGATTCCAACTGAATGAACTTTTTATTTTTTCCAACACACAAAAACATTGAAAAGCATTCGTTAAGCCTTCTGCCTTCATCTAATAAGACAGACTGCATTTTTAGCACTTATGACTGGTGACCTTGGGCAAGGGACTGTAAATAAACTATCTAGAGCAGTTCCCTGGAACCAGCCCATGCTGTCCAGATCTCTGGTTCTCAAGATAGACAGCCTTTTTTGGCTAACTACACAACCACATTCATTTGAAAACATTATCGAGACAGGCTAATAGTTTAAGTTTTGCAAGTATGGTTAAATATAACAAATATGGCAAGTTTGGAAAATAGCTTGAATTAACAAGCCTATATTCTGAATTGCTTGGATTAACTTTAGCCTGAAAAATCTTAATTTCTGTTTATGGTTTTAGTCACTACAGCTTTAGAATTTATGTTCTTCAATCATTTCAATGGCCTTAGTTCCCTGAACAAAACCACATTTACTTTGGTGCCTTTACTTTTAAAAACTGAATTCATAATAACTAAGGAAGATCATTGTTTGTTAAATTACCCTCCTGAGAGCATTGCATTGGGAAAGGCTGGATGGGATATGCCTCATTTCTTATGGTTGTTCCCTTTGCACAGGGCACCACTATTTATTGGGGTGGTGCCCTGTGCTGTGGTATGAGTATGTTTCTTTCCTGGAAAGAAAGCACACTTTCATGTGCAGGGAGGAATGGATAGGAGTCATTACAATTTGAGGGTTAAAGATCATTTTGAGGACTGAATGAAGAAATGTATATAACACAAGACTTAACAAAAGCCTGATAAACAATAAGCATTCAGTAAAAGATAGGTATTTCTTATGCTTGTCTTTGTCAGATAGTGTCATGTCACAGCCCCTTAGATTTACTTAACTGACTGCGGGGCCCTTATTCAGAGCACACAGAATGGCTGGAATAGGACCCAAACCTGATCAATTTTCTAAGAAGTGGGAGATAATTCTCTTATCAGAGTTCTCTAGTCTTGATCTGTCCCGCCAGTATAATCCTTGAAGACCCTACCTTTTAAGAGCTTATAGACTTGTTTGGAGTTATGTTGCCACAAGCCAAGGACTGCTTCTGACTAGTAGAAGCAAGAATCATTCCATAGGGTGTTTAGAGGGAGCATGGCCCTGCTGACACTTGGATTTCAGATTTCTAGCCTCTAGAATTGTGATATAATAAATTTCTGTTGTGTCAGCCTTCCCAGCTTATGACATTTGTTACAGCAGCCCTAAGAAAGTAGTATAGGTAGGGAATACAAAAGATCAAGAGGAGGAAGGGAGAGAAATAGAATTACATCACTAATGAAAATATGATTAGTAGGGTTATTTATTTTTTATTTATTATTATAAATAGATATATTATTTATAATAATAAATATTTATATTTTATATTTATGATTATATTTATAATTAATAATATAATAATAAATAAATTATTTATAATTATGTTTTAAGTCATTTATTTATTATTTTTTAAGCGAAAAAAGTACTGTTATTTATTTATTTATTTATTTATTAGTTTTTAAGCCAAAAAAGTACTGCTTATGGATATTGGAAGCTTTAATTTTTAGATAGAATAATAAAACTAACGTGACTCATGGAATTTGAATTTTGGATTCTTCTGCATTAGAACAATGTCCCTGTGAGACTAATAACAAGGACTCGTGTGCTTCAGAGTGGGACTTTATGATTCCAAGATATGGGTACCCACAAAATTTATTTAATTGCGCTAACATGAGGATGATGACAAAGCCAAATTCAAATAACTTGCACAAAATTTGTTGGTAGTTAATTAGAATCCTCCTTCACATGGCGGTGGAAAGGAGAAAATTCAGATGATGTGTGTTGGTTGGGTCCCAAGTAGGTGACATTTTCAAAGGAGATAAATTTTGATAAATGCTCAAAAGCAGCTCACCCAGATGCAGATCAGAACTAGGCCAGAGCTCAATGTTGACACTCAGTAGTCTGATTTCCCAAAAAGTGTTTTGATGATGGCTTATTGGTATGTGGAAAGGTGTGGATGCCTATGAATGAAGGGGGAGGCATGCTCATCAGAATGCTCACCTGTTATGGTTGATTGGAAAAGAGATATTGGAATTGCAAAGCAGGAATTGGAGAGCAAGCCTATCAGCTACAGAGCACTGCCATATCTTATTTCCATACTCCAGACCCCACATTTCTTGCTGCTCATGGTTGGGTAATGGAGCTAATCCATGGTGATGGTATGCTTGGGTTGAAATCCAATCATTGATGTTTTGCTCTATCTTGCAAATTCTACTTACTGGTCTAGAATAAGACCTGGATACAACCTGAGAATATGGCTAGTTGAATGTCTTTAATTTGGCAAATTAGGAAACTGGGTCCAATGAGATGATTTGGCCAAGTTCATGTTCTCACAGTGTCATGTTTAGAAGCTGGGTCTTTTAGCTTTCAGTGGAAGCTTTATCTATAATATATTGCTCCTTTCTTTTCATTCATGATTACAAAGTCCTTATATTTTATTAGTTAGCCATATTATCACATTGAATGGAGACAAATGTGAAATTGTGTCATTATATTCTTTTCTACTTTGAAAGTTTTATTATATGTAATATTATTGATTAATTGTTAACTGCAATTGAAGAAATTGAAGGTGTGAGAACTAGTGTTAGTTGTACTACTACCTATTTGTATGACCTTAGATATGTTACTTATCTTCTCTTGATTCACATTATTCCTGCCATATTTGAACATGGTTATGAAGATTTCTCTTTTTAATTTCACATTATCACAAATAAAGTTACATATGAAATCATGAAGTATGGTAGTGTTTGATGCCTATAAGTGATCAGAATATACTGATGAATCTGAAAGTTGCAATCAAATTTATTATTTGTTTTGCTTTCTTTTTGTAAATCGCAAATTGCATAGTATCTATTGAGCTGATAGGCAGTTTCCTTCATGATAATAAAAAAATAAAATTTATTGAGGTGGCACTATATAAACACTTAATGTGTGATACCTCAGTTAACACAATCTGATGTATAGATAAGGTAAAGATCTATGTTCTAAGAATGACTTAGAGAAGTTTAGTTACCTGCCCAACATCTTAGAGTTTGTAAATGATGGATCCAGAATTTGAACCTGTGCTCTACTCTGAGAGTTCTTAATGGTAACCATTCTACTGTTGCCTTCTTGTGGATCAAAAAATGGTATGAGTTGTACACTAAAAAATTTTTTTTTAAAAGTTAGCATCAGGGGCGCCTGGGTGGCTCAGTGGGTTAAGCCGCTGCCTTCGGCTCAGGTCATGATCCCAGGTCCTGGGTTCAAGCCCCGCATCGGGCTTTCTGCTCAGCAGGGAGCCTGCTTCCTCCTCTCTCTCTGCCTGCCTCTCTGCCTACTTGTGATTTCTCTCTGTCAAATAAATAAATAAAATCTTAAAAAAAAAAAAAGTTAGCATCAGGGGCGCCTGGGTGGCTCAGTGGGTTAAGACTCTGCCTTCGGCTCAGGTCATGGTCTCAGGGTCCTGGGATCAAGCCCCGCATGGGGCTCTCTGCTCAACAGGGAGCCTGCTTCCCCCCTTTCTCTGCCTTCTTGTGACCTCTCTCTCTGTCAAATGAATAAATAAAATCTTTGAAAAAAAAAGTTAGCATCAGAATGGCCTTTAAATTAAATTAAATTGTTTACAGATAAGAAGTGACCCTTAGGAATAAGACGATATGGTTCTTAAGTCATTTGAGTTCTTTTTTTAAAAAAGATTTCATTTATTTGTTTGACAGAGAGAGAGATCACAAGTTGGCAGAGAGGCAGGCAGAGAGAGAGGGGGAAGCAGGTTCCCCGCTGATCAGAGAGCCTGATGTGGGGCTCAATCCCAGGACCCTGAGATCATGACCTGAGAAGGCAGAGGCTTTAACCCACTGAACCACCCAGGCATCCCAGTCATTTGAATTCTTCATTCACTTCCTAATAAAGCTGTTTTCAATTATTCTTCTCCTAAGTACATGCACACATACCCATGCACACACAGATACACATCCAACCAAAGCAAACTTTAGAACATTTTTATAGGCTCATTATCTTATATTCCTCTATTATAAGAAAAAACAGCAACTACACTAAAATGTGTTTATATGTGCAAAGACATAATGAAAAAGGGTTGTTGTGCCTTTTCACTCATCTTAATGATTGCTATTGCCAATATAATTTAATGATTAGAAACTGGTATTTATGAAAATCAGGAGAAAAGTTTTGTTTGAAAAATAGCTTTTTGGGGGGTATCTGCAAACAGCCATGGTCTCTGTGTGTGTGTGCTAAAGCTTTAGAAGGCTTGGGCAAACTGTTTTCAGAGTATCCCACAATATTTCTGAAGTGACCCTTTGAAGAGTGAAACCTGACAGTCTCACTTGATAGTTTTGAACTGAAATCTGACTAGAGTAAAAGCTCTTAATTCCTTGCATTTTTAGTTTCTGGTTTATTATTGTGAATAATTCTGTGGTTGTTTCATCGAAAAGTGGCCTAATTTATCAGAGAAACTTTCCTCTTTTATGTAGCTTCCTTTGTGCACTTTTTTTGATGCTAGAATTTTATCCATTTGTTTTATATTCATTTCCTTCAATCTATGCTTTCATTGTTTAGATTTCATGTAAGGAAGAGTAGTTCTTTTATTTCTGCTGTGTAGTTAGAATTATTTGGATGTATTTTTCATATTCATAGTGATAGTATAGGAGTTCAGGAGAATTGATAATCCTGGAAATGATTGAATAGATACTTAAGTGCAAGCATACTATGTGGCTCAATTATTTATCATTTAGATGCCTTTAAAAGATTATTCAATTCTGACTGTATTACTTCTCATTTCTTTTTTTCCTCAATTTCCCTAAAGATAACATTTATGCCATATAATCTTTATGCTTTTTTCTACTGGATGTGAAGAACTTAATTTGATAAAATTAAAAATGATGAAAATAAAGTTATTTATTCATTTGTGACTCAATACTCATGTAACTTTTAAAAATTTCATAATTAACACATACATCTGATAATATAGAACACTATCAGAGTTTTTTTTTTTTAATTTTTTTTGAGGTGGGGAGGAACAGAGGGAGAGAGAGTAATAGAATCTTTTTTTGTTTTTTTTAAGGATTTACTTATTTGACAGACAGAGATCACAAGTAGGCAGAGAGGCAGAGAGAGGGGGAAGCAAGCTCCCTGCTGAGCAGAGAGCCCGATGTGGGGCTTGAACCCAGGACCCTGAGATCATGACCTGAGCCAAAGGCAGAGGATTAACCCACTGAGCCACCCAGGCACCCTCTATCAGAGGTTTTAAAATGATATCCTAAAAATAACAATAAATATTACCTTTTCAGAGTCATCTATCAAGATCACTCTATATATTAAATCCTGATCCAAACTTAGGTAAGCCTTAAATAAGAGTATGTGTGATAGACAGAAATTGGCTGATTATAGTGAGCTTGAACTTAATATCAATTCAGAAATTATATAGAGGAAACAGGTAATAAACAAAAAAATGGTATTAGGTATTAGCAGTGAGTTGGGAGCATGAAACCAGAGGATTTGATGGAGGATATCTGTTATTGCATGGGGATAATTCTGATTGGGAGAAAGTTGGATTATCAGATAAAATATAATACTTCCAGTTAAAGCTGAATTTCAGATAAACAATGAATTTTTAGTATATGTGTTGCCGAAGTGAGCACAAAACAATGAATTTTTAAAAAGTGTAAGTATTTCTTTTTTTTAAAAGATTTTTAAAAATTAACATATAATGTATTATTTGCCCCAGGGGTACAGGTCTGTGAATTGTCAGGCTTACACACTTCACAGCACTCACCATAGCACATACCTTCCCCGATGTCCATAGCTAAAAGTTTAAGTATTTCTTGATAATAAATATTATTTGTTTATCTGAAATTCAACTTTACCTAGAGACCTGTATTTTTGCTAAATCTGGCAGCTCTACAAGGAAGACTTCTCTGAGGGGTGATGTTTGAGCTGAAAATTGGATGATGAGATGGAGCCAAATGTCAAAAGTTGAGTGAGGAAAGCAGAGAGAGAGAGAGAGAGAGAGAGCGTGAGCGAGAGCAGAGAGAACTGGTGGGCAAACCTGGAAAGAGCTTGATGTGTTCAAGAAAAACAAAATTAATTGTGGTTGCAAATGTGGCTTGAGATAAGTTGGTCAAGTAGGTGAAAGTTAGATCAAGTAGTGCCTTCTAAGCCAGGGAAGATTGGATTTTGTTCTCTATGCTGTGTAATTAGCCATTTAAGGTGTGAGTGGGTCGTGCATGTGTGAGGAGGATTGGGGGTGATATATGTGTCATGCTACTGATTTATAGTATAAAAATGTACTCTAGAGGATGGATTATAGGGCACTAAGTATGGAAGCAGAAAAGGTAGTTAGGAAGTTATCACTGTGATCCAGACAGGAAAGGAGGGTGGCTAGGGCTTGAGTGCTGACAGTGGAGATGGAAAGAAATGAACTGACTCTGTTCATTTGTTGTTCATATGTGTTGTAAGTAGAGCCAACAGAACTTGCCGATGGAGGTGTTGTTGTGGGTAAAGGAAAGAAAGAACCCCATCATTACTTTTAGCATGAAAGTCCTTGGTCCAGTGCCTGGCATTGGTAAGCATTCAATAAATGCCAGTTTTATTAGAATTCTCATATATGGGTAATTAAAATTATTTATGGTAAAACCCAAAACAGGAATACCATGGATTATGAAAATGTTTTTGCAATTTTAGTTTAACAGAAAAACTAAAATTCCTAGTGTAATCTAATTCTGTAGTCTCAAATCTCTAAAGTTTTAAGGCAAATTTATAAGGTAATATATTTTAAAGATGTAATAGCTGATTATTCACCCCGTCTGTCTGAGCAATGATTCTCAATCATGAAGCTATAATATCAGAGTCTGGCAACATGTGTGTATAGCTTGAAAAGTACATTCAGTACATAAAAGGACATAAGTTTATATCTGAAATAAAAAAGAAACCTGTTGCTTCAATAGCATAAATTATAAAAAAATAAAATTTAACAGAATCTTGTTTGGTGTGGATATACAGAAATCACAGTGTGTTTCAATTGCGGCACTCTCTTGGGGGACAGTATCACACAACTTATGGATAGAGACAAAAATGGTTAGTCATCTCTGCTCTGGAGGGAGCTCAAGGCATTCCTTCCCTGCCCACAAAGAGACAAAGACAAAATGCAGTTATGAAGGTCATGTAAGTGTACAGTGGTATGCAATGTAGTCAAAGATCTCTCTTTTTCATGATTCATTTTCTTGCCTTTCTTATCACCCATGCTCTTGGTGTTTAGGAAGACTAGTTTCCTCCTGCTTTCTAAGTGAAGTCTTGGGGAGAAGTGTACTCTCTTTTTTTCTTTCTTTTCTTAACATTCGAGTAGAAAGATCTTGATAGCCAAAAGTTATCAGATGAGGCTAAGAGTAAAAAGGTAATGGGCCAGACTGCTTAAGGTCTATGTTTGTCTAGACCTTATTCTAAATGACCCAGAGGGATCCTTGAGACTCACAAGACACAGCTTAACTCAACAAAGAAAAGGAACTGATTTGGAGTAGAAACCTTGTTAATGATAGAGCACACATTTACCTAGAAAGTTCTTGAGCAGTTTGTATACTGTAGGATTTAGAATCAGTCCTGCTTTTGAGTCCCAGCTCAGCAACATTCCAACTGGGACATTGAGCAAGTTACCTAAGCTCTCTGAGCCTTAGTTTGTTCATTTAAAAAATGAGGATAAAAATGAGCATCTTTAGGATTGTTGAGAGAATTAATTGACAAAATGAGTATGATAGCTCTTAGCACAGCTGTGCCTACTCCATAATGGGCACTCAGTAAATTGTTGCTATTATTATTATAACTTACCTAAGTTCCTAGTTCTTTTTTGGAGTCAGGAGAAAATGAGGCTTTCAGAAACTAATTGGAAGAAAAGACTTTATAAATCAGTTTAGAAGTAATGTATCTAATGGCTCTAGTAGAAATGAAGTGGCCCCAATTTTTAAAAATTAAATATTACCCAAAATAAATATTGTACTTTGATCATAGTCATAAAACTGAATATCAGAGTACAACCCAAAGACATTGAATCAGGGATAGATTCATAGATTTATATTTAGAAAGAGTGACTTGGAAAGTTCTGGAAAAAAAACCCACTTTCCACTTTCTCCTTTAGGATTTGGCTGTTAATCTGGGGTTTAAATATGCATATTTATTTTACTAAGTAATTCATTTATAGACTTGTATTGAGTGCTTACCATATGACAGGTACTATTAAGAACTGGGCATACAAAGACCATGAGGCCTGGCTCTTTCTATCCAGGCATGGGCAGACCACCATGGGAGACAGATAGGTACACATTGAAGAGCACATTGGGAAAGGTCATAAAGAAGCTTGCAAAGCAAAGAGGCAAGTGATGTGGGCAAAGAGGCAAAAGCTAAACAAGCTGTTGTATAAATTTACCAGATTAGCTTGATTTTTGTCCTGTTGTGGTTAATTTTCAAATTGATAACTAACAAAGAATACAAAGTGGGCCATGCACAAATGTCCAGGCAGTTGCTTATAGAAGTTTCTTTGACTAGCTATTTAGAACCAAAATAAGGTCAGTTTAAATACCTTCCAATAGAATGCCTATCAGTAAGATTTTTCTGAAGACTGCAGTTACAGATGGCAAACAGGCATCCTGGGAACAAATTGACCAGTAGTGTGAGTTCCTCTTCCCTTGTTTAATTTAGTCATTGTTTCTAATGTTTTGAGGCCTCAAAGAACCACATGAGTCAATGAACCACATGTAACCAAGGACAGAAGGTTCTGATTGAAGGCTATTTTGGCGGGGCGGGGAGGGGGGAGGTCTTTCACAATATTAAAACAATAGATCGAAGGACAGAACCTTAAAGATGATAGAGAGAAAATTTCTTCATTTAGATACTAAATAAAGTCTCAAGATACTAAAACGTACTTCCTCTTTCAACTTTTATCTACTCATAGAAATGCATTGTTAATATGAAATATACTTAACCTGCTAAAGGGCTTTTCCAGTTACTTATTGCTGTGTAATAAACCATACCAAAAGCTACTGGTTTAAAACAACACTCTTCATTTTGCTTACAATCTGCAATTTGGGCAGGGCTTGGTAAGGACAATTTTTTTTTTCTTCCCACATGATGTCAATGGTAATAGTTTGACTGTGGCTAGTGGATCCACTTCCAAGACCACTCATTTCATGGCTAACAAGCTGGTGTTGACTGTTGGCTGATAGCTTAAATGGGAAACAAGTCTGGGAGCCTTCTTTCCTTTCCACCTGGGTCTCCTCCTTGGGATGCTTCGGTATTCTCAAAACATGATATCTGGATTCCAAGAGCAAGAATTCCAAGAGACAGGAAGTAGAACTGCCAGTCTATTAAAGTTCTAGCCCAGACAAGATTGCAGCTTTATTTCCATAATCTATTGGTCAAAGTTGATACAGAGCCTACCCACATTCAAGGGGACATAGACCCTCACCTCTCTATTGGAGGGCTGTCAAAGTATTTATGGGCATCTTTATTCTTCCATTAATGCCAAAGCTGAGTCCTATTTCCTTCCTTGTTAAACATTATGAGACGCTTGGGACCAAATGCAAGAAAAGGAAGAGTCATATTACTGAATAAATGAGCAAAGAGAATAAATCCAGATACAGTAGGCTTTTGCATCCATAAATGGTTTTTGCTACAGTTGGATTAACATTACTCTCCCCAAATACTTTGCTTTTATTCTTACAGAGATACAGGGTCAAAGATAAGGGGTAAGAGAGATTCCTCTCAGCTCAAACTCAGTGACCTCACCATTCTAGGAATTTTTACCCTTGTCTTTTTTCTATGATTTTTATCTTTGGCTAACTCCAGATTCTCATTTTGTTCTCTCCTATTTATTGCTTTGTGCTCATTTCTCAAACTCTGATGATTAACTTTTCCCCTGTATTTATTTAGTCCATAGAACCAACTCTATCTTTCCCACCTTTCTTTTATCTTTCTTCATATCTACTGCTATAATTTAAATAAAGAGCAAATGTGATGGTTGTCTACTTAATGGTTGTTAATGGTGGTTGTCTACAATGGTTGTCTACTTAATCTGATTCTCAAAGAACCTACTGAGAAGATAAATGATTGATTTAAAATGCTTTATCATAGGGAGAAGCCAAAACCAAATGGGAATATATTAGCATCTTGAGCTAAAAATCATTTCCTGTTAGACTAATTTATTTTATGAGGCAACCTAATATGACTGTATACCTAGACACATTAAATGTACTTTCAGCTGTTTATTGGCATCTTGGAGATCCCTGCTAGTTTTATGTTTATTAGGACCTTAAGGACTCTTGGTCAGTTGCATCACAGCTCTTGCCCTCAGGGGGATCTTAAATTAATTGAAACATGAAATTAGATTGCTCTTAAATTAATCTAAATATTAAAAACCCTTTACAACTTTGAATAATTACCTTAAAGCTTTTCATTGATGATATATGCATTTTGGGTTCTTACTTTGGACTTAATTTACCAAAAATGATTTCACAGTTCATTTCCAAAGATAAAAAGAGGAAAAGCAACCAACTCAGCCAACTTTGTTTATGAAACAAGGAAATAGAGTCTTCTCTAAAAAAAAAAAGAAAGAAAAAAGTAATTTTCTTTCTGTCTCCATTTTTCTTATTTTTTTTCTTAAATAACAAATAATACAAAAGCAAGAAAGATAACAAGGTAATAAGGTTATTTCACATCATTATTTGCTGAAGGTTAAGTTCTAGAAGTACATGTTCCTATCTTCTTGGTACTTATGTTCAAAATGGATTAGAACTCGTAATAGGGCTAAGGTCCCTATTAGTTAAAAACATGCTCATATTATTTTTTTTCTGGACAGTTTATACTCTGGAAGCACATGAGGCTATACTTGATTGGCTGAGCAGGGGAAAAAATATTCCTTTTTTGATCAAAGATTGGAGATGGGCCTGGGTCCTAATTAGGCTTAGTACTGACTGCTTGTGATGTAACTTAATGTAATAGGCAAAACTAAATATTCTCTTTGGCTAAATAAGATTATTATGTTAAATTATAGGAGAAAAAGTCATGTGTTAAACCATATATCTTTTAAAATATAATGACTGAGGTAAGATTTTTTGCTGTGATTGGTGAGGGGATCATTCATTCATTCATCAGCACACATTTATTACACATCATTTGAAGTTGTTTTGAGGCCTCTAATGGGGACCAGTGCCCACCTTCTTGACCAGGTTTTTAAAAATGAATTCAACAAATGGTCAAATATGTATTGGCTGCCTGTTATGGGCTAGGACTCTTCTAGAAATTGAGATATAATTATTGAAGAAAACAAATAAAAATTTCTGGTCATGAGGTTGGTTATATTCTCTTAAGAATAGATAGACTGAACACAAAGAATGCTCTTTATTAATAATAAAATTGAAAGAAGTGGCTCAGTGTGAGACTTGAATTCTGGGATTAGTCAGAATTTCCTATATACCCATTCCCAGGCAGTGCTAGACTATGATAGGTCTCCCTACATGGGGCAGGCCTGTGCTGCCAACAACTGGCTCCCTAGAGGAAGAAATGGGGTAAATGCCCAGTTTTCCCCAAGTTCCTCTATCTGATAAGCCATTCCATCTCCCTTCGGTGAAGTGAGTCAAGGAAAAAGTGAGGTAAATTTTAGGGGGTATTAGACGTGTAGGGCAACCAGGTCTCCTTTTAAATCTACTTGCTTTTGGGGTGCCTAGGTGGTTCAATTGGTTGAGCATCCAACTCTTGGTTTTGGCTCAGATCCTGATCTCAGAGTCATGAGATTGAGCCCTGTGTAAGGCTTTGCACTTGGCTCAGAGTCTGCTTGAGATTCTCTCTCACTCTCCATCTGCCTCTCTGACTTGTGTTTTCTCTCTCTCTAAAATAAATAAATAAAATCTTTAGAACAAAATATCTAATTGTTGCTTTTTCATTGCACATGATAGATGGGAGATCAAGGCTAGGGAAAGAGCAAGAGGCAGTAAACTTCCACTCCAGAGAATCACACTGATAATAGCAATATTCAACAAAACATCTCATCATTCAGGTGAGATAAACTCTACAGTGTTTACCAAGCAGCTATGATCATAAGACATTGTGCTGGGCAGCAACAGGGGAAGAGATATATCACAATGACACGTACCAGCCCTCGAGGACCCTTCATCTTGTGGGAAGCCAGACATACATCAATAGCAAAACTATAGTAGAATTTGGAAAAAGTGCTTCTGGGAAGTATTTCATGAGGCATCATGAAGTCTTCCTTTAGGAATGCATTTGAGCTAGGCTTTGAAGTTCCAGATCAAATGTTATTTTTTCCACAGAGCCTCCTTTGATTCCCACAGCAGGAATCAATCTCTCTTTCCTCTAAATTCCTACTGCAATCTACCTAGCCTATCATCCCTGTTGTGCTTATTATTCTGTACCTTATCTACTAGTTAATTGGCATGCGTCTTTTTTTTTTTTTTAATTTTTATTTATTTATTTATTTGACAGAGAGAGACCACAAGCAGGCAGAGAGGCAGGCAGAGAGAGAGGAGGAAGCAGGCTCTCTGCTGAGCAGAGAGCCCGATGCGGGGCTCGATCCCAGGACCCTGAGATCACGACCTGAGCCGAAGGCAGCGGCCCAACCCGCTGAGCCACCCAGGCGCCCCGGCATGCGTCTTTTATTTCTCCTTTATACCATAAGCACATTAAAACAAGGAAGCGTGTCTCACACACACTAGGTATTTGAGAAATATTTCTCAACCGAATGATCAGTAGACCTACAATGGAGACAGTCTGTTGAAATGATTACTACTATCCCTCTCCCATAATTTATTTTTCTAATGGAATTGAGGTGGTGACATCTTCATGCCTCCCCCTGTGTTTGATCATGGCCACACAAGAAGAGGTTAGAAGAGTTTACCCCAATCACTTGTTTATCTGCCTAGTCTATGTGTTCTAATGTCGTTTACCCTGCTTGTTCTGTTCTGAGTATCTGTCGCTTGTGGCCCTTCTTATAGAATAGGGAGAATTTCTACCAGAATTACTGTATAGATCTTGATCCAGAGAGAGGCAAGAGCTGAATGTTTTTGCAGCTGCCTTCTATGAACCATTTGATAGTATGAAACTCCATTATGCTGTTTCAACTCTTGTGATTTTATCCGTAGCTCTTTCTGAGATTTTATGGCCTATGCATGGTTTGAATGGCACAAATATAATGAGAAACAGATTATAAGAGTGCAACTAAAATTTTTAGAGAGAAATTATCTGGAGCTGTTTCTTCTAAATTCTAAAGTCTATCACCATTAAGATAACAGTGAAAGATTTGCTGCAGTATTTACTCAGTGGCCCCAAATAATGGACAAACAATATTTGAATGCCACTCTAAAATCCCAAAGGAGGGTAGATTTTCAAGGGCTTGAATGTGTGACTGAAGGCTTGGCGAGGCCAATAACCGGTGCCAGAAAAGGCAGAAATGCTGAAAACCCCATTTCCACGCTAGATTTCTTACTGGTCTGGCCGTCTTTGTAAGTGTGGCTCTGGTCTGAGCTGGCAAAACTTCTCTGGGTTTCACTTTACTTCTGAAGTTCAATGTTTCAGTTGTGTGGTTTGGCTCCTGCTAGACTGCCTTGAGGACTTTGGATGAAACTCCTTGGTTTGAGGCTGTGTGAATCGAATCTGATGAAAAGGCATTCTGGACAGCATCTTTTCTTCAAGTTCCCCAGTTCCCTGGTAACTGCCATTCCTGCCCTGCCGGGGGTAGTGTTCTATTCTTGTTTTTAACTCACCGCTATGGTCTTCTTGTTAAAGAGATGGTTAATTGATTTTATAAAGATGCCTTACTTAGGACTCTATGTCCCGATGGCACAGAACTCAAATCTCACTTTCCAGTGCACAGTGAACATTTTCTGGGAAAGCTCGTAATCCTGGGTGATTCTGTGGGACACTTAGGAAAACTCATTAGAGTGGAAATTATCCACCAGAGAGTAAATTTAGTAGGCCCATGGTTTGATTAAGTTAAGCTGCTCCAAATAAAGAACACAAAGAAATGCACATCAGTATTCTCAGGCTCCCAAGGAATTTCCAGGTCTTTCTTGCATTTATGCCATTATTCAGTATAAATTATGTGCCTGCAGTTGGCTGTGCTCTAGAGCACTGGGCAGTTCTCAGCCAGGGGGATTTTGCCCACGGGGGGGACATTTGCAATGTCTGGAGATATGTTGGGTTGTCACAACTGGGAGGGATGGGATTAGGAGCAAAGGGCTGAAAATGGTATCTAGTGGATAGAGGCCAGGGTGTTGTTAAACATCCTACAGTACACAGAACATTCCCCTACCCCTTGCCCTACAAAGGTTTATCTGACCCAAAATGTCAATACTGCCTTGTGACATAACCCCACTCTAGAAGTAATTAATAAGCAATCCCGATTCTTGTTATTAATGAATTTATATATTCTAGCTGGGGGGAGAGTAGAAAAGAATCAGTGGGACATTTTAAAGAGTCCTAATTGCAGTGAAGATGGTATTTCTCTGAAGGAGAGAGAGCAAGCCAGCTACTTGGATCCAATAGATACCTGAACCTTAGTGGGGTCATAAGGAGTGCAGGCTAGTCCTCAATGTTGTAAATTCAGAAAATGAAACTTCAGCAGTTTGTCAAGGGCAATTGGATATCTGCATGAGCTTTTACTTTGCTGCAGTAGTCAGTCCTTTAAATTTGCAATTTTTAATGTAAATATATATTCCTATGTTTCTTTTCAGTTAAATGCCATTTGGAAAATCTAAGAAGGAGGAGAATTTTCCCAATGGGACAGTCACAAAATTGAGAAGTATTTTTCAGTTCTTGGCTCTCAGGCTACATAGAACTTATTGCCTGATATTTAGTATATATTTAGCAATATTTGATACAAAATTTCGGACATTTACAGTGGTCAGACACTGCAAGGGCTCTGTTGGGTTTCACATGCTTATGTTTTGGGGTGCCTGGGTGGTGCACTCAGTTAGGTGTCTGACTCTCCATTTCGGCTTAGGTGATGATCTCAGGGTTGTATGATTAAGCACTGTGCAGGGCTCTGCGCTCAGTACAGAGTCTGCTCGAGGTTCTCTCTCCCGCTTCTTCCTCCCTACCCATTTGTGTTCTCTCTCTTTCAAATAAATAAGTCTTTAGAAAAAAACCCAAGAAACCCTAAATACTTCTGTTTTAATGACAGGTATACCGTAAGCCTCTGCCTACACACAGCACTGTGGCATTAATAAGCAGGTGTTAAAGGAGGTGTGCGATCTGAAAAGCTCCATCCTATTAGCTGTACTAGCTTGAAGGTTATCACACCACATCTCTTAGTTTTCTCATTATTCCCACTGCTACACTCCCCACACCCCCGTTACCCGCCAAGTTTTGCCACTCATTACCTTTTATCTACTACTATGGCTCTAGTTTCCTTTCTGGTCTTCTGCATATATTTCTGCAACCTAAAATAAACTAACCTCCCAAAGATTAATTTTGAACCCATTAGTCCTCTGTTCAAAACCCTCCAATTGTAGAGCACTGCCTACACAATAAAGTCCTAATTCCAGTCATCCTGCAACCTCCCTATTAGAAATTTTTTCTAATTTTTTTCTAAATTTCTAAATTAAAAAATTTTCTAAATTTTTTTCTAATTTTCTAATTTCTAATTTTTCTAATTTTTCTTTCATTGTTTTCATCATTCTTTGTCCTGTTCCTGGTGCAAGGTATATCTTCTGTACCCCATTATTGCCTGTACATATCTTATTCTTTTCTTAAAGGTCACTTCAAATGCACTGCCTCACATTCCCTCAACTTGAAGTTCTTTGCCTTTTCTGAACTTCCTTCTCCCTTTTTTCCATGACACAAAGTACTCTTGCTCTTTATTTATTAGCTGTATGTTATTCCTTCAAGTAAAAAAAAAGAAACCTGCATGAGAAGGAAAGTTGCAGCATGATGTAGGGTAGTGCTTCTCAAACTTCAATGTACATACAAATCACCTGGGGTTTGGAATTCAGTAGGTATGGGCTGAACATGTGGTTCTGCATTTTTAACAGGTTTCTTTTTTTCCTCTTTTTTTTTTTCTTTCCATGTTTAACAGGTTTCTACAGGTTTCTAGGTTGGTGCTGCTGCTACTGCATGGGCTACACTGTGAGTAGCAAGGGTGAATAGGATTTGGAATAATGCCAATGAACCAAAAGGATAGCCATTGCCTAAGTCTGTTGCAGGTTAGCTGCAAATAACTAGCAGGCTCCACTGTGCTGACCAGATCTTCTAGGATTTGAATATTACAGTTTTGGGTTGCATTTTTGGCCCCTTCTAGGATTTGAATATTACAGTTTTGCATTGCATTTTTGGTGTGGTCTTATGCAAGTCAGTTAATTTCCCTAAACCTTAGCTTCACCTTTCGCAAAATGAGGGTAATAACATGCTTGTCAATCTTTGCTGTCTCTAGTCGCTAATTACTTCCTGTCTATTAGCTCAGTCCTCTTAAAGGTATGGGCAGTTATAGGTAATTCTACATCTTATTTTGGACCCCCTCTCAGTTATTAAGAGTGGCTTGACAATGGTGCTTTGTGGTTTTTATGATTAGTGTCTGGGTTGGGACAATCTTGGTACAGGGGGCACTTGGATAAGTTTTAGACTTCAGCCTTCTTACCTAATCTTTATCATGGGTGACTTCAGAGGGTCTTCTTTCCTGACATCTGACTTTCGCTTAGGCACCTACTGGGACAGTAACCTGAATTTTAACTCCTGTCACCTAGTTATGGCCAATCCCTTGCCCTTAGGGCAAGCCCTGCTCCTGCTCTTCTTTGTACCGGCTGGAATGGATCTCCCTGCTCTTATGACTGGAATGGATCTCCCTGCTCTTATGCTGAGGCCTGAGTTGCCTACACTTTGACATGTCAAACTGTTCTCAGTGCTATACATGTATTAATTCATTTAATTATCACAGTGACAGTACAAGGTAGTTCTATTATCCCCATTTTATGGACGAAGAAATGAAGATTCAAAGAGGTTGAGTGATTTGCTCAAAGTTCACAGTAAGTAGGGGAGACAGAAGCTGCGAGACACAATTACTAATTGAAAACTCATTTTACTCCTTTCATTAATAACTGTACCACCTACTACAGAGGATCCCGTGGATCCTTGAGGAATCCAAATCAGTACTTCTTCCCCTTTGGTTGATACTAGGGGTGATAGAAGCCACCCTGAACTCCTTCAGGAGGTTTTATGGCTGGTGGGCTGTGCCCTGAGAATGCTAAACCTTTTTTCACTTTGCTATAGCATGATGCCGTAGATTGATAGAGGAAGGGGGAAGTATTTCCTTTTTGTTGACATTTCAGAACTAGCAACAGCTTCTTGAGAACTTGCAGTTGTGCAAATCACCTTGCACTGGAAGACTTTGCAAAGTGAAACTAGAAGTGTTTGAGATTTAAAGTAGACTCATTTTAGTTAAATGCTCTAACAGATGGCTGGTTTTATCCAGGACACCACACAGCATCATTTAATACCTTTTTCCTTCCTCTTTCCCCTTTCACTTTTCTTGCCATTATAATTTATTCCATGGACGTCTAAATGCTTAGGATTTTGTTATAGGCACATGAAAAGAATTGACTGCTCAGTTTTTCAGGGTAAGATAGTTAACTCTTCCAACTTAATCATTTTTCACTTAATAGATTATTTCTTATTTGTGATCTATAATAAATAGGTGATAATATTTTAGCTTCATTTAAAAAAATATTTTATTTATTTCTTTATTTGGCGTGGGGACAGGCACACCCTGTGCTGAGCACAGGGCCAAGTGTGGGGCTTGATCTCACCACCACAAGATCATGAATGCAGCCAAAATCAAGAGTTGGATGCTCAACCAACTGAGACACCCAGGTGCCCCAGCTTCATTTTTGTTTTGGTAAAATAGATATAACTTGAAATTCATCATTTTAATGATTATAAAGTATAAAATCCAGTGGCATTTAATACATTTCTAATATTGTACAACCATATAATGCTATAGGAGTTCTGTATCATTTCATCATCCCTGAAGGAAATCCCATAAAGCAGTGACTTCCCATTCCCCATTCCTCTTGGCCCCTGGAAAATACTGATCTTCTCTGTCTTTATGGATTTACCTATTCAGGATATTTCATGTAAATGAAATCATACAATATGAGCCGTTATGTCTGGCTTTCCTTAGCTTTCATATAGTGTAATGCTTTACAGGTCATGCATGTAGTATATACCAGTAGTTCCCTCCACAAAATGGCTGAATAATTATGGTCCATTGTATGGATATACCACATTTTGTTTATCCATTAATCCGTTGATAGACATTTGTGTTTTTTAAATACTCTATCTTTGTAATATATTTTGAAATCAGGAAGTGTGATGCGTCCAGCTTCATTCATTTTTCTTTTTCTTTTCTTTCTTTTTTTTTTTTTTTTTTTTAAGTAGGCTCCACACCCAGTGTGGAACTCAGCATTGGGACTTGAACTCATGACCCTGAGATCAGGACCTGAGCTGACACCAAGAGTCAGATGCTTAACTGACTGAGCCACTCAGACACCCATTTTCATTCTTTTTCCTAAAGATTGTTTTGTCTTCGCTTCTCCTACCTCTTTCCATGAAGCCCTTGTATCTTTTGTTGTGGAGGTGCTTTTCATCTAGTTTTTGGGACTTTTTTTCAGAGGAAATTGTTCTTTAGGTAGCTGTAGATTTGTTGTGTCTATGGGAAGAGCTGGGTTCAGGGTCTTCCTACTGTGCCATCATGAACCATCCTTTCTAGTTACTCTTCTATTTGCCAACTTCTATGAGAGTCCTGATTGTATTATTTTTTTTTTCTTTTTGCTGAGGATGGTTGTGTTAATTAAGACTAATGCATATTCTGTCTACTGAATTGCTAAAATAGCTTATGGCTCTAGATCTGCTATTGTGTGAGTTGACAATGCAATCTTGTTAGTCTGGTCATATCCCTGGGGCAGAAATGATCCCTCTGTTTCTCTTGTGTAACTGTCTGAAGTGCTTGATGTTTGGGTATACATATCAAGTGGTGAGGGCTGAGGCAGTTTAACATGCTGTTGGCTCTCAACCACTGGGGAAGTTTGGCTTTGTATTCCATGCTGATTTTTCTCAAGTATTTTGGATTCCTTGTCCATGATGCAGCTTGGTGTTCTCATTAAATGGAAATTTCCCTTGACAGATGGATACAATTTTTTTTCAGACAGATACAATTTTTTTTCAGATGGATATGATTTTATTGCCACTGACCTATTTATGATTTTTTGAGAGTGTCTTATAGGAAATGTGGAATCGTAACAAAGTTAAAGAACTCCTAGCTACCCAAACTACTTAAGATTATTTAGAACTGTTTAAATCCATGGAGGGGGAGAGGAGTGAGCTGTTAAATTCACTGGTAAGTTGGTGATATATAAATAATATTAAAGCTTCTATTAGTGCTACTCCATTAGTTTAGGCAGTACATATGTCCCCATGCAGACAACTGATATCTCATATTCCTTAAAAAAAAATTTGTCATAGCTTCTCCCTGGGACCTTTCTTTGATACTTTGATTCTTACTGATCCTTGCCTACTTCTACCCTCCCCCCCATAGCACTTTAGCTGTTATACTCCTGGCTTTAGATAGACAAAGTTTCTTGTTTTCTGGTTGTTTTGTGAGTGTGCCTCATATCCTCAGTGAAGGATAATGAATACTCCTTGAAAGTAGCATTTTTATTTTGGTGTCTTACCATGTCTAGCATGATGTAAAACATAAAGTATACTCTCCATAAACACTTTTTGAATTCATTCATCTAGCTGGACACATAGCAAAGCATATATTCTCACAAGAGATTTTTGACAAGACAAAGCCTCTTCCAAAATTCAATTTCTTTGAAGGAATCTAGGAGAAAAGACATTGAAACAATAAGACTGAATTCAATTAATTTGGATCTTTGAAAGGCAGAAGGCTTTGATAACCCTGGATAATCTAGTGAAAACCCATTTCTTGAACATCTCTTGAAAATATACTCATTAGATTTTCTGCCTTAGTAAGTGTAATATACATGTAAGTGAATCTGTTTTTGTTTTTGTTTTAAAGATTATTTATTTATTTATTTATTTGACAGAGAGAAAGAGATCACAAGCAAGCAGAGAGGCAGGCAGGGGTGGGGGGTGGGGGGGAAGCAGGCTCCCTGGGGCTTGATCCCAGGACCCTGAAATAATGACCTGAGCCAAAGGCAGAGGCTTAACCCACTGAGCCACTCACATGTCCCATGAATCTGTTTTTGATCATTAAATTTTTTTCTTAAAGTTCAGTTAGTCTGATGCCCATGAAGAAACTGAGGCTCACAGAAAGTAAAGTCATATATATCCCACAATTAAAAAAACAGTGTATCCTTGAATGAATGATTAAGAAATTAAGAGACATGTTTTCATTCCTTAATTTTACAAGTATTTATTGAGCGTCTACAATGAGCTAGACTTTGCCATGCTTTTATTGTAAGGGTTATATTGTTGTGGAGGAAAACAGACCATAAATGATAAATATAATAAATAACTAAATTATTTTCTACATTAGAAGGTGATGATCATAGAGAAGAAAAGACGAAAATAGAGGCATAAAAGTTTTTTGTTTGTTTGTTTTTTCTGCCTCTGAGAGCAGAATGCAGTATTAACTAGGTGACAGGGTACAGGTAATATTGGTTCTAGTTTCAGAATACAGGTTACATGTACTCATTCATTTGCTAATTTAACAAATATTTATCGAACACCTGCTATATTTACTCACTGTGTCGGGAGCTAGAAAAAAGGGACCATAGTCTTTGGTCATGCGGAGCTTGCATTTTAATGTGGGAGACATATATTAAATAAATCCACAGATACGTATATGATTTTACTTTGTGTTATACACTATGAAAAAAAGTAAATGGAAGGGGCCTATTTTATATTTAAAACTGAGGAGAGCCAGGCTGTCTGAGGTAGAGACGGGGGCTTATAGACTATAGAATATGGAGCACAACTGGAGGGATGGTCTAACAGAGCAAAAAGCACTGCAGATGTAGAAATGAAAAAATGAATGGGGAGAATTCAGGTGTGAAGCATTGCTCATGTGTATTTATGGAATATTCAAGTAGTTAGAAATGAGAACAACTTAATTTTCAGGATAGAGAATTTAAAATTTATTCATTTGTGGGAGAGGTCTGGGTGTTTGACTCTTCACTTGGTTTTCCTTCCATCCAGAATTCTGTCAGTGTCTGAGATGTGGAGTAAGAATTGCCCTATGGCCTGGAGACCAGCAGCAGGGGACAAGTGAACTGTATGGCATCTTTATGCTTTCCTCAGTGGGATCATGCCTGGTGAGGAAGCAGTCCCTGCACTACTTTGGGCTGGGTACCTACCTCCTCGGAACCTCAGTCTTCTCTTCAGAAAAAGAGGTGGTGGGGCACCTGGGTGTCTTAGTTGTTTAGCATCTAACTTGGTTTCAGCTCAGGTCATGAGCTCAAGGTCCTGAGTTTTAGTCCAGCATTGGGCTCTGAGCTCAGAGTATAGTCTGCTTGAGATTCTCTCTTCCCCCCGTGCACCCCCTTCTTTAAACTAAATAAGTCTAAAAAAGAAAAGAAAAGAAAACAGAGGTAGTAACAGAATGCTGAATCATTAGATAAAGGCTATTTTCTCTGTTGTATCCCCAGTAATTCACACGGTGTCTGGTGCACAGTAGGTAAGAAATAGTCTTGGAGTACATAAGTAAATTTGTGAAGAATATTGAGGAGAGCAGTTGGTTTTATATTTTATTCCCAAATGCAGCAAGTTCAGTGCCTTCCTTTCTCTAAAAAGAGCCATATCAAGAACTGGATGGCTTGTCTGATTGGCTGTCGGTCTTTGTTGTATCCTATGGTGAGGTCTCATTAAAAAAGGGAAGGAACTCTGTTTCTCTTTCCACTCATGTCTATGAGAAGAACTTGAAAAATCTAAGTCCTTGGTCTCTTAGGACCTTATAAAGAATCCAAGTGGCTTAACAGATGTGAATAGGTCTGGAAAATTTTAAACACTGAAGTCAAATGGTGTGTCTGGACTTTCTGAGCACCGTTCTCAAGCTGTAGCTGCCTTACATACCATGAAGACCTCCCCTAGAAAGCCAGTAAAATATGGGCCCAAAGCATTTTCTCATCTCACCTCGTACAGAGCTTACTTGATTCCCTCCAACTGAGGAACCATCCTTAAAGGCTCCGGGGAGGGTGTGTGTTTTTAAGTTTCTCTTTAAAATGTCTAATAGTCCTTGATAGCCCACTTGAAGTTTGTGAAGGATATAAGAAAGTGCGACTGGCTGTACTTGATCTTGTTTTTGCTCATATAATTCGTAAGGGCCGTCCTACTGCAGTTTGGCATAGTTTTGTATCGTCAGTCGGTACTTATGTGACACTTTAATCTTTTTTTTTTTTAAAGATTTTATTTATTTGACAGACAGAGATCACAAGTAGGCAGAGAGACAGGCAGAGAGAGAGAGGGGAGGAAGCAGGCTCCCTGCTGAGCAGAGAGCCCGATGTGAGGCTTGATCCCAGGACCCTGGGATCATGTCCTGAACTGAAGACAGAGGCTTTAACCCTCTGAGCCACCCAGGTGCCCCCTTATGTGACACTTTAAAATGGAGAGTGCTGGGACGCCTGCGTGGCTCAGTGGGTTAAGCCGCTGCCTTCAGCTCGGGTCATGATCTCAGGGTCCTGGGATCGAGTCCCGCATTGGGCTCCTTGCTCGGCAGGGAGCCTGCTTCTCTCTCTGCCTCTCTGCCTGCTTGTGTGCTCTCTCTCTCCTTCTCTCTGACAAATAAATAAATAAAATCTTCAAAAAAAAAAAAAATGGAGAGTGCTTTCCAGCCATTTATTACAGAAGCCTCTGTTATCAGTGACAAATAGTTCTGGGAGGCTGTTCATCACAAAGATCTGTCTGCTTTATGGTTTCAGTTAAAACATTAGAGTTTGCCAACACTCTCCAAGAGGCATATTCAGTACAATAACTTTCTTTCTTTCTTTCTTTCTTTTTTTTTTTTTTGCATTGTCATGGAGTTTTCAAAACTCTGAGTAAAAAATTGGTTCTTTTGGTGTGCATTTTTGTACTGGACAGAGAAATGGTGTGGAGGTATTACTGGAGGATTTGATCAATTCTAGAAAGGAAAATTATGGAACCTCTTTTTAAGTCAACTATCTGGTAAAATATGGAAGTTTATGGACTTGTTTAGGTGATTGTTTAGCATAGCATTTAAGCTTTGGAGTCAGATAAGCCTGGGTTGAAATCTTTTTCCAATTACTTATTAGATGACTAAGTGAGAAGGGACAGTCAAATTGCTGACATTAGATTTCTCACTTTGATCTTGGGCAATTATTCTACTTAATGGCCCTGAATCTGGCTTTCCTCTGTTGTAGAAGAGGGATGATGCTGTTTTTTTGAAGAGTGATCCTCACTGTAAATCCTGGAATGGTGCCTGCCTGTGGGATACCTTTGCTCAGTGGTTCTTCTTCCCTCTCTTGTTCTTCTCTTACTATCTGCCGTCTCACAAAGAAATAGCAGTAACAAAAATGTTAAGTAGTAAAGGAAGTCAAAAGTTTAAAAAAAGAAAGAAAGAAAAAGTAATCTTCTGGTTGGAAACCTTCCCAGACAGCCAGTTTTCTTGCTGGAAGTGCATTTCTACTTTTCTCCTTGAAAATTAGTATGGGAGAAATTTTTTTCCATTATAGACCCCATCCTGGTAGGAAGTGTAGTGTTTAACATTCACATTCTCTATGTCAAGACTTAGGAGGAGTCTCTCTAGAGCTAACTGGGTTCTCCATAGGAAATAGGGGTGCCACAGCAGCTTCTTGGGGTTCATGTGCCCATTCCTTATTAAATCCCACTTCTCTTCTCACTGACCAAAACTGCAGGGGGCTGGGCCATTTCTATCATAAGACACAAGGAGAAGCAGAATTGGCTTTCTTTTTTGGAACAATGAGTCAGACCTCAGAAATGGATTCATAGTTTTAATAAATATATCAAGTACCTAGGATATAGTAGTCCTCTTCTTGGTCCCAGGTAAGTAGAACTAAAGGAGACACAATGCCTTGCCTTCGAGTTTCTTCCATTATCTACAAAAACTTATGTAAGATTTATGTTTGTATTGGGCATGGTAGGAGATGAAGTCAGAGCATTGAGAACTCTGTTGGCCTCACTAAAGAAGCATGGCTTGCCTTTTGTCAGTGTAGGGTTTGAGAAGAGGAATGGTTTGCTTGGGTTTTCAGTTTCATCGCAGTGTCCAGGAGACAGAAAATCAAGGTCTCCTCGTGGTCCACAGGGCAGTAGCAAGAGCACAGCAGGCCTTGGCTTCCTATCCTCCTGCTTTTCTCATTTGTGAAGTGAGGGTTTTAGCACCTACTGACAGAGAGGTTGTGGAGGTGAAACGAAGAGTGTGAAGTGGCAGCTTGCCACCAGTGTGACCACTGCTGGCTGCCTTAGTTTCCCCATTGGGATCAGTCTCTGGAGCTGAGCAAAAGGGAGAAGCACAGTTTGAAGAAGTAAACATTCACTTTTCTACCATCTCTACCTCTCTCTGTGTCTAAGGAAGCACTTGTCCTGGGGAACCCTATCAATGAGAAGTTCCCTCCTCTCTCAGGCGCCTTCATCTGCTGGTCTCAACAGCCAGTATTTCCTAAAAAATGACAGTCGATAGTAAAATCAATTTAAAAAAATTGACTCTTGGGGCGCCTGGGTGGCTCAGTGGTTAAGGCCTCTGCCTTCGCTTCAGGTCATGATCCCAGGGTCCTGGGATTGAGCCCCTCGTTGGGCTCTCTGCTCAGCAGGGAGCCTTCTTCCCTTCCTCTCTCTCTGTCTGCCTCTCTGCCTACTTGTGATCTCTGTCAAATAAATAAATTAAAAAAAATCTTTAAAAAATGGACTCTTAGAACACTGAAAAAATAAAATAAAAAAGTTGTAGTCACTCAATGAATGAATGAATGAATGAACAAATGAACCAACAAATGGCCTTTTAGCCTGAGCTCTGTTTTTGTTATGACCTAGGACACCCTCCTTCCTTGAACCTATTTCGCAACCTTTAACTGGCCATTAGACTGTGGTCTGACAGGTTTGTTTCAAGAATTCAATTAGTTCATGCATGTGAAGCCCCTCCAACATTCTAATGAACAATAGAAATATCTTTTTATTGTCATATATCCTATCCCCAAAAGGTGCCCAGCATAGGAGGCCTTTGGCTGAATGTTGAAAGGACAAATGGTGTCTGTTTGATTTATTTATTGTCCCATATCTTATATCAAAAATTTGCATGCCAACAGCTACCCAAGGGTGGTAGGTTCCCCTATGGTATGTAGTGTTACTGGTTCTGATGAACTGTCTCCTTTTGGTATGTGTTTGGAGTTCATCAGTTTTCTCACAAGTTTGGATCCTGACACTGCTCCTGCTGGAGGTGGCACTTTCCCCTGCTTCCCCATCCTACCTGACCAAGCTGAGATTTCAGAGCTGTCCGTATCCACACACAGACCCCATCTCCTTGGAGGAATCACCAACTCACTTGTTCAGGGGAACAACATGCATGAGTACAGCAAAGGCCAGTTAGAACAGCACAGCAGGGCTGGAGTCCCTTAGATGGGGTGACAAGCTTGACTCCAGTCCTCCTGGCCTGCTGGAGGAAGTAGTGGGACTCCTGAATTTCTGGTGCACCAGAAACCATGCACTAATTTGACTGTCATTTGTTTCTATCAAGTCCCTCTTTTAAAGTGCAGGTATCCTTGAAGGGTAAATCCTGATGGTCGTTCACACCCAGAAGAAAATAGATTTCATTATATAATTTAAAAACAAAAAAAGTTAAATGGGTGGTGCTCTGAAAATAATTTCCATACTGACTAATGTTGTAGTGTTCCTAATTTCCTTCATTTAAATGTTGCCAAGAAGAAATTTTATTGGAGGCCAGTACATGAAACAGTTTATGATTAAATAAAAATGATGCCTCTTAAGAAACTTTCTGGAAAGCCTGGTTTAGAAAAATTTCAAAGTGACATAGCAAGGTATATCAGTAATTACTGAATTTAAGCAAAGGTCTTACCATGATAAATGGCTGGTTGACAGGCAATTACGCAAAATGTGTACCATTTGAGTGGCATTGCTAATGATATGATTTGTAATAATGGCTGGCCGTTAGATTATATCATTATGGATTATGTCATTCCATTACACTCTTAGGCTAACTATGAAGACAATTTTTCTTTTATAAGAATCATTGAGTGGATTAACTGGGGACTTCCAATGGCAAGGAGCGTTATAATGCATGCATGCACATATGAGGTTTTAGCTTTGCAATAGAATTTAAAGTAATTTGGCATAATATTTGCCACCTCATGACTTACCAGGGTGAATTTGTCAGATCTGGCTAGCTGGGTTTGCATACCCCTCCTCCTTGATCTCTTTATGGGTACTTTTTACAAAGTTTGTGTTCAACATAGTTGGTCCTCAATCAACCGAAATGACTTTCCAAACAAGAAAAAGGTTTTTCTTTGATCTTGTATATGCGAAGCTGTGCTCCCTTTCTAGAATTAACAAAAAACTCACTATGAAAACAAATGGACCAACAAGGGGACACTTTACCAGATCAGGAAGGAGGAACTGAATGCACATTTGAAAGCCACTGATGGGACTGACAGAAATTATTTCTGATAGTTCCATGGACTAAAGAGAGTGATGTGGGTGGAGTGTGAAGACATAGGATTAAGAAGGGGAAAGAAGGACTTAGAGAGAATTTGGGATAGTTTAGTCAAGACTGGAGACTTAGATCATCTCTTGCAATTTATTGTAGTTACTTGTGTAATAAATGGCTATGAATTGTTTGTGACGTGCAGGGTGTAAGAAATATCATATTTCTCTCTAATAAAGCCTAGCTTCCAGTTTCTTTTCCAAGGTTGTCAAGAAGTACAAGTTTAGATATTTTTTGAGATTCCTTTTTCCTCCTTTGGGTTGAGTTAGGTCCCTGGGGCTTATGCAGTCCAGGACAAATGGAGGAGAGGTCAGGGGTTTGTTATGGTGACCATTGAGAGGTTCCTGTGCCAGGCTTTATGTGGTTCTTTCAAAGACAGGGATGCTTCTGGGTCCATTCACTTCATGCCTTGCTCAGTTTTTGAAGCCAGATTGCTTAGTGCTGACACCTTAGGCATCCTTGTATCATCTCCCATTGAGGTGTCCTGCCACAGCTAAGGTGTTGGGTATGGACTGGTTCTGATCAGCCTTTCCCCCCGCCTTCCTTATTCCCTCAAGGCATCCTCCTTTTTGAACTTAGACCACTCTGCCTCTTCTCCAGGAAGCATTAGCCTCTGTCTGTCACTCTCTCAGCTTACCTGGCTCAGTTTTCTTCCAGGGCCTACACATTCAAGTACACAACCATCAGTAAAGTTCCTTAGACAAGGAGCTACAAACTCAGGAATACACAAATCTGTTTCTATAAAAAGAAAATCTTTATTAAAAATACAACTACCCTACAACCCAGCAATTGCACTACTAGCTATTTACCCCAAAGATACAGATGTAGTGATCCGAAGCATCATCTATATCCCAATGTTTCTAGCAGCAATGTTCACAATAGCCAAATGATGGAAAGAGCCCAGATGTCCATTGACTGATGAATGGATAAAGAAGATGTGGTATATATATGTATATAATGGAATACTACTCAGCCATCAAAAAATTGAAATCTTGCTCTTTGCAAAGATGTGGATGGAACTAGAGGATATTATGCTAAGTGAAATAAGTCAATCAGAGAAAGATAATTATCATATGATCTCACTCATATGTGGAATTTAAGAAGCAAAACAGAGGATCATAAGGGAAGAGAGGAAAAAATAAGAGAAGATGAAACTAGAGAGGTAGACAAACCATAAGAGACTCTTCATCATAGGAAACAAAATGAGGGTTGGTGGAATGGCAGGTTGGGGGTGAAGGGATGGGGTAACTGGGTGATGGATATTAAAGAGGGCACATGATGTAATGAGCACTGGGTATTTTATAAGACTGATGAATCACTGGCCTCTACCTCTGAAACCAATAATACATTATATATTAATTAATTGAGTTTAAATAAAAAAATGAAAAGAGAAGGAAAAATCTTTAGTTTTGCCAACAAGTCCACAGAAACAAGTGTGTGTGTATATATATATACACACACACACACATATATGTTTTATATAAGTAAAAAAATATATCAGGTACATATATACATGTATTTATATATTTTTATATGAATAAAAAATTTAAAAACTTAAAGCATCAATTTTTCACTAGCTCATCTTGTTAGATTTGTTTAATTGCATGCCTTTCCCATTACTGTTAGTTCTGATAAGATAAGAACTGTGTCTGCATACATATCATTGTTTCCCTACTACTGAGCATGTAACAGATACTCAATAAAAGTTTGTTTAAGGAGGGGCACCTGGCTGGCTCAACTGGTAGAGTGTGCAACTCTTGATCTTGGGGTTGTGAGTTTGAGCCTCACAGTGGGTGTAGAGGTTACTAAAAATAAAATAAGATAAAAATCTTTAAAAGGTGTGTTTAAAGAAGAAGAAATAGGTAGTCTGAGCAAGGTCACAAGGTCGTAAAATAGAAAATGATTTCAGGAAATGTTTTGGAGAATTAAAGTTTTATTGACTCTAGAGGCCTAGAACTTAAAATAATGAAAAGGTCATGACTGGAATGAGAAAAACCACTGCTTCTCTAAGGACCCAACAAGCTGAAATAAGGTGAGATCTAGATATAGGACAGAAGAGCGACCTAGCTTTGAGGCTTAAGGCCGATGACGAGCAGGTTTGAAGGGCAGGGAAAGGTTGAAAGATACACATACTTATTTCAAACACTTCCTGAGCCGTGTGAGTCATTTTCACCTATATGTCTGTTATATAGCTCATCTCTATAGAAATTTTTCCTTCTGTAGTTACTGGCCATAGTAAAGTGGAATATAATATATAGGCTAAAGGAGAAATCAGTCCCTGAATCCTTTATTGATTAACAGTAACTTAATTGTGACTATAGTCACAGATTACCAAGAGAACTTCTATTTGCCCTAAAGGAACTTTATTTGCCCTAGAACTTCTATTTGCCCTAAAAGAACTTCTATTTGTTTTGTCAGTTGCTAAATTTACATTTTCTGTTTCATATGCTTGAGGATCTAGCAAAAAGAAAGTGTGTGCTAAAAAATTTTCATATGCTTGAGGATCTAGCAAAAAGAAAGTGTGTGCTAAAAAATTTTCAGTATTCACATGTTCAAAAGTATTTCATGACTATTTGTTATGTTCAAGGGTATAAAAGCTTGTAGGAGGTCATTGCAGCAATCTGGTGTGGGTGAGGGTGGGAGGGTAGTGGCGGCGGGTGCTATAGGAAGGAGAGGTTAAACCAGGTGTAGAAAAAACTATGAAATAAGGTTCTGTGAAGGACTACATAGGTTGGGATTCACAACTAGTCATTCAGAGGAGAGATTATATTAACACAGTGATCATGGAAAATTTGACAAAAGAGGGGGCAAAGATCTGGATATGGAGTGATTTAAACAGGTAGAAGGAACAGAGAAGAAGGCAGAAAGATATATCAGATAGAACAGTGAATTGGTTTTTTGTCTTGAATAGCTTTGTTTTCCTGGTAATCAATCAAGTAAACATATTGATAGTGGTGTGTGGTTGCCCTACTGTGATTATTATCTTGTATTTATATACTGTGAATTTCAAAGCCCCAGTTGGCGTAATTTCCCTACTATTATGAAGGCCTAGAAGTGGTTTGTGGTCTTTTGGGAGGGGAAGATTTCCCAGAAAAAATAGTGGTGAGATTCTTAGATTTGGAAAATATGAGGCATGCATTTTTTGTCTGGTTTTGAGTGATTCCTTCTAGTTAACTGACTGATCTAGGAAGATGGCTGTTATCCTATCCTGTGCTTTAGACCTTTCTATTTGAACCTCACCCTGCAGAAGGTCATGTGTTGGGATTTATTACTCTTTCCAAGTCCAAGAAAACAAAATCTCACATTACATAATGCAAGAGCATTTTTTTAAAAGAGTTATTTATTTATTTGAGAGAGAGTGAGAGAGAGAGAGAGAGCTTGAGCACGAGTGAGGTGGGGAGAGGCAGAAGGAAAAGCAGGCATTAAGACTCCTACTGGAGGGATGGGCATCTAAAACACCTTGCTCTGAAAGTCTGCAGGACTTGTGTCCAGGGGACCCACAGGAATATAACAAATAAAGAAGCATTTTTAAAAAAAGATTTTTATTTATTTATTTATTTGACAGACAGAGATCACAAGTAGGCAGAGAGGCAGGCAGGGAGAGAGGAGGAAGCAGGCTCCCTGCTGAGCAGAGAGCCCCATACGGGGCTCGATCCCAGGACCATGGGATCATGACCTGAGCTGAAGACAGAGGCTTCAACCCACTGAGCCACCCAGGTGCCCCCTAAAGAAGCAATTTTTAATGGGCCTCAGAGTACTTAATAAGAAGATAGACCGTATGGCAGATTCCTAAAATAATTGTTACTGAATTACATAATGTATTGTTTAGAAATTGGTTGGAATATTTTTGTTATGTGCTGTCTTTATGATTTATCAGTACAAATGATGGGAAGCTAATTCTTTTTCTTCAGTGACCTTACATTCTCTCTTTGTACCTATTAGCATTTCATTCTTAACATAGACACTCTGTGTTCTCACATGTAGCCTCCAGTTTCTTCCAGGTATGGTATTATTCCTCCCAGGACTAACATTTCTTAAAGAACCCCTAGATAGAAGGCACTGGAACTTATCATGATGGAAGGAATTGCTAATGATGAAAGTCAGGGATTTATGGGTGTTATAGACTGAATATTTCCCTTCAAAATTCAACTATTGAAGGTCTAATGGTCAATGTGATAGTATCTGGAGATGGGACCTTTGGGAAATAAATAGGTTTAGAGTGGGTCAGGAGTGTGGGAGCCTCATGATGGGATTAGTGCCTTTAAAAGAAGAGGGAGAGAGAGATCTTCTGCTCTGTGTGCAGACACTGAGGAAAGGCCCTGTGTGGACATAACTAGAAGGCTGCCTTTTGCAAGCCGAGAAAAGGGCCATCGCTAGACCGGTAGACACTGAATCTGCAGGCATCTTAATCGGATCTCCCAAGCTTTCAGAATGTGAGAAATAAATGTCTGTTAAGACACCCAATCCAAGGTATTTTGTTATAGCATACCAAGCGGACTAAGACAAGAGAAGATACCTTTTAGCTGGTATTCTTCCTTCCTTTTGTTGCATAAGACTTTTATGCTGTTTGCCTGCTTTTGTTTTCTCATATTTACCATGTCTCTTCCTGAATGTTGGGGACACTTCATGTGACCAACCGAAGTCCTCTTTCCCTGGCATTATGTTTACACTTTTTCTACTGATGGGTTGTTCTTTGTTCCAACAGAAACACTTGAACTAATAGCTCTATTTGTTTGTAAATTATCTTATTTGTTTGCCAAGTCAATTGCTTTCTGGGGCAAGCTGTGTTAGGATGTAATAAGTCTTAACATCATTTGCAAGTCTCTCCCACAGTGTGGTTAGTCCACACATGCAAATAAATTTGGCTGAACTCAGCAAAGACATCAGGTTTCATTATTCTATGTAATGATGAATAACTCATTTGATCGCATTCTCCAATTTTTGGTTGTTGGATTTAGTCATGTATATATATCACCTATAAGAATTATTAGTTTACATAAAAACTTAATGGAAGTTTTTAAAAAGTTTTAAAAATATTTACTGCAAAGTAAATAAAATTTGCCTTGGCACTTTAATCTATTTAAAATTACTAATAAATTTTAGATTTTAATCTGTAATAAGCTTCCTAAAGCAGTCACTTTTTTTCTACAGATACAGTGAGAAAGACTGGTTGTCTATTTTTTTTTTTCTCTTTGAACTCATCTGGACACACTGTCATGAAGAGGCATTCAAAAAACATAATAGTCTTGTAGTGAGCAAACATCAACTTGATTTATGTAAAATTATTGTTAGGTCATTTTTGACTTGGAAAAATGGCAACAGTATTACTGATAATTGTTTTCATAAACTCACTGATTTTTGCCCTCTAAATTAAATGTTTTTCTTGCAAATCAGAAATTAAAGCACCATGCTTATTTACTTCTAGAAATCCATCTGGTCAGTAGTAGAACTTCTGCCATTGTGTGGTTAATTGAGTCGTCATGTTTTTGTACTTTGTAGTGCACATACCAGTAAATACATATATATGGTTTCTGGAGAGTGACTATTTTACTTTTCGGGAGTGGACCCACCTGCAAATTCAGGTCAAAATGAAATGCATCAGTAATAATTCGGACACCTTTGTTTTGGAAAGGTCAGTTGTACTTACTTTTCCTGGGTCTATTTGGGCAAGTCTTGTGTATTGAATACTCTGGGGCTCAGTACAGTTTGCAAGACTTACTGAGCTCCTTACTGTAATGAGCCAGGTGTTGGGAATCCAAAGATGACTAGGATATAAATAAATGATAATAGTATCACATATTGCAGCATTAAAGGTTAAATAAGGTTGAAGTGCATCTGTAAAATTCTTCCACAGTCATTCCAATAGCAATGAATTAATTCAACAAATATCTAAAAAGCACTGCTATAAGCCAAGCAGTGTGTTAGGCACTGTGTATCCAGTGAGATACAGCAGTGAACAAGACACACATTCCATTTGGCCTCCTGGAGCAAAACACTTAAGGGACACGTACTTAGCAATCAATATATAGCTATTTGTAATTGTCTTCAGTTTGCTTTGCTCACTGTTGCGGGTGTGAGCTCTCTGGAACAGAAATCGGATGATGTTAGTCTCTGTTTAATTACCTTGAGTGGCATTCTTGTTGCTAATGAAAAAAGGCCAGATTCCTTAGTATGGAGTTGTACTCTGATCCTAGATGAATTTTTCCAGTCTCTACAGTAGGACTTTCTTATGGGTCCTATGCGAGCAAACAAGGGTACTTACTGATCCCCAAACATATTGTATCCTTTCATGCCTCTCTATGCCTTTGCTCACATGTTCCCTTTGACCTGGAAGGTCCTGCCCCTGCTACCTGCACACATATGTCCTCCTCACTTGTTCTTTGGGCAAGCTCTTAGTCACTTATATGTCACGCATTCTGTGACCACACAAACACAATTCATTGTATTTCTGTAGCCCTTTGTAGTCATCTACTACATAGTATATTCCTGGTATTTTTATGTGAATCTCCTGGGCTAGAACGCTCTCTGAGAACTATAAAATGGATGTATATTCAGCTTAAATCATCCTCTTTGATGCAATGTTCTCCATTCTACCTCCCAGGAGATTACTTCTGTTTCTAAAAACAAGAACAAAACAGTGTCCCATCTTTACAAGAAACTCTACAAATAAGATCTCAGGATTCGGAGTAAGTAGAATTGTGTCCAGTTTACAACCAAGTAATCTGAAGCTCAGATCTGTGAGGTGTTTGTTTCAAAATAGTCAAGAAAGTGTCGGGACTATGATTGTTTTATATTCTCATCTCTGTCCACTGGCAACCATTTTCCCCTCTGTCTATACCAACACACTCACAGAATTCTCTTTCCGCAAAATTGTAGTGGTAGCAGAAGTGGGACCCAAACCATGACTTTTACACAGGATTGAATACATAGTGACTGAATAGTATAGTCCTCCTCTCTGTAGTCCTTGCTTCCAAGTCTTGATTAAGAGCCGAGCGGCATGGTGATGATTTGTGCTCTGATTCCGTCAGATGGTATTGCTGGTCCTTCTTGGGCTGTCGCCTGTGGGTCCGGAGTGCTTCTCCCTGTGAACTGTGACTTCACTACCTCTGCTGCCCATTTCTCTTGCCTTAGGGAAACCATCTCTCAGTGGCTTCACTTCAACCACTCTTCCTGGACAGGTGTTGGTGGCCCAGTTCTTAGATTTGGGCCCCCTTGGAATGGGGAGTATTTTTCCAGAGAATGAGATTTTTGTGTTTCCAAAGGGTAGCCTGAGGACATCGGGTGGGCCTTACCCTGCTGAACTCAAAGTCAGTACTTTATAGCAGTGATCAACTTAAGGCTGCATCTGAATTTTTTGACATTTTTTTGCTTCAGGATGAGTTTTCTGTACTTTGATGGGTATTTCCCACTCAGGTTGGGCAACTCTTTTACGTTTAGTGTATGAATCTTGAACCTTACATCACAATCCTCTTCATTGTTTTTCCAAGGGGCTTTAAGGGTCTGAAACATGTAGATATTTCATTTAATTTTATTTCAACCTCCACTTATTGAGCACCTATTATGTCTCAGGCACTTTGCTAGATTATAGAGTGTTTTATTTTCTTGAGATGGCAGGGTGATTCCAATTAGCCTTCTGTTATCAATGAGGTAACCTAGACTCTGAGAGTTCAATAATTTGCCCAAGGTAATGAAGTCAGGAAGTGGCCGAGCTGGGGTTGAAATTTAGGCCTGTCTGACCCTGTGGCCTCATGCTGCTTCCCAGGATGATCACCTTGACAATCTACAGATGATCTATAGCCACTTCAGATTTCTGAGGATTTCATGAGCATGAATGACACTACCCTAAAGCTAACCTTTTAAAATTCTGGGGGACTACTCCTGCTATGGCTACAAGTGCCAGGAGATGCTATAGGATTTGGAGGGCATTGTCAATGGCAATAAAAGGCAGCTCCCTGTACATAATTAAGTTTTGCTCCCCCTCTTTAACTACAAATGTAGGGGAAAGACTGTTTTTCATAACTTAACTTTCTAAGTGACTTAGACATCCTTGAGCGCTTCTTATTTTCTTTACTCTCATGAGCCCTCTAAGGACTAACATGTTAAAAATCATGATGATTCTTTCCAGATGTTGGAGTTTTGGTTGCAAGTAGAATAGGAGTAGCTGAGTGGTGGTGGAGCTGGCATTGCCTATGGAAAATGTTCAGACAACACACGAAGACCTGCCAAGTCTCTTGCAATGTTTTATTTGTATTGATGTGTATTTGGCTCAGTTGGCTTGAGGTTGTGGGGCTGACTGGAATGACCAGGCAAAAGAACTCTAGGGTCTCCCTCCCCATTCCTGTGAGTCATGAGTATTGAGGAGATTAAAGATATCAATTCTACATTTAGGTAAGAGAGTGAACAAAATATGCACTGTTGATGAATATGTTAAGTATCTAAAGAAATTGCTTAATTTGGAAAGTAAGTGAGAAATTAGACTGGAGGGAAATTCAGAGTGTTTAAATGAATACTTGCCTCTAAAACTACCACTATGTGATTTAAGAAAATCTTGAATTTACTTTGAAATCATATTAATTCATAAAATATTATCTTCTATTCAAAAAAAGGGTACCGGTCTTACTCATTTTTATACTTCACAGAGATTCCTTGCCTTCCTTAAAAGTGTGCTTCTATTTATTTCATGGTTAACTGCTCAGCCTACCTCTCCAGCTCTCTTGGATTTCCTAATAGAAACCAAATTTTTAATACATTAGGTTCCCCTGCAGAATTATCTTGTGGGTTTAGAAGCTGTCATATATCAGTAAACTTGGTAGCAATTTTGACTGTGATCTTGTTTCCATTTTCAAGTAAAAGACATTTCATACATTCCATTTGTTGCAGAAATGTGTTTGCTACCCAATTTTGGTCTAATTTCTAAATTTGCCTTAGTCTTTTCAACCATGAGAGAGGAGGGCAGATATCACAAGGGAGTGTGGATGTGTTCAGTTCAGAGATAAACCTCTACCTGAGAATCTTGCATTTGTCTTTTGGTTTCTGTAACATGAGAGACAGAAAGGAGCTGTATGTTATCAGTACCAACCTTAAGTTGTCCAGGTGATATTTTTGTCACTCAGGGGTGCCTCGGTGGCTCGGTCACTAAGTATCTGCCTTCGGCTCAGGTCATGATCTCAAGGTTCTGGGGTGGGTCCCGCATTGGGCTCCCTGCTTGGTGGGAAGCCTGTTTCTCCCTCTCCCACTTCCTCTGCTTGTATTCCCTCTCTCACCGTGTCTCTTTCTGTCAAATAAATGAATAAATAAATAAATAAATTCTTTAAAAAAAATAAAATCACCTTCAACTTTTCTGATATTGGGAAATTATTCTGTGTAACAAAATCAAACTGCAGAAAATCTTCTTTGTGTATAGTTTTGTTGAAATAGTGATTAGCAAATCCCAGATATCTTTTTGGAGTCTCTAGGAATTCTGGACTCAAGAAGAAAGAACAGTTTGGAAAACAATTTTATAAATTCGATTGTATTAACAAACATCTTCCAAAACAGGCAACATGACAAATGGAAAAACTCTGGAGTCAGACAAGTCTGGGTTTGATCTGGTTCTGCCACTTACTAACCATATAACCTTGGCCAGGTTTTCTTACTGGAGGAGATTGTTTCCTTCTCTGTAAAATGAGAAAGTGAATATATACCTTTCAGAATTATTTTCAGAAATCAACAAACATAAATTTAGACAAGAGAAGGCCTCTCAATAATTGGAAAATATTTAAAAATATAATATGAAAATTGTTACTCATAAGTTAAATTTGCACTGTGAAGCATGCTAGCCACATAAGGCAAAAGATTAATGCTGTCCATCCTGAAACGTGGATATGGATCTTTCTCCCTATTGCTGTGGCTATTAATCATAATACTAATACTGTCATTTATTGTGTTCTTATTCTGTACTAGGTGTTGTATAAGCATTTTGTCATTTAATCTTCAGAACTATTCCATGGGTAGTTTATGTGATTCCAAACAACAAGCTTAGCTGAAATAAATTAACATTTAAAAAATAATTTACTTTGTCATTGTACAGATATAGCCATTGGATTTTTGTAAAAATAATTTAGGCTAACCCAGCTTTCCTCACAGACCTTTGAAATTAGTCTAGTGATTAAGTCAAGTAGGAAAAGCTCCAAGAAAAAGAGTTTTTTTTTTTTTTTAAGATTTTATTTATTTATTTGAGAGAGAGAGTGAGCACAAGCAAGGGGATGCTGCAGAGGGAGAGAGAGAAGCAGGCTCCCCACTAAGCAGGGAGCCCCATGTGGGACTCGATCCCAGGACTTGATCTTAGGAATCAAACCCAGGACCCTGGGATCATGACTAGCTGCTTAACCAACTGAGATACCCAGGTGCCCCTCTAGGAAAAAGAGTTGTAAATAGAATCCAAATGTTTTATTCATTTTCAGACAGGTATGACTTTAAAAAGATAAATGCTAGGACCAACAGATTACATTTTCTAGGACTGTAAACAATATGGATCAAATAGTGTTAGTGAGCTTGTGAAACCAGACATTGCTTCAAACTGCCCATTACCAAGCACAGTTGCTTAAAATACGTACGTTACCCCTACTTACCAGGTACTTAACATAGTAGGTACTTAGTGGTGCTTATTGAATGAAGTCTTGGTGAATAAATAAATTAGTTTTTAATATGGAAAAATATGCCTTTTTGAAAGTCGTTAAGATAATTTTTTTCTCATTGATAATTTTAAAGCTTTCTTTTGTCAAAAGATTTTATTTATGTATTTATTTATTTGAGAGTGAGAAAGAGAGAGAGAGAGAGAGAGAGAGAGAGTGACTGGAGGGGTAAAGGGGGGAGTAGCAGAGGGAGAAAGAGAAGCAGTCTCCCAGCTGAGCAGGGAGCCCCACTAAGGGCTCAATCTCAGGACCCTGAGATCATGACCTGAGCCAAAGGCATACACCTAACCAACTCAGCCACCCAGATGTGGCAATAATTTTAAAGCTTTCAAAATGTGTTAAGTAGTTGAATTTAAAGGCAATCTGAGTTTTTCCAAATGAACATTGGATTTTGTCTTTTTTTTAAACTTTGAAAACATTTTTTTTTCAAAGTGAGAAATACATACATAAGAAAATCTCATATTTAAATTATGTATATAAGTATATGAAATGCTATAATTTATAAAACTAGCTCTATCATGAGTAGCCAAAGAAAGAGAAATGATAAAATTTGAAACATTCTGATGAGCCTCAATTTTGGATATAATATAGTTTTTATGTTTTCTATTAATGTTTTCCAGACTATAGACAGAGTTAAATAAAAAGAATAAAAAACATAGCTAGAACATTGCAGCACATATAATGTTGTAAGCCCTGCAAAGTGTTTTATATGCATTATATTTCTTAATCTTCAAAATAACCCTGTTAAGCAAGTACTGCTATCTTTCCTGTTTTATAAACGAGAAAACTGAGACGTGAAGGTCCAGTGACTTAACAAGGTCACAGAGCCAGAAAGCAGCAGAAAGAGGTTTGGAGCACAGCTTTACTTGAGTCCACATCGTGCAATCCTACTTGTCTGTTGTACTCAGAGCTCAGCCTGAGCTTGGTGGGTACAATTCCTATAGGAACTCATCTCCACCATGTGTAGGGATGGGGTCATTGATCAATATATCGAATCAACTAGCAAATACAGTTGCCCCTTGAATAACACAGGGGTTAGGGGCATTGACCCCCCCCCAATGTACTTGAAAATCCACTCATAATTTTGACTTCCCCCAACCTTAACTATCAACAGCTTACTGTTGACTGAAGGCCTTACAGATAACATTCAATTAACACGTATTTTATATGTGATGTGAATTATACACTGTTTTCCTACAGCAAAGTAAGCTAGAGAAAAGAAAATGTTAAGAAAATTATAAGAAAAAGAAAATACACTTACAATACTGTACAGTATTTATAAAACAAAACAAAACAAAACAAAATGGGACCTGGGTGGCTCATCGGTTAAGCATCTTCCTTTGGCTCAGGTCATGATCTCAGGGTCCTGGGATGGAAATTTGAGTAGGGCTCCCTGCTCAGCAGGGAGTCTGCTTCTCCCTCTCTCTCTGCCACTCTCCTCTGTCCCCACCACCCTGGCCCTGCTTGTGCCTTCTCTTTGTCTCTTTCTCTCTAAAAAAAAAAAAAAAAAAAAAAAAAAAAAATCCATGTAGAAGCAGACCCACGCAGTTGAAAGCCTTGCCATTCAAGGGTCAAATGTAACTTGTTCTCCCTAAAGTGTCCAAAGTTATTTGCTCTGGCAGAGGGAATATCCACACACTTTCTCAAGAGAATCAGATGAGGGAACTCCAGATGAAAAGAAAATGGATGTGTGCAAAAGTTTTTTTCTGGGCTATTACAGAGTCAAGCTGAATACTGAGGAGCCTCATAAACTCTGGGGTTAGTTTCCTGACTTAGCGTTACTGCTCAGTCCAGGCATTCTCAAGAAGCACAACAGTTCAGATATTTCACCCTGTGCCACCAGACCAAACCGAGGTGCTGCTGTGGTTTGGAATCTGTAACAGCCCCTGAAAACCGAGGCAGCATCATTTTTATAGGTTAATTAGTGCAAAATTCCAATTCCATTTGCCTTATTCCAAATGGATCTTGTGTGAGAGCAAGGAAATTTAAATACAAAAATGATATTTTATGCAACATTACATTGGATATTTCATTATATCAAAGCAAGCATTAAAATTAAACGGACTACACAATAATAGTAATACAAATATTTCCCCCTCACTGCATTTATAATTTTTTTTTTTAAAGATTTTATTTATTTATTTGACAGAGAGACAGACAGATAGTGAGGGAGGGGACACAAGTGGGGGAGTGGGAGAGGGAGAAGCAGGCTTCCCCGGGAGAAAGGAGTCAGATGTGGGGCTCAATCCTAGGACCTTGGGATCATAACCTGAGCCAAAGGTAGATGCTTAACCAAGTGAGCCACCCAGGTGCCCCTATAATGTCTTTTTTTATAACATTAACCTCTATACTATAACATATTTCAAATAAAAAACAATAATGGGATGGTGAGGAGAGGAAATTCTTCTTGGCAATGTGAGAAAGATTGATTTTGAAAAAATGCAAGTAAGTTAGATATCTGCTCATACACATTTAAGTATACTTTTTTCTAAGTACATTCAATTAACTAAGCCCAACTGCCATACCTTGTGTCTTTGTAACTTTATTTTTATAATAACATGAATGGAGTCAATTCTCTATGTTTCCTGCAGTAGTATATGAGAAAGCCAGACCCAAGTAGAATTGCCAAAAAAAGATACAGTATTTTAATAACTATGCTACCAAAAATGACACCTACATTTATTTGGCTACTGTTTCTCAGAAAGAACTAAATGGATTGACAAAATTTTCAAAACAACACACACACACACACACTCACACACACTCATCCTCAGGCTTAGCAAAAGCAAGAGACTCCCAGCCTAACAGGTAATCGTTTTGGAAGTTTATGTTTCTAAAAAGGGGAGGGGGCAAAATGCAAACACCATTTCAACCATAGTTAATTGAAAACAGTTGGTGAATGAGCCAATTTTGGCAAAAAAAAAAAAAAAAAAAAAAAGTGAGTTGCAACACTTGAAATGACTGGTGTAGAACTCAGAAAGTAGTCCAAGGAAGTAAATATTTCTTTGCGGGTAACTTATTTTAGCCAGACAACGTTATGAAGAGTGGTAGTATTCGGAAAGTTATTTGCTTTGAGATAAGCAGGTAACCATCCTTTTTTTTTTCTTTAAAGATTTTATTTATTTATTTGACAGACAGAGATCACAAGCAGGCAGAGAGAGAGGGGGAAGCAGGCTCCCTGCTGAGCAGAGAGCCCGATGCTGCTGGGCTCCCAGAACCCTGGGATAATGACCTGAGCCTAAGACAGAGGCTTTAAACCACTGAGTCACCCAGGTAGCCCAATAACCAGCCTTTTAAGGCAGTAGTGTTCTCTGAAAAACAAACAAAAACAAACAAAGAAAACCCTTTGGCCCTCAGAAGATATTGACTCTCTGAGCAATATGTTTTTCCCAAACAGTGGCCTACCCAGTTAGGTACAATTATTGATTTTTTAAAAAAAAATTTATTTATTTATTTGACGGAGATCACAAGTAGGCAGAGGGGCAGGCAGAGAGAGGGGAAGGGAAGCAGGCTCCCTGCTGAGCAGAGAGCCGGATGCAGGGCTAGATCCCAGGACCCTGGGATCACAACCTGAGCGAAGGCAGAGGCTTTAACCCACTGAGCCATCCAGGCGCCCCATGAATATTTTAATAATTCAATTCATTTCACTGAAATGTGATAATAGCGTGGCAAGGGGGAAAGGATGAGGCTAATAGCAGAGCAAGTTTTTAAAACCTTTCTGAGGGCATTTTGTTAATACTCTTAAAGTCTTAATGCATGTACACACTTTGGCTCAGCGATTTCACTGTTAGGGAAATTATGCCAAGGAAATAATCAGCTATCCAGATAGAAGTTGTCAACTATATGTCAACTAACAAGGAAATCATTAAAAAAAAAAAAGGTACATCTATTCAGAAGAATTCTATGCAGCCGAGTTTGGAGAAATATTTCTTGACATAGAAATAATCATAGTATTTTAATGTTTTACTAAGGGAAGAAAAAACAGACAAATAAGTGTATATAGCTTAGATACCATTTAAATAAAAATAAAATGAATATATCCCCTTGAGGTGGAGGAACTTGATAAAATGCAAACCATAGTAGGAAAAGCATAGTTAATTTTGAAAATGACTGAGAAGGCTTTACCTGTGATGTGTTATAAACTCCCTGCTGAAGTTGGGAGCCGAGGCTGGAACAGTAGAACCTTCTGAGTTGACTCAAAGATATGAATTTATCTGCTGGTTACTAGCTATAGGTTCATATTTGGAGCAGCCCCAACCTCGGTACTGTTTGAAAACATTGTATCAGAACGTAGATTAGATTAATTTAGAAAAATTTTATGTATGAAAATTCTCAAATGATTAATCGCCAGAGACATTAAGCACCCCCCCCTTTTTTTTGAGAGGGAGAGAGAGAGACAGTGGTGGGAGGGGCAGAGGGAGAGGGAGAGAGAGAATCTAAAAGCAATCTCCACGCTGGGCTCTGCTGATGCGGGGCTCTATCTCACAACCCTGGGATCATGACCTGAGCCAAAATCAAGAGTCAGATGTTTAACCAACCGAGCCACCCAGGCGCCCCCCAAGATTTTTTTTTTTTATGTGGTGGGATTTTGCACTTTATAAATAATTTCACCTTGTCATCCCCTTTGGTTTAGGGGAACTGCCACTTCTTTCAATGACACATTCTTGAAACTACACGTATCGCAAGTTGTCTGTTGTTGAAACCTATGGGGTGTGAGTTTTGGATGTGAAAAATGAGCTTGGATATGAAATCCTGATAACATGAAGGGTTTCCCACGCCAGTAGGTAAATAAAGATGTGAGCTGCCTGGTGAATTTCAGCATCCAAGCTGTATTGGAAACTTACTGTGCTAGTAAGCTAGAGACGGGGTCCCTTTTCTGCTCCACTTGAAAAACAATGGCTGGGTCAGACAGCCAGAAATGGAAGGGTCATGCGATGAAGAATGAAGCGTATTTGGTTTTACAAGCCTTCACTTAGAACTTGTCCGTAGTGTGCAGCAACTACTGACTTGTTCTGAGAGCTCTGCTTCTACCTTCTCCTGATGTGTTCAAAGTTCTGGTACCTCAGTCATTTTTGCCAGTGTGTTTATTTATAAGAAGTTATTTTACTTCAAGACAATGTCAAATTTTCAGGAAAATTCAGGAAGAGTACAAAGAAAAATGTTTTTCCTTGAATTATTAGAGAGCAATCCCACATCAGGCTCCTTGCTTGCCTGCTTCTTCCTCTGCCTGCCGCTCCCCTTGCTTGTGCTCTCTTTCTCTTTCTGTCTAACAAATAAATAAAATCTTAAAAAAAAAATAGAATGAAGACTTTGTAAATGAATATATGAGCCTTACCCAGAGTTATAATATGAATTCTACTAGGTAAGCTAACTCACAAATTTGTGAAATATTGTAGGGTTTTATAGTGTGTTTGGAACCAAGAAGCCTAGAATTTGGATTTAGGGAGAGGAAATAAAATCTAGTGGCAGGTTCTCAAGGTCTCTTTTGGTTTGCTGCATTCACTCAAGCAAACTTTATTTCTGACGATATAATGTCATTTGGTATTTACATAATTTTTTTTTATATGAGGCACTCATTGCTTTTCAACACCAACTCATATATTTCCACTCTATGCCTGGGTAGTTGAGCAATAAATAGCACTGCATATATTATGCAGATGGAGGGATTAGGATTTGCTTATGAGATGTGATATAGAGAAATGAGCAGTTAACTATTTTTTTTTTTAATCAAGTTAGAGAGTTAAAATTCTCATCTGATAAAACAACCTAGGACTATTAATTTGGGGAACTATTTTAAATTTTCTGTAAATTATAAAGTTATAATACGGTTATTGTTTTGGAGATAGCTAGACTGTGCTACGAAGCTGTTGTATATTTTATGGCTGAGCTTCATATTGGCAATAAACTGCTGGACCACTTAATATTAAATATGAAAATAAGTTACTCAGCTACTTGAAGAAAACACTATGACTGCAGGTTAAAAACAAGCACTTATTAAGTAATTGTGTTCTAGAAAAATGAGAGATAAAGCCAAGACTTTTTAAAAAATGAGATCGTGTTTATATTTTGCTGTTTAGTTTAACAAATTAATTTGTATCCTAGACATAGGGATGGGATATTAAAGAGTTAAAGCAAAATAGTAAAGGAATAGGAAGGGTTTTAGATTATTAAAGGGTTTTAAAACTATTAATATAGAGAAATATAATTATCATATTATATATAATTACATTCTTAAGTGAATTGCAGAGATTTTTATTATGTTGGTATTGATAATACATATGTCAACATGTCTTGTCCATGGCCTTGGTTCTTGAGTTCAGCCAAGAAAGAATTCAGAGCCACCCCCCCTTTTTAAAAAAATTAATGTATAATGTATTATTTGCCCCATGGGTACAGGTCTGTAAATCATCATCAGGCTTACACATTTCACAGCACTCACCATAGCACATACCCTCCCCAATGTCTATCACCCAGCCACCCCATCCCTACCCCCCAACCCCTGAGCAAGCCTCAGTCTCTTATGGTTTGTCTCCCTCCTGATCCCATCTTGTTTCATTTTTTCCTTCCCTACCCCCCACAACCCCCCACCCTGCCTCTCAAATTCCTCATGTCAGAGAGATCATATGACAATTGTCTTTCTCTGATTGACTTATTTCGCAGAGCCAAACTCTTAAGTGTGCAAGGGTTTAATAGCAGTTTAAGCAAAAGTATACTCTCAAATTTCGAGAGCAGGTAAGCCCATAGGTGGCAGCTGTACTGGGGCTCAGGGTTGTCTTTACTTTTTATGTTAGGATAGGGTATGAATCATAACGAGGGCGGTGTCTAAGGTTGCAGCCAATCATCTAAGGGACTCCCACTATTGGGAGAGGAAGTTTTTGGCCCTATATATTCCTTCTGAGAACTGTCATGGAAAACATTCTCTGCCCAGGGGTGGGGGGGGGAGTGGGGGGATTAAAAACCACAATGTAAATGTATTATAATGAAGCTATAGTTTACTGTAGGGCAGTGGTGCTAGGGAAGAACCGTATCCGTATCCCTTGGGGTCTGTCAAGGCTGTTTGGAACTTGGTCTCTGCTTTTTATTATTCATGAAAGCACTTGTTCCCTGTTCATATCTAGTTAACTGCCTCCTCTATCACATAGACATTACTGTAGTTACTTTGGTTTAAATCTCAAGTATTAGTATATTATAGTGCATAGTATGGGGTTGTGCACATATACAATTAAATGTATCTTGACTTTCAGTAAATACATATTGGCAATTTGGTAACTATTTAGCTTAGTGAAGATTCAAACTTGAAAATATATGGCAGAAGCTTGTTCACCTCAATGAATATTCCCTTTAAAATATTATTAACAAGTCTATAGGCACCTGGGTAACTCAGTTGGTTAAGCCTCCAACTCTTGGTTTCAACTCAGATCATGATCTCATGGGCTGTGAGATGGAGCCCCATGTTTGGCTCCATGCTCATTGGGGAGTCTGCTTGAAGATTCTCTCCCCCTGCCCATCTCTCTATTCTGTGTGCTCTCTTTAAAATAAATAAATCTTTAAAAAATGTTATTAACAAGCTTAAAATCTTACTTTCAAGTATATTAATGAATTAGAAGTTAACATGTCTCTTAAGAAGTAAAAATATTTTGTAAATATTAAGACAACTTGTTATAGAAAAGGATAGTTTTCAAGCATACAAATAGGTTGCCAAACAGAAGGAGTTTGCAATAAATTATAATCAGAGAGATGATCTGCCCTAATGTATGAGTCTTTTAATTATAGGAAAAAAAACCTGCAGAGAGAGGAAAAGCATGAGATGGTCCCCATGGATCATGGAGCTCAGAAGGAAACCAGTACCCAGGACTTATACTTTAGAGCAATGAGCAAGGTAAGTGAAGATGGTTGCTGCCTGGTTGGTTGTTCTAACATTCTGATTCATTAGGGTTCTCCATGGGCACATTTGTTTATGTTGTGAATCAGTGACTAAAAATTCAGTGTTGTATGGAAAAGAAAACAATCAGAACAGCAACAATTAAATAACCCAAGGGATTTCCATCAGTGCTCTCTCAGCTCCTTTCAGGAAAGCTCCAGTCTGTTGGACTGTTTTGTCTTTTGTCCCAGGATTTTTTTTTTCTTCAGATCCTAACCAAATCAAACTATTGTATGTGTTTTCTTTCCCCTTAAAAAACATTGTAGTCACCCATCCTCCTTAATGCTTTCAACAAAATGAATAATAAAAGAATTCTTGGACAGGGAGAAGAAAAGGAGAATTTATGTGAGAAAAGCCCACCCACCTTTCTTTAAGAGAGGTCACTTTTTAAGAATTGGCTTCGTTTTCTCTGAAGACACATTAAAAGAAAGAAAGGGATCTATGGGAATGTGAGATAACTGAGCTCATCTGTCTTTAGTCTTTACAATAAGCTTTGCTGGTTTGCCTTGTGAAGGGATAGAAAAAGCTTGTTTGAAGCAGATTAGGGACCTACACTTCGCAACCATCTCTTGGTGAATCAAGAAATTATTGTAAACAGAACAAATGGTGTTTATTAAGACCAAGACAAATATTAAATAACTAAACAGCTGCGTACACATTTTACTCTCTTTATGCATTCAGGGGACTTTACGCACTCCACATAGTAGGGGAAGGGAACTAACTTACAAATGTTTATTATTTGCCACATACTGTGGTAGTTGTTTTATTTAAATTATTTCTTCAACTCTAAAATACTTACTAAATTATTATGGCATGTTACTTATTGAATTATTATGGATTGTTATGAGGATTAAATGAGATAAAATAAGTCATATCTGGTACATCAAATTCTCACAACAACCCTATAAATCTCAACAAGGTTAAAATGACCCAGCCAAGGTCACATAGTTCGAATGTGGCTGAGACGGTGTTCTCATCCTCACTCCCACTGTCGCACTATTTGACTACATGATAATGTATTTGCTGGATAATTGTCTACCATGCATGTGATAGGAGGGATCTTGGACCAGAAATTCCAATCAAAAGTGTGTTATTGTTAAACAAAACTCTGTTCTGAGTAATAATTTGTAGTTACTGGGAGAAGCATTATTTTTATGCCTCATCTACCCTTGAAGTACAATGTTTTGCAAATTGCTTAATTTCCGCTTTGTAAGCTGAGTGCTGCAGGCAAGCTATGTTTTCCCACTGGCAAAGTATTTCTAAATCCATATGTGGAGATTAAGTTTGAGGAAATCTGATATCCCAAACTTTGTGCAATGAAATGAATGTGACACTTATTTCGGAATTTTGTGTTTTCTCATGAAGATTATTTAATTTTCCTAATCCTTCATAGGTGGAGTCCTTTAAACCACTTCTTTGATAGAATGATATGCTACATAGGCAGAAATGTGAGTAGAATTTAACATTCAGAGAGACGTCAAGGCTGTGGTTTTTAGTCTTAATATTATTCGTGATATTTGTTGATGCAAACATTAGGGAAGGCATAGAAATACCAGGTGAAATTGTAAAGAGTTCAGGAATAAAACACTTATGATGACAAAAGGGATGGTTAGCCCAGAGTGAATTCACTTAAGTATACCCTTAAATGTATAAATTGCTTTGTATAGTATAGAGCTTCCAGATTATTCACAAGATGAAAAGGACAATACTAGAATGTCAAATGTGAAATGTAAAAATCTGTTTTAAAAAAATACATATTTGTGTGTAAGTGTGAGTTAGTGAGTGAGATGGGCTGATGAAGGAATGAATGGAGTGGTAAAGGATGAATAAAAATATTTTACTTCCCTTAGTTACCTCTTGTTTTACGGAACTAGTCATTGACAATGACTTTTCATCAATTTTGCCTAGTGTCATTTTGGTTTTAGCATTATCTGTGATAATATGGTGCTACACAGTTACTTCTTCCTTATTTATTGTTTACTGCCTATGCCACTTAGACATTAACCTAGTTGCCACTTTTTCTAGGAGCGTAAATTATCTGCACTAAATTCTTCCATTAAACATACATAATATTTTTTTCACTAATAATGGGGAGAAAAAATGGAGTAAAGGAAGCAAAAAGAGAGAGTAAGGAATTGACAAGAAAATCTGTTTTCAATCTTCATGTTACTAGGAACAACATGACACTTCCTTAATTTGTACTTGAAAACAAAAAAAAATGCTAGCTTTTATATTTTAATTAGTCTGGGGACTTAAGGATAGGGAATAAGAAGTTTTAAGTAAATTCAAAGAAAAAGTTCCTATTTCTAGGAAAAAAAAGGTGTTAAAAGATTATTAAAGTATTTTAGACAGTTGATAAAATGCCTCTGTGAACATTAAATACTTCTTAAAAAACAAAGTTTTGGTTATTTGTACATAAATAAATGAGAAACATATGAATTAAATTTCATACGAAATACACATGACTTAAAAAATTAAATGTAAAAAAAATACTTGGCAAAACTTATTTGGGGTTTGGTAAAACATGAAGCATGTTTGGGGTTTGGTAAAGCCACAGACATTTGAAAAATATCTTGAAATAATCACTAAACCCAAAGTATTCCTAAGTTAGCCCACTCTTTAGAAACTTTTTATTGTGATGATGTCTCTGGTGATTGATCACTTATTTCTTTTACTGAAGAAAAAAATACAATTATGAGAAATTCAAGGGAGATCAAATTTTCTTTTTCCAGTGAATTGCTAAAATTTGAAAACCCGATAATTTAACAGGCATGTTGTTTGCTTGTTTTGAAAAACCCTTAGCAGCAGTATTATTACAGTTGGGTTATACTAGGCAGGAATTGGCTTCTCTCCATTCAGAGCTCATGTTTCCTCTTAAGGAGAACTTGAGAGTATATCTCATCTACCTCTTGATCTTTCTCCTCCTCTTCTTCCTTCTCCTCTTCTAGTTCTTCTTTTGTATTTCATTGTTTTCCTTGAATGTATCTTGGTAACATTACTCCTGGTTACATGTTGGCAATTGCAAAATAGGCAAATGTCAACCCTAGTTCTCTACAAGTCTAGCAAAACTCTTCCTTCTTTATGTTCCTTAGCTTCTCTATAGGTGCCAGTCTTCTGAGCTGTGCCTACTCTTTACAGTTTCAGCCACACAGACCTACTTAATTATCAACCACTGCGGGGTACGCAAACTATCCTCTCATCAAAGTTTACCTTATGGACAGCCCACAACACACTGGGGAGCGAGGTGTTGGAAATGTCTTGTATTATTTAATTATAGTTGCTCACATTACTTTGTGGGAGACAAAAAATGGCATTAGACTTTAGTTGGAAAGTTTCTGATAAATTTCCCTATGACTCTTGGTGCAAGAAATAAAGTTTCATTTGAAGGAGGTTAAAGCAGAAATGGGATTTATGGCTATCTCATAGCACACAAAGCTTGAACAGTAGTTCGATCTAGAACCGGGTGCGGCAACACTATTGGGCTCTTTCTGCGTCTCATTAACTACTCTGGATGAGTCTGTAGCATTTTTCTCTCCCACAGAGAGGCTTCTTCTACTTCTTTGGTTTAAATGGAAGAACATGGCTCATATAGTTTCTGAGTTTACTTGAAACAAGTTCAGCACCAGAAGAAAGACTAAATTCTTCTTTTGTTCCAAATTCTAAATTTTAGAGGTAGAACATTTTCTGGCTGTGGAGAGCAAAATGGAGTCCCTCACATCAAGTAGGGGTCTGTGTCAAGCGATGATGCAAACAGTTAAAGATACTACAGCTAGGAGATGCTACAGGGACCAGAATCAGTGGACACTCTGGAACTGAAAATGAGCAGAACCAGAGGAGGTCTGTGGGGGCCCGCAAATGATTAAATCCCTTTAAAAAGGATTTTGGCAGCAAACTGTCAGACTCTTCAGACCTGACCCCTCTATGTTTGACCCCTTAAAAAAGGCAACTGCCCCCAAAGGCTCTTCTTGATTGATCTCCAAACAGAGCCGAGATCCTTCACTGCTAGAAGGATTAAGTAAGTAAGTGCTGAGAGCTGACCCTGACCAGACTGAGGCCTTATCTCTACTGCATGCCCATTGACTGACTTTGCCTTTGGGTCATTTACTTCCTGCACCCTTCTGTTAGCTTGTTTGTTGTGTGGTTCATCTTATGCCCTGCTCTGGGTGCTGTGAGTTGCTCACATTTCAGTGCTAATTTTCTTGTTAAAAAATTAAGATATTCTTTATTTATATTTTATTTACTTTGAAGAATGGTGACCTAGGAATTCAGATTTTATGAGGCATTAGAACAGGCTGGTAGAGATACATAAAGAGAAAGGAAATACATAACACTTGTTTTCTTTCTTTCTTTTTAAAAAGATTTTATTTATTTATTTGAGAGAGAGAGAGAGTGGGAGGGAGAGGGAGAGAGAATCTGAAACAGACAACAAACTGAACACAGAGCGTGATGTGGGGCTTGATCTGATGACCACGAGATCATGACTGTGAGATCATGAGCTGAGCCAAAACCAAGAGTCAGATGCTTAATTGACTGAGCCACCTGGACGCCGAAAACACTACTTCTCATATCACAGTTGTAGACAATTACACAGTCCACATAAAAGATTTTTTATTAAAATTTCATTCAAGTTTTAATTTTCTCTGTTGGAAAAAAAGATTCAGGAATGTTTGATACTCTCATTAAAGGTAGGATATTATCCATCCTGGTTCCTTGTAATAACAGTTACTGAATACCTAGACAGTGTATAAGGTAAGAACACAGAGGTGTTTAAAGATAGGCTTTCCCCTGAAGCAGTCCATAGTTTATTAAGAAGACTAACATTAAAAATATTATACTACATTGTGCTAAGTAGGATGACAGAAGTACATACTGGGGACAATGGTGGGACAAAAGATGGAAAAATGCAATGATTTTTGTGTGTGTGTGTGTGGATTGGGGAGGCTACAGAGAAGAGAGAAGAAAGGGCACTTTAAGCAAAGGAAATAAGATTATGGGCATAGATTTATGAGACAATGGTCTGTGAAGGGACCCCAGACAAGATCCTGATTATAAAGAAGTAGAAGTAATTTACAAAAAAAAAAAAAAAAAAAAATCCCTCCCTTTCTTTCTCCCTTCCTTTTCCCCCACCCTCTTACCTTAGCTGGAGGAGTATTGCTTCCTCTGTACCCTTGCAGGCTGACTTTATTTGGAATTCTCAGTGCTGCTCAGCAGTCATACCCCATTTCTCTAGTCTACTCTCTTAGAAAATGATTTCATTACTTTTCCTTTTTCTTCAAACTTTGAACATTTCCTCCTCCATCCTCGCCCCTATGTAATAACCTTGATGTGGGAGACAAAGGCAGAAGAAAAATGTAGATTAAATTAAATGTTTTTATAACCTACAGTCCATTGACAAATACTTGAGTTATTGTATGCTTTATTTGTAATACTTTATATTATATTATATTTGTAATACTTTAGTTGTCTTTTATTTTAGTTATTTTAGCTTTTAGTTATTTTATTTTAATTATTTTATTTTTGTATGTATTATCCCATTGTTGAAAAGTCAGTGTTAATCTCTGGGAGCTTTTTATGATTTTCTGTTTGTCCTTGATTTTCACAATTTTACAATATGTAGGTATCTCGGTGGGTTTCCCATTGTCTTTATTCTGCTTGTGGTTTGTAGAGATTCTTGAACCTATGTCTTGATGTATTTCATCAGTTTTGGAAATTATCAGCCATTGTCTCTCCAAATATAACTTCTGTTCTTTCTCCCTCTTTTCCTTCTTGAGCTCTAATTATATGTATGTTAGACATTTATGACCTGCCCATATGTCTTTCTTTGCATCAATCTGCATATTTTCTTCTTCTTAATCTTCTAGTCCATAAATATTCTCTTTGACTGTGTCTCGTGTACTGTTAAATTCATCTTAATTTCAATTATTGTATTTAAAACATTTTCAGAACATCTGTTCTTTCTTTTTCATTCATTTTTTTCATTCTTTTTTTATTCTTTCTTTTTCATTCTTTTCACTTTCCTTAGGGGATTTCACATCTTTTCATATAATTTCTGGAATGTTAATAATAACTGTCTCAGAATATGGTTTCTAATTCCAATATTTGGATCCCCATGGGTCTATCCTATGGGTTTTTTTTTTTCCCATTTAGTTCGTGGTAAATTCCTTTTTCTTGTTTTATTCTTTAAAAAATTAACTTCTGGGCACTTGATTGAGTTTCTTAGAGTTTTCATAACAAAATACCACAGACTGGGTGGCTTAAACAACAGAAGTTTATTTTCTCTTGGTTTTAGGGGCCAGAAGTCCGAGATCAAGTTGTCAGCAGATATGGATTCTCCTGAGACCTCCTTCCTTGGCATGAAGATAGCTGCCTTCTCCCTTCTCATTGTGTACATACATGGTCTTTTCTCTATGCATCCCTGGTGTTTCTGGGTGTCTCATTCTCATCTTTTTATAAGGATACCAGTCATATTGGGTTAGGGCCTGCTCTAATGGCCTTATTTTAACTTCCTACCTTTTTAAAGGCCCCTTCTATAAATATAGTCATCTTCTGAGGTACTGGGAGTGAGGCTTTAAATATATGAACTTTGGGGGATACAATTCAGCTGTAACAGCACTGTTTATGAAACAGTATAAAGATAATTTGATTCTCTGGGTAATGTTTTTCTTCAGAGAGAATTTACTTTTAGTGGTTAGAGAGGAGGTAGATCTCTTCAGTTCAGTAAGTGATTGAGGTGAATATCAGCTGGTCTTCAGTCTATGTAAGGATTGATCAGTTCTACTTCACCTCTACTTCTAAGATTTATGCTTTCATGGGGCTCACTTGAAAGCTTTAAATGTTTTTTCAGGACCTCTCCTCCTTGGTGAGCCCTGAATTTCAATTTTTGTCTCTCCAGACCCTCAGCTACAGGTTTTGAATCTACAAATGCCTCGAGAGGAATAGCCGTATCAAATTTCAGGCTATGAACAGACACATCTCCAATGAAGACATACAAATGGCTATCAGACACATGAAAAAATGTTCATCATCACTAGCCATCAGGGAGATTCAAATTCAAACCACATTGAGATATCACCTCACACCAGTTAGAATGGCCAAAATTAGCAAGACAGGAAACAACATGTGTTGGAGGGGATGTGGAGACAGGGGAACCCTCTTACACTGTTGTTGGGAATGCAAGTTGGTGCAACCTCTTTGGAGAACAGTGTGGAGATTCCTCAAGAAATTAAAAATAGAGCTTCCCTATGACCCTGCAATTGCACTACTGGGTATTTACCCCAAAGATACAGATGTAGTGAAAAGAAGGGCCATCTGTACCCCACTGTTTATAGCAGCAATGGCCACGGTCGCCAAACTGTGGAAAGAACCAAGATGCCCTTCAGTGGACGAATGGATAAGGAAGATGTGGTCCATATACACTATGGAGTATTATACCCAACTTTTGTAGCAACATGGACGGTACTGGAAGAGATTATGCTGAGTGAAATAAGTCAAGCAGAGAGAGTCAATTACCATATGGTTTCACTTATTTGTGGAGCATAACAAATAGCATGGAGGACATGGGGAGTTAGGAGAAGGGAGTTGGGGAATATTGGAAGGGGAGGTGAACCATGAGAGACTATGGACTCTGAAAAACAATCTGAAGGGTTTGAAGAGGTGTGGGGGTGGGAGGTTGGGGGAACCAGGTGGTGGGTATTAGAGAGGGCACGGATTGCATGGAACACTGGGTGTGGTACAAAAACAATGAATACTGTTATGCTGAAAATAAATAAAAAAAATGTTTAAAAAAAATTGGGGCGCCTAGGTGGCTCAGTGCGTTAAAGCCTCTGCCTTCGGCTCAGGTAATGATCTCAGGGTCCTGGGATCTGGCCCCATGTCAGGCTCTCTGCTCAGCGGGGAGCCTGCTTTTCCCCCCTCTCTCTGCCTGTCTCTCTGCCTACTTGTGATCTCTGTCTGCCATATAAATAAATAGAATCTTAAAAAAAGAAAAAAAAATTCAGGCTAATTTCTCTCTGTTTTCCTTTCCTTGAGCTTTTAATACTGGTAGCTTACTGATGTCTTCAGTAGATTTTTTAAAAGTAGTATTTCTAGATTTTTCTATTTGTTCTCAGCATGAGGGTAGGTCTGAAACAAACCAGTCCATGATTTTCAGAAGAAATTGTAGTCCAAATCCCTGAAATCACCCATTTGAATACTCATTCTCCGAAGAACCAATCAAATGATTAATTTCCCAATTTACCTTTTAATAAATGCTTGTATTTCTTTTAAATATTTATAAAGTTTGTAAAAATTTATATTGGACAGGATAATGTCAATACTTTTATAATTTTTAGAAGTTGTTGACTATTTATGGTAGGTGTTGATGAGTTAATTTTACCTGGTAGACAGGCATTCATTATGATTTCTTTGATTTTGCATGACCATTGCTCAGGCCACATGTTCAGTAATTTGATTTCAGGATTTTGTCTGGCTTAGTTGGCTAATTCAGGTCTAGTAGGATGAGCTACCTTCTAAAGCTAATAAAGAGATAATGGCTGGAGAGTTACTCTTTGACTTTTGACAAAGAAGTACAGTTGGAATAAGGGTTTTATGTAAAAGCTGATTAGGAAAAGGACCATGGCATTTTATGTGCTGCCTTAGCTTGGGGCTTCGAGGCTCAGTTTGGGTCCCATAGACCTTTACAGTCCCTGTTTGTCCCATGGAAACATTAAAATAGCTGCAAGGAGAGTCCCTCATTAGGGCTGGGGGGCTGACCCATGGTCACAAAGTAATCCATTGCTGTCTCCATGCTGCTTTTATCCTTTCAAAAAAAACCATTCGAACCTTAAATTAATAAAACATTACTTTCTCTGATTCTTCAAAGGACTTGGGAAAGTCTCTGACTATAATCTCTCTCTAGGTTATCTCATTCATACTCATGGCTTTAAATACCATCTCTTAGTGATGACTCCTATATCATAACTCTTCCTTGATCTTCAAACTCACATATCCAACTGCTTTCAAGGTGATTCACTTGGTTGTTTGTTGGAGTGAATGGGTAGTTGGAAGTAAAGATCAATTCAAAATTGAACATGAGAAATATGAAATTTCTATTAGATCTCAAGTTAAGATGCAGAGGTAGAAAAGTGAAAAGGGCTTAGGATGGAGCCCCAAGACTTCCAACATTTAGGGGTCAGTAGAGGAGGGGCCAACAAAGGAGACCACAAAGACACCCAATGAAGAATACAAGGAATTGAGACATCACAAAACAAAGTGAGGATTGCGCTTTAAGAAGTTAAGAGTAGTTTCCTCTCACTCTGCTGGGGGCCAGAGTAAGATGAAAACTATGGAAGTTATCATAGTACTTGACAGCCTGATAATATACTCATATTGACAAGCAGTTTCAGGGCCACAGTAGGACAGAAGCCAGATGGAAGTGCATTCTATCACAAATTGTCAAATTGGTAAATAAATAGCAAATACTTTATGGCATATAATTTCCCTTTGTAAGAACAAACAACAATAAAAACAAAATCCCTCTGTACATGCATATATGTTTAGATACTTGGAAGAGGATGTAGTTGAATACAGACTATATAATTAACATTGGTTACCTTCCATAAAGCTTCTGTACACTACTGCATTTCTTATCTAGGCACAATGAATAGTTTTATTTACTCAATTAAAAATTGAAAATGTTGGGGAAAAAAGGAATGGTGAGTAGAGCAGTGTCAACAGAGTAAAGTAAGACTTTTTTTTTTAAGCTTTGCTGTGAAATGGGGCAGGAATATGGTACAAGAGCCAGAGGAATTGTGGGGTCTGGGAAGGAAGATCTTAACATATGTCTGAATGCTTCAGGATGATTATGAGACAGGGAGAGATTGACCATGCAGGACAGTGGCATTACTGCAGAAATAGTTTGAGGAAGATCCTGTGTTCTTAATTTCTCAGCTAGAAAATTGTTACAGGGAACGGAAGACAACGTGAGTCATTGCTTTGTGAGGTCAGCTTTGCTTATACACCAACATATTTCAGTGAGTGGAAGTCAAGGGACTCAGGGAGGGAGAGGACTGTTACGCTTTCTTCATTTTTCCTCCAACGGCTCTCACCCAACCCTTTATCCAGAGATGTAACTGTGGTCACGTGTTTTAGCCTTTATCATGCTTGAATGTTATCATTTTTTCCTAAATCCTGTATTTCAATTTCCTACTTCTATTTTCTTCTGTACACTTATTTTTATATTTTAAGCCTCCTTATGAGTAAGTACGTTTTGCAAATCTGTGTGGATGATTTATCTATTCCTGTTTGCTCTTACTGTTTTTTTTTTTAAAGATACTTTGTTTTTTAAAAGAATTTTTAAAGATATTCTGTTACTAGAAATCTCTAAAATCTTGGACCCAGGAAAGATACCTTGTTAAAGGTCACACAACTAATTATGAGCAGATTTATGTCTACTTGTATTATCCCCTATACATGTGGATTGATACAATTCTCCATGAATACAAAATCCAGAAGTGAGAGAAATGTGCTTTTCCTCCAATCATGATGCTCTCCTTGAGTTAAGATGAGGGAATTATTAACTGATTCGTGTATGTTCAATAATTTTTTCCTTCTCTTATCCTTATTTTTCATCTCTTCCTGATTACATGTAAACTTGCCTGGACAAGTTGTGAGCTCATGGAGAGTAGAGACCAGTTTATATGCATACTTATTTTGTATTTAACAATCTAAGTTACTGTCTTTCTAAGGTTTTAATTGACCATCTTGATCTTGAATTTTCTGTGTAGGCAGTCATATCATTTATAAATAATATTTTTTCTTCCTTTCCAATATTTACCTCTTTTCTTTTCCTCTTATTGCATTGGCTAAGAATAATGGTGAGTAGTAGCTGTCAGAGTGGGCCTCCTTTTTTGTCACTAATCTTAGTGCCATTGCCTTTAGTGCTATAGAGTAACCTTATCTAAGCTGTGTCACTGTGGGCACTGGTTCCCAGAGGGGAGAACAAAGAGTTCAGGAGTCAAAAAAGTCTTGGGAAATAGCACATTAAATCCAGTCAGCCCCACACCCCTTTTAGGGGAGTCATAGAACAAACACGTTAGCTTATTAAAGCCCCTGAGAAGTCACCCAGTATAAAAGAAACCTGTTTAATTTGCTTAATAGCTAAACAAATAAACTTATTTGTTCAGGAAGACTTTTTTTTCTAAACATACCTGTGGACATCCCCTCCCTTAATACCAGTTTGAGGATCTCTGCTTTCCTGTTTCACCCTTGAGTATGGTGTTTGTTGTTTGCTTCTGAGAAATACTTTTTTATCCTGTAAAGGAAGTTGAGGTTTTGTTTTTGTTTTTGTTTTTTAACTCAGGAATTGATATTGCATTTTACCAAAGACTTTTCTACTCTTATTGAAATGATTATATAATTTTTTTTCTTTATCTCTTAAAAATAATGTCATTTTATTTATTTATTATTTAAAAAAAAAGATATATTTATTTACTTTGAGAGAGAGAATGTGTGTGAGTGTGTGCAAGCATGGAGAGCCAGGGACAGAGGGAGAGGGAGAGAAGCAGACTCCCTGCTGAGCATGGAGCCTGGACTCAGGCTATTTCCCAGGGCCCCGAGACCATTACCTGAGCTGAAATTGAGTCAGAGGCACAACTGACTGAGCAACCCAGGTGCCCCAATAATGCTCTGTTTTAATGTGAAATCAGTTTTGCATATAATATAGAGGTTAAGAAGTTGGAGTTTGTGATCTCTGCAGTCTGTATTCCAATAGTAGGCCTGCCACTTGCTAGCTGTGTGAAAACTGACAAGTAAGTTTCCTGTTTCATAAAATAGAGTAAGGTAGTATTTAACTAAGTAATGTAAAATGCTCAGTATAGTGCCTGGCAAATAGCAGTCATTCACTAAATGCTAGCTGCTAGCAGTGCCTCTTGCTTATTACCAAATATTAGCAGCTCTTAAATAAGAGCTGTTAAAAGCCTAGTGACTTTTAGGATGGCATAAATTTGACAACTTTTTAAAAAAATTTTAATTTATTTTTTCAGTGTTCCAGTATTCATTGTTTAGGCACCATACCCAGTGCTCCATGCAATACATACCCTCCTTAATACCCGCCACCAAGCTCACCCAATCCCCATCTCCCTCCCTTCCAAAACCCTCAACTTTTTAATTTTACTTTAAGATTAGTCCTTTTAGGTCATCTACCTTTTCTTGTGTCAATTTTGATAATTTTTCCCCCAGAATATCATATATTTTGTCTAGATTTCCAATTTCATCTGTATCTGTAATTATATTGGCTTTCTTCTTCATAATTTTTGCATATTATCTTCTTTCTCTCTTTTTTTTTTAGGTGGGGGAGGGGTGGAGGATGGGTGAAGGGAGAGAGAGACAGAATCTCAAGCAGGCTCCATACCCAGTGTGGAACTCTGTGGGGGACTCCGTCTCATGAACCTGAGATCATGGCCTGGGCTGAAATCAAGAGTTGGATGCTTAACTGACTGAACCACCCAGGTGCTTTTTTGTTTGTTTGTTTGTTTGGGTAGATATTTGTCTGTCTTATTTGTACTAGAAAAGATTTCAATGTCATTTTGCAATTTCTACAAATGTTACATTTCTACTTTATTAATTTCTGCTTCTATCTCTATGAATTCCCTCTTTTGACTTCTTTTAGGCTTCCTTCCTTATTTATTTACTAGTTCCTTTAGAGGAATGTTGAATTAACTTGAATTTGATATATCTTATTTTCTAATAAATACATTTGGGGTAATACTATTTTTTAAAAAAATACTATTTTTTATTTATTTATTTGACAGAGATCACAAGTAGGCAGAGAGGCAGGCAGAGAGGAGGAAGCAGGCTCCCCGTGGAGCAGAGAGCCTGGTGTAGGCTCCATCCCAGGACCCCGGGATCATGACCTGAGCCAAAGGCAGAAGCTTAACACACTGAGCCACCCAGGCGCCCCAGGGTAATACTATTTTTATTGCACACCTCTTGACTTCATCTTATAATTGGAATGTGTTATCATTGCCTCTCATTTAAAAATTCTATGACCTCAGCATAAATTTCCATTCGATCTAAATTACTTGGAGAAAGATTTTTAAAGTTTCAAGTGGTTAACTAGATGGTGGGGATGTGGACGATGCTTGTTGATAATCTCTGCTTTACGGCTGTGTGGTCAGTGAATCACACTGTATTATTTCTAGTTTTAGGAATTTATTATGATTTCTTTTAGGTTTACAATATCATTTCTGGTGTGTGGAAAAAATGAGGATTTATTAGATATAAAATTTGATACACTAATAAATTAAGTTATTCTAGTCCTCTGTTATCTTATTTAATTGTTCTCTGCTTAATCTGATAAATACTCATGGGGTCACAGTTCTAGAACTCTGTTTTTTCTAGTAACTGTTAAGGGATCTACTCTTTTTCTTCTTATATTTATTTAATAATAGAGGGTAGAAGTCTAACACCTATGTGATTCTATTTCATTTGACAATAATCTTTTAAAAGTTACTTTTGTAAGTATGTAGTATTTTCTTTGCAACTATGGAATTAAAACATTTCACCAGAAAATGTCTAGCTATCCTTCCTGACATTGAAGAGCCAAGGCTTTTTCAGGAAAAAGTTTTTCTCTTATGATCTTGAATGAGTGTGCATGTCTTGAAGATATTTCTGTATGTGGAAAAACAGAGTTGGGTTTATGTGCTTGGAAATGACTGAGCTCAGGGAAGAATGGCAGAAGGTGAGGTTGGGGAGATAGAGCCTTATCATGCAGAGGAATGGGAGGAAAGAGTTGCCTTTCATTTGAAGCATATTGTGAAGTCATTGATGCATGTTAGGTAAGTCAGTGACATTAATCAAATTTATATCCTAAAAAAAAAACCACCTGGAAGTTGCATGGACCATTGGAGATAGATGAAAATGGAAACAGAGAGACTAATAGGAAGACTGTTGTAGTGTTTCAGGAGAGAGTTATGGTGTGACCTGGGCTATGTTTTAGGGCAGAGAAGAGGAGAAGAAGGGTTGGGATTCATGATTTATACTGGAAGTAGAACCAACTAAATGTACCAATGGATTAGATAAAGGGGATAGGGGAAATAGAAAAATTAAGGAAACCGAGTGGCTATCAAAGTATTCAGTTGCTAGAAAGGAGATACTGAATTATAATGGAATATTAGAGATGCTATTAATCACGTCTTCTTACTCATTATCCTTATTCATTCCCAAACATTTGTGTGAAAGTTTGTGTGCCAGGAACTAGGGATGCAAAGATAACTGAGATTCCTTGCCAACTCTCAGTGGAATCATGAATTATCCTTTATTTGGTGAGCATAATCTCAGGCGCATGGTGTTCACTAAATGATGTGACCATGACAATGGATCTAAGTTAGAAACCTTTGGTATGGGTGGACTCTAGCATTAGCAGAAGCTCAGTTGCTATTCAGTTGATTGGTGAAGTCTGACAGCAATCCCCAGTCAAAGAAGATACCAAGAGCTGGCTCTCAATGGGTACCATGTTCTCTGACACTTATTTGGAAATAACAAACATTCTTGGAAAATAATCCAAATGTGGAATTGACAAGAGTTAAAATATAAGTCAAGTAGAATACAATTACTATCTATTTCTATTTAATACATATTTATTTAAAAAATTAATATATTTATTACTTATGATACCTATTTATACATAATATATATTGCTTATGGAGAATTTGGGAAGTAATGCAGTATAAAAACCAAGCATGAATCTTAGGAATTTGGCTGAAGTTGGGGTGCCTGGGTGGCTCAGTGGGTTAAAGCCTCTGCCTTCAGCTCAGGGCATGATCCCAGGGTCCTGGGATCGAGCCCGGTATCAGGCTCTCTGCCCAGCGGGGAGCCTGCTTCCTCCTTTCTCTCTGCCTGCCTCTCTGCCTACTTGTGCTCTCTGTCAAATAAATAAATAAAATCTTTTTAAAAAAAAGAATTTGGCTGAAGTTAACTCATGGAAAAATCTTATGATAAAATTAAAAGTTCTGAAAAAACAGTAGAGCAATGCAAGGAAGAATGTAAAACTTTAGAGATTTATTTAATATAAAGAAACTCTATAATTTTGATTGATGTAGAAAAAGGACAAATTATAGTGTGACAGTTGTTAGAACAATCTACTCCTGAAGGAAATTCTTCTCAAGAACATACAAATGGAAATAAAACACTCAATTGTATCCCTCTTGAAATCCAAATTGTAATGTCATGATGGTAAGAATCATTGTAGTCTTAAGAATTTGGTACTATATAATATTTCATATCCATATTTCATGTAGGGTGTGTGTATGTAACATAAGACATATGATTTTGAAGTAATCTGATGATAAGAGAAAATGGGTAAAGAGTGTTGTAATATTAAACTTTCATGGTTATAAGGTTGCCTGGAAGATAAACTAGACTTGAGTATTTTAAAATGAGCTTCGAAAAACCTTACAAATCTCTCTTTCCACTGTTCCATGTAGAAAAATCAGCCAGTACAATCTAGATTGCACACAAGCATCAGTGGTTTGGTTTATCACTTTATCAATGTAGTAGCTAAGAGGGCCCAGCTAATAGAAAACAGAGACAAATCTTTTTTTGTTTTTTTAAGATTTTAAAAATTTATTTGAGGGAGAGAGAGATAGTGAGAGAATGTATGAGCAAAGGGTGGTGGGGAGTGGGGATAGGGAGAAGAAGTCTCCCCTCAAGCAGGGAGTCCAGAGCAGGACTGGATCCCAGGACCTTGGGATCAAGACCTCAGTTGAAGGCAGATGCTTTAACTGACTAACCATCCGGGCATCACTAAAAAATGAGACAAGTTTTATACTTGGTGTTATTTCACCACTGTGTTAAGTGCATAGGAAATGATGAGTGCATTTTTGATGAATTAATTAACATTCAGTCCCCAATTATAAGCATCTGTTTCAAACATAAACTCTAGTTTTTCAGGTTTTAAAATCGCTTCTGTTTTATTTTTTATTTATTTAAAGATTTTATTTATTTATTTGACAGACAGAGATCACAGGTAGAGAGGCGGGCAGAGAGAGAGGAGGATGCAGGCTTTCCACGGAGCAGAGAGCCCAATGTGGGGCTCGATCCCAGGGCCCTGGGATCATGACCTGAGCCGAAGGCAGAGGCTTTAACCCACTGAGCCACCCAGGTGCCCCGCTTCTATTTTAGATAAACATCTCTGAATTTATTATCTAATTTTACTTTTATACATTAGACAAATCAGTGGATACCAAAATCTGTACAGACAGTCCCCAACATATGGCAGTTTGGCTTATGAGTTTTTGACTTTGTAATGATGTGATAGCAACATGCATTCAGTAGAAACCTTGCTTTAGATTTTGAATTTTGATCTTTTCCTGGCTAACAATATGCAGTATACTCCTCTCTTGTGATGCTGGGCAGAAGCAGCAGGTTGGAGCAACCAGCCAGCCATGCAGTCATCAGGGTAAACAGCTGATACACTTCCAACCATTCTGGTTTTCACTTTTAGTACAGTATTCAATAAATTAGATGAGCTATTGAATACTTTATAGGCTTTGTGTTAGACAGTTTTGCCCATTGTAGGCTAAGGTAAGTGTTCTGAGAACCTTTAAGGTAAGTTAGACTAAGCTATGATGTTCGGTAGGTTAGGTTTATTGAAAGCATTTTTTATTTATGATATCTTTAACTTATGATGGGTTTATTGACATGTAACCCCATTGTAGGTCAAGGAAGATCTATACTTTATCTTGTGCTATGTAGCTTGCTCTATTGAATAGTAGTCAAGAACATGGGTTTAGGAATTAGAGCGGTCTAGGTTCAAATCCCAACTCTGGCACTTCATAGCTGTGTGACCTTGGGCAAATTAACCCACCCTCTTTAGATCTGAGTTTCTTCTATCTGTAAAGTGAGGCCAATAAGCATACCTGTTTTATAAGGCTGGTGAGAGAACAAAACGAGTTAATGCTTGTGAAACAACACTCTTTGAAAGACATTTTTACACATCTTGTTTCCTCTTCCTCACTCTAATCCCTCTTGGACCAACTCCCAGCTGGCTTCTAGCCACATCATCCCCACTGAAGCTTCTCTTGTTAATTTCACCAGTGACCTCTGTGTTGTATTTATGGTGATTTTTCTTTGTTTCTATCATGCTCAATATCTTAGTGACCTTCCTTTCTTATTTACATTAATTTCTCCCAAGGTTATTTCTCTCTGACATGTTTTTCTTTTCCTTTTTTTTTTTTTTTAAAGATTTTATTTATTTATTTGACAGAGAGAGATCACAAGTAAGCAGAGAGGCAGGCACAGAGAGAGAGAGGCACAGAGAGAGAGGAGGAAGCAGGCTCCCCACTGAGCAGAGAACCCGATGTGGGGCTTGATCCCAGGACCCTGAGATCATGACCTGAGCCGAAGGCAGAGGCTTTAACCCACTGAGCCACCCAGGCGCCCCTCTTTTCCTTTTTAAATTTAAATTCAATTAGCCAACATACAGCATGTCATTAATTTCAGATGTAGAGTTCAGTTATCCATCAGTTGTGTATAACACTCAGTGCTCATCCCTCTCCAACATATGATTTTAAGTGCTGTCTATATGCGAACAGTCTTCAAATGTGTGTCTCCGTATCAGGCTTCTCTTTTGACCTTCCAACTCAGATATCCAGCTGCCTACCTGGTATTTCCATTTGAGTGTCTTCACACAGACATCTCAAACTTACCAAGCCCAGGACAGAGTTCTTTGATATTCTTGCGCCCAAGTCCATGACCTATCTTAACTATTTTAATGACTGGTACCTGGCTATCTGCTCCATTATGAAATCTAGAAAGTTGCGAATTATTTTTTCCTCTCTCTTTATCCATTTCCCATCCAATCCTGTCACTACCATATCCAAAATTTATTTTATATCCATCCATTCTTTTCTGTCATGACTTCCATCACTTCAGTCAATCGTCTCTCATCTGGATTTCTGCAGAGCTTGAATATCAGTAGATATGTGGGCCTTAGAAAATCAATAATTTGGCAGATTTCTTTGAGTTTAGGTGCAAATGCTGTTTGCAATATAAGGATGTTATTGGAATGCAGCAAAATATTTTATTTTTATTTTATTTTATTTTTTTTAAAAGATTTTATTTATTTATTTGACAGAGAGAAAGATCACAAGTAGGCAGAGAGGCAGGCGGCGGGGAGGGGGAAGCAGGCTCCCAGATGAGCAGAGAGCCCGATGCGGGGCTCGATCCCAGGACCCTGAGATCATGACCTGAGCTGAAGGCAGAGGCTTAACCCACTGAGCCACCCAGGCGCCCTGCAGCAAAATATTTTAAAAGGTTTTGTGGATTACCAGTGCTTTGGCAGGCCAGACCCTGAATGTCTGATGTTTGTCTCAGCATGACAGTTTGACTCAGCATGACACCTAGCTGGTCTCATAAAAGCAAGACTTTTTTGACATTATTTCTGGGACAGCCTGAGGCAACAAGATACCTATCTTGACCATACTGCTTCTTTTGCACCTGCTCAGACTCTCTAAATCAATTGTTAGTCTTCCCCTGACCACATGAAGAAACGCTCTTTGGGAAACTGTAGGTTCATCCATTTGCCAACTGTATGGACTATCCCATGCCCTCCCCTAACCCCTCTCCTTCCTTGATTACTGGTTCTAAGGGCACAGGAGGGAAACATTAAGGCTGGCTGTTCATTTACTGCTCTTGGGAGTCTGAATTGTCTAAACTCCGGAGCAGCTAGAGGAATAAATTTGTTCTTTGTTCCATCTTGGGAACTAGAAAATTATCCATAATCAAATGAGCACATTGTTTAGTTAGTGTCCCAGATTCTAGTGTTGCTCCCGCTTATTCATTTTTCCCACAGCAGCCAGAAACTGAGTTTCAATAACTTTTAAAAATTGACATATACATCCTGAGGAACAAAAATTCTAAGTATAGACTTTAATAAATTATGACAAAGTAGTTGCTACCCAATTCAAGAAATAGAATATTCTCTTGAGAGATGGTGTGTGATGAAGACTGCCTCCAGCCTGGGAGACAAGCTTAATTTCAAGACACATAGTACATAGGAAGACAGCAAAAAGTTGGAGTCCAAAGACCTAGGTTTGAGATCTGACTCCATAACTCACTTTCAAACTTTCTCATAACACAGTTCAAGGAAAAATTATGTATTTACTATATTTTTATTTAGCATTTAGTCTATGGTATATAATATGTAATATAGTATTTAGTATGGTATCGTCAAAGTCACCAGACTTGTCCACTTTTTAAAACATCAATTCTCTCTCTCTCTCTCTCTTTTTTTTAAAATATTTTATTTATTTATTTGACAGAGAGAGATCACAAGTAGACAGAGAGGCAGGCAGAGAGACAGAGAGAGGGAAGCAGGCTCCCTGCTGAGCAGAGAGCCCGATGCGGGACTCGATTCCAGGACCCTAAGATCATGACCTGAACCGAAGGCAGAGGCTTAACCCACTGAGCCACCCAGGCGCCCCCCTCTCTCTCTTTTTTTTTTAATGTGGGGCTTGAACTCATGACCCTGAGATGAAGATCTGAACTGAAAGCAAGAGTCAGACGCTTAATCCACTGCACTACCCAGATGCCCCTAAAATATCAATTTTTAGAACCATGTTCGACCTGTCAGTGGCATTTGTCACAGTTGATCACTTTTTTGTCTTTTATACTTTCTTTACTTTTCCCCCCCAGAATATCATACTTGTCTTGTTTGCCTTCTACCTACCTGGTGCTGCTTAGCCTTTTTTGCTGTTCCCTCTTTATCAACCCAAACTCTTAATGTAAGAGCCCCTCCTCTTTTTTCCTACTTACTCTTATAGGTTAAATATCATCTATAGGTGGACAATTCCCAAATTTACATCTCCAGGCTTATATATACAAATGCCTGATCAACACTCTGCGTGTATTTCTGACAGGCATCTAAAATTTACCATATGCACAGCTGAATTCCTCTCTCTCACCAAACCTTCTCTATCCTTAGTCTTACCCTTCTCAGCTAAGAGAAATTCCATTCTTTGGTTGCTTTGGCCAACACCTTTGGAGGCATTACTCTTCTCTTTCTTTTGACCTCATGACAAATCCATCAGTAAATCTTACTGGGTCTACTGCTCAAATGTGTTCAACTGTTTCTCAGTTTCCACAACCTGGTCCAAGCCAGGACCTTTCTGGACTATGTGATTACCTTCATATCCTTCCTGGACTCTGTGATTACCTCCTAATAAGAGGCCTGAAATGTGAGAGGGACTCAACAGAGAACAGAGTAAGAGCTGTTGTGATGGAGAGAATAGCTAGTGTAAGGGCTGTGTGTCCTCCCATTAGAACACAAGCTCCATGAGGGATATTGGTCTGTTTTGTTCGCTGCTATCTTCTGAGTGTTGTCCAATGCCATAGCAAGGCCTTAAAAATTATTTGTTAAGTAAATGAGTTTTCCCTTTTAATGATATTTTGTGACAGGAAACCTATGGATTTCTGGCATACTGTTTTTTATAAAATTATAAAAATCTTGCAAATAATAATAATTTTTGTCACTGTTTCTTCTTTCTGTCTTGACTGTCTTATTCTTTTATATTCCACCATTTAATTATGCTTTATATTTCTAAGATCTTCCCACAAACTATTTTTCACTCCAAAAAAGGAAGGAGAGGGCAAGGGGAGAGTGCTATTTGTGATTTTTTTTTTTTTTTGAGAGAGAGAGTGGGTGTCTAATTGTGCATGTCAGAGGGACAGTGGGAGAGGGAGAGAATCTTAAGCACACTCTCCCTCCAACATGGAACCCTGAGGTGGGGCTTGATCTCATGACTCTGAGATCATGACCTAAGCTGAAATTAAGAGTTGAATGCTTAGCAGACCGAGCCACCCAGGCACTTCATTTTTGATCTTTTTTTTTTTTTTGGCAACTTGGTATTTTATTCTCTCTCTCTCTCTTTTTGGTATTTTATTCTTAAATGTGCATATTAAGATCTAAAATAGTCATTTAAACATAATAGGGGAAATTATAATAATTTATCTCCAGGAACATATTTTTTTTTCTGTGAACATTTATCTTGTTTATTTCCTGGGAAATATTTTTAGTCTAATCATAATGTATTTCTTTATTTTGAAATTTTTTGAATTTCTACTCAAAAATAATTAAAAATACTGCTATTAGTTTAAACTCCTAAGTTTCCCTGTAGCCATTGATAAACTGTTCTTTAAATAGCAAAAAGAAAGTTTAATTGGAATTATACGTATTATCAAGTTTTCCTTTCATAAATAAGGAAGAATGACTGATTTTCAAAAACTTGTTATCTCTTCCTTTTTTCTTAATAAGGAAAATGATAGTAAGACCCAAGCAAGCATTTATGTGGAATCTTCTGCCCAGCCAGTTCAAAGCAGTTTAATACTCACTTCTTCCCAAAGGCACTGTCTGGGAGAACAGGACTGTTCAGTGCCAGAATTCTGCCCTGCCTGGCTGGCTGCCTGTGGCTGCTGGGAACAGCCTGAATTAGGGGTCCTCCCAAATACGGTGTTTGGGCCTCTGCTGTCTATCCCTCTGAATCACTTGGTCTCCCTTCCTGGGTTTTACAGTGATAGTGGTGGATGACTAATATTATTTATCATGTTACTTCTAACTCTATTCTGGAAGATGTCCAGGATCTAGGTTTCAGTTTTTATAAAATCATCTTGAATCTCATAAGAAATACGAAGGATGAACTTTGAGTGCAGTGAATCATAAACCCTGTCTTCAAAGCTTGTACGGGAAAATGCAGGTAGGTCAAGTACTAACTCATTCAGAGTTAAGATTGTGAACGCTTCAGTAATTAAAAATCTTTTTCTTAATTGTTATTTGGTTCAAAAGAAAGTGAAATCATTTGAGCCATTGGTTGTGACTTCTAATTCGCTGTTGGTTAATTCAGTTTTAGCCTACGTCACCCCTTGCTGTACATATATGCGCACACATATATGCAAAGTCTGTTTTTGAACTTAGATCCCTGGGAATCACTAGGGAAAAGAAAAAAAGTGTCAGCTTAAAATTCAATTTTTCATGAGATTTTAAAATATTTTTAAGGTTTGATTTTAAGGTTTGATTCAAGTTTTTTTGCTCAAACTTTCAATCTAGTAATAATAATAAAAAGCCCAAAACTCTCTGGACTATTATTTTGAAACTTTGCTTTTGTTTTCTAACATTGCTAAAGACCTCCTACCATTTAATTAAGTTCATATTGGATTCCAGAAAAGAGACATTTTAAAAAGGCATTTGTGTATTAGAAAAACCTATGTTTTACACTGGGAGAAATAGTTTAACTATATCCATATGTAGCATAATCACTTGTTATTGGATGTACTCTTAACCCCTTCAAATTTGTCTTTCTAAGAAAAGCAATTTGTTTCATTTTTATTAATAAGCACACATATTTACAATTGAACTTTTTTTCAGAGGGATTCTTTTCACTGCTTGATGTTCACTAATTTGAGAAGCACTAGCTTTGTCTTTCAAATAGCCTTAAGAATGGATGCTGCATGATAACCAGGGAAATGTGTAGGGGTAATGTTTTCAAGTGGTGCATGGGATTGTTACTGCCTATTTCCTAATATTTTCAATCAGAGTATTAATAAGCATTCATTAATCATTTACTATAATAAGTATGAAATATATTTTATTTATATCAAGTAGGTTGCTTAAGGTCACAACTAATATGTGATGAAGTTGGAGTTGAACCTGGAATGTTGCTGTGAGGACACGTGCTCTTAATCATTGTGTAATATAACTTCATGGAGATGTGCCTACTCATCTGCTACAATGAATGGTGTAGGGATTGAGTGGAAGGGAGACCAGTGGGCTCTGAAGTGAGCATCTGGGCTGCTTGTTTCTTCATCCTTGATGACACATCTTAAAAAAATTCAGTTATGAGGGGCGCCTGGGTGGCTCAGTCATTAAGTGTCTGCCTTGGGCTCAGGTCATGATCCCAGGGTCCTGGAATCAAGCCCTGTATGGGGCTTCCTGCTCAGCAGGAAGCCTGCTTCTCCCTCTCCCACTCCCCTCCTCTCCCACTTCCCCCTCCCATTCCCCCTCTCCCACTCCCTCCTCTTATTCCCCCCTCCCATTCCCCCTCACACTCCCCCACTCTCCCACTATCCCTGCTTGTGTTCCCTCACTTGCTGTGTCTCTCTCTGCCAAATAAATAAATAAAATCTTTAAAACAAAATTCAGTTGTGAAATGATCTTCAGAAACCATGAAGAAGAAAATTCTGGAATATAATTTCTTTAATCTGCAAAAGTATGGAGAACTGTTTATATAATTAACATATTTTGTACAGAAGCAGGTTGATTTAAAAAGAAATGAGAAAAGATTATAAAAATGTTTAATGAGGGCACCTGGGTGGTTCAGTCAGTTAAGGGTCTGCCCTTGGCTCAGGTCATGATCTCAGAGTCTGGACTGAGTCCCACATTGGGCTCCTTGCTCATCGGGGAATCTGCTTCTTCTCCCTCTCCCTCTGCCCCTCTGCCTGCTTGTGCTCTCTCTCTCTGTCAAACAAATAAATAAAATCTTTAAAAAAGCATTAATGAAATTGTAATGTGAAAAATGTTATGAATATGAAAGTACATAAAATGCGAATATGAATATGTATATTCTAAGTACATACTTTTATGTAAGAAATGCATAAAAATTATATGAGAAAATGTTACAAATTCATAAAATGTGGTATATCATAAAATGGGTAACAGCGTGCAGTAGTTGTATCTACGTTTTATTAGATCCTTTAATTCCTACTATTCCTGACTGAATATTATGTCAACCTTGATCTCACACTGGTTTTATTAGAGGGGATAAGAGAACAGCTGCTGTGTGTTGGGTCAAGAACTGAGTGAGGGCTAAGCAGTGTCCTCAGTTGTGAGAGAACAAGACCATCTAGCTGATGGGTGCTCTATGAATATTTGTTACAAGTACAAATGTTTGAAGATTTGGGATGAAGAGAGAGGAACATAAGCTAACTGTTTGGGGCATAGGGAATGCACAATTCTCTAATGAGAAGAGTTCCACACTTATATATTGTCTTTGTTTTTTAAGCATTTCAGTATTGTTAGAACAGAGTGACAGTAACAATACATTCTACTTTCTTTTAACTTCTTTGCTGTAGGGTCAGTCAGAAGAATTTGATTAAGATAGTGGGATCTGGATCATTACTGCTTGAGTTTGACTCTCAACCCCCCATTTACTTTGAAACCATGGACATGTTACTTACCCTTTCTGTGTCTCAATTTTCTCACCTGCAAAACTAGGATAACATGAGTATATGCCTTTAATACTATCTTGAGAATGAAATGTATTAGTGAATTAATCTATGCAAAGTATTTAAGAAAGTCCTTGGGTACATAGAATGTGCTAAAAAATGTTGATTACCTTGGAAAATCTAAGTATGGTGATGGTGAACTAAAGTTTATTTATGAAAATAGGAAATGTCAAGAATTTTCAAAGTGTGCAATATTCCACAAGAACCATCATTAGATGTCTGGGAATGACTGAGAGAAAGAAATAGGCTGCTCTCATTTAATGAGATCTCCTCATCTTGTTAATTACAAAGTAGGAAATCAAGACAAAGCCACAAAACAGAGACCCATCTTACTGTGCTTCTGATGATCAAGGCCGTGTTTCATTACTGAGTTTGTGAGGAGAAGAAGATATTGTCTCTGCATGAGGCGATCAAATGAACTACTACAACAGAACTGTCAGATTCAGTCAAACATTAGTTTTAATGAATTCTTCTCACAGAATTTTTCTGCGTGTAAAGTGTATGCTCCAGCAGAGCAGTATTGGAACCATTCAGAGGGTAAATGTGAGTGTACCCCCAGCTCTTTCAACCATGGAGAGTTATTGGTGTCATCCCACCATTCTCTCCCTCAGGGAGGAGAGCTTCCCATGTTAATTTTGCCATAACAACCTGAGGACCATGGCAAATCCCAAGGCTTTTCTGAGCCTTGTTTCCTTATCTTTAAAATGAGGAGTTCCATTAGATGCTCTTGATTTGAACTTTCCCAGGCTGTTATTATTAGGAGCTTGTGACATTAGTTCAATCAAATTTGGAGGGAACTAGAGTTATCAGTGACTTACTTGCTTGGTTAAGCAAGCTATTTAGACTCTAGGAACTTCAGTTTTTTAATTATATGATGAACAACAGAATAGTATTTACCTTCTAGGGTTGTGGTGAAGATTCAGAGATAAACAATGTATAAGTTACAAGGAACAATGTCTGGCTCAGTGGAGGCACTCAATAAATATTAGATATTATTGTGATATATGGTAAAGTTGGTACTATATTTTGGAAATTATTACATTAATTCCATCCCATTGTTATTTATACAAAGCAGTACACCAGTACACTAGAGTTATACTTTTAACTTTAAACTTCCAGTTAGGTTCCCATGTAGGACATTTATTTTAGATATAAAATGTTAGTGAACCTTAATAATAGCCAACACTGCTTGATTCTCTTGGTGCCATGCTTGTTGCTGGGCCTGACAGTGGTGCATTGCTATGCATCCTGTGCATCACTTACTCTGTATAGCAATCCTTGAAGGTAGATATTGCTATCCATGTTCAATTGTGTTATATATATCACCTAATTCAATCTTTATAATAATAATATTAGGTAGGTATTTTTAATCCCTATTAATGGATAAGAAAATGGAGGCTTTTAAAGGTGAAGTACTGGGGCTGATTTTCAAACCCAGACGTTTATGACTCCAGTGTTCTTAATCACCATTGCATATTACCTGTCATGTCATATTCCAATAATGTATCTCTTACTCCTGCTAAGGACAGCCCCCCCCCCCCGCCCCCGACTGCTTCCTGCCACAAAGAATTGGTATTTTCCCCTCCCATCTTTGTCTACAACAACTATATGACTGTGCCTTCCTTCATATGTTGTTTTATAAGGAAGCTTAGGGCCAATTTGATGGCTCAAATATAGTGATTCTATAATGCTGATGAACTGCATGTTTAAGCTTTTCTGATAATGATATTCTGTTCTCTTACTTATATTTCACTCAGTCTTCATTGCTGTTTTTCAACTTGTCTTTTTATTCAATCATCGGTTTATTAAAATAGCCCCTTTTAAGCCATAGTCAGTTCTTTTGTGGAACAAGACAAGCGAATGAACAAATTAAAAAAAGCCTATTTTCATAGCTTGATAAATTGCTCAACAAGACGGATTAAGGACCCGATAGGTATTATTTGAGAGCAGATATTGCTTCCCGTTGTTTCCCCAAGTTTTATAACTCCCAAATAATCAAGTGATAAAATATCTATTTTTGAGAGTCAATATTGTAGATTACCTCTGTGAGGTAATAAACATCTTTAAGAGTGGCCAAGTCTAGTATGCTATTTAATAACTGTTGACTGGCTAGTTAAACATTCTGAATTAATACCTTTAAATGTATGTATCCTGTGAGGTAGTCCTTCACTGGTATTTTATAGCACATAGATAAAACAGAAAGGTGGAGGAGCACCTTGGTGGCTTAGTCGGTTAAACACCCGACTCTTTTTTTTTTTTTTTTTAAAGATTTTATTTATTTATTTGACAGAGAGAGAGAGATCACAAGTAGGCGGAGAGACAGGCAGAGAGAGAGAAGGAAGCAGGCACCCTGCTGAGCAGAGAGCCGGATGTGGGGCTCGATCCCAGAACCCTGAGATCATGACCTGAGCCGAAGGTAGAGACTTAACCCACTGAGCCACCCAGGTGCCCTAAACACCTGACTCTTGATTTTGACTCAGGTCATGATCTCAGGATTCTGAGATCTCTGCACTTAGCCAGGATTCTGCTTGAGATTCTCTCTCTTCCTTTTCCTCTGCCCTTACCCCCACTGTGTATCCACACAGGCTCTTTCTCAAATAAATAAATATTAAAAAAGACCCAGGCCCCTCCAAAACCCCAGTAAGGTGGATAATAACTTAAAAAAATGTAAACAGGGTGGAGGAGTCACATTTCAGTCTAATCATTCAAGGGAGATTTACTTTAATAGTGAATTCATTTCTTTTAGAAAAAGAAATGTGCTAAGATGTGGCAGAGGTAGTTATGTGACTAACACTAGACAGACAGTATGGGTTCTTTGAATGCCTTTACCAGATTGTGAAATTCTCTGTGAATTGTTCTAAAGATCAGATATGATGCATTCAAACAGATTTTATTTATTTATTTATTTAGAGAGTGAAAAAGAGTGTGGGGGATGAGCAGAGGGAGACGGAGAAAGAGAACCTTAAACAGGCTCTCCAACCATCGTGGAGCCTGATGAGGGGTTGGTTTAACACCCTGAGATCATGACCTGAGCTGAAATCAAGAGTCAGACACTTAACTGACTGAGCCACCCAGGCACCCCCAGATATGATGCATTCACATTCTGAACTATAGTTTAAACTACTTATACGGTTTAAACTTTACGGCAGTTTAACTTTACTAATCCAACAAATATTTGTTGATTCCTTGTGTGTTCTGGATTTCGGCTTGAAATACCTGGGGGAACAAAATGAACAAATATTCTATTCTTAGCATGATAGGCTAAGAATAGAATATGTTACTTTATGTGGCTAAAGAGACTTTGCATGTATAATTAAGAATTTTGGGATGAGAGATTATCCAGGATTATCTTGGTGAGCCTGAAATGTAATTACAAATATCTTTATGAGAAGGAGGCACAGAGGATTTCCTTCATAAGAAGAAAATGCAATATGATTATGTAAACAGAGATTGGGGTGATGTGCTTTGAAGATGTATGAAGGGCACAAGCCAAGAAGTATGGATGGATGTTAGAAGTTGAAAACAGGAAGGAAACAGATTCTCCCCTCAGGGCCTTTTGCTAACACTCTGACTTTGACTCAGTGAAACTGATTTTGGGCTTCTGACCTCCAGACTCTAATAGAACAAATTTATGTTGTTTTAAGCCTCCAAATATGTAGTAATTTCTTAGAGCAGCCATGGGAAACTAATGCATTCATGGAAGTTTCATTCTAGAGGAGGAGACAGACAGTAACTAATAATGACAGTAAACAAATCATATAGTATGTTAGAAGGTAATTAAGTAGTATGAAAAAGAGGAACGTTAGTGCAGGGTAAGAGGGATGGAGAAGGCCTGATCCATGCAGGGGTGCTGGGGAGCCATGGGGCAAGATTGACAGTATAAGTAGAGTTGGCAGAATGGACCTCATTGAGAAGGTGAAATATGAGGGAAGATGTGAGTTGGTAGAGGAGTTAGTTCAGTGGATATGCATCAGAAATATTCCAGGTGGAGAGAGCAACAGTGCAAGTGCCTTAAGGCCAGAGTCTGCCAGGTGCTTTTAAGGAAACGGGCCAGGTGATGAAAGGGGGGTGAAGAGGAGCAGGGAGAGCAGAGAGGTGTGTTTGCTGGCTGATGAGCTGAGCTCTGGTAGCCCCTGTAGAGCCTACTGTCAGGAAGAGGAAACTATCCTACAGATTTACCAGAAGTTGTTTTCTAGAAAATAACACACAGCTGTTCAATTCAGTGAAATCGTTTTCGATCGAAAAACAATTATTGATAGGATAAACTAGAGGAAGACCACCAACACAGAGCCATCTCCTCCACTAGTTTCAAAGCACCAAACCAGATCAAAAGAATGAAATCAAACAACCGATTATGTATGTGAGATAGATGTTTCCCATTGCTTTTGAACATAAATATACAAGGACTCTCCTTGAAACCAACTGCGTTTCAGCTAGAATCACTGCTATTTTAGAAATTTTTGATAATTCTAAGGTCCAACTTTTGTAATTTTGATGAAATAATGTCTTAGTAAAAGAAATGGTTTTGGATTACAGCATCCACTTGGTGCAGTCTGTATCTGGATTCAGTGTATTGGAAACCGTGGCAGGGTCTATGTGTGAGGCAGGGGTGTCAAAGAATAGTGGCTAACGTTTAGTGGCATGGGTCAGCCACGTGGCAGAACAGCCTTCACTGACTGCTTTGAGCAGATGTCTTGGCAAGTTGAAGGCACCATGACACGATGATTGCCAGCCTGGTCCTGGCCCAGTGGTTCCTTTAATACTCCAGACACCTTCAGCCTTTCAATGGGAACAAGGTTCACCCAATGTGTTTTCCATTCCACACCCTGATGTGGTTAAATTCTAAAATCACCTACAGATGTGGTATGGTTATGAGCTCAATTTCTCTTTCTTCTTCACATGTTATATTTAGATTATGTCTACCATGCCAGTTCTATCAAAGGCCTCTTGCCCACTTAAATCTTGGCTATATAACTTCATGGCAAACCCACTCCTGAAACAATCTAGAATCATTGCATCAGAATTTTGTTCAAGCTAAACAAATAAGTGTTGGTAGAAAAAATGAATAAACCAATGTTTGAATTAGCAGGGAGTGTCTGTCCTTGCCTTTATTGGCTACTCTTAACTTTTAAATTTTTGCAGACTCCTGGACCTGTTATGATATTAGATGGATTGGTTGCATCAGCAGACTCAGACCATCATCCAAGGGGAACTGGAGCAGACCTTGCTTATGGGGTACTTGGGATGAGTCCCAGGCACTCGTATGCCCAGTGAACTGAATCTTCCACTAATCCCACTATATCTAATCTTTATAAACAGGCTTCTCTCTTGGTTTCTTATTTTATGCTCTAGTTCCTTGTATGACTGATTCTTTGTGTGGAATGCTATGCCAACTGGCTGGTCCCTAGATATACATATACATATACCCTGCAGGTATATGGAGCGCCAGTTTCACTTAATGGGCCAGAGTGTGATCGGGGTTTGTATCTGGGTCCTCCAGAGAAACAGAGCTATTAGAATATATATATAGGAACAGCTGAGTAGAATAAAAACACGGACTTCTCCAAGGATATGATATATATAATATAACATATGTATAATATATACATGTAATCTCTTTCTCTATCTCTTACTATATATATTTATGTACACACACACACATCCCTTCATGGTTCTGTTTTTTTTTTTTTTTTTTTTTTTTTGGAGAACTTTGACCAATACAGAATCCTAAAGACCATTCTAGCCTGCCATTTCTCCTCTTTTTCTTTCATTTGCCTGTTGTTCTCCAGAGTGTAGATGGGGCATCCGAAGCTCAGAGGGGTCCAGGGACTTGTCTGAGATAATCATCTGATTGGTGCCTGAGTTGGCATGTTGATCGGTTGACGGGGTGGGTGAGGGATAGCATTAGTGATGAGTAAGACATTGACCTGCCGGATACCTGGAAGTGTTTGGAGGAATAAAGATGCCAAGAGAATGTACATATTTTGAGACAAAGTTTTACCTTCATTCAGTTGTTTTTTAACCACCTACTGTGGCAGAGACATGCAGAAGTGTTCAGTGTGCAAGAGAGGTGCTCTGGAAAGGGAGACATTTCTGTCCAATGATTACCCTATTATGAATAAAGATTTGATTATGTGAAAGAGCAAACAGCCAACACGTGTGAAAACAGCAAAGTTTTTATTTGTCAAGGACACAGTGTTCTAATAGCAGTTTTGTTCCCTTTGTTTAGTGAGGACTGGCTCTGACTGACACTCACGGAATGAGCTTTTCTTATGGTCAGACAAGTCAAACTCTGAAAGCCAGCATTTTTTTTTTTTTTTGAACTTTAAAACAGAAATTCAGGACCATGCAGGGCTTTCAATTTGATTTTAAAAATTTTACAATAGATGAAAAAATGTCAACCATGTGAGAGTACATCATAATGAGCTCTTAGAAAATGAGACGTGAATCTTCATCTCTGCCTGGACATGCGACGTACTGGGGAAAATGTGCATAATCAGTTGCACGATTTAGCCGAGAATGACTTTTCCTCTTCATTTCTTTTTCTGCCTTGTGTGTTGGATAATTTGAGAGTATTTTTTAACTTACTCAGTCTATAATTTTTGTTCACTTCGTGTTGTCTGGAGAGATATAGTCATTGAGACAAGCGAAAAACACAAATGTATATAATTATTCAATATACCTCAATGGATAACACTAAAGGAATTGTGCTGTTTTATGGAAGATAAAAGAATACAGAGGACACAGCCTCTTTGTTGGTTTAGCAGGTAGAAATATTTTAGTTCCATAAGGAAGAAATTGTTACAGGAATTTATCCACTCACTTAGCACATATTTACTCATTGCGTTAGGCACTATGACAGAGGGTGTACAGACGATTAAGATCCAGTGTTCAGCGTGGAAGCCGAGAAAGAAATGCCAATAGCAGGGTAAAAGTACTAGAATATAAAACTTTTTCATTCCTTTTGTGGTGTTTTCTCTCAACTTGTCATGGCAATGTTTATTTGCTAGTTATGTTCTAAATAAATAAAGCTCAAAATATTAAGTTATTATGATGAACTTTATCGTTCGTCTCTTTATTGTGCAATGCCCATTTGAAAGCAAATATCAGAACATTTCTTTTGTGTGGAGTCACCAAAATTACACAATTTATGTTTTGTGGCTTGTCCTTGGAAGGTGCCTCTAGCTGGTCAGAGATAAACTCAAGACCAAATGAAGACGGTAGGAGGGAAGAAGAGCATATCCCCCAGATATAGAGCTGGCTGAGGTGGCACTCAGGGCACAAGGATACTCATGGGGCTGAGCAGACTCTCACAGGCGTCCAGGGGTCCTACTCTATGATTTGGAGTGTGTGTGCATTTGCTTGGGCTTGATGGTTACTACTGGGTTCCTCCTCCCATTAGCCAGAGAACCTATAAGCAGCATCCCAGTGAGGGGCTGAGGTCATGGGAATCAAGTCAGGGGTTCCTTATTTCCATACCTACTACCGCAACCCCTGGTAGATGGACAAACCCTAAAGATCTTAAACCTCTATGCCAGAATATGTTCAGTGCCTGGGTGAGGTACAGAGGTTTGCCCCTATCCTAGCCCAGAAGGATATCATCTGGATTGGGAATGGCAGCAGCTATGTCTAAGATGCCACAGGCTGTGTGCCTGACCCCAACCCTACCAAAGTTCATGGTCTGGCCCCTGTGTAGGTGAAGAGTGACAGCAGTTACAGATAAGGATAGAGTCGGGGAGGCTGACTGGGATGTGGGACAGGGGAATAGGTCATGGAGAACTGGTCCTAAAGAGGTCCATCCCAGGAAGGTGGGATTGTGCAGGAACCAGACGTTCCTTCCAATCATCCCTTCTTTTTACCTAATGGACTTTCTATTCTGCTTCTGTCATAAAGAGTTAACAAAAACATTAGTGCTAAAAATGTGCCACTGTTGGGTCTTGGGCATTGTATAAGAATGTAGATGAATTACTGAAAAACTTTTTGCACCAAAAGAAAACAATACAGGCATCTGTCCTTCTGGTGGTAGGATTAGTAACAACAAACCTTATGCATAAAGGACAGCACTTTATGCTTTATTAAACCTGGAGACAATATGAAGAGTTGGTCAGAGTATGGGTTCTGTGGTTAGATAGACTTGGTTTTTGTTATACTTGTTTGGCATTCTAATCAGGCAAGTTATTTTTTTGTGCTTGGGTTTCCACATCTGTAGTACACATATTTTATTTGTTTATTCATTCATTTGTTCACTCATGCAGCATTCATGCCCATTCATTCATTCATTCATTCCTGAGCATCTCCTCAGCATGGGCAAAACGCTGAAAACACAGTGGTGATGGTGATGGGCAGTTGGCACGAGACACAGAGAGCAGACTCACTTCTGGGGTGCTGAGCCCTGCAGCCTACATAGGAGACAGGCAATGCATGAGGGGTTGAAGGAAGATTCTTTTTTTTTTTTTTTAAAGATTTTATTTATTTATTTGACAGAAATCACAAGTAGGCAGAGAGGCAGGCAGAGAGAGAGAGAGGGGGAAGCAGGCTCCCCGCTGAGCAGAGAGCCCGATGCGGGGCTTGATCCCAGGACCCTGGGATCATGACCTGAGCTGAAGGCAGAGGCTTTAACCCACTGAGCCACCCAGGCGCCCCATTGAAGGAAGATTCTTAAAGATGGAGGGTGAATGAAGACCAAGGGACGGGATTCCAGACCTGAGAATTTCAGTGGTGTTGAGGGGTTGAGTTCTTGGGCTGAGGAATGAAAGTTAAGCATTGGGGAGAAGTAGCTGAGTAGATTAGGAAGGGCCTTGAAAACCATATTAAAGCATTTTGTGTATCCTAAGAGTGACAATAGCATTTCCCAAACAGTACTTCCCATTGGAACCAGAGTTCAGGGGAATTGCTGAGTGTTCTATCCCTTCCAGAAGATTTACAATGCTCATTAGTATCTATTAATGTTCTTCAATAAACTGTTCTGTTTCACATTTGTTTAATAGCCTTCCCTAACCTAATTAGTGTTTTTAAGAAATTAACCTCTTATAAACTGAAACCCCAGAGAACCTACTTGAGGAGAAATGATGAGAAATGGAAAGCCATTGAACATGAACTTGGCCTTTCTGGAACTGGTTGGAACCTGTACTCAACAGATGAATCTGACTGCATAGGGTAATGGGTTAGAATCAAACAAGACTTGAGCCCATTAGGAGGAGGTTATTGTCATAATTCAGATGAGAGATGATGATTACTTGGACTTCCTACATTTGTTTAGAAGATTAAGAATTATAACATAATTAAAGTATCTATGATAGTTTTTACTATATGGTAGGCAGTCAACAAATAATAGTTTTCCCATGAATATATGGAAACTTGATATATGAGAGATATAAAGTCCAAAATAGTGATGAAGGGGGGTATTTAAATTTGCTAGGGCTGCCACAACATATACCACAAACTGGGTGGATTAAATAACAAAAATTTATTGTCTTCCAATTCTGGAGCCTGGAAGTCTAAAATCAAGGTGTTAGCAGGGTTGGTTCTTTCTGAGGGTTGTGAGGAGAGATTCTGTTCTCTTTCCTTGGCTTGCAGTTGACCATCTTCATGGTCACATTGTGTTTTCCTTGTATGTGTGTCTATCCAAATTTCCCTTTTTTTATTAGGACACCAATCATATTGGATTAGGGACCACCCTGATGACCTCACTTTAACTTTACTACCTCTGTAAAGTCCTTATCTCTAAATAAGGTCACATTCTGAAGTAGTGGGGTTTAGGGCTTCAGCATATGAATTGGGGGGGGGCATATAATTCAGTCCATAATAGAGGGATGATTTAGTAATAACACCATGAAAATCAGTTATCTATACGAAGAAAACCCCTGGATTCCTACTTCACATAATACTCAAAAATCATTATGAAGGATTGAAGACTTAAATATGGAAGGAAAGAATGCTAAAATGTTTAGAAAATATATAGTAGAATTACCTTTATAATCTGGAAAAACTTTTAAAATGTGATACAGGGGTGAATTGCTGGGAAGATGGTAGAATAGGAGGACCCTAAGCTCACCTTGTCTCATGGATACAACTAGATAACAACCATGAAAATGTAAATAATCCAGAAAACAACCTGAAGACTGGCAGAACAAACCTCACAACTTAATGTAGAGAAAAGGCCACATCACAGACAGTAGGAAGGGGAAGGTGAGGTGGGGAGAGACTTGTGGACACAGAGAGGGGAGAGAGAGAGACTACTACACTGGGGAGCTTGAGTAGGGAAGATGAATCCCTATAACATTTGGCACTGAAAACCAGAGGGACTGAATTTTATGAACTCTTACAACCGGCAGGACTTAAAGCCTGGAATTTTAGAAATCTGTGGACTTGGCTTTGGGTGAGAGGGGAGACAAGAGGAAACTGAGTCCCTGCCCTTAAAAAGACAGTACAATAGACCCTGGAGATAAAGCATAGAAGCAACAGCTTGAAAAATGCCTAAGACATAGGGGAAAGAGAGTTATTTACTAATCTCAGAGCATGTCCCAGAAGGACAGAGATCATTGGGAGACTCCTTCAGGAACAAAGGAGCTGGCAGGTGCCATTTACCTCCCCCTGCCTAGCATAAACATACATACGCATAAGGGAACCAGTGTGGCACTGACATTCCCTACCTAACTTGCTGACACCATGCTCTGCATCCCATGCTATACTTCAGTGGGTCTGTCCCCTCCAGCTAGGCCTGTCTTGGTCCCACTGCTATGGATCCCTTCTCTCAGAAGACCAATGCAAGCCTTTCTAATGCATCTTCTGACATGTGCACTTTATGGATCTGCCTCTTCCAACACCTCAGTCTTGGCAGTTGCAGTGGCAGGTCCCCTCTTGCTCTTGGCTGGAGTGCATTCAAACAAGGGCTACAAGCTTGGCAGTGTGCAAGTGGCCCTGACAGAGGCCAGCACCACTTGAAAGTGACTCATGCTCCAGAGAGAAGGAAAGATAACCACACACACCACTCAGACTGAGGTCCCAGCAGTGGGCTGGGGCAAGACAGCTGGTCTGATGGCAGGCCCCACCCACCAATGAATGCTTCTCAGGGGACAACACAGGGAAAATACCCTGCGGTTTGGTGTGACTGCATCTCTAGCAAATGCCTGATCTGACCAAACTCAACCCAAGGCAGCCTAGACTAGTCCATTAACACCACAGGGACAAAATACTGATGACAACAGGCAAAGAGAGCCACTGAGATAAATGGACTTGAATGAAAAATCAGCTCAGCCACAATAGCAGGGCATATGCAAAACACACAGAAGACACCTTGGAAGTGCCAGGTTCTGGTGAATGGGGGACACTGCACTACAGGGCACCACAGGACATCATCTTCATAAGACCATTACTTTCAAGAACAGGAATCATAGTTGACTTTCCTAACACACAGAAGCAGAGAGTTATACAAAATAAGGAGATAAAGGAATATGTCCCAAGTGAAAGAATAGGATAAAATCACAGCAAGAGACCTAAGAAAAATAGAGTTATGTAATGTGCCTGATAGAAAATTTAAAGTAATGATCATAAATATACTCACTGGACTTGAGAAAAGAGTGGAGGACATCAGTGAAACCCTTAAAAAAGAGATGAAAAAAGACCAATCAGAGATGGAGAACACAGTAAATGAAATTAAAAATACACTAGATGGTATAAATAGCAGACTAGAGGAAACAGAAGAACAAATCAGTGACCTGGAGGACAAAGTAATGGATAATAATCACACTGAGCAGTTTAGAGAAAAAAAATTATGCAAAATGAGAATCGAATTAGGGGACTCAGAGACATCATTGAGTGTAATAACATTTACATTATAGGACTCTCAGAAGGAGAAGAGAGAGAAAATTTATTTGAAGACATAATAGCTGAAAAACTTCCCTAATCTAGGGAAGGAAACAAAAATCCAGAGCCGAGAGGCAGAGAGGCCCTAATAAGATCAACTCAAGGAGGTCCACACCAAGATGCATAGAAATAAAAATGGCAAAAATTCATGACAAAGAGAATTTTAAGAGCAGCTAAAGAAAAGAAACAGTTACATACAAAGCAAACCACTTCAGGCTCTCAACAGAATATTTAGCAGAAACTTTACAGGCCAGAAAGGAGTACCATGATATATTCAGTGCTGAAAGGAAATGATCTGCAGTCAAGAATACTCTATCCAGGGGGACCTGGGTGGCTCGGTGGGTTAAGCCTCTGCCTTTGGCCCAGGTCATGATCCCAGGGTCCTGGGATCAAGCCCCACATCCGGCTCTCTGTTCAGCGGGGAGCCTGCTTCCCTTCCTCTCTCTCTGCCTGCCTCTCTGCCTACTTGTGATTTCTGTCTGTCAAATAAATGAATAAAATCTAAAAAAAAAAAAAAGAATACTCTATCCAGCAAGACAATCATTCAGAATAAAAGGATAGATAAAGAGTTTCCCAGACATACAAAAGTTAAAGGAATTCATGACCACTAAGTCAGCCCTACAAGAAATGTTAAAGGGGATTCTTTAAGTGGAAAAGAAAAATGATAAGAGTAAGAAAAGTAGAAAGCACAAAAGCAGTAAAAATAAAGATATCTATGAAAATCAGTCAAGGGACTCACAAAAGGATTTTAAGTATGAAACCATATACCTAAAATGTGGGGGAGGGGGTGGAAGGAGAAGAGTAAAGAACGGGTTCAAATTTATGCAATCATCTACTTCATACAGACTGCTACATGTGTAAGATGTTATACACTAACCTAATGGTAACCACAAATCAAAAACCACTAATAAGTATGCAAAAAATAGAGAAATGAATCCAAGCACATCACTAAAGAAAGTCAACTTATTGTGATAGAAGAGATAAAGAGATGAATGGAACAGAGAAGAACTACAAAAACAACCATACAAGTAAGGAAATGCCATTAAGTACACACTTATCCATAATTACTTTGAATGTAAATGGATTAAATGCTCCAGTCAAAAGGCATAGGGTGATGGAATGGGTAAGAAAACAAGATCCATCTATATACTGCCTATAAGAGACTCACTTTAGACCTAAAGACACTTCAGATTGAAAGTGAGAAGCTGGAGAAACATTTATCATGCAAATGGTTGTGGAAAGAAAGCTGGGATAGCAATACTTACATTGGAAAAACTAGACTTTAAAACAAAGACTATAACAAGAGACAAAGATGGATGCTATAAAACCATAAGGAGATAATCTAACAAGAAAATATAACAGTTGCAAATATTTATGCAACTATACTCAAATACTTAATAGCAAATATAAAGGAAGTAACTGGGAGTAGTACAAAAATAGTAGGGGATTTTAACACCCCAGTTACATTAATGAATAGATCATTCAAACAGAAAATCAACAAGGAAACAGAGGCTTTGAATGACACATTGGACCACATGGATTTAACAGATATATTCAGAACATTCCATCCTAAAACAGCAGAATGCACATTCTTTTCAAGTGCACATGAAACATTCTCCATAATAGATCACATATTAGGCCACAAACAAATCTCAATAAATTTAAAAGATTGAAATCATACCATGCATCTTTTCTGACTATAATACTATAAAACTAGAAATCAAACAGGAAAAATATGGAAAGAGCATAAATAAATGGAGGTTAATTAACATGTTACTAAATAACATGCTACCAAGAAATCAAAGAGGAAATAAAAAATACATGTTGACAAATGAAAGTCAAAACAGAATGGTCCAAAATCTTTGTGATGCAGTAAAAGTGGTTCCAAGAAGGAAGTTTATAGCATTATAGGCCTGCTTCAAGAAGCAAGAAAAATCTCAAATAAACAACCTAACCTTACACCTAAAAGAACTAGAAAAAGAATGTCAAAAAACCCCCAAAACCAAAAGAAGGATGGAAATAATAAAGGTTAGAACAGAAATAAATGAAATAGGAACTTAAAAAACCCTATAGAACAGATTGACAAGACCAGGAGCTGATTTTTTGAAAAGATCAACAAAATTGATAAATCTTTAGCCAAGCTCAACAAGGAAAACAAACAAGCAAACAAACAAAAAACAAAGGAAGGGAAGACTCAAATAAACAAAACCATAAATGAAAGAGGAGAAATAACAACTGACACTACAGACATACAAAGGATTATAAGAGAATACTAGGTGGGTTAAAGCCTCTGCCTTCGGCTCAGGTCATATTCCTGGGGTCCTGGGATCGAGCCCCGTGTCGGGCTCCCTGCTCAGCAGCAAGCCTGCTTTCCCCTCTCTCTCTGCCTACTGCTCTGCCTACTTGTGATCTCTGTCTATCAAATAATAAATAAAATCTTTAAAAAAAAGAGAGAGAATACTAGGAAAAATTATATGCCAACAAATTGGATGACCTATAAGAAATAGGTAAATTCCTAGAAAAAAATAACCTTCCAAAACTGAATTAGGAAGAAATAGAAAATTTGAACAGACCAATTACCAGCAATGAAATTAAATCAGTAATCAAAAAAACTCCCAACAAACAGAAGTCCAGATAGTTTCACAGGTGAATTCAACCAAACATTTAAAGAAGAGTTAATATCCATTCTTCTCAAACTATTCAAAAAATAAAAAAGGAAGAAAAACTTCCATATTCATTCTATGAGGCCTGTATACCAAAGCCAGATAAAGACACCAGTAAAAAAGAAAACTACAGGCTCATATCTCTGATGAATATAGATGTAAAAATCCCCAACAAAATAGTAACAAATTGAATCCAACAATACATTTAAAAAAATCATCTACCACAATCAAGTGGAATTTATTCCTAGGATGCATGAGTGATGCAGTATTCACACATCAATCAACATGATACATCATGTCAATAAGAGAAAGGATAAAAACCAAATGATAATTTCAATCAATTCAGAAAAAACAATTTTTTAAAAGATTTTATTTATTTATTTATTTGACAGATAGAGATCACAAGTAGGCAGAGAGACAGGCAGAGAGAGGGAGAAGCAGGCTTCCCGCCAAGCAGAGACCCCAATGCGGGGCTTGATCCCAGGACCCTGGGATCATGACCTGAGCTGAAGGCAGAGGCTTTAACCCACTGAGTCACCCAGGCGCCCCTGGAAAAAACATTTGACAAAGTACAATATTCATTCATGATAAAAACCCCAACAAAGTAGGTTTAGAGGGAACATACTTTGACATAATAAAGGCCTTTATATGAAAAATCACAGCTAACATTATACTCAATGGGAAAAAAACCCGAGAGCTTTTCTTTGAGTTCAGGAACAAGACAAAGATGTCCACTTTCACCACTGTTATTCAACATAGTACTGGAAATCCTAGCCACGGCAATCAGACAAGAAAAAAGAATAAAAAGCATCCAAATTGGTAAGGAAGAAGTGAAACTTTCACTATTTGCATGACATGATACAACATGTAGAAAACCTTAACGACTCCACCAAAAAACTATTAGAACTAATAAATAAATCAGTGTTGGTGAGGACATGGAGAAAAAGGAACTCTCTTGCACTTTTAGTAAGAATGCAAACTGCTACAGCCTGTGGAAACAGGAGGGAGATTTCTCAAAACATTAAAAATAGAAATACTCTGTCATCCAGTAATCATGGTACAGGGTATTTCCCCAAAGAATACACAAACACTAATTTGAAATGATAGATGTACCCCTGTGTTTATTGCAAAATTATTTACAATGGAAGCAGCCTAAGTGTCCATCAGTAGATGAATGGATAAAGAAGAGGTGGTATGTTATTCAGCCATAAAAAAAAAAATGAAATCTCGCCATTTGCAACAACATTAATGAAGGTAGAGAGCATAATGCTAAGAGAAAACAGTCAGAGAAAGACAAATACCATACGATCTCACTCGTGTGTGGACAAGAAAAAATAAAGGGAAAAAAAGAGATAAAACACAAACCAGACTCTTAACTATAAAGAAACAGAAAGTTAATAGTGGGAAGGTGGGTGGGAGGATGGATGAAAGAGGTGATGAGGATTAAGAGTAAACTCATCTCGACGAACACTGAATCATGTATAGAATTGTTGAATCGCTATATTGTATACCTGACACTAACATGACACCGTATGTTAATAATACTGGAATTAAAATTAAAAAAAGTGACACAAAAATGCTAGAATACAACACAGAAGATAAGATTTAAAATATTTGATCATATTAAAATTAATAACAGATTTGACAATTATATAGTTTATAAAATGCTTAACAGGATAAGTGTAGTTACCATCTGTCATTGTATAACATTATTAGAGTACTATTGATGATATTCTCTATACTGTACTTTTCATCCCATTTATTTATTTATAAAATAAATTATAAAATATTTATTTTATAACTGGAAGTTTGTAGATCCTAATCCCCTTTACCTATTTTGCCCATCCCCTCTGGCAACCATTTGATTGTTCTCTGTATTTATCAGTCTGTTTCTCTTTTTTGTTGTTGCTGTTTTTTGTTAGTTTTATTTCTTAGAGTTCACTATAAGTAAAATCATATATATTTGTCTTTCTTTGTCTGACTAATTAGACTTAGCATAATACCCTCTAGGTATTTTAGATTTTATTCATTATTTAGGGTGGAGTAATATTCCATTGTGCATATACACTGCATCTTTTTTTAATCCATTCATCTAGTGGTGGACATTTAGGTTGCTTCTATATCTTAGCAATTTTAATAATGCTGCAATAAACATAGGAGTGTATGTATCTTTGAATTAGTGTTTTAGTTTTCTTTAGGTAAACACACAGAGGTGGAATTCCTGAATCATGTGGTAATTCTATATTGTATGACTGAAACTACTATAATATTATATGTTACCTATACTTCAATTAAAAGTACAAGATAATAAAAATTTAAAAAATGCAAAAAAAGAACTGCTGATAAAAAATGATAACATAAAGAGAATGAAAAGGCAAGATGTGATTTGGAAAAAAAGGATGTTTTAAAAACACCTAACTGATAGAGGTTAGTATCTAGAATGCAAAAGAGTTAATGAGAAGACAACCCAATAAAAAAAATCGGACAAAAGAGACAAATAGGTATTTCACAGAAGAATAATCATACATGAAAAGGGAAACAATTTAGGTCCACAATGTAATATCATTTTACTACCATCTGGCTGGTAATAATTAAAAAGCTAGACAATTACCCATAACCAGTAAGGAGATTGAAACAGTCATCAAAAATCTCCAAACAAAAAGCCCAGGGCCAGATGGCTTCCCAGGGGAATTCTACCAAACATTTAAAAAAGCACTAATTCCTATTCTCCTGAAACTGTTCCAAAAAATAAAAATGGGGAAAACTTCCAAACTCATTTTATGAGGCCAGCATCACATTGATCCCCAAACCAGACAAGGATCCCATCAAAAAAGAGAATTACAGACCAATATCCTTGATGAACACAGATGCGACAATTCTCACCAAAATACTAGCCAATAGGATTCAACAGTACATTAAAAGGATTATTCACCACGACCAAGTGGGATTTATTCCAGGGCTGCAAGTTTGGTTCAACATCCGCAAATCAATCAATGTGATACCATACATTAATAAAAGAAAGAACAAGAACCATATGATACTCTCAATAGATGCTGAAAAAGCCTTTGACAAAGTACAGCATCCATTCCTGATCAAAACTCTTCAAAGTAATAGAGGGCACATACCTCAATATTATCAAAGCCATCTATGAAAAACCCACCGAAAATATCATTCTCAATGGAGAAAAACTGAAAGCTTTTCCACTAAGGTTAGGAACACGGCAGGGATGTCCATTATCACCACCGCTATTCAACATAGTACTAGAAGTCCTAGCCTCAGCAATAAGACAACAAAAGGAAATGAAAGGCATCCAAATCGGCAAAGAAGAAGTCAAACTCTCACTCTTCGCAGATGATATGATACTATATGTGGAAAACCCAAAAGACTCCACTCCAAAACTGCTAGAACTTGTACAGGAATTCAGTAAAGTGTCAGGATATAAAATCAATGCACAGAAATCAGTTGCATTTCTCTACACCAACAACAAGACAGAAGAAAGAGAAATTAAGGAGTCAATCCCATCTACAATTGCACCCCAAACCATAAGATACCTAGGAATAAACCTAACCAAGGAGGCTAAGAATCTATACTCAGAAAACTATAAAGTACTCATGAAAGAAATTGAGGAAGACACAAAGAAATGGAAAAATGTTCCATGCTCCTGGATTGGAAGAACAAATATTGTGAAAATGTCTATGCTACCTAAAGCAATCTACACATTTAATGCAATTCCTATCAAAATACCACCCATTTTTTTCAAAGAAATGGAACAAATAATCCTAAAATTTATATGGAACCAGAAAAGACCTCGAATAGCCAAAGGATTATTGAAAAAGAAAGCCAAAGTTGGTGGCATCACAATTCCGGACTTCAAGCTCTATTACAAAGCTGTCATCATCAAGACAGCATGGTACTGGCACAAAAACAGACACATAGATCAATGGAACAGAATAGAGAGCCCAGAAATAGACCCTCAACTCTATGGTCAACTCATCTTCGACAAAGCAGGAAAGAATGTCCAATGGAACAAAGACAGCCTCTTCAATAAATGGTGTTGGGAAAATTGGACAGCCACATGCAGAAAAATGAAATTGGATCATTTCCTTACACCACACATGAAATTAGACTCAAAATGGATGAAGGACCTCAATGTGAGAAAGGAATCCATCAAAATCCTTGAGGAGAACACAGGCAGCAACCTCTTCGACCTCAGCCACAGCAACATCTTCCTAGGAACATCGCCAAAGGCAAGGGAAGCAAGGGCAAAAATGAACTATTGGGATTTCATCAAGATCAAAAGCTTTTGCACAGCAAAGGAAACAGTTAACAAAACCAAAAGACAACTGACAGAATGGGAGAAGATATTTGCAAACGACATATCAGATAAAGGGCTAGTGTCCAAAATCTATAAAGAACTTAGCAAAGTCAACACCCAAAGAACAAATAATCCAATCGAGAAATGGGCAGAGGACATGAACAGACATTTCTGCAAAGAAGACATCCAGATGGCCAACAGACACATGAAAAAGTGCTCCATATCACTCGGCATCAGGGAAATACAAATCAAAACCACAATGAGATATCACCTCACACCAGTCAGAATGGCTAAAATTAACAAGTCAGGAAATGACAGATGCTGGAGAGGATGCAGAGAAAGGGGAACCCTCCTACACTGTTGGTGGGAATGCAAGCTGGTGCAGCCATTCTGGAAAAAAGCATGGAGGTTCCTCAAAAAGTTGAAAATAGAACTAGCCTATGACCCAGCAATTGCACTGCTGGGTATTTACCCTAAAGATACAAACGTAGTGATCTGCAGGGGCACGTGCACCCGAATGTTTATAGCAGCAATGTCTACAATAGCCAAAGTATGGAAAGAACCTAGATGTCCATCAACAGATGAATGGATAAAGAAGATGTGGTATATATACACAATGGAATACTACGCAGCCATCAAAAGAAATGAAATCTTGCCATTTGTGACGACGTGGATGGAACTAGAGGGTATCATGCTTAGTGAAATAAGTCAATGGGAGAAAGACAACTATCATATGATCTCCCTGATATGAGGAAGTGGAGATGCAAAATGGGCGGTTTGGGGGGTAGGAGAAGAATAAATGAAACAAGATGGGATCAGGAGGGAGACAAACCGTAAGTGACTCTTAATCTCACAAAACAAACTGAGGGTTACCAGGGGGAGGGGGATCGGGAGAGAGGGGTGGGGCTATGGACATTGGGGAGGGTATGTGCTATGGTGAGTGCTGTGAAGTGCGTAAACCTGGTGATTCACAGACCTGTACCCCTGGGGATAAAAATACATTATATGTTTATAAAAAAAATAATAAATAAAAAAATAAAAAAAAAAGCTAGACAATTCCAAGCATTATCATGAATGAAGTTGATGAGGAATTCTTTTGCACCATTTAAAGAGTGTGAATTGATACAAGATTTCAGCATTATCTTGTAAAATTGAGTTGAACATTCTCAAACCCAATGACCCAGGAATTTCTTTCAAGGTACATATTCTAGAGAAACTTTTACATAAGGTGAAGGGCATGAGACCATCCTCATAGCAGAATATTTCCTAAGAATAAAACACTGGAAATAACCCCAAGGGTTATTGATGGAATAATTAAAAATTTGGATAGCCAAACATTGAGGTATTATAGGAGTTTATTAAAGAATAAACAACAACTGCATCCAGTGATATGCATGAGTCATAAATCTTGTATGAAAAAAGCAAGTTATAGAAAGTTAAATCAGAAGATAAGGAAAAGTAAATAATATATTGGTTCATCTGCATATATATGTCATAAAACAATGAACGCAAGAGAATGATGACAAACACACAATTCAGGATAGTACTTATCTCTCTTATTTCTGACAGAGGGATACAGAGGATTGGAATGGAAGCAGAAACATACAGATAGATGTAGCAATTTTATTGATGTTCTAGTATAGTTCTTGGTGGAATGAATTGCTCCCCCCTCCCAAAAGATATATTGATGTCCTAACCCCCAATATCTCAGAATGTGATCTTATTTGGAAATAGGGTTGTTGCTGATGTAATTGATGACGATCAGGTCATACTGGAGTAGGGTGGACCCCTAACTCAATGTGATTAGTGTCCTTAAAAGACCTCATGTGAGATCAGAGACACAGAGAGGATGACATATGATGATGAAGGCAGAGATTGGAGTAATGCATCCACAATCCAGAAAACATTAAAGAATACCAGCAAATCCCCAGAAGGTAGGCATGGGACATGGAACAGATTCTCCCTCACAGTCTTCAGAAGGAACTAAGCTGCCAACACCTTGATTTGGAACTTCTAGCCTCCAGACTGAGAGGAGATGTTTCTGTTGTTTAAGCCATCCACTTTGTGGTACTTTGTTAGAGGGGCCCTAGGAAACTAATGCTGTCCTTATATTAGGTAGTAGGTGGAGAGGTTTTTTTTTTTTTTTAAATAATTCACAATTTTCAAATGTGTGACATCTGCTACTTTTCATGCATCCAATAGTTATAGAATAAAAATAAAAAGACAAAAGATGTTATTATTTTCATCACTACCAAATCAGGGCATGTTTCTACTATTAATCTCAATGGCAAATTCCAGAAAAGCTTTTCTAGACAGTTTTATTAAAACCATAAAATTCAACTTCCAACACTCCCTTTAACTTTTATGGAATTTTTATTCAACCTCAGTGTCACTGAGTCCCTGTTTCTCTGACTTTAATTACAGTGCGCTCATCTTCTGAGCAAAGTGAGGGAGGACACTTTGTCTAATTCTGAGCGAAGGTGATTGCCAAGCACACACCTGTCATGGTATGTTTGCTTCTTGTAGACTGGCTGACGTCAGCTTTACCTCCATTGAACACAAAGGGAATCCTGGACATCTAAAATCACTGCAAGGTTTCCAGCACACATGCCCCCACAGTACCTTCCCTTACCCTAGAAGTCACACCAGACCAGGGGCTTTGTATACTTTGTTCACACTGCTGTGTCGCTGCCACTGAGAAACTGCCTTACATGATGTAGGTGCTCAAAAAATTTTGTTGAATGAATATATCAATGAATAGTTTTATGAGAGTGTCCACTTCTCAGGAGAAGTACCAATAGCAACTACCACATTTCAGAAGAGTTTATGAGCTGTGCCCCAGGTTCTGGTAATTTTTTTTTTTTTTTTTTGATCAGTTTGTTTCCCTTATCTACGGAATCACCAGCTCTTCTTCTGTATATTAGCAGTCAAAGCTGCCTTTGGGAACTTTGAATAAACAGATTATGATCAGATTGATCATTGATCAAAATGATCAGATTTGAGTCCCATAAGGCCAGACCCATGCACATAAACACACACACACACACACACACGTGTGTGTAACTTTTTTTCTTTTATGAGTTAGTTGTCTAATCTTTCATATCTATTAGAACTTGCTCTGCTAATAGTAACATATTCTTTCTTTCTTGAGGAGAAGAGTGCTTTAGAATCTTTTATTGATCTTCAAGTGGAATGCCTCTCGATTGAGGAGTGGATTCCAAAAAAGAAACTCCAGGAATACAAGCAAAGTAGGTAATTTTTCAAAATGGGATTTAAGGGGCACCTGGGTGGCTCAGTTGGTTAAGCATCTTCCTTTGGCTCAGGTCATGGGACTGAGCCCTGCATTGGACTCCCTGCTCAGCAGGGAGTCTGCTTGTTTCTCTCCTTCCACCCCTCCCCCTGCTTGTGCTCTCCATGTGCATCTCTCTAAAAAAAAAAAAGGAAAAAAATGGGATTTATGTAGTATTTTGAAACATAAATTACTATTGTTTTGAATATATCGCATAATGCATGTTATGATTTAACATTACATTAATGATGTTTCTTTCTTCTTTCTTCCTTTCTTTCTTTCTTTCCTTCTTTCTTTTGTTCTTTCTTTTTCTTTCTTTCTTTCTTTCTTTCTTTTGTTCTTTCTTTCTTTCTTTCCTTCTTTCTTTTGTTCTTTCTTTCTTTCTTTCCTTCTTTCTTTCTTTCTTTTGTTCTTTCTTTCTTTCTTTCCTTCTTTCTTTTGTTCTTTCTTTCTTTTTCTTCCAGTAGATAGAGAAGCTGATGTTAGTGAGGTGCTCAAGTGCGAGATGGAGAGTTTTCAAGATCTCAAACTATAATACTGGCAATGTTGATGGTACCATGGATGAATTCAAACAACATTTGATAAATGACCAGGCACAGTCCTAGGTGAGGTGGAGAAAGGAACAAGACCTCTGCAGTAATTCATTTCAGTGAGAGAGACATAAATAAGCAGGTAACTGCAACGTAATGTGATTAAGTCTTCTTAATTGTTGAGGGAAAGGATAGTGCTTTATGGCATTCACGTTTTCTGCGTAGCTTATTACAGAGTTGTTCTTTGGACACTGGCTCCTCCAGATATAATATTCCTTTACTAACCAGAATATTTGATTAATCAAATTGTTCAATTCCCTGACCATACCTGAGTAACAGTTTATTTTATAGATCACGATCATATCATTAAAAAAACCCTCAATATTTACCACAGGGGAAAACTGTGCAATCAATCTTTTCTATAGTTAATGGCTAATTTATTTTATCTCACTTTAGCATTTTACTATCCTTTTCAATTTCCAGGAATTTAGAGGCCCCTTCTGACTTTAGAACTGAGTAAAGAGGGTTTATTTCTATGTGGTGCTGATTTTTTCACATAGGTGGTGGCAAAACTTTACTAAAATAAAAAGAACAAAGGTCACTAATAGATTCCTGTAAGTGTTTAGCTGGAAGAATGAGACACAGCAGGTATGGATTAAAACAATATTAGTAAAAATCAGTTACGGTATTAAAATGACCCAAATAATAATTCCTAATGAAGTAGTGGGTATTTCTTCACCTGATAATGAAATGATCTCCCCAAAATTTAGATTCACAACTCTGAGTAAACATACGATTAGAAATACTGTCAACATTGGGCTTTTAAAAAATCATTAAAATGTTACTAATATCTTATTTGCAGGTGTCCTTCGAGAATACTTCTCGTCCCTCTGCCTTCTCACATTCCTCAGAAAGTTAGAAACATAGTCCCGTCCTCTGATAGTGAACCCCCAGGCAGTGACTCTGATTTACAGCCTGTGGCTTAAATGCTTGTTTTTAACTCCCTGGGGATATTGGCCGCTAAGCCCTTTCCTCAAATACACCATCTCTTTCTTTCTGCCTGATTTCTTTCTCCTTCTCGAGCTGGGATTTGGGGCGGATTCCGTCTGCAGACTACAATGGGACAGTCCAGCACGCCGCCCCGACAGCTGTCTGTTCTTTCCTCAGCTCCGCGGATTCCTATTTTGCAGCTTTAGAGATGGCGCATTGAACTTGAGTTTGAAACAAAACTTTTTCCCAGATGGTGGGCCTGCCGCTCGGATGTTGATGGAGATGCCGCAGCATCCGAGAGTGCGGAGCCCTGGTCTCTCCCGGTCCGGCTCTGGGCTCCTGGCAAAGGGGGCGGAGAAGAGAGAGGAGAGGGCGGGGGTTGGGGGCGGAGGTCACCCGCGCTCTCCATCCCGCCCAGGCTGCGAGCGCCGCGGGGCGCTGAGCTACCCGAGGAGCCCAGCACGCCCGCAGGTTCCAGCTGGGAGAGCGCGCGGAGGGACGCGCGGCTGGGCCCAGCAGAGCCCGAGCGGGAGCGGGGGCGCGGCGCTGCGCTGCGCGGGAGGAGCCCGCGTTGGCGGCGGAGCGGAGCCCGGAGCACGATGGCACTCGGAACGGGGCGCCCTTCTCCCCGGAGAGCCCTACCGGCGGCCGGGGATGCCAAGGTAACCAGCCCTCCAGCGGCTGCTTTCCCACGGGTCGGCCTCGGGATGCTCCACCCCACCGAGGTGGAACCTCGCCCGGCTGCACTGGAGGTCACCTTAGTCTGAGCTTGGCAAGTTTGGACCAGATGCCCGAGCGGCGGAGCTAGTTCTGCTGACCCGAACTGATTCTGAGCTGCGCGCGTAGGGAGCGTGTAGAAAGGCTTCCCGGGGAGGGAATGGGACCACGGAGAGATCCCTGCCCGTCCGGTGGTTTCAGGCCGGGGACTCTGGGAGTCCCGCACCCGGGCCGGAGCAGGCATTTGGCGCCCCCCAGAGAGGGAGGGAAACCGGCCCCAGGGCGTTTGAGCAATAGCAGAAAGTTTCAGCAAGTTAGGTTTGGGAAGGATGTTGCAAGCAGAGGCTTAGAGGGGCCATGGGACAGTAAGGGCGAACTCTGAGCTCTAAGACCCGGAGCAGGAGCCGTCCTCGCGCAGGCCGGGCGGCTCGACTCCGGCCCGGCCCAAGAAAGGCTGGCTCGGTAATTCCCAGCCTCCCGGAAAGCTGCTCCGGGGAAACCTCAATCGAATTAGCTCGAGGCGTGTGGCTGTGGTCGTGGGTATGCAGGGTCTGTGACTCAGGCCTCGACACACCACGGAAAGAACGATAAACGTGTGAGACGTTGCTACCCTGCAGCTGTGACTTGGTCAACAGCATATAGGCAGATGTCTCGGGGAGCGCGACGAACTGCCTCCTTACTTACCGTGAGCCGGGATTTCTGCACCGGTGCTCGCTGGACCAGAGACGCTTCTTAGAGACTCACCCCTCGACCTTCCATGGGTCCCACTTGCGTGTGGTTTGCTGAAATTTGATCTAAATCGAACGGTTTTAGAACGTATTGAGAGAAGCCCCATTTAACATCAGTGAGCTTGCTGGTCCACTCTGTCCTCTTGAAGAAGATTGTCTCATCTTCCTGACAAACAGGTGGCTCACTTAAAGAATAATCTGCAGTTTGGGGACAAAGCCCATCCAAGAAAAAAGCAGAAACTCTAAATGTCACCTCGTTATTTAAATAGACGAGTATGCTTTTAAAAAACTTCATGGGGTTTAAATTGAATCTTGGTAGAGATTTTGTCAACTTTACAAGTTTTAAGGTGCCTGTGAGGCGTCAGGGGGAGATATTGGGGGTACCCATTTGCAGAGGGGCCACAGAGTGAACCGAAGGGGTCTCAATTTTGGCAGCTTCTTTACCTTGGAAGTGAAATGTGGAAAGGCAGGCAGATGTGTGCTGCTGTGGTATGATGCAACCTTGCTTATGATAGGCCAGATACATCTGAGTCCCACCACGGGGTGCTGGGGCGCGTCAGTCTTAAAAGCCAGATGAGCAGTTTATACTCCTCACACTTCCTGTCTTTATGCTACAGATGTCTGGACTGCAAGCCTGCACTGTGCTGAGAGAGAGATGACTTGAGTGGCCAGCATTTTTTTTTTTTTAAGCTCCACAACAATGTCTATGAACAATTCCAAACAGCCAGTATCTCCTGCAGCTGGGCTCCTTTCCAATACAACTTGCCAGACGGACAACTGGTTTTCGGTATTTTTTTCAATCATCTTCATGACAGTGGGAATTTTATCAAACAGCCTTGCCATTGCTATTCTCATGAAGGCCTATCAGAGATTTAGACAGAAGTCCAAGGCATCGTTTCTACTTTTGGCCAGTGCCCTGGTAATCACAGACTTCTTTGGCCACCTCATCAATGGAGCTATAGCAGTCTTTGTGTATGCTTCTGATAAAGACTGGATCCGCTTTGACCAGTCGAACATCCTTTGCAGTATTTTTGGTATCTGCATGGTATTCTCTGGTCTATGTCCGCTTTTTCTAGGCAGTGTGATGGCCATTGAGCGATGTATTGGAGTCACCAAGCCAATATTTCATTCTACGAAAATCACATCCAAACATGTGAAAATGATGTTGAGTGGAGTGTGCTTGTTTGCTGTTTTCATAGCTTTGCTACCCATCCTTGGGCATCGAAACTATAAAATTCAAGCATCGAGGACCTGGTGTTTCTACAAAACAGAGCACATCAAAGACTGGGAAGATAGGTTTTACCTTCTACTCTTTTCTTTTCTGGGGCTCTTAGCCCTTGGCGTTTCATTCTTGTGCAATGCCATCACAGGAATTACACTTTTAAGAGTTAAATTTAAAAGTCAGCAGCACAGACAAGGCAGGTCTCATCATTTTGAAATGGTCATCCAGCTCCTGGCTATTATGTGTGTCTCCTGCATTTGCTGGAGTCCATTTCTGGTAAGAGCCTAACATTTTGACAATTTCTGCTTTCTTTTGTTTTTCCCTGTTAAATATGAGGTTTGTTGTTTTTTTCAAAGTTGTGGTCTTGAGGCAGCACTGTTCAATCTTTTAAATGCTGGAGTTTATTCCTACTCAAAACTTACTTTAACACCCAGCTCTGGCTCAGGATTAAGCTATTTATGGTACACATGGTTATTTTCCTACAAGTCCTGAGTTGAAAGAAATGTCTTGCTAAACAATTCTAACTATAGTGTAACCTGCTTGCAGAAGAGGATAAAGTAATTTTAACAGAGCAACATAGTTTTAATATACTTAATAGGATTAGTGTCAAAATGAAAAAAACTGACCAACTATAATACAGTATTGTAATGGACTCAACTTAAGTCTTAGTAGAAGAAAGTCACACAGACTTTTAATTTATCTAAAAGGCATATTAGCTCCTGGGTTCTTCTAAACACACAGGACTAGGTCTTGGCTTACAAAGGGAGGTGATGAGTTGAGATAGTTGGAGAGTTGAGGTGAACTCTATGGATAGGTTAGGTGAAGAAATCACTAGTTCACCAACCCAAGAACAATGCTCATAGTTCAGGGAGAGGTGTGATTGGTAGGAAAACCAGGGATCATTCCCTTATCATTCCATTCCTTTAAGAAAAAAAATTTTTAAATGTAGCCAGTAGCTGTGTTTGATTTTTATTTGGAAATGAAAACTAAGGTTAAGGAATTAACAACAAACATCAGTCATTTATAGTATCTTCTAGATGGAAGAAAAAAATACATATGATTTTTAAGTATGGCCATAACTCCCTTCATCATTTTACTTTATGATGGGAAGAGTAACAACATGCCATGAATTAGAAAAAGAATCCTCCGTACACAGCTAGTGATGGCAGTAAAGATGATTTTCATTCCTTTTTCGGTACTGGTGAACAAATAGGCTAGAGATAGTAATACAGGGGAGCCACAGGTAGGGGAGATGAAGGTAGATGGAATGCACCCTTGCCTGGTCCTATAAAGGTGCTTGTTGCTGATGCAGTTTTCCTAAACCCCTAGCAGGCCCATGTCTAAACATTGTTGCTAGTGGAGTTTTAATAAACAATCTTGATGATCCTGATGCACAAGAAAGTTTGTGAGACCTGCTGTTACAGACAGATCCCCTGACAGCTGATTTTATTTTACAAAAGGATTGCTACTTTTTGAAGATTTCTTTATTCATATTATGTCCTCACAGTCTCAGTTTAGCTTTCTTGAATTGTCTTGAATTGGTCCTCGGAGCCCAAGCCCAGGGAGGCTAGGTTGGGTCTGTCAGTGGTAAGTCAACCTTTTGAGACCTGCCTGTTATCATTTTAGTAGGCCTGAGGTGAAACCAAGCCAGGATTTGATCTGTGCTCATAGTCTAGTTATTTGAACCTGAAGCAGAGAACAGTTCTGTCAATACTAGGAATCACTTCAGCGTTCATTCTTGAAGTTTAATTTATGCCACTTGACAAAGGGAATTCCCTTCAAAGGAGACTCCTTTTTTCCCCTTAAACTTTGAAATAGAGTAGCTTTTCCAAAATCAGAAGTGAGTGTGAGTAGCACTGAAATTAATTGAGGGTTAAAAAGAGAATATGAGGAAGGTGAGAAAAGAGGTACCTGAAAATAGTTAAAGAAACATTTTAAATGAAAGTCGTAGCTCTGGAGAGAACCTGAAAACAATGGGATACGGTGTGCAAGGAGAGACAGGTGGTCAGGGCAACCAAGGTGATCACTGGTGCTTTCGTTTCTGTTTGTTCTCAGTCACCTTTAAAATTCTGCTTAGTTATGGCTTTTGACTGAGAGAGAGGAGTGACAGATAGGTTGACTGCTGTGAGACTGTGGAAGGTAGCAAGATTTCATGCTCATCATGGATATTTTGAATTTATGTTTTTCTCTAATTTCTCTTCCTGAATTTTTGGTTTCCTTCACTGTTGAAATAGATATTACAATTTAGTTCCTATTTTGAACATATTTCTACTGGGAGCACAGTTTTATTTTTGTGCAACATTTTCCAGGTCTATGTTCTGTTTATGAATTATCAACACACCTATGACACCAGTGGATCAATATTTCTAAAATGCCTCTTAGCGTAAGAATTATTTCTCTGTTAGATGCATAATGGATATGCCACCGACACTTGCTGATGGATTGATATTTTATTTGAAGCATTCTTTGCATTCTTGGTTTCTCTTGTGAAGACTTAGGTCTTTATAGCAAATTCTGACTAAGAGATTCATAACTTCTGTGGTCCGGACACACGTGCCTTTGGCATTAGGGTAAGGCCACCAGTCAGCTCTAAATGGAACCCTAGTTAAAAAAAAAAACTCAGGTTTGGGAATGCCAAATAACACCCAGTGCTAGCATCTCATTTGAAATATTTCTCCATTTTTTTCCTTAAATGCTTAGGAAAAATTGCATGGGTGTTAATGACTGAGCCATCACTCTCCACCCTGTATTTTTAAAAACTAAGAAGTTTTAAAAATATCTCTGAAATCAAGCTTCTGGATTCCCATAGTTGTCCTATAATATTGATAGCTTCCCCCAATGCCCTACTTTACATCATGTGCCTTCTTTCTTTGATTGATGAATATAAATTGTTGGATTTATAATCTGGTTGAACATTTGTGCCCAATTTTTGACTTATTTTCACTGTCAGTTTCAAGCCTCAAACTGGAACAAAGTTACAGGTGCACACACTAAGTGGAACAAATAATGCAGATGACAGTGGTTGTGCTTGTTAAGATTCACTGTGTTGAAACTTGGCAATAGTGGCATAATTTCTAAAACTATTTAAATTTGTAGCTGATGACAAAGGGAATGCTTTATTAATTTCAATGATCTAGTTCAACCAATACACAGGTGAGATGATCATGTTGTTTGAGTTTTCTCTTCCTCTATTTAGTAGACTTTATTTTTTCTTGAGTAGTTTTAGGTTTACAGGGAAATGAGTGAAAAGCACAGATTTTACATTTACATTTACATTCTCTCATGTTCCCCCTGACCTCTTTGTTACCCTTCCTTATTAGTAAGTCCTCCTTTGGTGTGGTACATTTATCACAATTCATGCCCCATTCTTACTGACTGAAGTCTGTAGTGTTTTTCCATAATGTTGTACATTGTGTGAGCTTGGATAAATTAATATGGACATGTGTCCATCATTGGAGTATCATACAGAATAATTTCATTGCCCTAAAATCCCCTCTAGTGTTTTTTAAAAATTTTTTAAATATAATGTATTATTTTTCCAAAGGAGGAAGTGTGTGTTTTCAGGAATTAAGATTTAGAAATGTAGTACAAATGTAATATTAATTTAAACTATAGCTCAATAAAATTTAAACTTTTATAATATCTGGATTTTATAGTTTTAAACCTGGGGACTCATATAAATTCATTCAATTATAATCCCAACTGAAAAATACAGGAAACTACAAGGGTCACTGACTAGTTTACAATTTCATTTAGCAACAGATTAATACAATAATCTTTAAGAGACAAATGGCAACTATACAATTGTCTTCTGTGTATCCTAAGTGAGTCCCCATTCCTTAATAAGTAAATCTTGAAGACATTCTTTTGATGTTTCTAGGGTGAGGGGAAAAAAGCCCGTTTATCAGCCCTTCAAGAAACATTTTCTTGATATTATTTTTGTTTTTATACAAGTAATTATTCTTTTTAATGATCCGTTCTAGAATACGTAACCCTGAAAGAAACTTATTATTATTGCTATGCTTATTTCATCAGTTTAGCAGAGCGATAAATAGTTGTTGACTGGTTGACTGTAACTTTAGTATGAATGTCCAGAGATTGCAAATGATTGACCAGAATGTGGATTCTCGGTTTTGTAGGTAAGAGTTAATTAGGCAAATGCTGAAACCAAATGGTAATTTTTAATCTGTTCCCTAAGTCAGCACCTGTAGACACTATTAAACTTCAGCAATCTTTTACTAGAAGGACATACATTTGTTCACTTTTACTTCAGGGGCAGAGGGTAATTTTGATTTGGGAAAAGAAGAGTAAAGCCTATGAAAAGTAAATAGATTTCTTATGTAGATGAGTTTATCCAAGAAATGTGTTCCCTTGCATATATAAAATTTGAACTTGATTTTTTTTTAAGATTATTTACTCCTAATGCTAGTGTTTCTAGCCAGTGTAGTTAAACATTTAGTCACTAAGATGTTGTCAGCGATAATTAAAAACGTTGGGTAGCCGATTGAAGTTTGACTGAATTACTACAGGTATTGGCATCCAAATGAACAGGTCTTAGAGGGCTTATGGCAAATGATGAGAGCCTTGCTCTTGGGGAATTTACCCTCCTAAAGGAAGCTGCCTTGACCATGGCTCCCCCCTTTTGGTCACTCTGTGTGCAGTAATGGGTAGATGTGGGGATACAAAATCTCTTTCCTACAGCTTAGCACAGTCTATCAGAAGTCCAGTCATTTATACATTATCAAAATGTAAACTATATTACAGATAGGTGTGATTTGATGAACATATTGAGCTACATACAGACCTTTGGAGTTGAATTCCTTTGCGTTTATTATCTCACTCCATGAAAGTGTATGGTGTAAGATTGGTTCAGCAAACGTCAATTAAAAGAGACATTGCTAAGTTGAGAATTTTCGTAAAATTCTGTTGCTTTAGATGTGTATAGTGGTTGGAATACTTTTGGTATTTTAAGTTAATTTACTCTTGGCAAAACAAGATTTCCTGTTTTTAAGGCAAAAGAGTTATAAAAATGCCCAAAGATACCATAGACATTGGGAGGGCACTTAAAAACATTGCTTGAATGATTCAAAAGTAAATGAATCAGAAACATGTGGATTAGATTTATACCCTCTTGGACATAGAAATCTTCTGGCTTAATGTGTCTTGAGGTTTTTATTAAGCTCCAAAACATTTAAAGAACAATTCAAGATGTTAATGTGCCCAGAATCTCTCAAGGTTGCCAGTTTTAACTTTGTTTAGTTTTTCTTACTTACTTATTTGACAGAGAGAGAGAAAGAGTGAGCGCACAAGCAGGAGGAGCAGCACAGGGAGAGGGAGAAGCAGGCTTCTCACTGAGCAGGGAGCCTAATGCGGGGTTTGATCCCAGGACCCCAGGATTATGACATGAGCTGAAGGCAGATGCTTAACTAACTGAGCCATCCAGGCGCTCCAACTTTGTTTAGCCTTATCCTTACAGGAGGTATATAAAATAACTTCCATTGTATTTGCTTTGGAAGGCATTTCTAGCCACACCAAATTTTACCTGGTACATCAATGCCATTTTTCTATATTTAGAGAAGACTTCACCCAATAGGAGAAAATGATCTTTTCACATTTGCAAGTATTACTTTTCAAAGCTTGTGTAAACCTGTCTTTCTGTCCATCCTCTCCTGAGTGTAAAGATGGTAATGCCACAGAAGAGTGGGTATAATTGTGGTTTCATACAGACAGGGAGGCTGTTTTTTCTCACTCCTCCTGATGGTAGAACACCACCATGGAGTAGCTGTAGTGTGATGATGAGGAGACAGAATCAATTGAGTAACATAAAAGGATTTATTTTAGATTTTGTGCACAGTTCCAAATCTAGCCTTCTCTTTAAGATGCTGTAATTATTCAAGTACAGGCAGGGAGATAGGGTCCTATCCCAACCACCTCTTGGCTATAACAGGGAGTGACTCTAAGCCAATTTTTTTTTACCTCTGTGAACTGATTATAATACTACGACTTACCTAAAAGTACTATCAGAAAAAATGATCTGACCTCCCTACATCTCATAATACAATAGGTGGCCAGTAGTAAATCTAAAATCCAAAATCCTCAAAAAGTCTATTGCTTTTACCACTACCCACCATCTCAATTAGAAAATCAGTCATCTGTGTTTAGTCTGGTGTTTACCGTGTCCTCCTCTATTAAGAAGGTTTGGTTGCTGTGGAAAGGAGCAGAGGGAGCTTGAAGCTTCAGAAAAGTTTTCTTGGACATTTCCACCTGAAGTTTCGGGTACCCTTCCTTATTTCACTGTCTCGCCAGTAATAAAGATGTTGTCTACAGATCTGCATAATATGAATTCAAATACTCCAATATTTTATGATGATAATCATTCATAAGGTATTAATCTATAAATTACTGGGATCAGGTTAAAATTAGCTCCCATTTATTGAGACTGTTACATATACTGCGCTATGCTTGGGTTGTGAGTAGTTCCAAGGAGTGAGATAATGCTCTTCCCTCAAAGAGCTTGTAACTTAGTGGAAGTGAAAGGCATACCCTGTCTGAGAGCTAAGAAGAATCCTGTTTATTCCACCTCCTGGCTCTGTGACAATAACCACTCTGTGCCTGTCTCTTCATATGTAAGATGAGTATTGTAATGGTTCATTGGGTTGTTGGGAGGACTAAATAAATTCATATATGTAAGTTAAAATAGTGCCTGACATAGTATCATATGTGTCAGTGATTATACATTATCATCTTTGTCGCTGTTACTATTAAATATTACTGCAGCCAGACAATACCTTTGTCAATGAGACAATTGAAGGCACTTTTTAATTAGTTATTAAAGGAGTAATGGATGCTCTAGTAGATGGCAGTCCCTTCTGATTTGGTGGCCCACAATTATTACTTGTCTATAGGTTTGACAAATATTTATTGAGCACCCTACTATTGTGCAAGGCAGTGTTTTAGATACTGCAGTAACAATCACCGATTTAAGTGTTCACAATATCTATGCTGTAAGAAACGATACTCCTAGAAGACAAGGGAAGGCATGTGTAGGAAATTGAAATACGAAGATATTTGATTACATTTATGTTATAAGAGAATAACAGGTATTCTCTTGTGAATATATGTGGATGAGATGACTTTTGATAACATAAAAGTGAAAAATTTCTGTAGTACATTATTTAGGAGGAAAAATTACTGGAAATAAATGGGATCCTAAGTGAAGTAATGTAAAAACCAAGGAGTAAAGAGATAATAATGTATATAATTCCTAGAGATACAAAAATGTACGAATAAGAAACTTAGTATTTAGGACAGACTTTTACCATATTAGAACACAGCAGGTCATGATAAATTAATATTAAAAGCTAGGAGAATTTTCAAATAATGACACATGAGTAGCAGAAAAATTAAATCATAAGATAAGATAATTTAATAATTCAAATCAGTATTTTGTACTGTCTATTGGTAAGAAAAGTGACTCAGGATATAGAACAGAAATAAATGTGGGTGAAATGAAGCATTACAAGAACCACCAAGTCTTTCCAAGAATTTATTTAAGAAAGTGCTGGAAAGGACTGAAAATAGAGAAAAACAGATTACCATAAACATTGATAATAGAAATGAAGAAAATAAAATCACTTATGCTTAGATGTACTTGCTAATTTACTCATTGATTTACTCATTTGGCAGACTTCTGCTGGGTAGAACGTTCGGTGTCTCTCTAGGTGGACAGTGAAGCAGAGACAGAGTCTTGACCTGGGAAAATATTCCTGAGGCCCCTTCTAGCAATCATCCTTTTAGCTTCTTCATTTTATCCATGGTCTTTGCACTCCTCTCCAACCCCTAATTCATACTCTTCCTTCTCTTTCTACTTTTATTTTTTAAATTTTAATTTTTTAAAAAATTTTTGAGAGAAGGAGAGAGAAGAGGAGGGCAGAGGGAGAGGAAAAGAAAGACTTTTAAGTGAGCTCCATCTCACAACCCTGAGATCATAGCTTGAGCCGAAATTAAGAGTGGATGCTTAACCAACTGAGCCATCCAGGTGCCCCTCTCTTTCCACTTTTAAGGTGGAATAAATATAACTGTTTGCATATTTTGGCCTTGTCTGGGAGCAGGGCAAAGTGTTAATTGCTGTATGAATTTCTTTAGTAAATAGTGGAGGAAAACAAGGAAAATAAAACCCACAGGAATGCCCAGGAAGGACTGGGAGACATCCAGGAGTGGAGAGCAGGGAGGAGCAGGGACAAGGCAAGGACGGAAGTGGAAAGCAGGAAGCCAGGGGTAGGAGTAGCACGTGAGGAGAGAGACACTCCTGTGTCCTAGGAACTGCACTGGAAAGGAAGGCCTCTCTTTATTTCCATAGGTATCTTTTCCTTACTAAGGAACATTAAATTTGTGTATCCTGTCCTCTCGATCTACTTTAAAAAATGCAATGTTTTCTCTAAGTAGAAAATTGTATTGTTAAAAAGATACAGTAAACTACACATTCAAATTAGGAAAAATATCTTCCAAATCCCACTCTTTAGAGATTACCACTATTAGCATTCTGAGTGCATACTTTTACTCATCTGATAGGGAAAATATATTGGTTTAATTTCTTTGATTAATAGAATAAACTTTCTTTTTCTTATATAATTGGGCATTATCTTCTTTTTTTGTGAATACGTAGGTTTCTGTAAATGATTTTCAAGAACTCTTTGGATAACAAAGAACAGATAATGCTAATATATAAAAACAGCTATAAAATCAGTTGTTATAAAAGCAATTGTTTTTCCATGTTCATTGTTAGCCTTTTTATTTAGTATTTTAATTTATAAAAGTAGTGAATGAATCAATAAGTTTTTTTGTGGTTACTGCTTTCATGTTCAAAAATACTTTTCTCAGGCTGAGATGATATTGGTATTTCTCTCTTTTTTCCTAGCACTTTTGCTTTTTCATTTTTTGTATTTATGTTTTTAATATATTTATAGTTTATTTTGTTTGCAAGTTAATAATACGAATATTCTTTTGAATGGTTAGCTAGCTGGCCCAAAATAGTTTATTGAATGATCTTTCTGTAACTCTTTAAAATTCTACCCTTTGTATGTATGAAATTGTTAAGTGTGTTTGGCTCTTTCTGGACCTTTTTTTTTTTTTTTTTAAAGATTTTATTTATTTATTTGACAGACAGAGATCACAAGTAGGCAGAGAGGTAGGCAGAGAGAGAGAGGAGGAAGCAGGCTCCCCACTGAGCAGAGAGCCTGATGCGGGTCTGGATCCTAGGACCCTGGGATCATGACCTGAGCCGAAGGCAGAAGCTTTAACCCACTGAGCCACCCAGGCACCTCTCTTTCTGGACCTTTTATTTCACCCTACTGATCTGTCTTTAACTTTATGTACAACTACCATCTTCTTCACATTTTATTTAGACGTGCATTCAGTCTGTCAGTTACAATGTAGAGTGTTCCCTTTCATGACCATGCTTTCCCATAACTGAAATCATTTTTTGAGTAATAATTTATTTTTATTGTGACAAAATTCACACAACATAAAATTCATGATTTAACCATTTTAAAGGGTACAATTCCATGACGCTTTTTACATTCAAAATGTTGTGTAACCATCACCACTATCTTGTCTAGAACATTTTCATCATCCTAAAAGGAAACCCCACACTCATTAAGCAATCATCCCCCATTCCCTGCTTCCCACTCCCTGAGGTCCCTGGCAACCACTAGTCTCTTGTCTTTATGGATTTGCTTATGTTGGATATTTCATATAAATGGAATCTTAAAATATGTGGCCTTTTGTGTTTGGCTTCTTTCACTTAGCATAATGTTTTCAAGGTTCATGTATGTAGTGGTATGTATCCGTACATCATTCTTTTTTTTTGTAGTTGAATAATATTCATTTCTATGGATACAGCTCATTTGTTTATATACTCATTAGTTGATGGACATTTGGGTTGTTTCCACCTTTGGCTATTGTGAAAAGTGCTGTTATGAACATTTGTATACAAGGTTTTGTTTGAACACTGTTTTCAGTTCTTGTGGGTGTATAACTAGGAGTGAAGTTTGCTGGGTCACATAGTAATATTATGTTTAGCTTTTTGTGGTAACACCAATCTGCTTTCCATGATGGCTGCACCATTATACCTTCCAATCAGCAATGTATGAGGGTTCCAATATCTCTTTATTTTTGCCAACACTTATTTTCTTCTGGAACATATTTTGTATTATGGCTGTTTCAGTGGATATCCAGTGGTAGTTCATTATAGTTTTGATTTGCATTTCCTTTCTGACTAATGATGTTGAGCGTTTGTGTATTTTGCAGGGAGGTCTTTTGTGCATATTTTTATATATAAAAAAGTTATATGGGTCTATAATTTCCTTCTTTTATTGTATTCTGCTTTTAATATTAGAATTGTGCTAGTTTAAAAAAACAAATGGGAAATTCTATCTCTATGTACTTCAATAATTTAAATAATGTGGATGTGAGCTGTTTTGTGATGATTTGGCATCATTTCAGTGTTTTTTGATAGAGTTTTAGAGTTTTTTTTTCTTTCTTTCAAGATTTTATTTATATTCAAGTTAGTTCACATATAGTGCAGTATTAGTTTCAGGAGTAGAATTTAGTGATTCATCAGTTGCATTTAACACCCAGTGCTCATTCCATCAAGTGCCCTCCTTAATACCCATCATCTAATTACCCCACCCCCCATACACTTCCCCTCCAGCAACCCCCAGTTTGTTCCTTATATTTAAGAGTCTCTTATGGTTTGCCTCTCTCTCTGTCTTTATCTTATTTGATTTTTCCTTCCTTTCCCCTATGTTCGTCTGTTTTGTTTCTTAAATTCCACAAATGAGTGAAATCATATGGTGTCTGTCTTTCTCTGACACATTTTGCTTAGTGTGATATACTCTAGTTCCACCCATGTCATTGGAAATGGCAAGATTTCATTCTTTTTGATTGTTGGCTAATATTCCACCATATATTCCATTATATATATGCACACCACATCTTCTTTATCCGTTCATCAGTTGAGGGGTATTTGGGCTCTTTCCATGTTTTGGCTATTGTGGATAGTGCTGCTATAAACATTGGGGTACATGTGCCTCAGAGTTTTATTTTCTGATTTTTGGTTTGAGTTTTCTACTTTGTCTTGAGCCAACATTGATATTTTAGTATAATTTAACCAGTTTCATTGAGAGTATGAATTTAGTATCACATTTTTTACTGAGAATTTATAATTGAAGATATTATTACTTATTAATTTATATTTATCATGCATATAAAATTAAGTATACATTTATATCTGTTTATTTTATCAATATTTTTATAATATTTGCATTTTTTTCTTTTTAAATTAAGATTTTTATTTATTTATTTATTTATTTTTAAGATTTTATTTATTTATTTGACAGAGAGAAATCACAAGTAGGCAGAGAGGCAGGCAGAGAGAGAGAGGAGGAAGCAGGCTCCCTGCTGAGCAGAAAGCCCGATGCGGGGCTCGAACCCAGGACCTGGGATCATGACCTGAGCCGAAGGCAGCGGCTTAACCCACTGAGCCACCCAGGCGCCCTCTAAATTAAGATTTTTAGAGGGCTGTCTGGTTTAACCCACCGAGCCACCCAGGTGCCCCGAGAGCTGTCTGGTTTAATAGTTTAAAAATTTCTTATACCAACTTGTAAATCTTAATGTTTTCAAATTAGTTAACTTCTTACTATAAGATTCTTTAAATGCTTCTTGGTCACTTTTAAACAATCTGTGTTCTTTTTCTTTCAGTGATAAAGTTCAATACATAGGTATTGAATCAAGATTATTATTTATAAAATTCTATTTTCTTATTTTTCTTAAGATAAGCAATTATTATTACAGTAAGAGCAATAGACTTTTTGAATATTCAGGATTCCATTGTGCATTTACTATTATTGATGCAGTCTAAGGAACTTTTAGTGCCATTCTTATGATTAGAATACAGTATCATCATAACATTCAAACAAAATGGGTAGAATTTTTTTTCCCCTCTCTGTCATACTCCCATACCTCTTGGTTGGGCTCCAGAATTCTGACATTGAAAAAAAAAAATGTGAGAAGTACATTTTCTTCTTATATTTGGCTACTAGTATTTTGATAGCAGCTTTAGTTTTGCTGATACAGGAAGTATGAAGTTAAACCAGAAGGGAATGGAAGAACATGGTTAAATTTGCAGCTCAGAAAGCAGATTGATTCTGATTAGTTCTAGGAATTTGCTCCTGACAACCCTGGTCATCAGCATCTATAATTGGGCTATCCTTCATCCAGTTCTGCTTGAGGTTTCCATTTAGAATTGGCCAACACCTGTGCACCAAGAAGAAACTTCGGAGAATGTTCCAGCAACCTAGCATGCTCTCTGGGTCTGTTGACACTACAGATGCATTCTTTGGAGAAAAGCTGGACTAGAACTGCATATAGAAAGAAAGAACTGTGTGAATGCCTTCTTACTCCTTGTTTCCTAACATAAAAGTTTGTTTCCAAATTGCAACACAAAAGTAGCAGCAGATATGTTTATCATTATGCTTTGTTCATTGGGTGCATGGAGAATTAGTTTCTGATATAGTTTAACCTTTATGTGCTTTTATAACTACATATTTTTGCCACAGACACTTGCAGTATTTCTCTCGTACACTATTTCTGAATTGAAAAACTACCTGAAATACTGAAAAAATTTTTAAAGTTCCAGAGTCTTTTTTTTTTTTTTTAAAGATTTTAATTTTATTTATTTGACCGACAGAGATCACAAGTAGGCAGAGAGGCAGGCAGAGAGAGAGGAGGAAGCAGGCTCCCCACTGAGCAGAGAGCCTGATGCGGGTCTGGATCCCAGGACCCTGGGATCATGACCTGAGCCGAAGGCCAGAGGCTTTAACCCACGGAACCACCCAGGAGCCCCAGTTCCAGAGTCTTAATAAACTTTGATAGTGTGAGGGGGTTTTGAAATGATTCTAAGTGTGTGGTGATTCTTTTCTCTCCTGAAAAGTCCAAAGACAGCTAAGGCAGACTGTTTCTTATTTCAAAGGAGTATGAAGAATTGCTGAGAAAAGACAAAAGAAGAAACATACCAAGCAGTTCTAAATGCATGGCAGTTGGAAGACATCTTAGTTATTTTAGTTCATCCCTCAAAGCTTATAGCAGGCTGATCTGTGGATACAGGTGCTGAAGCCAGTTTGCTAAATGCTCTCCTGGATGTTGGCAAATCCGGTAGTCTCTCTAGGAATAATTTCCTCTGTGTGCTATTGACCTTCTCCTAATTGCATGCTTTAGGTTTATCTGTATAAGCTAAATGATAGTAATACAAAGCCATTCTGCTTATTTAGATAGTTTCAGATTGATGTGGATTTCCACACGGTCCATTTAGCACACCATTTATATTTGGCTGGAAAGATGAATGGATAAACTCTTTTACCTATATTGGCGCCCTTGCCTCTAACACCTCCCCGCCCCCCTGCCATGTATGAATTAACTTTAGGATGTAAGCCACAGTGTTGGTGCTATCCTTCTTTTGAATTTCTTGGTTTGTTTTATATGGTTGCCAAAATCTCAAGTTCAAACCTGCCTGACTCGCGCAGAGATTATTTATCTGCAGAAGAGTATAAAAAGACAACTAAGCAGTCAATTAAAAATCATGCCTCACAGTGAATTCTGAGGGATGCCCTGTGTATTCAGGTACTGAGCAAAATAATAGAACCCAAAGAGTCCTGAGGAATTTCTGCTCCCCTCCCTTCCCTACCCCCTTCCCTGCTCAGGCCAAAACACTAAAAAATGTTTTAGCTTGAAAGTGGGAGATCTCTACTTTGGAACTACCTTCATTTTTCCTGTCTGTTGAAGGCCCCTCTTTGTGGTGGATGGAGGAACAAATGCAGCCTTAGGCCTTCCTGCACAGTGACAGACGTACTCTCCCACCCAGCCTGAGGAGGGGAGGGAGGGATGAATGTGCTGTGGCTTTAGTAATAGGTACATACTGTTCATTGAATATTGTTTTATAATTAAAGTCAGAATGCTCATATACAAAGGCTAATTGAGTAACTGAGTATTTTCCTTTCAAACTGGCTTGAAGAAAGGCTGTTTCGTAAAAAAACTGCCAAAGTTACATAGTTTAGCATGAAGTGTAGTCAAATGTGTGTGTGCCTGGTGGCTAAAATGATCTCTGTAGGAATATGTTACTGTAGCACATTACACTGATTCAAATCTGATTTTCTTTTTATTAGAGGAATTATAATTCTGAAATTCATTGTTTTGTTTACATTTGTAATAATTTTCCCCATGAGACCCATTCTGATTATTCTAGTCCACATTTGTCTCTCTTTCTATGGATAAAATACAGCATCTAATTCTATATAATCATAAAATTCCCACTGTTTGCTTTGTGATTGTCTAATCTCTTAACTGGATAGGGAGCTCATTAGTGACAGAGTCAATGTCATGTGTTTCTGCTCTGTTTCCTGTGATGTCTGGTATACTTCTTGGAAAGTCTCAAGGAAAATGCAGCTCATCTTTAGAATTCTTTAATCACAAATGAAATTACTGATGAAACAACATCTTTATAGCTATGGTTATTAAATACATATCAATGTCACATAAGGATTTCATTTTTTAAATGTTATTTAAAAAAACGAGTTAAGTTTTGGAAATATAATTATACAACTCTAATTGTGATGATCATTTTATTTTATTTCATTTTATTTTAAAAATATTTTATTTATTTATTTGGCACAGAGATAGAGAGAGAGCTCAAGTAAGCAGAGTGGCAGGCAGAAGGAGAGAGAGAAGCAGGCTCCCTGCTGAGCAGGGAGCCCATGCAGGGCTCGATCCCATGACCCTGGAATCCTGATCCGAGCCTAAGGCAGCTGCTTAGCCAACTGAGCCACTCATGATGATCATTTTAAATGTAAAGTTCATTCTTGCTTAGAAATTTTGTTTTGTAGTATAAGGATTAATTAATTTAAAAATTTCATCGGTAACTCCTACAATATTCCAGACACAATGCTCTCAGTATTCTACCAATCTTAACCCATTGAAACCTTATTATATTTTCACTTGCGTATTTTCTAAGACATGACTCTGCATGTGCAGTGGGTTCACCCAAAGGATGCAATCATAGAAGTCTTGATGTTACTTGCATTTAGGATCCAAAGCAGTTACACAACTGCCTTGGTTGTGCATTATAACTGAAATTTTAGTTAAAATCAAAATGTCTTCAGATTTAAGTCAAGATTCGTGAGAAAGAGCTCTGATAGGAAGACCATTCAAAGACATTAAAGTGATGTCCTTAATGTCTTAATGTCTCTACTTGATTTGTGGAGAAAACATAAACATGATTAAAAGGAGGATTATTTTTGTACTGACATAGACCTAATTGAAAGTAAATCTTTGAACAAATTTGCTAAAAAGACTGCCTTCAAAAAATTGAAAAAAACTTTTTTTTCTTCTCTTCTCCCTTCTAGAGCATTGACAATGTCCTTAGTCTCCTACCTGCCCCTGTCCCCAACCTAAAGGCATCCTAATTTATCTGTGTAAATTAAAAATTCCAAATGAAAACAAATATGGTAGCTTTGTTAGTTGATATTGAGTATTAAAAATAACCTGGATTTTGGCAGAAATTTTTTACCCTTTGAGAAGTGTTCTTTTTCTTCTCTTCTGTCATTGAAAGGGTAAAGCCCCTTCCAGGAGAAAGAAATCTTTGCTGAATGTTTGAGGGACCAGTGAGGCTTTGATTAAAACCAGAGGGTGACATGAAGATTACAACAAAACAAACTTTTATGTTGAAAATATGTTCGTCTTTCACTGAACAGCCTGTTTATTCCAAATGTCTTGCAAAACCTGATGGTTTTGGTATCAGGACACTACTGTTTGCAATCATACCCAGGCATGTTTGTAGCCGGAGAATGCCATAGTCCTTGATTTTTGAAGAGAGCCAAAGATACGGCCTTCGTGAGAATTTGCTATAAAAGAGTAATTAAAACACATCTATAAATATAATATGTTTAGAAATGCTCATTCATTTATTCAATAAATATTTTTCTTAGTGCCTTCCAAGTGTCACATACTGCTCCGGATATGAGGCTATGGTGCTGGACATGACAAGTGATATTCCCTCTCTCATGAAGGTTATATTCTTTTGCAGTGGTGGTTGCCAAAGGTTAGGGGCTGTTTGGAGAGAGAGAGAGAAAGAGGGAGAGATAATAAGTATATAAATTATTGCGATGATTTTAAATAGTGGTAAGTCCTGTCACTGAAGTGGGGGCTAGGACTCTTAGGTTGGATGGTTAAGGAAGGCCTCGCTCTGAGGTTAGCCCTGAGTGAAAAAAAGGAGCCAGGAATTGGGAGATATGTGGGCATGGTGGTCAGGCAGGGGGAACAGTCAGCACAAAAACCCAGTGGTGGGGTTGAGCTGTTGTAATGAGGGACAAAACAAAGGCCATTCCCTGGACCAAGGGAGCGCTGGTGAAGGTGGTAGGATTTGAGGATGGAGACGAAGGCAGGGGTCAGATTGTCTTATGGACCATGTTGGCTTTAGATTGAAATTCAGTGGGAAACCTTTGGAGAGGTTTTTTTTTGTTGTTGTTGTTGCTTTTTAAGATTTTTATTTATTTATTTGACAGAGACAGTGAGAGAGGAATACAAATGGGGGGCAGCAGAGGGACAGGAAGAAGCAGGCTCCCTGCTGAGCAAGGAGCCCAATGTGTGGCTCGATTCCAGGACCTGAGATCATGACCTAAGCCGAAGGCAGATGCTTAATGACTAAGCCACCTGGGTGTCCCCTTTGGAGAGTTTCTTAACAAGGGAAAGGTATGATCTGACACATGGTTTAAAAAGATGACTTCGGCTGCCAGATGAAAAATAGATTGCAATAGAGAAGAACTATAGCAGAAAGTTGTTGGCTTGAAATTTTATTTGACACATAAGTAATGGATAAATTACTTTTCTAGAATTTATATGGGGAAGTAAAGCAAATAATAAATCACAATTAAATAAAGATTAACTTGTGAGCAACAAAGGAAACACTTTCAAAGTAATTCTCCTTAAGGCTTAAAGTATAATTATAAAGGAAACATTTAATTATACCATATCTATTATGCTTGATTAATAACTTCAATATATCTTCTCTGCTGGTTTAACAAAGAGTACTTTGATGGGCATTAATTTGGTTGAGAATATGTAGTTATCCATCTGCGTTTTGCTCTTGAGATGAAGTTATTTGGCTCCCTTTTATTTCTTTTTATTATTATTAATTTTTGGTTCTGGTTTTGCATAGCATCACACACATATGCACACAAAATTAGGTAGCTTCAGGTTTTAGTTACAAATGGTTTTCTGTTTCTTGACTCACTGCGTATGTGATTATAATACGAAGGACACAGACACACATTTATAGGAAAGTGTGTATTATGTGCCACAGGGACCATGTACCAAGAGTTTATACATTCCTTTTTTGGGGTTTATTTAGGGTTTGATTTTGGAATAAAAGCCGTTTTTTTTTTTTTTTTTTTTTTTTTGCTATTGATTTTAATACCACAGTTCCCACCATTTAAACTGTATCAAATATGAAAAAGGCCTATGATTTTATTCTATAGAGTTTTTCTGTAGGGTCCTAAAATATTCTAAACCTTGAGTACCCTGCAGAAGTGAATCTTTCTGGGAAGAGAAAGACAGCTGGCCCCAAATAACAAACTTTAGCAAATCCTGACTTGAGAAGAGGCTGTGCTTTCTGAGTCAAGGTGCTTAACTACTATTCTCTACCTTCGGTTACTTGGGAGGAAGAATCAGCCTTTGTTCCCAGCTGAATGGCATAATTAGGATCTCAGTAGGATTCCCTAACTTGGAAAACTGGTGGAGTTTCCAACTTCAGGGCTCCACTCACCGACCCAATTTTTTTTTTTTTTAAGATTTTATTTATTTGACAGAAAGAGAGAGAGATCACAAGTAGGCAGAAAGGCAGGCAGTGGGGGGCGGGGCGGGAGAAGCAGCTCCCTGATGAGCAGAGAGCCTGATGCTGGGCTCCATTCCAGGACACTGAGATCATTACCTAAGCTGAAGGCAGAGGCTTAACCCACTGAGCCACCCAGGCACCCCTGCCAACCAGATATTTAGCAAGTACCCATTACATGCAAAGATCTCTCAGTTTACGTTGTCTGTACCAATGAGTATCTTCATCAGCATTGTCTCCACAGCATATGACTCTACTGAAGTTCCTTAGCCTCCCCTTGAGTCTCTACTTCTAATTAAGGGAGCTCCTGTAGCCCAATGTGGTGTAGGCATTTCTCACTATCTGAGTTTGGACAGACCAGCCACATGTCCTTCAGAAAATTACTAAGAATCTTTGTGTGCCTCATTTCAACTTCTGTAAAATATGAGTAATAATACTGACTACATCACTGATTTAATCAAGTAACATGAATTTCCACATGATACCTGGTAAGCATCCAGTAAAATGTTCTGTGATGGTTATAATTACGGTTATGACCATTGTTCTATTTGGTACCATAGTAAAACCCAGTGGCAATTTGAAAAACATTTATTGAGTGCCTAGCATGGGCATTTGTGCATGTGCTACATGGATATATAAACATGACTAAAATGGGATCCTAACTTCAAAGGAATTTGTAGTTTATTTGGGGAGGCATGAGCAGAACCAGCTCTATTACAGAAGAACTAGTGTGAGCAAGTGCCCATGGCCTTCCAAGGAGCAGCTTTGCTGAGAAGCTTTGCCTGTGTTTAGTCTCCGCTAGGAGACGAAGGGCAGTGAGTTCTTGACCAAAGCCCCCTTGAGTTCAGGTTCCATGTGGTCTCTGATGGTCTTTGGATTTAGTGAAATAGGCTCTTAACCATCAGTCATGAGACTGAGTTCTCGCCTAGGAATGCATTTCTTGTCTTTTGATTTAATTGTTGGTTTATAAACTTTCTGTTTTCTTCCTTGGATTAAATGGCATCATCTTTTTCCTCACTGATTTCTTTTCCATAGACTTGTAATAAATGCCCTTTTAGGTTTATACCTCTGCCTTTCTTTTCATGATATGCCTCTTCATATGAATGTGTTCAATAAGGGCAGTTCTTCTTTAAGATGCCAACCAGACACTTTTTTACCTTTTGGGATTTTGAACCTTTACCTTCAGGGCTAGAGAGGTCTTGGCTCTTGTGTCTTTCACTGGTTAATCCAACCAGGGAAATCTGAAGGCTAGTTAAGCCCATTTCCTTTATCAAATCACTCACCTGAATGCAAAACCTAATTTCTTGTTGATTACCTATTTTGTTACTTCTTGTTTATTTCTGGGAAAAATCATGTTCTTTTAAGTTAGGCCATTTTTGTGGTATTATATGCAAAAACTTTTAAGAATACAATGTCTTCTGTAACAACCATGGAGGAAGGACTTGGCTTTCTGGCATTGCAAACAATAGCACAGGACTTGGTGGTTTGATGGAAAAAATAACATGATTTATACTGGAAGAAGGAAGTGGAATGGGAGCCACAGTTTTATAGTATGTAAGGAAGAAATTTCCTGGGCTTTTGCTATGATCTCCTAGGGGAAGGAGAATAGTCTTGGTGCTTTTGGTGATTATTTTCAGACCAACTCATTGGATTACTTAGACCTTTCTTAGTGATGTGTGTGAATCATTCGTGCAATTTGTGATGATTTGCCTCCAATGTGGGATTGATCATGGTTAAAGTATACAGATGGTGTCTCCATTGCTTACCTTGATTATGTTTACAAAGTGAAAATAATTTAACCTCTTAAGCTGTTTTTTTAATATTAAATTTACACGATGCTCTGGTGGATTTTATAAAGGTACTTATTAAGTATGTTGTACATTAATCATTATCTTTGAATTACCCCTGGTGTCTGAGAATCAAACTCCGTGAGGGATTTTTAACCTTGCCATGTCATAACCTTGACATTTAACCTCCTCATTTCATAATTTGAAAGCAGGTGATGGCAGGGTCCCCAGCATTCTCATTCTTGAAGAACAGAGATCATGCAGAGAGATGCAGTCTGAGCTACACGTACTTTTTTGTTCTGTCTCCTTAGGCAGGCTGGAATGGTCAGGTGCAGACCACATGGGCTAATTCCCTTTGCTTTTCTATCCTCCAGCCTAAGAGACAAGTCCTTCTCCTTTCCATGCCAGCTGTTTTTTGCTGCCTGCAATCTTTTCAGTAAACGATCTTGCCTTCTTGATCTAATTGTGCTCTGTTCCCTTTTCCTGATTATAGGAGAAATAATTGAGAGGAAAAACCTTGGAGAAGGTAGAAGCCTGTACTCTGTCTTCCCAGCCAATTCAGAGAGAGAAATATAATAATCACTTAATTAGCAATTATAAGGTACAAAGCTGAACTGCTTATGTATTGACAGTGCCATTCTGATTGATTGGTTCCAGTGGTCTCCCTATTTTGAATATCATCATTGATATGGTATATTTTTATTAGCAAAGTCATATATCTTTATTATATTAAATTGGAAAAATACAGAAAAAGACAAATTAAAAATATAAGCTTCTAGAAGGTCTTGTTTATTTCTTAAGTACATTCCTCGACCCTTTGTAATTTCTGTGCTTTTTTTTTTTAAGATTTTATTTATTTATTTGACAGAGAGAGATCACAATTAGACAGAGAGGCAGGTAGAGAGAGAGAGAGAGAGAGAGGAGGAAGCAGGTTCCCTGCCGAGCAGAGAGCCCGATGCGGGACTCGATCCCAGGACCCTGAGATCATGACCCGAGCTGAAGGCACCCCATATGCTGTTTTGAAAGGTATGTTTATTATGTTCTGTGGTTGGTAATGTTAGTTAGAGAAGTGTCTGATTTGTCTAAGTTGGTCATATATTCAGTAACTTGTTGAACTCTTCTATTGGTTTTAATCATTTATTGATTCTAACCATTTCTAGATAACAAAAGTTTATCTCTTCTCTTCTGATTCTTATATGCCTCATTTTCTCCTCAAAACATTAGCCAGGAATTGCCATGTTATGTTAAGCAGTGGTAGTATTAATGGGTATCGGTGTCTTGTTCCAGACCTTAAAATGTATCTATATTTTCTCCATTAAGTGTAACGGCTGTTGTAGACTTCTGAAATCGGATGAAGAACTTTTCCTAATTTTAAGCCCCTCATAAATACTGTGTTAGCTTTTTATTATACATAACAAATTCTAATATTTTAAAGTGGATGAGACAGCACCCACTTTAAAATATCATAGTTCTGGGGCACCTGATTGGCTCAGTCAGTTAAGTGTCTGCCTTCAGCTCAGGTCATAAACCTGGAATCCCAGGATCGAGGCTGATAGGGGAGTCGGGCTCCCTGCTCAGCAGGGGAGTCTGCTTCTCCCTCTGTCCCTCACCTTGTTCGTGTTCTCTCTCTCTGTGTCTCTCTCTCTCAAATAAATAAAATCTTAAAAAAAATAATAAAATATCATGGTTCTGTAGGTCAGAAGTCTGGGTGTGTTCAGCTGGGTTCTCTGCTCAGGTAAATGAAAACAAAGTATGAGCAGGCTGGGGCCCTAACCTAGAGGTTTGGGAGAAGAATCCTTTTCAACATTTACTCAGGTTGTTGGCAGAATCCTGCGGATCTGAGGTCCCCTATTCCATTGTGTAGGTGTACTATAACCAATATTGTTAGGGGTTGCTTCTACTTCCTGTTTTATAAACGACACTGAGATGAATGTCCTGTGGATTTTTGCCCACTATTTCTATTTACTTGATGAGCATCGATTCATAGACATGGAATTGGCACTTTGAAGAGCAACTACCTGAAGCAGGCTTGTGATGTATTTTACCACATTGCCCTGCAAAAAGACTGAACTTCCTCCCAGAAATTTCACTTTTTAAATTATGCAATAATGCTGTTAGAGGGTGAGTCCTAGGGGTAAGTCTGTTAGAGCAGCAGAAGGAGAAATAGTTTGATTCAAAACTCATGGGGAGTGGTCATGATTAGAAGTCTGATTTGGAGGACAGGTTTGGGGGTAAATGTGAAATGAGAATGTGAAAGAGAAGTGTGAGTACCTTTGGACTAACAAGGAAATAGATATTCCAGAAATTGGAACTCTACGTCGCATTCAGATGTGATTAAAAAGTTCAATTTAGAAAACAACTTTTTTTTTTGTGAGGTTTACTAATATTGCAACAGAATTAAACTTCAGTTAATTTTTTTTATGTCAGTGGTACAATATTTTAAATTAGCTTACACCATAAGTAGACACTACATTATGGTGAGCTGTATTCTGCACTCTACACTGTAACTTATAAATGAGTGGTATTTCAAAAGTTTGTATATCAGGGACTGTCTGTTCTTGTTTAAAAAAACCTAGAGGGTTTTCATTGATTCATTTCATTTATTTCATTCATGGTAATTCATTAGTTCACGTATTGTCCTGATACATTCCTAACTCTTGGGAACTGTGTAGTTAAGATTTACCTAAGATATCTAAAAATGGCATACAATCCAGCAAAAGTATCAGTACCAGATTTCTGAAGAGCAAATCTCTGGCACACAGAGATCTGGTTGTAACTGACAGACAGCAAATAAGCAGTGTATGCATTGCTTGATGTTGGTGATGTCTTGCTGCTGCTGGTGTATAATTGTCTACTCATTCAGAGAGAATGATATAACTTGATGAGGATACTTGTTCAAGGCTAATCAGAAATTCTCCATCGCTGTACTTGTCCCTTTTGATTCCCACCCCACTCACCCCACACTCAGCAAACTGTACACACCCAAGACTGGTTGATTTAGTTAGTCCCAAAATGTACTAGAGCAGGGTTACTCCGTCTGTCTCTAATGAAACGAAGAAAAGGATAAATGCATACTATCTACAGTAGTGTTGAGCTTTTATTAGTTCTTGAAGTGACTCCAGAACCAGAAAATCCTAATAATAATAATAACCATAGTAATGACAACTATAATAATTACGGTAATGTTCATAAGCAAATACTAGATATAATTTTTTAGGGACTTATTATGTATCTGACACAATACTGAGGATTTAGATACAACATTTTCCTTTATCTTACTCATTTATAAAATTGTTTTAAATTCTCATTTTACTGGCAGAAAGTAAGGCACAGAGAGATTAAGGAATTTGCCAAGGTCATATGGCTAGAAAGTGATAGAACCATGTTTTAAACCCAGGACTCTGACTCTAAAATCTGTATTTCTTTAAAAAAATGTATGTTTTAAATTTTTTAAAAAGCAATTTTAGATGTATCAAAGAGTTTGCAGAATTACTGTGGAGAGTTCCCAGATATCCTTCACTCACTTTCCTCTCATACTAACATTTTGCCTTACTGTAGTACAATTATCAAAATGAAAAGATCACGTTAGAACAGGGTAATTAACCTAGGTAAAGACTTTATTTAGATCACTAGCTTTTCTACTTAGGTCTTTTTTCTGTTCCAGTGTCCAATTCAAGATCCGGCAATATATGGTCATGACGGCATTATATGGACATGACAATTCAGGTCTCCTTGGTCTTTCCTTGTCTGTCATGACCTTGACACTTCTTGCTTTATTTTGTAGGGTGCCCCTTAATTTGGCTTTGTCTGATAATAAAACTGATATTCTTAACTGCCAGACCTCTCAACAAAGATTTTGTTGTATTTTCTAGATGAATATATCATTTTTGTATGATTAGTTTACATTTGCATGTTTTGATGGAGTATATCAGTTTGAGTCCCTGGAATCCTGAGAAGCAGAAGTTTGTACAAGCAACAGCATCACCCTCTGCTGTTCCTTATAGAATCGGAGAGCCTCATGTTGGAAGGACTTCTGCAGCCAGGGTCTCTTACTTGCTTTTCCCTCCAGACAGTGCCTTGGCCACTCAAGGGACTGGAGGTGTGAGGTGTTGTCCTTGAATGTGCTTACATCTCAGCTGTGGGTGCCTGATTCTCTCTCTGTGGTTCAAGTTTCTTCATGCTCCTCACTTGAGCCAGGAATGACAGAACTGAGTTTTCATTGTTCAGATGAGGAATCAATTCTACATTCTTTTTTTTTTTTTTAAAGATTTTATTTATTTATTTGACAGAGAGCGATCACAAGTAGATGGAGAGGCAGGCAGAGAGAGAGAGAGGGAAGCAGGCTTCTCGCTGAGCAGAGAGCCCGATGTGGGACTCGATCCCAGGACCCTGAGATCATGACCTGAGCCGAAGGCAGCAGCTTAACCCACTGAGCCACCCAGGCGCCCTCAATTCTACATTCTTTATCATAAGACTTCTATAATAAAGGCTGAAGAATACAAAGTTAGGGCTATACCTTCTTCATAGCTTTGGAAAAGTCACTGTTGGCATGGAGCCACGTAGAGAGGAAAACAACAGGATAAACCTTCCTTTCAAGAGCTTTAAGCAAGTTGGCAAGGTCATGTCCCATGTATGTAACGGGGAAGTTTGGTTTCCTTTCATTACCTAAAAACTTTTAATGACTTGACATGTCTGCAGAATAAGGTCCAAATTCCTTAGTTAGGCAGAGAAGTCCCTTCCACAATACTCACAGCTTTCTTCACAGTGCTCCCTGGTGGCCTTGATCACAGAACTCAAACAGTTGCATTTATGTTTTTATGAAGGATGAAGATCCTCCCACTAGAAAAGGGGAGCCTAATAGTTCGTCTTGACATCTCTAAATACCTTGTACTGATTTATAATAGAAGCTTTATAAATGCTTCTAGAATGATGAATATCTGCATTGGCTACCCCTTTTATTATGTTTTGTCAGCAGAAATATAAGAAGGCATTGAAAGTGTTACTCTAATGATCAATAGAAGACAAGACATTTGATCATATCCTGAATGCCATTTTCTGCTGCCTCTCTCAGTGGCAAGACAGCCTGACTAGAATTTATCTGCTTTAGTTCCTGAGCAGTTTCTTACTACAAGGAGCATGAGAATCACAGTATGATTTTAGATATTACAGATCTTCTCTTGTCCCAGCTCAGATGTTAAGTAGCTATTGGGCAAATCACTGATCTCCCTGGCCTTGGCTGTTTTCTTCCCTGTGATAGGAACAAATTAGGCGTCATGATTTTTAAGGCGTTTCCAGTTCCAACATTTAATCTTTTCTATAATAGAATATTTGTTTTCAATGTCAATCGGCGGGACTGTGTTATAACTCCATTCAAAACTCTACACTTTGAACAAAACACTGAAAATTTTCTACTGCTCATTATACCTGGGATAACCATCACGCTTAATTGAAAAGTTCATGTCTATCCTCCCAACTGCTTCTTAATGGTATGAAAATAGCATTCAGTCCCACCATGCAAGATCAGTATCAGGATGCCTAAACTGAAGCTGTCCAGGGCTATGGCAGTACTTCCAGCCTTACGTCACCTTTATTACTCTGACATGTTCAAAGATGTAACAAGCCACCTACAATGCCATTCTGATGCTAAATGCCTGGAGTTATTTCACATTTCACAGATTAGGGGCACCGTCTCAAGACTGCCCTCACTCCAGACTCTAACTGCAAGCCTGAGGATTCCCAGGATCCTTGCTTTTCTGACCAACTGGATACAAAATCAGGAGTTCCCACTACTTCTTCATGTTTGTTAATTCTCTAGAATGACTCTCAGAATGCAGGAAAATGCTGTCCTTATGATTACAGCTTTATTATAAAAGATACCCATCAGGCTAGCCAAAAGAAGAGATGCATGGGGTGAGATCTGGGAGGGTCCCCAATACCAAGCTTCCATGTCTTCATGATGTTTTCACCCTCCCAGTTCATCAGTCTGTAGCAGCAACCAGGAAAGCTCACCTGAGCTTTGAGTAGCTTTGAGTGTCCAGAGTTTTTATTGGGTTTCATTACCTACGTACAATTGATTCAATTGTTGATCATGTCAGTCTCCAGGAGTTCATGCCAACACCTCCTGGCTCAAAACCCCAACCCATCACAGATCTTTCTGACTTCATGATGGGATTATGTCCTGATAAACCCATTGTTAAGTTGAGAATATCATAAGTCAAAGATGCTTTTAATACATCTAACCTACTGACCTAATTGGCCTAACCTACCTTAAACATGCTCAGAATACTTACATTAGCCTACAGTTGGGTAGAATCATCTAACACGTAGCCCATTTTATAATCAAGTGTTCAATGCCTCATGTAGTTTATTGACTACTATACTGAAAGTGAAAAGCAGAACAACTGTATGGGTAGTTATAAGTGTATCATTTGTTTACCTTGGTGATTGACCGGCTACCTGGGAACTTTGTCTCATTGCCACTTGCTGCCCAGAACATGGGACAGGATCACACTGCATATGGCTGGCCTGGGAAAAGATTAACATTCAAAATTTGAAGTATGGTTTCCACTGAATGTACAGCTTTTATATTATCATAAAGTTGAAGAATCCCAAGTTGAACCATCGTAAGTTAGGGACCATTTGTAATTATATGACTGGGTTTTCCACCTTGGCCTGCCCCCATCGTGAAATTACCTAGGGGTTTACCAGAAATCACCTTATTAGCACAAACGCCCATAATTCCAGGGGCCCACCATGAGTAATAAAGACATACCCGTCATTTAAGAAATTCCAAGGGTTTAGAGTTTCCCTCCCAGGAATCAGGGACAATGGCCAGCCAAATTCCTTATTATACCACAATATAAAAAGTCATATAACAATATTTTGTGTATTGCTTTGAAATCTTAGAAACTGTTCCAATTTAATTGTTAAAAATTGGAAGCAGTCTTCTGGAATTGGTAATATGCTTATATAATAATTTGTCACATAATTATTATACTGAGGAGAACTGTAGTTGACATTGGTTTGTTACTGAGACTATTATTATTAGTTTTAAAGAGAGAGAGAGAGGGGTGGATGGATAGCACAGAACTTAATATGGGGCTCAATCTCACAACCCTGAGATCATGACCTGAGTCGCAATCAAGAGTCCAATGCTTGACAGACTGAGCCACCCAAGTGCCCTGATAATAAAACTTGTTTATACCTGATGGATAATTTGCCTTTAAAAAACAAAAATTAAAAAAAAAAACCCACTGAGGTCCTCCACTGTACTGCAAGAACTAGCAAGAACTATACACAATTTAAGTTACTCATTGGAGCTAAAAAGTTATTGCTAGACCTTTATTTCACAGTGATATCCTATTCAGTGACGGAAAACGGAAGGCTTTTTTTCTGAGAGCCTACTGAAGTATAGGGTTAATGTAGCATCAAATTTAACACCAAACTGAAGTCCCAGGGGGCAGGAGCATTCCTGAACCTCCTCTATAGGCATGAATCTTTCTAAAGATAGTCGGCAGGAGATGATTGAAGCTCATTAAGCATGTGCTGGTGTTTTTTGCCTTTTGTTTTATTTGGTGTCATTTGTCAGCAGGAATGATTGATGTGTGTGGTGTCAATTGACATGTATAACTTATATAGCCCGAGCACTCCCTTTGCCCCAGATATCCCCGGTCCCAAACAGTTTCACCTGCAGATCTTCCAGAACATCAAGGTGCAGGACAAGAACACCAGTGATTGCTTGGAAGGAAGCCAGGCCATTGGTTTTTGTAATAGAGCTCCTCAAGATTGGACAAAAAAAAAAAAAGAATGGGATCACCACATATTGTTCAGCAAGCTTCACGTGAGGCAATGAGCAATAGCTCAGTCAGGAGCATGACACGGAAGTACTCATGATCGGCATCATGACCTGTGAGAGGAATGGGAATGAGGTGCCTTCTGTGAAGCAAAATTATGGGGTCAGTAGTGAGTCAGAGGACATTTCATAGATGGGTTACAGTAACTCATTAAAAGGGATAGAGTGAACTTGTGTTCATTGTAGAAATAACCACGACTTATCCATAAAATACATGGAGGACTCAGTCTGCTTCATAAAAGCCAGATCTGGCCGGACCATGAACCCTTTGTTAAGGATAAATGATAGCATGGCTGATGTATCTTTTCTAGTGGACCATTTGAAACATTCTCAAAAGTTTTCTTATGCTTTACTGTAAGCCCTAGGCTTCAGCTACAGTGACAGCAGATATAATTCATATTAGCAACTGTGAGTTCTTAGGTAAAAGAAATCTGACAATTAGTACTTTTTGCAGAAAGAACATCAACTCTACCTGATAACTATATATTTGCATTGTAGAAATTCTCTTTTTATTTAAAAATTGGATTTTTATCATTTAAAAAAAAGATATGGCGATCTTTATTTAGAAATTTAGATGGCGTAAAGTAGTAAGTTTTTGTATTTTAATAAAATTGATTTTTAGACAATGATTGCTGGTCTTTCAGTCTTAACTCTAACAAAAGAATTTAGTGCAACTTATTATTATTATTTTAAAATTATTATTGGGGCACCTGGGTTATTCAGTGGGTTAAAGCCTCTGCCTTTGGCTTGGGTCATAATCCCAGCGTCCTGGGATTGAGCCCAGTATCGGGTTCTCTGCTTAGCAGGGAGCCTGTTTCCCTTCCTCTCTCTCTGCCTGCCACTCTGCCTGCTTGTGATCTCTGTCTGCCAAATGAATAAATAAAAAAACTTTAAAATTATTATTATTATGCTGATATGACAGTATCTGATTGACTTTTTGAAGCCTGAGAGAAGTGATGATTAATGGAATTCAAAAATGCCATCATAATTGCATCCCTAAAATCATACCAGAAACATACATCGGTGGCATGCTTATGCTAAACTTTCAAGGTCCAAGTTTACCACTTTAAATAACTTAGTCTCTTACCGAAAATAAAGAAGTAAATAATTAAAGTAAAATAAATTTAAAAAGATGTCCTAACTCCCACTTAAGATCCCACAAACCCATTAAATCTGTCTTCTATTGGATGTTGAACATAATGGTATCATGAACTTGATGAAAGCTATTCATTTATGATGACTATTGGCCACTGAAGTAAATTGGGATAGTTTTATGCATTATAGAGAAAGTTGTATGCCAATTAATAGTTAGGCACCCACCATGTGCTCCGCACAGTATAAAACAATAGCCATGGTTTGTGGCCTCCATGGACCCTAAAACTCCTTACTGATTTATTTCTTCATTTGGTATTTATTGAGTGCCTATTATGTACCAAGTATGGAGCATGGCACTGAGGATAAAGGAGGCCACAACACAAAGTCTTGATGGGGTTGATGGAGTTGTGGTATCTGCTGCTGAGACAGTTGAAGAATGGATCATGGTTATCTTTTTATTTTTAAAGGGACACTCATTTCATTGAAGATTCTCATTAACTAATGAATTATTGTCCTAGAACGTAGAGAATACTTGAGAAATTCTTTCTGAACTTTTGTAATAATAAATGAACTTTGCCAGTTAAAGAAGTTTCTCTTTGGAAAAACATAGTGTGTTTCAGAGCAGATGTTTTACTGAAACACCTTCCCCAGTCTCCTTTTGCTGTTGAAACAGTGTCACCAATAAAGTAGTCTTTTGTTCCTGAAACAGGGTGGCCCAAATACCATGACTACTTTCCAACTAAGTCTTTTCTCTCTAACTCATAGAGTTGTAAATAATTACTTTAGATATGACATGTTAAGTTAAAATTCTTGATTAGGATGAAAATGTCTTCTGCATCTATCATTGCCAATGCTTAAGGCATAGTCCATGTTTTGTTAGCTTAACTATGGGTTTGTGATAGATAACCACAACTAGAAAGAACTAGAGTTTATAGTGCTGTTAAAAGCATAGTTCAAAGTAAAATGCCTCAAACTATTTTGTAACAAGGCAGGACATATAAGCAAACACATATATTCTCATACACATGTTTTCTTATAAGATCTAACAATTCTGCCTATTGATTTTTTATTTTCATCAGTGCAGAACACTTATTTTCATCAGAACAGAAAGGATGGAATAAGGGTAACAATTACAAGTGGGGATTAAAAAAATTAAACAGGATCCAATAGGACATCTGAAGACCAGTCAAATGATGAAAGACGATACTAAAAGGAAAATTATGCCATTCATCATGGGATAGATATGAAGAAAGATATAAAAGGATGCTGAGTTTTGTCTTATTGTCTGCATCACTTTTTATCTTTTAGTAAATATAAAGAAACCCTTCCCTTCCAGGACAGGTAGGTTTCCTTTACCCTTGTGTCTTTGTGACAGCCATGCTTCTGAAGGACCCCTCAGCTGGGTGGTACTTGACCCTACTGACTGACCTGTCACTTAAATCTGTTGTTATGGACACGAGAGATTTGGAGCCACATATTTAATAGCATACATTCCTGATTTTAACAAAAGATTTTAGTGAAAGTGCATTAATAGAAATACTGGGTGAAAAAGTGCTAGAATCAGCTAGAAAGAACACCAGATATAGGCAGAAAGAAGCAAAAACCTAGTGAGTTGGGGCACCTGGGTGGCTCAGTGGGTTAAGCCTCTGCCTTCAGCTCAGGTCCATGATCTTGGGGTCCTGGGATTGAGCCCCGCTTCGGGTTCTCTGCTCAGCAGGGAGTCTGCTTCTCCCCTCCCCCGCCTGCCTCTCTGCCTACTTGTGATCTCTCTCTCTCTCTCTCTGTCAAATAAATAAATACAATCTAAAAAAACAAACAAAAAAAACAACCAAAAACAAAAAACAAAACCTAGTGAGTTAAAAATGAGATCTACTAATGCCAAGGAGGCCAATACATGCACCCTCACTCACCGTCTCCAGCTCTTCAACTCTTGACCCCACCACTTTTTAGTTCCATGACCTCGGGAAAATTACTTAACTTCTTTCTCCATGCTTCAGCTCCTTCTTTTTGACAGAGGCAAAGTACTGCTTTCCTCGAAGAGTTGTTAACAGAATTAAATACGATAATAGATGTAAAATATTAAAATAGTGTCTGGGGGACCTGGATGGCTCAGTCTGTTAAGTGTTTGCCTTTGGCTCAGGTCATGATCCCAGGGTCCTGGGGTTGAGTCCTGCATGGGGCTCCCTGCTCAGCGGGAAGCCTGCTTCTGCCTCTCCCTTTGTCTCTCCCCCTGCTTGTGCTTGCTCTCTCTGTCGTCAAATAAATAAATAAAATCTTTAAAAAATAAATAAAACAGCATCTGGAACATACTAAGTACTCATAAATGCTTGTTATTATTTTCTGCTTGTTATCTTGTTCATAAACCTAACATAAGATTATTGGTCTCATTACTGGGAATGGTTTAGCGAACCATTAAGATCAGAAGCTCTGAAGCCAGGTAGATGGGTTTAAATCCTACCTTTGCCACTTACCAGCAGTGGGGACTTGGGCAAGTTAATGTCTTTGTGATTTTGTTTTCTTATCTGCAGTATCAGAAAAATAGTAACTACCTCTGGGAGTTTTGTGAGGATGAAATAGTTAAAGGATATGAAATGCCAACATTTTCCCTCCCTTTCTCTCCTTTCTTGAAGACACATTAGGGCAAAGGAATTCCATTGTTCCTACAGTGCCCAAGTCACCCCAGTGGACTGGTCTGGTCTTCCTGCCTCTCTTCTGTGGCTGGACCTGTCACACACTGACAGGAATAGTCAATGGCCAACTGTAGGTAGGCCAAAACTTTTCTAGAGTCAAATCGAACACACTGACTATTCAGTGTTAGCCGTTGAGTCTAACAACTTATTATATAAAAGGCACAGGGATGGAAGAAGCCCTTTAGCAGAGATTAGGACTGCTAAGACAGAGAAATCTCTGTTGTAGCATTTTGACTTATTCTTCCCTGCCCTCTGCCCTTTCCAGGCCCCCAAGCCCTGCTGGGGTCTGGCCAGGTAAGAATCTCTACATCTGCGCCTTTGTTCTTTATCATTCACAACGATTCTCAGTTTTGACCAGACTAGGGACCCTTCCCTGTAATCAGTAAAAATACATGTTTATCACCTTAAAAAACTAAAAATTTTAAACTAATTTTAATTGTAGCAGGTTCTTTTAATCTTAAGTACATAGGCACTCTGGGCAGTCTAGAGATGAATGGTCTCAGAGTCCGAGGCTGTCTTTGAAGCAGGAGCTAACATAAACTTTTATTTACTTCTCTTGTTTTTCACCTTGAATTCTTGACTTCTTTTTTTTTTTTTTAAAGATTTTATTTATTTATTTGACAGAGAGAGATCACAAGTAGACGGAGAGGAAGGCAGAGAGAGAGAGAGAGAGAGGGAAGCAGGCTTCTTGCTGAGCAGAGAGCCCGATGTGGGACTCGATCCCAGGACCCTGAGATCATGACCCGAGCTGAAGGCAGCGGCTTAACCCACTGAGCCACCCAGGCGCCCCGAATTCTTGACCTCTTGAATCTGGGGCTGTCTGTCCTACTTTCTGCTTAGCCCTCCAAAGTTCTGTGCTTGAAATTACCTGTTAGTTCTTATCTTTCTCATGTCAGCTGTGGGAGTCTTTTCCAATTATCCTGTCAAAAGTAAAGGAGAAAGATCTGAAGAAGGTAAAGACAGAAGGCACTCACAATATGAAGGACTATTATGCTGACATTTTTTCATTATAATATATATTTCACATGGTACTGATAACGGTGTCTATCAATGCTAGTGGAATGGTGGCAAGTGTGATGGAAGTGTAGAATGAGAGATTATGAGCTATAGAGAGGTTAGGGAAGGCCTCCTGGAGAAGAAAGGATGGGAAGGGTAGAGGATTTAGACAGGTCCTTCCTGGCGAGGAAAAGGACAGAGAAAATGACATGTTGTGGCACTTATGAAATATTTGACAAATATAATGAACAAGTTGAAATAAGAGAAGTGAATAAGTATATTATATCTGGAGGACCAGTTAGGAGCCTGTAATAGAATGATCTGGTTTTTAAGTGATAAGACAGCAAACTTGGGTGGACAGGGTGTGGGTTTAAGAGACATCCTGCGAGTGGATAGAGTGTACAGGGTCCTGCCCTGGGTTCCATATCTGAGGCTCCAGAATTGGATATTTATTTATTTATTTTTAAAAACATTTTGTTTATTTATTTGACAGAGAGAGAGAGATCACAAGTAGGCAGAGAGGCAGGCAGGCAGGGAGAGACGGGGAAGCAGGCTCCCCGCTGAGCAGAGAGCCCGACATGAGGCTCGATTCCAGGACCCTGAGATCACGACCTGAGCTGAAGGCAGAGGCTTAACCCACTGAGCCACCCAGGCGCCCCCAGAATTGGATATTTATACCACAATGCAAATCCATTAAGATCGAACCACAGATACGGGACTTTAACCATGCATAGTTATGTCTAAATATTTATATATCCATACATATAATTCTGAATAATTTGGAAGTTATTTGGAAGTAAATAATTTGGAAAAAAGTTTTGGAAAAAAATTTTTGGAAAAAAGCAGGGAAATGTGAAGGTTGTCTTGCTTCACTAGAAGTACATCTCATAAGTGAGAAGCTTATTTCCTATAATGTCTTAGGAGCTAGGACTTATTCAAAGGAGAAACTAGCTGAGGTAATTCTGGAGGCACAGATAGGAGTGGTTTGTCTGGATTTTTTTTTTTTTTTCAAAGATTTTATTTATTTGTTTGACAGAAATCACAATAGGCAGAGAGGCAGGCAGAAGCGGGTGGGGGAAACAGGGTCCTCGCTGAGCAGAAAGCCAGACGCGGGGCTTGATCCCAGGACTCTGGGATCATGACCCGAGCCAAAGGCAGAGGCTTAACCCACTGAGCCACCCAGGTGCCCCGGTTTGTCTGGCTTTTAAGCAATGATTTATTCACTGAGCTCTGTCCTTATTTGACTATATAGAGAGTGTAAATTTTATTTCCAACAAGTGCATTTTTTAAAGGAAGTTCAAGAAACCAGTGGACAGCCAGGCATTTGCAAGCCATGTTTTATGACGAGCAGTAGAAGAAATGGAGAAATAGATAGAAGTTAGTGTTATTTTTAAAGTATGTGAAGAGCTTACAGCACTTAATCCAGGATGCTCTGGAGGCCAAAACTAGAATATGTAAATTTCAGCTCATAATACTAGAGAATGTTCAACCACTCATACAGTTTTTAAGTTATTTTTAGAGAGGGAGATTGCGTTTGCAGACATGGGGAGGGGAGGGACAGAGAAGAGGGAGGGAGAGAATATTAAGCAGGTTCCATGATCAGCATGGAGCCTGACGCAGGGCTTGATCTCATGACCCTGAGATCATGTCTGGGGCTGAAATCAAGAGTTGGATGCTTAACTGGTGGGGCCATCCAGGAGTCCCAATAACTCACACAGTTTAAATGGAAGAGATTGTCCCATGGATCGTGCTGAATCTTTTCCATCAGATACACAAAGACAGCTGTAAGGAATTCTGTTTTATAAAGAGGACTGGACTGGGTAACGGAAACTTTCCTGCTTTCTCTAAGATATGGTGATCCTGTCTTCTCATGGGAGGCGATGTGGACTTCTGTGTGTTTATGATAAGTGAATCGTATATTGTCTCCCTTTGCTCTTAGAATCTGTTTAGTTACATTCCTGCTTCACTTTCTGAGGTATGAACTTGTATCTTGTTAGTAGTGATCACATGAACACATAATTGTTTACTTGATATCATCTCTAGCTTTGGGCTAAGAAACTTGAACAGAATTCCCTGGGTCCCTCTGACTAGGAGACATCAGTCCTAAATCCTCGTTAGTTGCCCCTGTCTTGTCATCCTTGGCCTGTCTTAGGGGCAAGTTGTGTGTATCTGTGTTAATCTAAAGGGAGAAAGAGAAAGGCTTCTTCAGGCATTTTTACGGTGGGAACAGGGCATCCATTCTGCACTGTTTTCTCTTTCCATCCCAGCATTGCCTCAGGGTGGGTGGGGGTGTTGGCAGGAGAAGTGGCAAGAACAGGGCCAGGAAATGCCCTTTTCTTGTGCTGAAACAGATTCTAAAGGTGTCCTTCCCTCGTTGTGGTTGCTGTTGAAGTCTCTGTTCCTTCAGGCAACTGCTTTCCATAGTGTCTCCCACTCCTCAGAAGGCTTTCTCTACTCTTTTCTGGGTGTCATTTGGTAGGAAGTTTGAGCACTGCAGGGCCTGTAGGCAGTAGAGTGGAGTCCTTTGAAGGACAGGCCCTGGACAGGCTCAGATGTTTCCCAAGGACTGGTCCCTTATCTCGCTGAACCAGACTTTGCTTATCTGTAAGATGCAGATAACAATGCAAATGTCCCAGCATTGCTAGGATGATTATTTGACCTACAGGTAAGAAGAGGCTTCCTAGCACAGGGAATACTCAGCTCTATTTTCTGTTGTTAGTATTATTGGCTGTGTCTCACTCCCATGTGACATGTTTTGGTTTACAGGAGACTTTCTGCCTTTCACATGACTGAGGATCCAGTAACTGAGGGAATGACTGGTTCTCTGGACTCATGCTGGCCTGTGTTTTCATAGTGGTCAAGTTCTATGAGGGGTCTGCGGTTTGTCATAAGGATGTTTTCTTAACTGTGTAGTTTCTCATTCAGTTAGGAATAATTTATCTTATTGTGACTTAGTACTTTCTCTATTTGGTCTCTAGTGTATATCTTTTGATTGTATTTATTTTACATTTTTCTGTAGTTTTTCTTAAAGAAGTGATCACATGTGACATAACATATATACATTTTATTTATTTTACATTTTGTTATATTTGGTATCTTGGAATAAATGACTATATTTTATTCACTTAAAAAGTGTCAGAAAAGGAAGTTATGACATTATTTTGTAAGTCTAGTAGCTGAGGACCATCTGAACGGTTATTCCTACGAGTTCTGGCATAAATCTTCTCACTAAAAAGACTAAAAAAAAAAAAAAACAAACCCAAAAACAAAAACAATGCCGGCCTGGGGGAAGAGACTGGATTAGCAAATGAAAATACATGGATTCTACGAATGAACCTTCTTGATCCTGGTGAACTTTTTGGTTTTTTAGGTATAATACATTTTTTCTTCTCTATGTGCTGTTTAGTTTAAAATTTTCCCGACTGCTCGTTTTACACATCATTTCTTCAGCTGGTGTGAAGAGCAAAGATGCACATATAGTTGGGATTGTCCCATTCCAAAGGGGACGGAATCTACCCAGCATGTCCTATTTTCTCATTTCTTTCAACTTTTCTCATTTCTTTGCAACTCTGAGAGTCTTTCAGCAGAGGCAGGAATGTGCTGTCAACTGGGTCATTGGTTAGTCTTCTATCAATACATCCAGTAGAAAATAAAAAGTTACTCTGTACAAATGTTTGTATTTTGTGGCAATATTTTGCAGCTTTTCTACAGTTGGGGTACAAGAAATACCATACGCTCTTGTCTTCCTCCCATTGTAGTATTTTTGTCTTACTTATCTCTAAATCATCTACCATGCTCAAAATACTGTTTTAAAAATCTTAATGAGTAGTCAGTAAGTGGAAAATGACTGAAATATTGTTACCGCTTATATTTAATGGAGTAGACATTTATACAATTTAAGTATGGAAAAAATAGTTATAAAGAAGTATCCTCTTAGAGCCTCTATATTTCAATTTTTACAGTTTTTTTAAAACCTATATTTTTGGATTTGCATAAGAGTAATTTTTTCTCCTGAAGTTTTTTTGCAGTCACTATTGCAGAGATAAAATATTCTATTTCACAAACGCTGTATGGTTCAATCACCACAAATATATTTAACTCTAAAAGTCACCTGTTTATTGGAGATGGATTCAGTAACTTACATAAGGTTCCTTTTCCAAAACTGCCATTGCAATTCAATTAAAATGGAATTTCTCAGGGCTCCTGGGTGGCTCAGTTGGTTAAGCATCTGCCTTTGGCTCAGGTCATCATTTCAGGGTCCTGGGACTGAGTCCCAGGTTATGCTCCCTGCTCAGCAGGGAGTCTGCTTCTCCTTCTGCCTCTTCCACCCCCCACCTCCTTGCTCATGTGCTCTCTCTCTCTCTCAAATGAATACATAAATTCCTTAAAAAAACAAAATGAAATTTCTCATTTGCAAATACTCATAGGTGCTATGGCATTTAAAAATCTATCATCTGTACCTAGTTCCTTAGTCACCAGTCATCCAAATAAACAGAGGTTTAACTTCTCAAATGTGGAGATGGAAAGGAACAGTTCCTTAGCAAAGGTTCTAGGTGGGACTTTTTCACCATCCAATAAGGCTGGGTTGTAACTGCATATTTACAACTAGCCCCCATCTCTGTGGTTATTTATGTGTCAGACTCAAAGATCAGTATTTGGATGATAATATCATAAGGGACAGTAACTTTCAAATCAGTGGATTGTACTTCTGTGTACCCTATCATTCCCCAAAGTCAATGTCTCTGTACTACTGTTCTGTGTCGACAGAAAGGAGGGAAGGAATGGTCTGCTTCTTAGAATAAGAGAACAACATGTGAAAACACCTGCTTCAGTGACTAGATGAGAACCGTGTCAGAGATATTGTCAGAGATATTGTTTGTATGCAAATAGATGTTGATAGAATTCTAGAAAATTATTTGGTGTCTAAAGAAGTTGGACAGTCCAGGGACGCCTGGGTGGCTCAGTTGGTTGGACGACTGGCTTTGGCTCAGGTCATGATCCCGGAGTGCTGGGATCGAGTCCCGCATCGGGCTCCCAGCTCCACGGGGAGTCTGCTTCTCTCTCTGACCTTCTCCTCGCTCATGCTCTCTCTCACTGTCTCTCTCTCTCTCAAATAAATAAATAAATAAAATCTTTAAAAAAAAAAAAAGAAGTTGGACAGTCCACCAGAAATAGTTTTCACCATGTATTCATTTAAATTTCCTTAAAAAAAATAGTGCCAAGGAAAATTCAGACAAACTACAGCAGAATCACAATAAATTCAAAATTAGTCAAGTATGAATAACTGACGTTTTGATATACTAGAAAAATTGCAAAAACTTCAGATTTTCAATGACTGCACCTAAGATCATGTGTCAGTAAATAGCTTGGCCTATGGCATCTTTTACATGCCTGTCTTATGCTACAGCATTTAACTGCCTTCTCACTGGGCTTTCCTCATAGGAACTTCATTCATTTAATTCACTCAACAAATATTGATTGCCCTACTCTATGCTGGGGATACAACAGAGAACCAATCAGAGGAAAATATACGCTTTCAAGAAGATTCTATTTCAGTCTGAGAGATAGAAATAAGAACAAGCAACATATATCATATATTAGATGAGATTTCTCTAAATATTCACCTCTGCCTCACTAGTATCTAACACAATACATGGATATAGTAAACACTCAAAAGCTACTCGCCGCTAGATTGATTTATGATATAAAATTGACATATAACATCATCTTACTTTCAGGTATACAACATAATGATTTGATATTTGTGTACATTTCAAAATGATCACCACAAGAAGTCTAGTTAATGTCACTACGAAGTTCCCTCACCTGTGGCAAGCGGCAATCTGTTCTCTGTATCTGTGAGTTTAGTTTGTTGTTTGTTTTAGATCCCACATATGAGTGAGATGTAGATTAATATACTTTTATGATTACACAGAGGAACAAAAGCATAATTTTTAAAATTATCATTGCTTTTATTTTTTTAAAAGATTTAATTTATTTATTTGATATATAGAGAGATCACAAGTAGGCAGAGCAGCAGGCAGAGAGAGAGGGAAGCAGGCTCCCTCCTGAGCAGAGAGCCTGATGCGGAGTACAATCCCAGGACTCTGGGATCATGACCTGAGCTGAAGGCAGAGGCTTTAACCCACTGAGCCACCCAGGCATCCCTAAAATTATCCTTGCTTTTAAATGTGGACAGTTACTGGATTCCTGACAGTGGCCCACAGATATACATAGACTTAATGGTAGAGGATCTATAGAATAACTTCCAAAATAAAACTTATCTATGAGTCAAGTAGCCTGGCAGATTTATTAATTTTGGTGGCCTTAACAATGGATATAATTGTATCAGATGGCCCAAATGAATGGGTATTTTATTTCACCATCTACCTATTTTGCTTTTTGTGACCAGCAATGAACATAATCTGTTCATCCCATATACTTCTTTGACTTTATTATTTCTCTCTCATCTTAGTGCTGAGTGTGTAGAGGTGTCAGGTTAATTAATTGACTTTTCCATAGAATATCCAAATGCTTGGTCTTGCGCATTTCTCAGTTAGAATTCTAATCATTAGCCAGGATGAACAAGTGTAACATGCCAAGGTCCAAAGGAAGATATTTTCAAAAAATAACACATAATATTTCTCTGGTTCCATGTGCTGGATAGCTCTTGGAAACCAGATAGATAAAAGGCTGAGTGTCTGATGAAAATCTGTACACAACTCCTTGGAATCCAAGTTTGGGTAGGCTGACCAGAGAAGAATGCTCTCAGGGCTTGTGAGGTGACTATTGACAGAGCCCAGGGAAAATGGCAGACTTCCTCATTCTTACCCCAGCCCCCACATTTCTCCTGCCAGTCTTATCAAGGGCTTAAACTGTTTAGGCAATTCTGTGGTACCTCATTCACATACACACAGACACGCATAATAATCCACATTAGTTCTGATTCTTTAGTACTTCAACAAATCACTTGGAAAAGTGCATTAATTATAAAAGCAAAGCATGACCTATCTGAAAAAAACTAGTAAATTAGAGATAAACCAAAGGTGAAAATAAAAATCCTCTGTAATTCTACTGTCTAGAGATAACTAATTGAATTACTGATACACACCCTAGTCTTTTCTCTATACATGCACAAAATTATGTACTTGGGGTTTTTTTCCCCAAAATTGGGATCACTCAGTTTAGCAATCCAAACATTAATGTTAACATACTTTTCCGTTACATGAAATTACCACAATTTATTTTTTGTTGGATACTTTAGGTTGTCCTGAATTTTCAATGATATATCATTATCAGTACTATACTAAAAAGTGTACTAATACATTTGCCCTTGTAGAGGACACAATGTTTTTGCACAGTTGGTGACCACACAGCTGTTTGCAGGGAGAGAGAAGTGCACACCATGTAACTCAGGTGTTTTTAATTTGCGTGTTTCTAAACCAGGCCCAGCTGTTCCAGGCAATTACAGGAAGCATCTTTGTTCCAAACTATACAGAGCAGGTTCTTGGCTGGGGCCTGAGATTCCTAGAAACACATGTAGTCATTAATAGGAAATACATTCATGTTAATACTCACCAGGCAAGAGAAATACTTATTCATTCATCCTTGAATCCTTCAATCCCCATCTCCCCCCTTAACCCCAGCAAACAGATTATCAGTAACTTGAGGGCAGGCACATGCCTACTTTGTTTCCCATTATATCTTCAGCATTTAACACATTACCTAGCACATAGCGGATAATCAATATATATTTGATGAGTAAATTTGATGAATAAAGAAAGATATAAAATGAAAATATCTCATTCCAACTGCCATTGGGTCTTGGCTCTGCTTTTTTCTAAGAGAAACTGGGCCATATGGGTTTATTTATTCTATCCTAATGGTTAACTTGGGGAACAGGGACATAGTGTCTATACCTGACCCAGGTACTATTGGGTGAGGACTGTGGTTTTTTTTTTTTTTTTCTGTGTTGAAACTTGGTTGGTTTTACTGAGCTACAGAATGTTTCAACCTGCAGTTTGATACATTATTTCCCTAGGAAATGAACCCTGAAGCAAAGAACCATTTCCCAAGGAATTTGCATGGATTGCAAGATCCTGTTTTTTTTTTTTTTTTGAGTGATAATAAACCACTTTGGAATCCTTTACTAGTGGGTGACATTGTATTAAAGCTTTCAGAAACATTTTAAGCCTCAAAATATTAGACAGTTATGGTGGATGATCAGATGTTCCTCTGATGACTAGTTCCTATGCTTCTAGAAATAGTCTCAATGAATAGAAAATAATATAGTTTTATTCATTCCAACACTTACTGAGTACATCCTAGGTGTCAACTTTTGTACTGGATGTTAGAAAAAAAAGAGATGCATATAGATATAGAGACAAATGCACAATTATCATACAGTGTGGGATGTGATATAACTGGCTGTGGACAGGGGGCTGTGGTGACACAGAGGAGAGAGCAACTTGCTAATCCCTGTTGGTAAAGTTGGGGAAACTTTCATGGTGATGAACCCATTTTTACATGGGGCTTGAGGGAGGGATAGGCATTTACCAGGCAGAGGAAGGGGGAATAGGCATTCAAAAAAAAGCCAAAGCTGAGAAGGACGCAGTGCATCTGGGACAGGTGAGGGCCTTCAGGGCAGGCTGGAGCATAGGGTATGTGCAGGGGAGATGAGATTGTGGCAGACCTCAGATGTGTCATCCAGGAACCAGCTAAGGAGCTGGTACTTTGTTGTGTAGATAATGAAGGTTTTGATAAGGGACATTTATCCTTCAGCCATTAATATCAACAGGCCAAATTAAGATATTTCCTTCTGATAATGGTCAATTAAGAAGACAAGAAAGACTTGATTTTCTTTTCTTTTAGATTTTAGGCTTTGTTATATCCTCTCTTAATGCTGGTGGTGTAATGGTCCAAACCTCCCTTAATTTTTCAGTTTCACTTTTTGTTCATTTATTCTTACCTTTTTTTTTTTTTTTTTTTAATAACCAAGGTGTTTTCAAAGCCTTCTTGTATGTCTGTTCTGCAACTGTTTTCACAAAGCTAGGCTCAGTGATTAAGCCAGTTTTAAGTTGTAGCTGGGACATTTTACGGAACTTATTCCACAAAATTATTCCTTTTTAACATCATGGGTGGTCAGGAAATGGATACATGGGACCAAAATATACACTGTTATTGTTAACTCCAGGGTACTATAAAGGGGAGTCATTTCCTCAAAACCCTTAGAAAATTCCATTGCATTTTTGGAATATTCTAGGCAAGTTGAGGAAAGGGTGAGGGATGCAGAGAAGGGAATATGAAATAAGAAGAAATTGGTATTGTAGTTACCAAGCAGAAAACTCTAAAAGTAACATTCTGGAACAATACCATTTCCATGTGCAAATTGTATCAGATACTCTGAATTCATTCTAAAAATCTCTTATCTATAGTTTATCTGTACTTTTTTTTTTTTTAAAGATTTTATTTATTTATTTGACAGAGAGAGATCACAAGCAGGCAGAGAGGCAGGCAGAGAGACAGGAGGAAGCAGGCTCCCTGCTGAGCAGAGAGCCCGATGCGGGACTCGATCCCAGGACTCCGAGATCATGACCTGAGCCGAAGGCAGCGGCTTAACCCACTGAGCCACCCAGGCGCCCCTATCTGTACTTTTATTTACCAATAAACTTAAGTTTTTTTTTTCATGGAAACATACATACGTGTGTTGGCTTTGAATTTACCATTCCCAAAAGTAAGAAAAAAATCAGTTACTTATATCAGTGTTTGTCCTTTCTTGGGTCATTCTATTTGTGCACATTTGACTTGCCATATAAGTTATAATTTTTGTAGTTTTAATGTCAATATAAACTCAAAGGAACTAGATATCTACGTCAATGTTGCTGCTACTGTTCATTTATGTCAGTGTTTTGCAAAATAACATCACTTTGTGGAAAGTGAAATGGATACCTTGTAGCCTAGCTAGTTAAGTTAAACAACTCTAGGACTGAGAAATTATCTGTATCAATGGATTTTGTTATTTTGTTTATTCTGCAGGTGACAATGGCCAACATTGGAATAAACGGAGATCATTCTCGGGAGACCTGTGAAACAACAATTTTCGCTCTCCGAATGGCAACGTGGAATCAAATCTTAGATCCCTGGGTGTATATTCTGCTTCGGAAGGCGGTCCTGAAGAATCTCTACAAACTCTCTCGGCGATGCTGTGGGGTCCATGTCATTAGCTTGCACATGTGGGAGCTTAGCTCCATTAAAAATTCCTTAAAGGTTGCTGCTATTTCTGAGTCCCCAGTTGCAGAGAAAATAAATCAGCCAGCACCTGGTTTAATAGGACAGTAAGGCAGTGTAGGTCTAGGGCAACCAACATTCAGGAAAGTTTTGTCAATATTTCAGTTAATTGGATAGAAACAGAAAGCCTAGCTGGAAAATTCAGACCTCAGCAGTTAGTTTGGAAGCACTTTTGTCGGATTCAGCTGTTGAAATTTGTGAAATTCACTGTGCAATTGCATCTTTTCCCTTATTATTATTATTATCTTTTTTCAACTGGAGGTAAACATAGTATGATAATGGTATGGGAGTCACACTGAAAAAGTATTTTGGGTTTCTTTGTGTTATTCACGCTTTTGGAATGAGTGACTCTGTTGAAGCCTAAAGCCTTTGTGTGTCTTATTTGTCCAACAGCATCTTAATACTTACCTGCACAATGAAATAGCTGTTTGGGGGTCATTGCTCTGCAGCTGTTCCTGATAAATGAGGCTCAGTGAAGGGGAGCGGCCTCACTGTTGGGTCTGGTCTGTTACACCGCTCAGTATGTGCCTTCAATCAATGTATGAATGGTCCTGTCTCATGGGGTTCACTGTGGCTTGTTACAATGACCTCCATGACACCAGATGTGGACATCAGGTTGCCTGACCTCACGAGCCTCCTTAGAATAAGCCTATTCTTGTCATTTTGACAAATATGACTGCTTGCTTGTATTATTGTGATGGCAGATTATTTGAAGGTTTCCTTGTGTGTGTCATAGATTTACCGTTCTCATATAATCTTTTCCTCTGAAAATTCAGTAAATGATTTTTAGAGAAACCAAAGCTCTACATAGGGGGATTTGCCTGGTAGCAGTTCCTGTGAAGCATGCCAAGGATAATGTGAACAGACAGAGCTTAAACCCCTGTGAGGTACAAAGCATGTTGGCAAAGGAGCTCTACTCTGAACTGCCATTGCTGTATTAGAGAACAAAAGAAACACAGTCTATATATAATATTCCAAGACTATCTGCAGCTAGTGTGTTTGTGCTTTCTTCACACATGCATACACACACATGCATAGACACATATGCATATCAAAAATTTCTATTGAAAGCTAGTTCATTAAATCTGTATGACAGCATCTTCTAGAGCCTATGCTACCTGTGTCAAGGGGAAAATTGGCAATTAGTCAGGCACTTTGGGATCATTATTATGGGTAACCAAGAGATCAGGGGATAATGATCTCTCCCCAATTTTCCAGTAATACTTTAGACTTCTTTGCTTCTTTGTATAATCCAACGCCCCAATTTTCATGATCATTGAAAATGGACTGGGGCCATCAGAACATAGGGTAGGTAGTTCTGCCTCTGTAAAAGAATTTTTGCTTTCATTACCTGTGGTCCATTTAAAAAAATTAACCTTCTCTGTGAGACTGATTCCACATTCTCCAGGAAATCTCTGTGTTTCAGCTAGACTTAAATTATTACATTCACAAATTTTTGCTTTTGACTGGTAATACATATTGGAAGTTGTCCACTTTTGTGAATTTTGGTAAATTCTTATGAACAAATGAAAAGAAGTTAAGCAAATAACCTTATTGAAGATTTTAAAGGAAACACTTTTCCCAGTGAATTTAAAGAGGGGACACACACAGGGACACATGATATTCTTAATTTAAGAATAGTAAATGATGAATCACACAAAGTTAGGTTATTCTCATATATAGAACACATTGTAGATGCTCATGATATACTTGCCAAATTGAGTTACAGACAAGATTTTTTTTGGTGCAAAATGAGCATGGAATTGCAAAGTTTTGTGCATTTTTATTTAAAATGGCAATTACATATTGGTTATTTTGATATGTATATGTGTGTAAATGTATATTTAAATATCCAGTGTATATACTTAAAAAAAAAAAGCCATTGCAATTTCTGATTGCTGTTACATTACATGAATGCTCTCATGTGTTTCAAGGGCACTTAAAGCCCAGAACGTTTAGTTGGCTTGGAGGAGACATTTATTTCCCACAGCTACTTAAGGGAGTGTTGGTGTCCTGGGAGCTGAGGCACAAGGAACCATAGCTTCATCCTTTCTCCTTAGGCTGGATAGGATGTTGCAGCAAAATTTCCATGTACTGTGACCTGGGAGAGGTGTGCAGAGAAACTCTCGTTCAGGGCTCCAGGTCTCTTCTCCTTAAGGCTTTTAGGTAAATGGCATCATGGTTTTTCTGATGTCATGATGTCATGGTTTTTATGACATCACTCTGGCCATGAGCATCTATATCGAGGAGATACTGTGACCTTACCATATGTGGGAATGCATGGGCATGTAAGGTATTAGGGAACGACAGGACGGTCAATCTCTGCATATCCTGGAAGGATTCACTTCATTATCTGAGCACAGGTTTAGGGCAACTAAGTTGGTTTTATAATGAGGTTAAACCCAAGAAGTAGACACCAAAAATTGAAAAAAAAATGTCGTAGAAGAATATGTGTTTACATTGTGTTAGACCTTTTGTCCAAGGAAAATAAAGTGAACACAATATACATATATCTGACTTCAGAATTTTATTTCTGTTATTATATATATTTCAGTGTAGTTTGGCATCTTGTTGTATGTTGAATTATAGAACGTAGCCGCCAGCAACAAATTTCACAGAAATGTTTAAAGTGAAAATTACTTTGTTCCGATTACTAGAAGTAAGTAGTACAAATAGTGTTCACCAGGTTAACCAATTTTGGAATTTTAAGGTCTGTTTAAAATTTATAATTAGACCATCCGAGCAACTGAATTATCCTTCTCATTGGGTAAAGTAGTATCTGAGCAACTTCACATACTATCTGATCATATTACTTCTGGGGAAATTGATTATTCTAGGCAAATGACTTGTAAATGCAGGTGTTTTTCTTTTGTTGGTGAACTTAAAAACTGAGACAAAAAATAGCTAACAGCAAATGGGTTTTTACGAATTATGAACAAAGGTAATGCTGACTCATAATTAGTTCTAGGTACATCCTACTGTTTCACACTTTTTACTGAGGATTTAACTAAGTGACACAAATATTCTAAATTTTTTCCTAAAGGCTGAAAGTTCCATGTAATTATTTGCATTGCTGAAGTGCAAAATACCTAAAAGTTAACTCATACACACACACACACACGCACACACACACACACGCATCTGTCTTACGAAATAAATAGTCTTGTTTGCTCATTTTCAGTCTTTAAAAGAAAAACCTGCTTTAGTTTTGTGTCTAATCTGAGTTTAGACCCCAGGTAAGAGCACTTGCTAAACACATAGATGAACTTTTTTGAAACTGGCTGCTAGCTTTGCCTGTATCACCACCATTGCTACAAATTAATAAACAAAGGTCAGAATATGAAAGATGGGATGGGAATACACATTTTCTCACTTCTTCATCTGGGTGTCAAATATTTTACCACGTGGTAAATAATGTTGGACTTCAGCTTATTACTGAGGTATTTTAACGGTAGATACAATGTGTTATGTGAATAAATATATTTTGTGTTCTTCATACTTGCTGGACTGTATGAAATTAAACAGTGATATGTATATTTTGTGACTTGTATCCATGTGCAACTCATGGAATTTTAGTGTTTTGACTAGTTTAAAACTTCCAACAAATGATTTACAATAAACTTGGACTAGTGTTTACCAAGAGTGGCTATTTTTAGGAAGGTCGTATAAAGCTTGGAACTTAAACATAAACTTCCATTTTTATCTCTTTGGTGGGAAGAATTTCCACTTGTTTTCTTTTATTACCTTTGGTATCTGTTTCCTGCCTCTTTATTTTGTTTTTGTTGTGGTTCACCTAGGCAGGTCGTAAATTTTAATGGGAATCTGATAATTTCCAAAACACACTGGCCTAGATGTGTCAGGATAGCAGAGACATGTCTGTGAAAATGGCCTCCCAAGTCTTCATGCCGTGAACCCTCAAAGGGTTTACATCTCACCCATGGCTCATGTCCACTCAGAAGGGGAGCTCTGCTCCTTGTAATCACTCAGACGTTAGGTGACAAAGCTGCCGCCGTCTTCTATGTTGCTCTTTGCCTTGCTACAGGGAAAAAAAGCATGGTAAATCATGAACTGGCTCTTAGAGCTTCCACCTGGAGGTAAGACATGTTCCTTTTGCTCACACATCTCTGGCCAAAGCAAGCAATAGCCTACTACCTTCAAGGAAGCAGGTTAGTGTAATACTATGATATGCCTTCGAGGAGAACTGAAAATAATTGGTGGACAGCATGAAAGATTTCCCTATTAGGTCAAATATTTTCATGCTTGCCTTTCTAACATAATTCAAACTAGAACTCTTTCTTTTAAAGTTTTTATTTATTTAAGAAAATCATAGAATGAAAGCGTTTAGAATTCATTTTTCTAACTAGCCTATAATCGGTAAGATTATAAGACAGAATGAATGCCACATACGCTGTTTGCAATTAATAGGAATTTTGGAAGATTAAAAAGTCAATATAGAATAAGAAGTGAAAAAACTTGTTCTCTTTTTTCTTTTTTTTTTAATTTGAGAGAGGGAGAGAGCACGTGCACACATGAGCAGGGGAAGGGGCAGAGGGGGAGGATCCCAAGCCGCCTCTGCGCCCACACCGATCCCGACATGGGGCTCAGTCTCACAACCCTGAGATCACGACCTGAGCTAAAACTAAGAGTTGGATGCTTAAACTATGCCACCCAGGTGCCCCGAAAATACCATTTTATATATATCCTTATTCATAGCAAAGTAGAGGCAGAATGACTGAAATATAAAGGAACTGTGTTTTGGCTTTAAAGTGTGCTTTACTGGCTCCTGGGTGGCTCAGTTGGTTAAGCAACTGCCTTCAGCTCAGCTCATGATCCTGGAGTCCTGAAATCAAGTCCCACATCCGGCTCCCAGCTCCTCGGGGAGTCTGCTTCTCTCTCTGAACTTCTTCCCTTTCATACTCTTTCTCTCTCAAATAAATAAATAAAATCTTTTAAAAAAATAAAGTGTGCTTTACATTTCCACTTATACAAGCATATGAACTCTTAGAGTTTTGTATTTAATACTATTTGAGTTCTTTACATATCTGATTGGTAAAACCCCAAATTAACAAAATGCTTTCTGTTGGTGTAGTGCTAAATTTCCTGTGTTAAATAAGGCAATCCTATACCAGTATACACAGAAATAATTTTAGTTTAAGAAAAGGAGATTCTACTAGACATACTGTTGTGCTGTAAAACTTTCGTTCTTCAATAACCCACATTGGTACATGCAGAGCATTCCTGTTAACAACTAAATGCTCTTACATAAAAGAAGTGTACTATAATTTAAATAATAATTTTCCTACCGAAGCAGAGCTGTTTTTGTTTTTGGTCATTTCTCTTTCCAATTGTGTTATTTCAATATACACATCCTTATCCTTTCTTGTGTTCTGTGAGATTGCTGGGTTAAGGGCATGCACATTTTCAATATCCATAGAAACTGCCCCATTGTTACATGTGTACTTGGCTTCTCTTCTTAAGAAAAGACCCTATTCCTGTGTTTATTTCAGCAATCTTTTTATTGTGAGCCATATGATTGGCAAAATAAATTGTATTTAATATCAGCTTTGTTATGTTACTTGTATTTCCCACCACTAATGAGGCCGAGCAACTTTTTATACCTTTATTAGTCATTTCCACTTCCTTTGTAAATTTTCTGTTCCTGACCTTTATCTATTTTTAATGTTAATTTTTTCTTACTGACTTTCAGGAGGACTGTGTATATTAAGGATATTGTCTTAGTTAGCTTGGGCTGCTATCAAAAAATACCACAGACTGAGTGCTTAAACAAGAGAAATTGATGCCTCAAAGTTCCTGGAGGTTCGAAGTCCAAGATCAAGGAGTCAGCCAATTAAGTACCTGGTGAGAGCTCTCTTCATAGCCCTCTTCTAGCTGTTTCCTCACATGGTGGAGAAAGAGATGGGGGATGGGGAGTGGAGAAGGGGGAAAAGATAGAAGGGAAAGGAGAGAGAATGAGAGAGAGAACTCTCTTTCATCCCAAAGGCACAAATCCCATCATGAAGATCTCAGCCCTCAAGATATCATCTAAACCTAGTTACTTCCCAAAGATCCCATCTTCAAATACCATCACACTGAGGAATAGGGCTTAAACACATGAATTTTGAGGGGGGACACAATTCAGTCCATACCAGACTTTATTTTTTATGAATGTTACAAATAATTTTCTTCCAAGGCTGCCATTTTCTTCTGTGCTGAAGGTATCTTTCACCATGTTAGATGAGTTCTACTTTTTTACTTAGGCAGAAATAACTTTGAATGGGTTCTTTATTTTGTTTCTTGTTTAGAAAGACTTTCTGTCTTCAAAGATTACAAATATATCCCCCTATGTCATTTTCTACACTTAAAGTTTTGTTTTTTAACTTTAGATATTGTAGCTGTCATGGAATTTATTTATTTTTTGGTGCCATGTAAGATAAGGACCTAACTTTTTTTTTTTTTTAATATCAAATGTGTAACAAATAGACCCAACATCATGACAGCAGTTTTACAAAAAGTTTTTTTCATTATATTCTTGGAACCTTATCTGGGGTACCTCTATATTAGGCTTTTTGAAATATTGAGCTTAGCTCACCTGCCCTCTGTTACTAATTCAGTTTGGGAATACTAGTCTACACCACACAATTATAAAAGTAATACTACTCCTGGGACCCACCAATGACCCTAAGACCTATCACCAGTAGGACACGGGATTTGAAATGCTTTTTTTTAGTAAAAAAATTTTATGTGTATGCCACATAATTTTATGTAATGCTATTTCCCTTTTTGCAAGATGTCTGCTGTGACCAACAGTTTCCAGATGGTTAAATGGGTTAATTACGAGTTGTATTAATCTGCTAGGGCTGCCGTAACAAAGTACCACAGACTGGGTGGCTTAAAAAACAGAGATTTATTTTCTCACGATTTTGGAGGCTGGAAGTCTGAAATCAAGATGGTGGTAAGGTTGATTTCTTCTGAGGCCCTTCTCCCTGTCTTTAGGTGGCTGTATTCTCCCTTTGTCTTCAATTGGCCTTTCATCAATATCTAATCTCATCTTCTTATAAGGACACCAGTCACACTGGACAAAGGCCCAAGAGTTGTGATAACAAGAGTTAAAGGGGTGACCTCCTTTAAACTTAATTGCCCCTTGAAGACCCTATCTCTAAATCCAGTGGCCTTCAGTGGAACTGGGGGATTAGGACTTGAACATATTAATTTTGGAGAGACATGATTCAGCCTTAACAAGAGTGTAGTCTGCAATACTGAGATAAATACTGAGATACTGTTAGAGTAACTGACCCATTTGGGGATTAAGCTTATTATCACAGGTTTATTATCCAGCGGTTCTCAAATATTACCATGCATCTGTTTTACATGAAAGACTTGCTAAATGAGATTGCTGGGCCCCACCGCAGGGAGTGAGTCAGTCAGTCTTAAGTAGGGTTGGAAAATTCATATTTCTAACAAGGTCCCAGGGAAGGTCCCAGGCACTGCCGATCTGAGGAACACACTTTGAGAACCATTAATCAACCATGTTAACCAGCCACAGATGGCATGATATGAAACATACAAAGAAAAGTGAAACTTTTAGACTACGCAAAATTGTACCACTATTTTGGTATTGGCAATTTAATTACTTCCCTAAGGACTGTTTTTGCTCCGACCTGAAACAAATTGGACCTAAAAAATGTCAGAGCTGTGCAGGAAGACACTAGAATGCAGGATGTTATAGAATGACAGTAAGAGTCACATACAAAAAGACAAAGCAGATGTAAGTGAAGTTCGAGTTTCGCTGGTCACATACCTCTTACTGGTGTCTAAAAGACTTTTGTTGTCATATAGACAGACAACATTCCTATGAAAGTCTGGAAATACTGCTTATGTGTTACCATTAACCAAAACCTCTTTTTTTTTTTTTAAAGAAAAAGAATAAGGCTGTTTGGATTAACTTTACATTTTCCTCCCTTACATTTCCAATATTTGTAATCTTCTTTGATTCTTATGTTTTCCATTCTTATTTGAGCCTAGTTTGTCTTAAAATAATTTCCTACTTCAGTAAAATAAATCTTGAGTCGGTTGTTGGCTTCCAAGGGGAGGAGGGAGTAGTGCAACTTTTTCAGTTTCCAAATAAAATGTAATCCTAATACTTTCGGGAAAAGTAAATTATTATAGTGATTTTATTCAAAACAATTAGAATGACAGTAGAGAATAAAAGGACCCAAACTAAATAAAAATACTTGAACTCAAAATTTTATTCTTAAAGACATTAAAAATACAGCATCTTTTGTATAAATCCAAGTAAGTGGCATTTCTAAGTTCAGGGGAAAAAAAAAATTACTGAAGAAAAAGCCCAGGCTGAGGTTTTTCAAGACATGGTTTCACTCAGGAAAATTCTTTTTCCTCTTACGGAGAGTGTGTTGTTCGTCTCTGGGAAGCTTACAAAGAATATCAAACATAAACACAGATAAAAATGTTGTAAGTAGTTGATCATTTTTTTTTATCAAAGATTTTATTTATTTGAGAGAGAATGAGTGAGAGAGAGCATGAGAGGGGGTTGGGCCAGAGGGAGAGGCAGACTCCCCGCTAAGCAGGGAGCACAATGCAGGGCTCCTTCTTGGATCTTGACCTGAGCTAAAGGCAGGCACTTAACTGATTGAGCCACCCAGCACCCAAGTAGTCAATTATTTAAATATATTGTTCTGAAATCTCAAAGTATACCAGTTTGTAAAATTTCAACTATTAGAAGAGTTGAAAACAGAAACAGGATATAGTTTCCTGATGATTGTCACATTTGTCATCACTTGCGATTATGGTTTTATAAGATTAGTGATTTCCTCAGAGCAATACTCACAAGAAAATGCAAAACAGAGAGCTCAAAAATGTTCTGAGAATTAAAGAAGCTAAAATTAGAAGTACTACATAGCTATTTGCTTTCTAAATTGTGGTTAGGCTGATATTAAAATTGTCCTGTAGTGAGTGATGTTTCTAGTGATGCCTTGGAAAATAATGGCACTTTCCATGAGGTAGAATTCTCCAGAAGATTTAGGTATAGCTCTTTGGATTTTACCCTTTTTCTGATTTGTAGTACACACCCCCTAAGCCCTTATTAATTGCACTAATCATCAACTTATAATCACCGGGAAGAATTTTCTAAGAAGAACCCCATGTGCCAAGGTTTTGAGGTGAAAAGGAGCTTAATTTGTGTGGTAGTTGGGGTTTTGTGCTAAATAATAAACAGGTATCAGCTGATTTCTGTCTCCTACATTCCCTCAACACATTTAGCCCATCTTTCAGGCCTGTGAAGATAGGTTGTTGGTCCCCTATATGTCCATTACTGCTTATGTCCAACAAAAATATAAATGTATTTTAGACCAGTTTGCCTTTATGTGTGAAAAGAACCCATTGTGGATCATGATTCAATACAGAATGGAGGTAGCAGTTAACCTTGACCTAATGAAGCATTATCAATACTAGCCTACGGGCTGGCACTTCTGTCATTCACTTGTACATGTGTTTAAGAACTTTCCACATTCCTGATTTGTGAGGAGTAATCATGGAGTGGGATTAAGAGGGAATGATTTTAGCATCTCTAGCCTCAGAAGAAAGATCTCTGCAGATTTCAAGGATGGAAGATGATGTACCATCACACTACAGTATTGCTCTTGGAAATACTTCAACTCTCATAAGCATTACCAGTAATTCCTTACAAGATTATAACCACACTCTGAAATTCCACATTTCAATTGGAATTCTAAGTAAGTTTTGCAAGTAGGTAAGAGTGTCATTATTAAATTTGTAACTCTTACTACCATCTGAGCAAAAGCTTGTGTTTTAACCTTCACTTGCTTAATGACACATTTTTTTTTTTTAATGGAATAGAAGTCATTTCTTGCTCTGATGATTAAGAGATGGCACATGGCTGTTGAGTCCCAGTGTGTAAACTTAATGTTTTTGCTGTTCTTTGTAATTGCCACTGCAGGTCAAGCATCATCAGCTTTTCCTGATGTGTGGCTGCTTAAGTGTTTTCTTTTTCACCACTTTGTTTAGCAAAGGGTCACCATTTTGTCTCTTTATAATGAATTTGTAATTTTCTTCCTAAAAAATAATTATGATGAATTTATGTACCTGCTTTAAAATTATTCCTTTCCTTATTGCCTTCAAAATCAGTACTATGTTGAATAATAGTGGTGAGAGGATCATCTTTGTCATGTTCCTGATCTTAAGGGAAAGGCTCTCACCTTTCCCCATTGAGAATGATATTCACTGTGGGTTTTTCATAGATGGATTTTATGAAACTGAGGACTGTTCCCTCTATCCCTATACTCTGAAGAGTTTTAATCAGGAAAAGATGCTATATTTAGTCAAATGCTTTTTTTGCATCAGTTGAAAGGACCATGTGGTCTTGTCTCTTCTCTTATTTATGTCTTCTATCACACAGATTGATTTGCGAATGTTGAACCACTTTTGCATCCCGGGGATAAATCCCACCTGGTTGTGGTGAATAATCCTTTTAATTTACTGTTGGATCCCATTAGCCAAGATCTTGTTGAGAATTTTAACATCCACATTCATCATGGATATTGGTGTGAAGTGCTCCTTTTTTTTTTTTTTAATTTTTTAAAATTTTTTTATTTTTTTCAGCATAACAGTATTCATTATTTTTGCACCATGCAATCCGTGCCCTCTACAATACCCACCACCTGGTGCCCCCAACCTCCCACCCCCCACCCCTTCAAAATTCTCAGATCGTTTTTCAGAGTCCATAGTCTCTCATGGTTCACCTCCCCTTCCAATTTCCCTCAACTCCCTTCTCCTCTCCATCTCCCCTTGTCCTCCATGCTATTTGTTATGCTCCACAAATAAGTGAAACCATATGATAATTGACTCTCTCTGCTTGACTTATTTCACTCTGAAGTGCTCCTTTTTGATGGGGTCTTTGCCTGGTTTTGGGATCAAGGTAATGCTGGCCTCATAGAAAGAGTCTGGAAGTTTCCTTCCTGTTTCTATTTTTTGAAACAGTTTCAGAAGAATAGGTATTATTTCTTCTTTGAATGTTTGGTAGAATTCTTCAGGGAATCCATCAGGCCCTGGAGTCTTGTTTTTTGGGAGGTTTTTGATCACTGCTTCAATCTCATTACTGGTTATTAGTCTATTCAGGTTGTCAATTTTTTCCTGTTTCAGACTTGGTAGTTTATAGGTTTCCAGGAATGCATCCATTTCTTCCAGGTTGCTAAATTTATTGTCGTATAGCTGTCAATAATAACATATGAAAAAAAATGTTCATCATCATTAACATTAAGGGAAATTCAAATCAAACCACACTGAGATACCATCTTACACCAATTAGAACAGCAAAAATTGACAAGGCAAGAAACTACAAGTGTTGAAGAAGTGGTGGCAAAAGGGGAACCCTCTTACACTGTTGGTGGGAATTCAGGTTGGCACAACTACTTTGGAAAACACTGTGGATGTTCCTCAAAAAATTAAAAATTGAGTTACCCTATGACCCAGCAATTGCACTACTGGGTATTTACCCCAAAGATACAGACGTAGTGAAAAGAAGGGCCATAGGCACCCCAATGTTCATAGCAGCAATGTCCACAATAGCCAAACTATATGGAAAGAGGTGAGATGCCCTTCATTGGATGAATGGATAAAGAAGATGTGGTCCATATACACAATGGAATGTTACTCAGCCATCAGAAAGGTTGAATACCCGGGACGCCTGGGTGGCTCTGTTGGTTGAGGCCTCTGCCTTCAGCTAAGGTCATGATCCCAGGGTCCTGGGATCGAGCTCTGCATCAGGCTCTCTGCTCAGCAGGGAGCCTCCTCCCACCCCTGCCCAGCCTCTCTTGCCTACTTTTGATCTCTGTCTGTCAAATAAATAAATAGAATCTAAAAAAAAAAAAAAAAAGAAAGGTTGAATATTGAATACTCAACTTTTGTATCAACATGTGTGGGACTGGAGGAGATAATGCTGAGTGAAATAAGTCAAACAGAGAAAGTCAATTATCACATGGTTTCACTTATTTGTGGAACATAAGGAATAACATGGAGGACATTAGGAGAAGGAAGGGAAAAATGTAGGGGGTGGAAACTAGAGTGGGAGTTGAACCTTGGGAGACTATGGACTGAGGGAAAACAAACTGAGAGTTTTAGAAGGGAGAGGTGTGGGAGGAAGGGTGAGTCTATTGATGGATATTAAGGAGGGCAGGTATTGCATGGAGCACTGGGAGTTATACGCAAACAATGAATCGTGGAACACTACATCAAAAACTAATGATGTACTGTATGGTGACTAACATAATACAAAAACAAAAACAAAAAAACAAAATCAGATCCAAACTATTCAGCATGACAAAGCTCTTCATTGTCTTGTCTGTGATGGATCTTCTCTCGAAAGTCTGAGCAGCATTCTATCCTCCATTCTTGGAGATTTCTAAATCTCCTTCTATCATTATCAAGGGCACTTATTTACCAATAACTATGTTTGTATCTTAAGAACTACTGTATTTCACCATGAGTAGTTCTCTTTATCAAGTTGTGAAAGCCAGATTCTTTTGAGTGGAATTTTTAGATTCATGGAGCTTATTAATTATATAATTTGATTCTTACTGTGATATTATCATTCCATTATATTATTATATTATTTTAAATAGACACAATCTATAGTTTGAAGAAGCTATTTGCTTAAAAGCCCATAGACAGGGATGCCTGGGTGGCTCAGCTGGTTAAGTGTCCCTTCGGCTCAGGTCATGATCCCAAGGTCCTGGGACTGAGTCCCCCATCAAGCTCCTTGTTTGTCAGGGAGCCTACTTCTCCCCCTGCCTGCCTCTGTCTCTCTCTCTCCGACAAATAAATAACTAAAATCTTAAAAAAAAAAAAAACTCATAGAGATGATTAAAACACCGGTCTCTCATAATCCAGGTTACATTGCTGCCATGAGAAAAATTTTAAATGCATTTGTATAATTACAATTCCACATAGATTACCTAATTTGAAAGACTGGACTTGAGAATGCCATTTGTCTAATATTATTTAACAGTGATTAAAGGAACATGAACAGACATTTCTCCAAAGAAGACATCCAGATGGTCAACAGACACATGAAAGATGCTCAAGATCACTCAACATCAGGGAGATGCAAATCAAATCACAATGAGATATCACTTCACCCCTGTTAGAATGGTTAAAATAAAAATGCAAGAAGCAACAAGTATTGGTGAGAATGTGGAGAAAAAGGAACCCTCTTACGTTGTTGGTGGTATACAAACTGGTGTAGTCACTGAGGAACTAGTATGGGGGTTCCTAAAAAAATTAAAATTAGATCTACTCTATGATCTGGCAATCACACTACTGGGTATTTACCCAAAAAATACAAAATCACTAATCCTAAGGGATGCATGCACCCTTATGTTTATAACAGCATTATTTACAGTAACCAAGATATGGAGGCAGCCCAAGTATTCACTGATTGATGAATGGATAAAGAAGATGTGTACATACATACACAATAGAATATGACCCAGCCATAGAAAGAATAAAATCTTGCCATTTGAGATGACATTGATGGAGCTAAAAAGTATAATGCTAAGTGAAATATGTATGTGGAATTTAAGAAACAAAACAAAGGAGCAAGGGGGAAAAACGTGAGAGAGAAAGAGAGAGAGAGAGAGAAATCAAGAGACAGACTCTTAAAGAGAACAAACTGATGGTTTTGAGAGGGGAGCGGGGTGGGAGGATGTCTAGAATAGCTGATGGGGATAAAGGAAGGCACTTGCTGTGATGAGCTCCGGATATTGTACGGAAGGGTTGAGTCACCATATTGTACACCTGAAACTAATATAACACTGTATGTAAACTAACTGGAATTAAAATAAAAACTTAAAGTAACAAAATTTAAAAAAACAGTTTAAAAAATTCTATGCTTTGTATATCTATCCCAAATACTACTCATTAAATTTTTGTTTTGGGAAACTTGGGTGGCTCAGTTGGTTGGGTGTCTGGACTCTTGGTTTTGGCTCAGGTCATGATCTGAGGGTCATGAGAGTAAGCCCTATGTCAGGTTCCACACTGAGTAGGAAGTCCACTCAGTAGGAAGATTCTCTCTTCCTCTTCCTCTGTTCCTTCCCTTGCTCACGCATGCATGCACAAACTCTCTCCACCTCTCTTAAAATAAATCAATCTTAAAAAAATAATGTTTTTGTTTTTCCAGAACCATGCCTAACCATTTCTATTTTGATTTTGAGTATATTTAATAAATGAATACTCAGAATGAATGTAAATTTTAGAAAGAAATATTTATTTCCAATTGATAATTGGGTTTAAAAAATTGGGGGGGCATACAGTCATTTGGCATTCCTGATGCTCATGTATTTCTACACCAGTTGCAAAAGACCAGCTGGGAAAGGAGGAATATATGCATCAATAGGGCAGAAAAGGGGAAATACATTTTTTGAGTGTACTCTATCCTAGTCATTGTACTTGATACACATTTCTGAATCTTCAAGAAACCCCATGAGGTGTATATTATTATCATTATTTTACAATGAAACCAAAGTAAAGAAAAAGCACTTTGTAGATTTCTAAAAGGCTTTGTTTATCATATCACAACCATACTGTTAAATATTAAATGTTGTAGAGGATTATGTTAGGAAAAAAAACCCACCCAAATCTAAAAAAATCTGTTAGGACAATTGCTCTGATAGGATGTTGGTTGGCAGGAGAAGAGAAAATCTAAGACAGTCCATCTCTCTGGTGAGATCTAAGTTTCATTTTGGTCATGGGAATGTGAAATGATTTTACTCTGAGAATTGCCAAACTGTGGCAAGCAAATGTGATCCTAGAAATTGTTAAACCCTCAGTTTTACCAGTTATCTGTATCACTTTCTTTCTCTGGTGTAGATAAAGAAGGTCGTCTAAGGAAAAATCAGGAAGAACGGATTAGTTCCACACTGGGGCAGGCAGCAGAAGATATAACCGCAGGAAATCACTCCATGCTATACATTTGGGAAATTTTTGGTACACTAGAATAGGGCTGTGGTGCAATAGTTATGTTTTCTCTTTGACTTTGGTATTTTGTACCTTCAGGATTTCCGTATTCCTGTACCAACTTCTTTCAAAACTGTAATGTATAACAGATCAACTGTTAATTGATATTGCTTAAGCAAAGTTTTCCTTGGTCGAATGCATTTGAGAAACCTATTCTAAATCTTTTCCGAGGCATGCCAAAATCTACAATAAGATTAAAAACCTATTTAATTAGTTTAATGGTTTCAAAAATGTATTAGCTAGGACAAAAACTGCATGGAATCTTACAGGAACCCCTTGAAACCATTTTGAAAAGCTCAGTTCTTGATAAGAACAAAGTTTCTTGCTATTCTTAGCTATACTTTGTGATCTTCCTCTGAGTCCTATTAGCTTAGATATTAATTACATAAGGAAAATTCTAGAGCAGAAAGCCATAAAATAAAAATTCCAAGAATCATCAATACTACTATGTATTCTCTCTTTAAAAAAAAAAGATTTATTTATTTATTTTTAGAGAGAACATGTTTGTGCATGCAGGAGGAGGGGCAGAGAGAGACAGAGAGAGAGAGAGAGAGGAGGATTCTCAAGCAGAGAACACAGAGCCCGACTCAGGGCTCAATCTCACGATCCAGAGATCATGACCTGAGTCAAAATCAAGAGTTGGATGCTTAATGGACTGTACCACCCAGGTGCCCCACTACTATGTATTCTTGATCTTTTATATAATAAATCAGATGGCTTACTGACTTCTGAACATTCATATTTATTGTAAAGGAAGATGACTAGAAAGGATCAAGTGTAGTCCCTTAGGACTAGATGAAGTAATGCTTACATGGTTTCCTTATTTTCCAGTGTTTACTTGCTTGTTCCAAGATAGAGATATTTCTGCTCTCACATTCCAAAGTAATGTCTGATATGGTTTCATCCTTTAATGTCTCAGACAGTTATTAACTAAGTGAGAAGGTGTTAAATAGAAGTTAGCTGAGAAGAAAAAGTTTGACATGGATTTAAGAAATTTCTTCTGGCCTGCAGCATACTTTCATCTAGTACCAAATCTGTACAATCCATGGTTGACTCTTAGCCATCCCTAATTCTTCCAGTGTTCTTCCTACAGCAAAGTAAATGCAAGCATTAGTTAACAGTGAGAAATGTAGAATTAGTCCATGAAATCAGGTTCTTAAGATTAGTCATAACCAAGGATAGCCCAGCAGAAAGGTGCAGGGTATTCAATGTGTCTTTAACCAATAAAATAGCAAGTAGAACAAAGGAAATGGGAAGAGTATTTTGGGTGTAATATGTTTCTCTCAGGCTAACTGGTTTCTCTTATAGGCCTATTTTTATTTCTTTTAGGATATGAACCCCTGGAGATATTGTGGATTAAATTTTACAGGATGTTGGAAATGTGTGAAAATCATCTAGAGCAGACAAAATAAAATCTCCATCTTGATTGTAATTTGTCATGTTGCTATCTCAGTTACTTAGAATCATAGAATGGCGGATTGGAGCCTATTGTATCACTTGAGGTTTTTGAAGGAAGTTCTGCACTGTTTCCTAGAAATGGTTATTGCTGTTTCTGACATAATCACTGACTCTGCTCCATGAGGCTGAAGCAGAAAGAGAAAATGGGAATGGATACAGTGTCGTCATCACATTGATGTGTAAACCCATGGGACTGAGAGTTTCAGAAGTGGGTCACTTGTCCAATGATGACTGAAGATGAGGAAAATTTTTCCCTACCCAGTGGGAAATTTCAGTCAACTATTGGAGTAGATTTCTTTGTGACTGAAAGATAAGGGCGTTTGTCTTCGCAGTTGTGGTGGTCTACCAGTAATTCCACAGTACCTCACACTGCTGTTGCTCAATATGAGTCACAGAGGAGTTTTGAAGGAATAGTGACTTTATTGACTCATGACAGAACATTTTAAAACACAACTTAACCCATACTTCAAACAAAGATTTCAACTAGAGTCATGTCTGGTTAGTAGGGTGCAGGGTGATTATAGCCGCTATTTTGCATTGTTGTATCGGTCATGGGAATTTGCAGAGGAGAAACTGCAGGGGAAGGGTATCTTTGCTAAAACACAAGATAGTCCTCCATGGATTGAAAGATTCTGACTTAGGGTTTCAGAATTTTCTTGGAAACACGATTAGCTATCATGTCGTTCCCACGCCTCCCGTGAAGTAGAAAACAAAGCGTCTGCATGGATATCAAGGCACCAGGTGTCTGGGCAGAGATATTTACCAGAAGATTCAATAGTATCAACGAACTAGTAATTTTTTCCTCTTTCTAGAAAGAATATAGACAAATGTTTTTACTGAAAAATGAATTCACAGAAATCAAATCTACCATTCAAAAGATATTCGTAGTTTGAGGGAAAAAGCCTGGTACTTGTCAAAGATACTGGAAGAACCAGTGAAGTAAGAAGGTTGATGGGATATCAAGTGAAATAAAAACAAAGGATGAAAAAAATTTCAGATTTACAAGATTCCAGGATTGAAGCTGGGCTGCAGCGAGAATGTTGCTTTTGGCCTGACCTGTTTGACTTGCATGGCCCCGTTCTGACGACCTTGGTCTGCCCATTACCTATTTCCAACTTTTCAGCCTTTCTGCTTTCTTTACCCCCTCCTACTCTAGAAGAAAAACAAAAGTGCCTCCTTGTTCTCTTTTTGTATCTTTCTTTTTTATACCCTCCCTCTTCATTTTCCTTAAAATACCTTTTTTGGTCTTGGTTGAATCCTCAGATAATGTACATTGCTAGGAGAAAGAAAAAAACTGCATTGTGTGGTTAAACACGTTATTTCTTCGACTCTTACAACCTGTTTATCCTGCAAGTAATATTTGAAGAAAATCTGCTTTAGTCTTACAGTTTTTATCATGAACTTTTAAGGCAATTGACTTTATGAGACGCTTTTGGCAAACAGAAGATTTTTTTTTTCTCCCTTGTGTCCTGGAGTTGGCTAAATAAAATCTGTTATGGAGGATATTTTGTTAAAGATTTTTAGTCATTGGCCACTCATCTGTTAAATGTCTCAGTAATATGTTCTTGGAATCACAGTTGTTGGTATTTTTGAGATATTGACTATGCTTGTGATGTTTTGAAGAAGTTTTAAAAATATCAGGGTCCCAGCAGGTGTATGCTTTACAGAGTAACTGAGTACATTAATCAGTAATAAAATCAACCCAATCTTGTTGGTGTGTACCTCTTCAATATCAATTAATCATCCCAGTGCATTACAGAACTCACTAGGTAGAAAATATTATACTGAGAACTTTAGAAATCAATGTGGAAAATCTTAAAAGTGGGATTGAAGGCAGCAAATTCATTTGAAATATGTTTTTATTTACAAACCGGCAGTCTTGTGCATTGATAAGATAAATAAAAACTAAAGAATAATAATTATTTAACAGTTTAGGCCAGGGATGCTGTTGCAGGTGGGAGAAACTCAAGCTGTTTGGATAAACATAAGTGTTTATTAAATCTTAAATTATGGTTTAGGATCTTGTGTCTGCAAAGCTAGAACTGGAACCATCTCTAAAATTAACACAGAAATGTATCAAATTCAAGTATGTGGAAAATTCCATAAATCCAGCAGATTAAAGAATTCAACCCATCTGTGCTCTGGGAGGACAGTCTGGGCCCCAGAAGGAGTGATGAGGACACCCCTCTCAGCACGAATTAACGAAGGTGAGAGAAATAGGACTTGAAGTAGAAAAGGAGAGTGCCTTACCTCAACCAGTGTTGGGGATTATGTTAATTCAGGGCTTTCTCCAAATTTGATGATATTTAAGACTCTAGTGAAAGGCAGGAGTGAACAAAATGTAAACCAAGTCCAGGATTATTCCTTATTTCTTCAAGTGTATACTCTCAAATGGGGAGAAAACTCAGAGACTTGGCAAACAATGGCACAGAGTCTGATATCATGATGGTAATAACATGAAGTGGTGGCTCGGGAAGGGCTGGTTAGTTTCTGAAGTCAGCCCATGTGGTAATGAGGGAGAATTATTCCTGACAAAGTGTTGTATCATTTATGAAGCCCAGTATATGAGGTTTTGTGTATATAACAATACAGTGTAATATGTATATATAATGAATATAGAACTACAGAATAAAGAAGACTAATAGGTAGAACAATCCTCATCACTATTTACACACTTTTTCTCACTTTTTTTTTTTTTTTTACCAAGCAGGCAGTTCAATTTCAGGTTAACTGTTCAAATGATGTGACTCCAATTAAATACTTTTTTATTTATTTGTTTATGTGGGGGCAGAGGGAGAGGGAGAGAGAGAGAGAGAATCTTAAGCAGGCTTCACGCCCAGCATGGAGCCTGATGTGGGGGCGTGATCTTGCGACCCTGAGATCCTGACCTGAACTGAAATCAAGAGTCAGAAGCTTCACGGACTGAGCCCCCTAGGTGCTCCCACTGAAATAATATTAATAATTATCTTAGTGTAGGTTCCATTTAATGAGTGGCTTCATCTTCACCAGAAATTTGCTGGTATTTTAGATATTTTATTTCATTTAATACTTAAAGCAACACCCTGAGATGGGGATTGTTGAGCAGTTTACAGATGATGAAACTGACACTGAAAAAAATTTAAAAATCAGGTAGCCAGGATTTGAGCACAGGTCAGCCTGATGGTGAACCCAACACATTGTCCATACAACCTGGACGCACATGCACACTACGTTTATATGTATAGATACACACACACATCCGTAGTCTACACAGAGAAAGTATGGTGCCCTACACTTTTTTTCTCAATTGCCTGACTTCAGAGCAACTGATAAAATATTATGATTAGATTCAAACTTTTCTAGTTCTTACTTTCTGAATTGCTGACTGAGAATCTATTAGAGAGAAGAATCGATGTCCTGTGACCTAAAGAAAAGTAATGAAGAATGCTGATAGCTTTTATAACCCACACTTTACAGAACCTATTGGCTAGAGAGAGATACTAAAAATTTAAGTACCTAATGTTTAATGGGGTTTAATTATGAATCAGGCACTTTATAGACATTGCTGTGAGTTGAATTTTATCTCCTCAAAATCTGTATGTTGAAGTTCTAAACCCCAGTACTTCAAAATGTGACCTCACTTAAAGATAGGGTCATTGCAGATGTAATTAATTAAGACGAGGTAATTCGGGATGGTCCCCTAACCCAATAGGACTAGCGTCCTTCTAAAAAGAATGCCACGTGGGCAGGAAGAGACATCTATAGAAAGAGGATGATGTGAAGACCCAGGGAGAAGACAGCCATCTATAGAGCTGCAGAGAGGGTCCTGGGACAGATCCTTCCCTCACAGACTTCAGAAGGGACAACCCTGATTCTGGAGTTGTAGGCCCCAGAACTGTGAGACAATAATGTTGTATAACACCTCCCCGACCCCGCAGTTTGTGGTTCTTTGTTTTCCCACTGTTAGCAAATTTTTACATCTATTATATCATTAAATCTTCACAGCAAACTTATGAGGTCAGTGTTCCTGTTGTCTTCAGTCCACCAATGAGAAATTGAGTGAGCAAGGGGCCCTCGGCGCTGTGACGCCAGGTCCCACTTTCATCAGCAGTATGCTGTCCTGACTCCACCCAGAAAAAGAGAGAACTTGTTTTCCTCAACATTAAAGAGATTGCAAAACACCCAGAAAATTTACTGGCGTGAATTAAAGAGACTGACGATAGTTTGCCTTCCAAGGTCTTCAAAGAGTTAAGCATGGGCTTCCCTAGAGTAGTAAGTAGAGAGTGAACCAGCCTCTCAGGCCCCAACAGAGTGACATTCCTGCCTGTCCCAATCAGGAACATGGGAACGCACATGCGCACTCCTGATCTGGTGTTTAGGGAGAAAGCGTATCTGGGAAACTTCTTTCCCACTACTCCTCTAAGAGCCCTACACTCACTGGGCTTCTTGGCACAGGCGCTGCGTGAATGATTACTGGAACTCCAGGAGGGTGAAATAAGTACTCGGGCCCGAAATTAGGGGTCTTCTCAAGATGTGTACCGTGTATTCGCATTTTAATCCAAACCCACCAGTCCTTTTGTGAATAACAACTGAAGGATGGATGGTTGATGCTGCCAGGAAAACGGGCCATTGTTTCCTCAGATTGTTATGAGCAATTCGTGATGATTTATCTTTCCCTTTTATCATTTTGTTTGTACCTTCCATTTTAGAGAACTGATTTAACCCAGAGTGTTCCTTTTTCATGTTCTAAAATAGCTTGAGCTTAGTTCTAAAGTAACCTCATAAAGAATGCTTCGTTTTTATTGTGGTAAACGAGCTTTCAACTTTAAAAGTGAACAAAACAAAAAATCACATACATTGCATCCTCTTTCCTGCTTTGTGTATATTCATGTTGAGAGGCAGTTGGGAGGAAAGCATGCTTTTGTAAATAAAGCAAGAGTTTGAATCCCGTTTCGCTATTTTGTGCTGTCATATTTTTGTATAACAATTTCAGTCTCTGTTTTTTCACCTAAAAGATAGAGATAAAAATCAGTAACCATTTTTATGGATTTTAAGTTTTAAGTGAGTGATGGATAAGACAAGTTCGTTGTAGAGTGCCTCGTACATAGTAGACACCATTATTTCCTGCTCTGTAGCTTGAGAATTGGCTATTTTCAAAAAGACTATTAAGATGCATTTGTATATCCCCAGCAAGAGGTGGTGGGCTAGAGCCTTATACCTACTAAAACAACAAAAATAAAAAGTTAATAATACCAAGTAGAGGCAACAATATGGGGGAAATGAGAACTCTAAACTGTTAGTGTGAAGCAAAATTTTTTAAATTTTTTAAAAATCTGGAGACGGTGAGAAATTGTTTAACAGTATAAGCAGGTTCATACTCTAAAGACCCAGAAGTTCTCTGACTGGGCACATTACCAGAGAAATTCTTTCACATATGCCTAAAGAGGCACACATAAGAATGTTTGAAATAACGAAGATTTAGAAACAACTATTCCAATGAATAGAATAGGGAATGGTTGAACAAAACTGAAAGATATTAACATTTCAAAAGCATAGTTTTTGAGGGAAAGAGTAAATGCACCACACTGGGTGGGCATGAGAGGTGGTGGAAAGGAAGACAAGGGAAGTTAGGGGGATAAAGGAGACCAAAGATGAAGGACCGGGTCTGGACAAATTGAAAATATGTTGTGAACTGAGGACAGGTTGTATCAGTCTAATTTTGCTGACCTAAGATTCATACAACAACAATGACACAGAATAATTGAAGAGGACATGTTACACACTATTATTCCTCAAAATATCTGCATTGAGAGTTGATGGAAACAATTTGGGGCCGTTAAAAATGAAATTTAAGCAAGACTTCTTTTTATCTGAGGGTTCTCCCCTCTAATTCTAAATATGGTTTCACACAGGCTCACTCTTATGGGGCCTCCATCTGGTCCCCATGAACACTTATGCAAACTTTGCCCCTGACAACTCCCAGCCATTACCAATGACCTACTTTTCCTTTGAATTTTCTACCAGGTTTAATCAGCTTGCCTTTGTCTTAAAATTGTAAGACATCAGGCATCACTCTATTATACCTCCTAATTGCCAGAGAAACAAATTAAGTTCCCAGAGGAGACTGAAAACTGTCATAACTTGAGCTACAATAACAAAATACCAAGGGGACTAAACAACAGACAATTATTTCTTGCAGTCCTGGAGGCTGGGAAGTCCCAGATCAAGGTGCCTGCAAATTCAGTCCTTGTTGAGGGCCCCCTTCCTTGTTTGTAGAGGTCCTCCTTCTCAATGTATCCTCACATGATGGGAGAAGGGAGGGAGTGAGAGAGGGACAGAGAGAGGAGGGAGGAGAGAAGAAGGGGGAGGGAGAGTCAGAGAGAGGGAGAAGGGGAATCTGGTGACTCCTCCTCTTATAAAGGCACTAATCCCATCATGGGGGCTCCACCATCATGACTTCATTTAAAACTAATTAAAACTAATCAGCTCCCAAAGTTCCCACCTTCTACTACCATGTTTCAATTCCTAATACATAATATCACATTGGGGGTTAAGGCTTCAACATATGAATTTTGTAGGGATACACACTTTCAGACCATAACAAAAACCATGTCGCTAGACTTGAAGTAAAAAAAAAAGAAAGCACTGCCTTTTAGAGAGATGGGGCACATAGTAGAGCTTTATCCAATGAAATCTCTTCATAACCTCCCTTTCTATAATTTTCACTGACCCTATAATTTTATCCTCTTAAGGTGGGAAGGGTTTAAGTGTTATGATTTTTCCCCATCTGTGTGATATCTTCTTTGTCATCTGTACTCTACCCTAAAGTCCTATTACATTTACTCTCTGCTCTTAGAGGCCAAAAACACTTTTTTTTTTTCCATTTTAAAGTCTTGAGGCTTGCACTGTCTATCATATAGTAGGTACTTAATAGTTGCTTTTAAACTCACCTGGAGGGACACCTGGGTGGCTCAGTCAGTTAAGCAACCAGCTCTTGGTTTTGGCTCAGGTCATGATCTTATGGGCTGTGGAGTGGAGACTTGCTTTGGGCTCCTCACTTAGTGGGGACGGTGCATGATAGGTTCTCTCCCTCTGCCCCTCCCTGGATCACTCTCTCAAAAGAAATAAATAATACTTAAAAAAAAAAAAACTCACCTGAAATAGTACAATAGTACCTCACTGTCCCTCTGCTTCCACTGTCATCATTCCTACCATCATTCATTTTCCCACATAGCAAGTAAAATGAGTCTTTGAAAATGTCACTCACTGGCCCTAAACCCTTCAATGAGCATCCGCTTAGTGAATAAACCCCAGGCTTTATGTGGCCTACAAGGCTCTGCCTGACATGGGCCCTGGCTATTTCTTCCCCCTCATCTGTGCTTCCCTTGCTGCCTTCTTTGCTATTCAGTTACTGTTTGTGCAAGATGCTGCCCCAGGACTTTTGCTCTTGATGTTTCTTCTGCTTCATGAATTCTTCCCATAGGTATTTTCACCGCTTGCTTTCCCATCTCTGTTCAAATGTCACCTCATCTAAGATACTTCCAGAACGACTTAACCCAAAACAGCCTCTCCCCTCAATACTTCCAGCTCCTTAACGTGGCTTTAGTTTTCTTCATTGCGCTTCTGGCATTGTATACTTGTCACTTTTCTCTGCCCATTTGAATGGGAGCGCCACAAGAACAAAGACTTCAGAGGTTTTGTTCACTACTGTATCCCCAGTACCCAGAGCAGTCTTTTGTATATAGTAGGTACGACCTGACTGATAGGGGATTAACTGCTTCTCCCATTCTAAGAGGTTGTTTAAGCAGAAAATTCCTCAGTATGCCACTCAAGGTTGTGTGGGATTGCACAAATTCCCTTCCTTTCTGCTTTAATATCTCCTCAACTGCCTTTTCATTCATTCGTTTTTTAAAAAGATTTTATTTATTTGAGTGAGAGAGAGAGAAAGAGAGAGAAAGAAACAGACCCTGTGCTGAACAGGGAGCCTGACATGGGGCTCCATCCCAGGACGCTGAGATCATGACCTGAGCTGAAGGCAGACACATAACTGACTGAGCCACCCAGGCACCACCCCTCCGCCCCAGCCTTTGCTTTCTAACTCAGAATATTCTGTGAAGTTGATATAGATTGTGGGTAGTTGAGTCAGGTCACGCTGTACTTCTTTTTTCTTTTTAGAATTAAATTTGTGAGGCTTTACATGGCACATGGGCTCTCTAGTTCACTCAGGGCCTGGAGAGTCTGTGGAACGTGGCTTTCAGCCATTTGAGGGTGTTTACTCACCTGGCTTCCTTACATATCTGAGTAAATTTGTTTAGTCACCATTTCTTAAACTTGCCAAACACAACAAAAATTTTATTATCACTGTGATTTTGCCCAAGCACTTCCTTTTACCTCAAAGTTCATCTTCGCTTTTCCACCCATTTAAATCCTATGCATTCTCCACCTGGTACAACCACTGCCTTGAAGTCCCTTACAATGCCCACTTAAAACAGGTGTAATTTCTCCATCCTTCGAATGCCTACGGTACTTGACGTTATCATTTCATTGCTTATCTATTGCATTTTCTTGCAATATACATTTTAGAATCTTTCCTCCTGGAGGCGAGCGTCTTGCTTTATTTGTCTTTGGTTCTTCACAGCACCGACTCCCTAAAGCCCAGTATATGTTTACTGAATGAAAGGTGACTGAGGATGAAAACAGAAGCAATATCGACAATAAGCCTGAACTAAGTAGGGCAGAGACTGTTCTTTACTGGTACTGTGTAGGGACCCAGACAAGTTAAATGTTTGTGCAAGATCCCAAGTCTGTCGTTGCAGCTGGCGATTAAGAGACGCTAGGTTTACTGATTACTTGCCTGCAGGTTGTCTCCACTCACTCGTTTCCATGAGTCACCTCAGTTCCCGACAGTCAACATATATGTAATTTTAGATTGCTTCCTACTCTGATATGATTAGTAATATTGCAGAAGGCGGCCCTTATTTTTTTTTTAACTTCACTTACATTTCTCCCCAAATAGGACTTTTATATATATATTTTTACTTTTCAATAACTTTGTTATTGGGATGAAAACGCAAAGGTCAATTTCAGCATTCCAGATTTACCAAAATGGATGAATGGTTCAGGTAATAAACGTTTTTTCCTTTTCTTTTTAAATGTGCATACCCAGTTTTGTTGTGTGAAGAAATTAATTGTGACTTATACTTGAAGACTTTGGATTAATTTATTCTGATACAGTGTATC